>NC_073625.1:119288739-119913739 GCF_029407905.1 Bubalus kerabau | reverse complement strand
AGTAACTCACCACACAGCAGCTTATTGACAGAGCTGATTCTGAAGTCTCCACCCCCAGTTTTGAGGCTGATGCCTGTGCAATCCAACATGAGCTCCATTCTGGAGGCTGTGAGTGACTTCAGTATCCCTCCCTTTAAATAGCTCACAAGTAATAGGAGAGATTCTGGTCATATGAGTACATTAAAACCAGTACATCCAAGTTCTGCTTAATGGTTTCATCATCTTCTGGTTGTACATGATTTCTTCTTTTTCAAGCCCCAAAGTCACCAATAGGTCTCCACATTCTTACATCTCAGCAGAGCATAGTGGTTGCAGACATGTGCTCTGAAGTAACCTGGCTGTATGACCTTGGGTAAATTTCTGTACCTCAGTTTTTCTCTCCAGAATACGGAGAAAATCCACAGAACTTATTCCTAGGGTTTTTATGAGAATTAAATGAGTTAATTTTCTAAAACAACTAACATAGTGCATGGCACATAGTCAGCATAGTATGTGTTTCATAAAATGCTGGATTATTAAACAGCCTTCTAGTTTCATTGTCTTCCTACAGTATCAAAACACTCTTGCCAAAACCCAAGTCGGCTTACTATCGTCCAGGCTCCACATTATCTAGTAGCTCTCAAACTTGAATTTGCACAAGAATCCACCGGAGAGCTTGCAAAAAAAAAAAAAAAAAAAAAGGTACACTTCTGAGCCACTCCTGGGACTCTAGTTTAGAAGGTCTGGGTGGAGCTCAGGAATCTCCATTTTTACCACATACCCACAAGGGATTCTGATGTAGGTGGTCTCAACGCACAATGGGAGGGGGGAAAGACCTCCCAAATAAAGTCTACTTCTAGCACAGCTCTCAGTGACCTTGGTCATCTGGCTCTTGTTCACTGTTCTACCTCTCAGCTCAAAACCCCGCCCCTAATCCTGCCTGCCAGACCTGCATCAGGAAAAATGAAGAGCCATGTTAAAGTCAAGCCCAATTGCATTCCTCCATATGACTGCTGTGTTATATGAGATTACTGAAAATAGCTGAGTTGGCACCCAGCAACGTCTCTGTGGGCCATGCCCATGGGTCACCATGGGAACCACGCCTCTGTGACTCAGTCCAGAGTGAGCATAAAAGCTGAGAGGGACAAAACACATCGTGTTTCTGAGTTCCTGTGCTCTTTCTCAACCTCCCTTAGAGACCAGACCTCTTCTTTTCTTCTCTTAAAGTAACTCCAGGGGTTGTCAGTTCTAAATCTGAGGCAAGGAAGGTGAGAAGGAACAGAGTGGAGACAAAAGCAGTCCTAAAGCCAAGGGATAACTCAGTGAAATAAATGGCACGTAGAGGGCTAGGAATGCCCTGATCCAGACCGGGAAGCCATACAAAGTAAGACTTTTATTCTTTCATGGCAAAGCTGCTTAGATCAACTTGATGTTTGATTCCCTAAAAACTAAGTCTTGACAAACTAGTCCAAGAACTTGATAATACCTGGTTTTCCCAGTTATATAATCCAAGCACTTTTAAATGGTGCTAGTTGGAAAGCAAAAGTCCCTGAGCTTCCTTCTCAGTGAACTCCAGGTCAAGCCCATTCATTTTTTTGTATTTAAAGTTAATTCCATCAGCCAACAGAGGAGGAACTCCCTTCTCTGCCTGGACTGAATAGTGTCCCCCAAAATGTATGTCTATCTGAAATCTGTGAAGGTGACCTTATTCAGAAATAGGGTCTTTGCAGAAATATAATTAATATGGAAGTGAAGATGAGGTCATACTTGTTTCCTGTAGTCCTCCGCTTGGGTTGCTGTAACAAAAATACCACAGGCTGGGTGGCTTATAAAAAATAGAAATTGATTTCTCACAGGTCTGGAGGCTAGAAGACCACGATTGTGTGTGTTTCATAAAATGTTAGATTATTAAACAGCCTTCTAGTTTCATTGTCTTCCTACAATATCAAAATACTCCTGCCAAAACCCAGGTCAGCTCACCATCCTCTAGGCTCTGCGTTTTGTAATAGCTCTCAAACTTGAGTTTGCACAAGAATCTGCTACAGTGTTTGCAAAAGCTAAATCCAGCATGGCTTGGTTCTGCCAAAGACCCTCTTCCCAAATGCAGACTGCAACTTCTCCCTATGTCCTCCCATGGTGGAAGGGGCTAGGAGCTCTCTGGAGCCTCATTTATAAGGCACAATCCCATTCATGAGGACCCAACCCTTAAGACCTAAGCAGCTCCCAAAGGCCTCACCTCCCTATACCATCACATTACAGAATAGGATGTCAACTTGTGGGTTTGGGGAACTCAAACATTCGGACCATAGCAGATGAGGTCATGCTATGTTAGAGTGGGAGCAGAATCCAGTCACTGATGTCCTTTAAGAAGGGAAGACACACAGAGGAAAACACCATGTGCAGACAGACACACAGGGAAGAAAACCATGTGTCAAAGAGGCGGGGGTTGGAGTAAACAGGCCAAGGAACTACCACCGTCAGAAGCTGGATGAGGCAAGGGAGGACTCCCTGCTAGAGCCTTCAGAGGAGCACGGCCCTGCTGACACATTGATTTCAGACTTCTGGCCTCCAGAACTGTAAAAGAAGCCATTTCTGTTGTGTTAAACTGCCCAGTTTATGGTATTGTTATGGCAATTCGAAGATTCTGGCCAACAGGTGTTCTTGATAATAGAAAATGCATACTCCTATGGGTTTCAGATGGATCATTGCACAATGATTGGGTAAATTGAGCCTGAAAACATCACTAGAATAAGCTCAGCTCATGGAAAATAGGGAAAATGGCTTTATTTTTGAATCAGGAAATTTCCTTAAGCAAAGCCAGTGTGGGGTAGAGTTAGCGTTCCCTGCTGGAGGCGAATCCTTTGATAATGGCATTCCAGCTTTCTTTGGGTCTGTCCTCTGTCCTTCTTGTGCGCAGTTTTTCACGAAGAAAGTGAAAGTACAAGTCGCTCAGTGGTGTCCGACTCCTTGGGACCCCATGGACTATACAGTCCGTGGAATTCTCCAGGTCAGTATACTGGAGTGGGTAGCCTTTCCCTTCTCCAGGGGATCTTCCCAACCCAGGGATCGAACCCAGGTCTCCCACGTTGCAGGCAGATTCTTTACCAGCTGAGCCACAAGGGAAGCCCAAGAATACTGGAGTGGGTAGCCTATCCCTTCTCCAACGGATCTTCCTGACTCAGGAATCGAACTGGGGTCTCCTGCATTGCCGGCAGATTCTTTAACCAACTGTGCTATCAGGGAAGCCCAATACAGTTTTGCATACAACCTGTCAAAATGCCTTGACATCCCCTAACAAGGAGCTGTCATGTCGCCCACCCCTTGCTGCTTGAACTTACGTCTGGGGTGAGCCATGCACAGCGACACAAGAAAGAAGAGATGTACATCCTCATCCAGCCAACTACTGATCCCCAAGGGACTGTCCACTAGCACCTGCTACCTGGACACCAGGAGGTAATCAAGACTGGTTCTACTACCAGAAGCAGTTTTTATTGCCTGCAACCCACAACTCTATGAAGACATCTGCCTGTATCCAATCCCTAAACCCCCCTGTCCTCTCAGAGAGAGAGAAGACAGAAAGGATTTCTGGGAAGGTCTGATTAAATATAGCTGCCCTCCAGACGTACACACACACACACACACACACACACACAGCTGCATCTGTTGCCAAAATACAGCTAAAAATATAGTCATCATGTTTTTCAAAGAGCCTCATGTACAGATTTTTGACATAAATTTATTTCGGAAATCAATATAGTGCTTGCAGAGTTAAAGCTTCTGCCGATCTTAATGACTGTGTTTGTTTGCAACTTGAAGTACATTTTTCCCTCCTCTTTTCTGTTGTTTTTCATCTTTGATGTTCAGATATTTGTTGTCAGACCGCTCCAATCTCAAATGGAAATAGGTGAGATATAAATTATAAATAAATAAACAGAAACATAGGGAGATCAAAACCTCCATGACTCTTATCATAAGTGGTCTAAATTTAGCTTCCAGAAATGTGGCATTTCTTCCCCAGACATAGTTTAACTGGGAAGATGACAGATTGGATCACAAAGTAAAATATGCCCCACCCCATCTTCCTGGATGGTACTAACATTTTCATGCTACCCTCAAACTCAGACACCATTCCCTTCAAAGATCTGCCTTAGACCCTGAAATATATTCTTCCAAAGGTTGGGCAGCATTGTGAAATAAGGCAGACGAATTCCTGAACCACCAGTCAGAGGTCCCGGGTGCAAAGGGCCATGCCACACCCTCTCCTCTCACCAGAAACTTGTGCAGAGGACAGGTCATGCTGGTCTTGTTCTGTTCTGTTTCCATATTTTTTTTTAACTGAATTGGTGTGCTCACCTGACAGGGCTGGTCAATCCAGAAGGGATTTCACTGGGTGACCATTTGGCCAGAGAAAAGCCATCTTTGTTTTCCAACCCCCTCTCCCGTCCCCAGGGCCTGAAAATAACACCAACACCAACTTCTCTCAAATCTGAGGCGCTATTGTGCAAACTTGAATAAGTCAGTTACTCTTTCTTTGCCTTGGGGAGGAGGAAAAAACCAAAACAAAACACAGACGGGACTCTTCGCAAAAACCAGACCAGAGGACTGAAAAGAGTAATATTTTCCACAGTCAGATGAAAGATGGTATGTACATGCAGAATGGGTGGCTGTATATTATTAAATTTTGATTACACTTGAATTAGTTATAGGGTGACATTTTGACTGTTTCCTCCTTGTAATTCTCATAACTCCACCTGCCTGACATTTCCTTCCTCTCCAGCGGCCCTTGGAGAACAGGTCCCACTTTGTGGGAGGGAGGCCACCCTGCAGAAATTCAGGGACACTTTCCTGGGAAGGCTGCCCCTGAGGCACACACAGGAAATTTCAAACACTCTCAGACACCAAGAGGTTCATCGCTCCTCACCCCCTCCCCCTCTGGGACTTGATCATTCAAGAACTACCCCTGGAAGAACACAGAAGGTTCTTCATAAAAAAATAAAAAGAATTCCAAGTCCTTTCCCCTCCTAATAGCCCTCGGGGACAAAAACTCAGTGAGTCACCAAAGAGACACTTGCCTCCTGCCCTGAGTGGGCACTCAGAAAAATCACAAAGATGAAAAGCTTAACACCCATTGTCCAGAAGAAACTCAGAGGGCAGTGAGTGGACTGGGAGAGGGGAAATGGGATGCCAAGAACTGAGATTTATGAAAAAGCAAAGAAAGAGAAAGGAAAGACAAAAGGCAGTGTGACCTTGAACAAACAGAACCTTTATGGAAGCGAATGACAGGCAGAATGTTTACGAGGTGCCCACGCCCCACCACCACCCCCGCTTTTTCCTTGGGTCACAGCCAGAAGTTCAATGGCCTCACATATGAGATTCAGCAGACTCCAGCCCCTAACTCACTTTGAGAGAACTCGTTCAAGCATAGATTCACGCTAATGCATATTCTTCTGTCTGGGATAAATCCAAAGGGTATTACCTGCCCAGTCCCTGAAAGATTTTGTTACGTACGTGAGGTAGGGGGAAGACGCGCCTGGCCCCTTAACCTGGCTCTGTGGTATCGGAGGTCATAAAAGAGTGGTGTTAGCACCCGGTCCTGAAGCACAGGCGTTAGTGGCCCTGCCAATACGAAGCCAGTGCTTCTCATTTCTCCCTGCTGCTGCCGCTGCTGCTAAGTCACTTTAGTCGTGTCCGACTCTGTGAGACCCCATAGACGGCAGCCCACCAAGGCTCCCCTGTCCCTGGGATTCTCCAGGCAAGAACACTGGAGTGGGTTGCCATTTCTTTCTCTGGTGCATGAAAGGGAAAAGTGAAAGTGAAAGTGAAGTCGTGTCCGAATCTTCGCGACCCCATGGACTGCAGCCTACCAGGCTCCTCCATCCATGGGATTTTCCAGGCAAGAGTACTGGAGTGGGGTGCCATTGCCTTCTCCCATTTCTCCCTAAAGTATCCCAAATAGGAGAGGAAAATGAAAACATACCCCAACGACTTAACGCAAGGACCTTGCATACTCTATACACTCCCCTCCAACCTCCTCCCACCTACATTCAAGCCGAAATGTTCCCTAAAGCCTATGGTTAAGCTTAGAAATTCACACATAATTTGTAGCCCACTACTCCATAATATGGGCTTCCCTGGTGGCTCAGCAGTAAAGAATCTGCCTGCCAGTGCAGGAGACACAAGTTCAATTCCTGGGTTGGGAAGATCCCCTGGGCAAGGAAATGGCAACCTGCTCCAGTATTCTTGCATGGGAAATCCCATAGACAGAGGAGCCTGACGGGCTACAGTCCATGGGATCACAAAAGAGTCAGACACAACTAACGGCCTAAACAACAACTCCATAATATATCTTTGCTTTACTACAAAAATAGTTCAAATGACCACTAAGGGAACTTACATCCCATGAAGATATACCAAGCTTATCTTGTGGATTAATGTATTTCACTGGGTCACCATCCCACCAGCAAACCAGGTACCCCAGTTTGAGGAGCTTGATCTTAAACAATCACTTCTCTTGAAGAAGCAAAGTTCTCACCAGTCATCTGGACACACATTTGGGCAACCACCCTTTATTTTTAGTTGTCACCAAGAAAGCCTTTGATAGGTGAGCAATATTCCTATAACTAGGTGGAAACTTGGTCCAGACTCACATGGACCAAGTCTCACCCTTGGTCTATATGAGTTTGAGGCTGTTCTCCAACAGCCTGTCCAGGACACTAGGTCATCTAGGACTTGTTCTCTCTGGGATATTCCTGCCATCAATCTTTAGTCTCCTGGACAGTCTGGGTGGCCATCTCAATACCCAATCTATGCTTCCTCTACAATAGTTATAGGAAACCAGATAACCCGGTCTGAGGAGCTTGATCTTAAGCAATTACTTCTCTTGGAGAAGCAAAGTTCTGGCCAGTCATCTGGACACACATTTGGGCAGTCCCCTTTATTTTCGGTTGTCACCAAGAAAAGTTTTTGATAGGTGAGCATAACATTCCTATAAATGGATACAAAGAAGGACATCAGTGGTGATGTGCCGGCCTCTCCTCAGAACCCTCTCTGGGCAAGTGGTGGAAGCATGATCTGTTCATGCTTAATCTCTCAAATCTTAAAATGGCCTGCAAAGCTCTGCGTCATCTGGCCCCTGCCTAACTCTCCAGCCTCATCTCACAGTTCTGTCGTCCCCTCGATCACCCCATTCTAGCTTTGATCCTACTAGACATTCCTTCTAAAAGTAGTGCTGCTTTGCTGCAAATTCTCCTACTTCAGCAGGAAGGAAATGGTCCCACCCTTGGTCTATGTGAGCCTGAGGCTCTTCACCAATAGGTGGTTCAGGACCCCAGATCATCTAGGACTTGCTCTCTCTGGGATCTTCCTGCCACCTGTCTTTAGTCCCCTGGACAGTCTAGTTAGCCACCTCAACACTCGTTCCATGCTTCCTCTACAATAGTCAGTCTTGTACAACTGGCCCCAACCTATCTCCAAGAACTAAATAAGCATGGTAATCTTCTTTCTCTTTCCATGGTTCAAGAGTGGCACATGACTTCAGATCAAGCAATGAGGAAAGCTGAGGACTTTTGCTTCATGGTTCCAGTGGAAACAATATGTACTTCTTCCTCTTCACATGGAAATAAAGCAGGTATCCTAGGGACTCTTACAGATACTGTGTAAGCAGAATAGGAGCTTGCTTTACGATAAAGTTGAAACACAGAAGGCAAAGAAGGGGTAGCAAAAGAAACTGTGTCCTTGGTTACATCCCTGAACCACTCAACTAAAGAAATGTTGAGGCTAACCCTCTTGAATGCTTATTTTCAAGAACCAATACACATCTTCATTATTTAAGGCAATTGGATTGGAGATTGTTGTTGTTCAATCATTAAGTTGTGTCCAGCTCTTTGTGACCCCATGGACTGTGGCACACCAGGCTTCCCTGTCCTTCACTATCTCTCAAAGTTTGCAGAAACTCATGCCCATTGAGTCAGTGATGCCATCCAACCATCTCATCTTCTGTCGTCCCCTTCTCCTGCCTTCAATCTTTCCCAGCATCAGGGTCTTTTCCAATGAGTCAGCTCTTTGCATCAGGTGGCCAAAGTATTGGAGCTTCAGCTTCAGCATCAGTCCTTCCAATGAATATTCAGGGTTGATTTCCTTTAGGATTGACTTGATTTTATCTCCTTGCTGTTGAAGGGACTCTCAAGAGTCTTTTCCAGCACTGCAGTTCAAAAACATCAATTCTTCAGCACTCACCCTTCTTTATGCTCCAACTCTCTGTAACTAGAAAAACAATAGGTAAGTTTCCTGTCTTGAGGGGGTTGACAATCCAGTTAAGAGAGAAAATGCATAGCTTAATGAATATTAATACTGGAGGAAGAATAGGGTACTGAGCATGATGCTGACCAAGATATGATGGGCGGATAGAATTAGGCAGGCAAAGTGAGGGGAAGAAGAAAAAGAAGAGGGAGAATACAGAGAGAAACAAAGGCTTAATATTAGAAAGAACATGATGCTTTCATGAAACAAAAATGGTCCCAAGATGTAGTCCTGTCTTCACAAACAGCCACTGAGAGCGTGGTTACTCTAGATCCTGCCAGGGACCCTACCATTCCCTTTAAATTAATTGTAGCCTGATGACCAGACCCTGGTGCCATCTTCAGTTCAAAGGCATCCTTGAATGAGCAATGCAAGTAGAGGCAGCAGTTGCTGATGCACCACATTTCCAGGAGACACAAACACCATCTTTATGCACATCCCTCACTCCCCACCCCCATCTCTGCACACACTCCAGTACTAGCCCTACACTCTCCTTAGTTCATCTGATCCCAATCCTGCTCACCAGCCAGGATACGCACATCAAGAATCCAGGTCAGGATACTCTGGTGGTATCCAGTTATGGTCTATCCTCATCATTTGCAGATACACCTATTTGTAATCCCAAAGTCAAGTAGGCATTTTGGTTGTCATTCATTGATATTTGTGCAGTTCAGTTCAATTCAGTCACTCAGTTGTGTCCGACTCTTTGCGACCCCATGAATTATAGCATGCCAGGCCTCCCTGTCCATCACCAACTCCCAGAGTTCATTCAGACTCATGTCCATTGAGTCGGTGATGCCATCCAGACATCTCATCCTCTGTCGTCCCCTTCTCCTCCTGCCCCCAATCCCTCCCAGCATCAGAGTCTTTTCCAATGAGTCAACTCTTCGCATGAGGTGGCCAAAGTATTGGAGTTTCAGCTTTAGCATCATTCCTTCCAAGGAACACCCAGGACTGATCTCTTTTAGGATGGAATGGTTGGATCTCCTTGCAGTCCAAGAGACTCTCAAGAGTCTTCTCCAACACCACAGTTCAAAAGCATCAGTTCTTTGGCACTCAGCTTTCTTCACAGTCCAAATCTCACATCCATACATTACCACAGGAAAAACCATAGCCTTGACTAGATGGACCTTTGTTGGCAAAGTAATGTCTCTGGCTTTTGAATATGCTATCTAGGTTGGTCATAACTTTCCTTCCAAGGAGTAAGCATCTTTTAATTTCATGGCTGCAATCACCATCTGCAGTGATTTTGGAGCCCAGAAAAATAAAGTCTGACACTGTTTCCACTGTTTCCCCATCTATTTCCCATGAAGTGATGGGACCAGATGCCATGATCTTTGTTTTCTGAATGTTGAGCTTTAAGCCAACTTTTTCACTCTCCTCTTTCACTTTTATCAAGAGGCTTTTTAGATCCTCTTCACTTTCTGCCATAAGGGTGGTGTCATCTGCATATCTGAGGTTATTGATATTTCTCCCAGCAATCTTGATTCCAGCTTGTGCTTCTTCCGGTCCAGCGTTTCTAATGATGTACTCTGCATAGAAGTTAAATAAGCAGGGTGACAATATATAGCCTTGATGTACTCCTTTTCCTACTTGGAACCAGTCTGTTGTTCCAGGTCCAGTTCTAACTGTTGCTTCCTGACCTGCATATAGGTTTCTCAAGAGGCAGGTCAGGTGGTCTGCTATTCCCATCTCTTTCAGAATTTTCCACAGTTTATTGTGATCCACACAGTCAAAGGCTTTGGCATAGTCAAGAAAGCAGAAATAGATGTTTTTCTGGAACTCTCTTGCCTTTTCAATGATCCAGTGGATGTTGGCAATTTGATCTCTGGTTCCTCTGCCTTTTCTAAAACCAGCTTGAACATCTGGAAGTTCATGATTCACGAATTGCTGAAGCCTGGCTTGGAGAATTTTGAGCATTACTTTACTAGCATGTGAGATGAGTGCAATTGTGTGGTAGTTTGAGCATTCCTTGGCATTGCCTTTCTTTGGGATTGGAATGAAAACTGACCTTTTCCAGTCCTGTGGCCACTGCTGAGTTTTCCAAATTTGCTGGCATATTGAGTGCAACACTTTCACAGCATCATCTTCCAGGATTTGAAATAGCTCAACTGGAATTCTATCACCTCCACTAGCTTTGTTCATAGTGATGCTTTCTAAGGCCCACTTGACTTCACATTCCAGGATGTCTGGCTCTAGGTCAGTGATCACACCATCGTGATTATCTGGGTCGTGAAGATCTTTTTTGTACAGTTCTTCTGTGTATTCTTGCCACTTCTTCTTAATATCTTCTGCTTCTGCATACCATTTCTGTCCTCTATTGAGCCCATCTTTGCATGAAATGTTCCCTTGGTATCTCTAATTTTCTTGAAGAGATCTCTTGTCTTTCCCATTCTGTTGTTTTCCTCTATTTCTTTGCATTGATCACTGAGGAAGGCTTTCTTATCTCTCCTTGCTAATCTTTGGAACTCTGCATTCAGATGCTTATATCGTTCCTTTTCTCCTTTGCTTTTCACTTCTCTTCTTTTCACAGCTATTTGTAAGGCCTCCCCAAACAGCCATTTTGCTTTTTTGCATTTCTTTTCCATGGGGATGGTGTTGATCCCTGTCTGCTGCACAATGTCACGAAGCTCCATCCATAGTTCATCAGGCACTCTGTCTATCAGATCTAGTCCCTTAAATCTATTTCTCACTTCCACTGTATAATCATAAGGGATTTGATCTAGGTCATACCTGAATGGTCTAGTGGTTTTCCCTACTTTCTTCAATTTAAGTCTGAGTTTGGCAATAAGGAGTTCATGATCTGAGCCACAGTCAGCTACCGGTCTTGTTTTTGCTGACTGGATAGAGCTTCTCCATCTTTGGCTGCAAAGAACGTAATCAATCTGATTTCAGTGTTGACCATCTGGTGATGTCCATGTGTAGAGTCTTCTCTTGTGTTGTTGGAAGAGGGTGTTTGCTATGACTAGTGCGTTCTCTTGGCAAAACTCTATTCGCCTTTGCCCTGCTTCGTTCCGTATTCCAAGGCCAAATTTGCCCGTTACCCTAGCTGTTTGATATTTGTAGAGGGGTGGAAATTTTGCATATTTTGAAGCACATATTCCCAACTGATACCCATGCTGTGCTTTCTTGTTTCAGTTCTCATACTGTAAAGTATCCTTTCACAGACTATTTAGTCCCACTTTCTTTTTAACTTTTGTGTGTGTGTGTGTGAGTGTTTGTGTTGTTTTTGTTTTTGTTTTTGTTTTAGTGATATCACTGTTTAAAATTAAGCCCAGGAATAGCACTGAAGTTCCGTCTGGTGTTTCTTACTGCAAGAGGACTATGATGCACCTTATGAAGCAAATAATATCTGTGTTAGATAAGTTTCATTCAGGTGTGAGTTATAATGCTATTGGTTGTGAGTTCATTGTTAATCAATAACATATTTTAAAATATGTCTTTAAACAGAAGCATAGGTAAAACTGGACTATGTATTGATCAGTTATCAAAAATATTTTTACCAGAAACTCACAGGAAACTAACCCTGAATTCCTCCTACAAGCAATGGTTCACTATTTGCTAATTCAATGTTCACAGCATCTTTACAGAATACACTTACCACGAATTACAAGAATAGACTATATAGGCTGACAGATTGCAAGGACTAGAAGATGTCTCTCTAACTCAAATGTTTATTCCTAAACAAGTTAGTATAAGTACACTGCTCCCGCATACAAATGCCCAAATTCATAATAGTTCAAATGCAGCAGATATTTATTTCTTATTCACATATCAGTTTTGAGTGAGTGAATGAGACAACCCAGGGGTGACCCTCTACCACTTAGCTCTGCAGGAATCTAAGAATCTTCAGGGCTAGATGGACACAGCCATTATAATATGTGGTTTTCAGGGAACCTGGGCATTATCCTCATTTGGCCCAAAGGAACATGTAGGATTGCACCTGAGATATTTTGATAGGCCAGACCTGGAAGTGGTGCTCATCATCACTCCTACTCACTTTCCATTGGCTAGAACTCAGTCACATGGCCATGCTTAGCTGCAAGAGAGTCTGGGAAATGTAGTCTGGCTGATGACCAGGAAGAAGAGAATAAGATTTCCTTGACACCTAGCAGTCTCTGACACAGTTTGTTTGTTTCATGGACTCATATGAAGTTGGGTTCATACCAAGACCTGTGACTGCCCCAGGAAGATTAATAATTTGCTCCCTCCCCTTGAATTCTTCTTTAAATATTTATTCAAAGTTTACTTTGAGGCAAAACCAAGACCTGTGTAGAGACAGGGAGGAAGAGAGCTGTACCTTGACCTGAGGAAATCCTGCCCAAACCCTTGCCCTGACTCCTGAGCCAGCTCCAGAGTTAATTAATTTTCCCAGCCCCTCTCTAGTATAGCACATTCCTAATCCTTGCCAAAATCAGAGCCCTTTAGTATAAGGAAGCCCAAAACTGAGGGAGGGTCCTGAGGCCCTTACCAGGAGACACTTCTTGAACCAAGAATTCCCCCAGAGGAACCACACAGGCCCAGCAAGCCCACAGACTCAGAGAGATGGCAGCCACGGAGGACACCAGCTCCAGGTAGAGAGGCCAAGACCCTGGCAACTCCCGGGGCAAGTGGGAGGTCACACCCAGACAGACAAGGCCTGAGCCAACCCTGACTTTAGCTGTCTGAGTCCCTTCCTGCTCTGTGAGGCCAACTGTGAGGAACCAGAAAGGAATGTTACAGTGTGAGAAGGACTTTGGGGTGACAGTGGCCTGAACGAGAGCAGGGACTAGAGGGACCTCATATTTAGCCCATGTTCTAAGGGAGACCAAAGCCCCTTTTGTGCTTTGAAAGCATTTATAAGCAACCAGGGAGCTGCAGACCACCTTAAGCCCTCCTCACGTTACTGCTCCCACACACTCTAACTAAAGTCAAAAGGAACACAGACAGGCAATGGCCCTCAAAAAGGCACACAAGCCTCTGTCTTTCCTCTTTGATGTCTCTCCCAGGTGTCAAAAGGACTCCCATTCTATAAACCAGCAGCTTCATGGGATCTGGAAACAACCCCTGAAAGAAAAAAGCAATAATAATTTAATGTTCGATGACAGGCCTTGTGATAAACATTTGATGTGTGTTGCTGCACTGAATTCTTACAAGGTCCTGGGAGGCAGGTACTCTAATCCCCGTCCTGCTGGTGAGGAAACAAGGGCTCAAAGGAGAGAAGTCATTTGGACACGTTCATGCAGCTAGAAAGAGGTGGAGTCAGCCCCTTCTGTCTGGCTGCTAAACCTGTCTTCTTAACTTCTAATCTCTGAGGCTGACAACGCTAGTCACTTGCTGGATGTGGGCAGGGGGTAGGGGGCAGAGAAATCCTTACCTGCTACCTTCTAGTACCCGCACCAACACCTCCTCCACAGCTGAGGCCTGACTCCCTTGGTAGAACCACCTCCATGCTGACCACCTACCAGGATGGCCCCATCACCTCCATGCATTCACTGGACTCACCCCTTTCTCTGCCATGACTTTCAGACCTCTTGGCAGCAAGAATGGACAACACTTCTCCCTTTCTGCACCTGAGAAGCTGGGATTCCTTCCATGGATTTCCATGGGCAACCTGAACTGATGCAGTTGGCGGTGGTTTCTTGGCACGTTCTCCCTGGAGGCAATCACCACTTCTAGTCTCCTTTCAATCTTTTTCTCCCTTTTGTTCTTTTTCTTAAAAACAGACTCCGTGAATTAGTGTGGGATAAAACCAACAAGTTTGTGACGGTTCATCATTTAAGATGTTTCTTCTTTACACCTTTCCTAGGGTTTGAGGAAGGAGGACAGGGCATTGTATAGGCCAAGTCTTTATCAGGGTATTGCTAAGCCATGTTAAGGGCTTCCCTGGTGGCTTAGACAGTAAAGAATCCTCCTGCAATGCGGGAGACCTGGGTTCGATCCCTGGGTTGGGAAGATCCCCTGGAGAAAAAAATGGCAATCCACGCCAGTATTCTTGCCTGGAAAATCCACATGGACTCAGGAGCCTGGCGGGCTACAGTCCACAGGGTCACAAACAGTCGGACACAACTGAGCGGCTAAGCACAGGAAGCCATGTTAAACTCTCCCCATCCTTTCTCCCCAACCAGATCTTCTTTCCAAGACTCTAGAGGAGTTGGCAGAAAAGGGCCAGTCAGGTGCCACAGCTGTGTTCCCAGGAGTCTGGGTCATGCCTGACTTCCCAGATGCATTAGATTGAGTGACACTGTGGTTAAGAGAGTTGCCAAAAATCACAGAGCTGGAGAAGGCCATTCCAGAGGGCTGGGATATTGAAAGCAAGCCAAAGGGCCAGAGTCGAGTCCCAAGGAGGAAGCATCCAGGGAGCCACAGTGAGTGCCTGGGGCTGAGGATGGCAAGCTTGCTGCGGGCCTGCCTGCTGACAGCTCCCTGGAGAGCTTCACACATCGCAGGTCCTTGGTCTCTTCACCTGAAAAACCAGCAGGTCAGGCCACCCGAGGCAGACAGATACTAAATTGGTCTAAGCTCCCTTCCAACTTTGGGATTCTTCCACTACTTAAAAATCTAGGGGTCTGGAAATGCCCCTTGGCCTTTTCCCATTCACTTGGAGTGCTGACCACACCAAACCTGAGATGTAGTTCTCTTGTTCCCACCCAGCCCTTGCCAGGGAAATAGGATTGAGGTCCTTCTGACCCATTTACTTCAAAGGCAACCAAAGGGTGGCCTAGCAAAGAGGATAGATGCCTCCAAAGTCATGCTGAGCCTTCTGGATGGAAGATTTATGACTTCTCTCCCTTCTTGGGACCAAAAAGTTCTATGTGACTGACTTTCACACCCCAAAACTTTCAGTGTGCCTTGAGCATCCCCAGGCACCTTAACCTTAAGGAACAACCCCCTCAGCCTTCAGCGGAAACCGGGAAAGGGGGGAAGGGGATTGGGGACATGTCACTCCCGCTGCCTGTGACATCTTCATCCTCATGCCCACCTCCTCCCAACTCCATCCCCTGGCAGGGAGAGCTGGTCCCAGCCAGCGTCAGAGTCAAAACAGAGCTCCTTTTCCTTGTGCATTTTCCTCCTCTATGGCTTAGACTGTAAAGTCATCAGGAAGTATGGTCTAGTGCTCCAAGCTCCAGACAGACGGCCTGACCTCTGTCCCGGCTGCCAGGACTGACCTGGGCCAGACATCGCGCTCCTAGGACTGTCTCCTCCCCTGCAAACAATTCTGGCAAAGGCGTCATCACCTCTCACCGCAAAATACGGCCCCTCCCCGCTCCTGCAGCAGCCAGACTTAGGACCAGCCTATCTCTAGGGAGAGGGGATCACTGTGGGGAAAGGTGTGGAAGAACAGGGTAAGGAGGGGTTCATTGTACAATGCGGGCGGTGGGGGAGGGGATGAAGACCTCAGGGACTGTCCCTCCCATCTAGATTATCTTCATTTTTCCACTGGCCCTGAGGTGGAGGGTCCCTGCTCTGGGCTCCCCTGAACTTGGGCCAGTTTTCTTTGGGCAACAAGCTGATGTGCAGATAAACAGAGGGCCTGTTGTGGATGGCTGCTGGGCGTCTCTGGGGATCAGTAACACCTTCATCAGAGAGGTGCTGCTCTAAGCATTCACTTCCCTTCCCTGCCCCCACCCCTTAAATAAGCAGGCCGTTTCCTCCTCTCCACCCTCCCTGCGCAGCTGGGTCATTCTGCCTTCCTCTGGCTGGAGTCCGACTTCTCATCCAGGGTCAGACCTCCACTGCCCTTGGTGCATCCTGTCTTTGGCTCCTTATTTTTTTTTAAATTGAAGTAAAGTTGATTTACAATGTTGTGTTGGTTTCAGGTACACAGCAAAGTAATTCAGATATGTATATATATCCATATTCATTTTCATATTCTTTTCCATATAGTTTATTACAGGATATTGAATATAGTTCCATGTGCAATACAGCAGGATCTTGTTGTTTACCTGTTTTATATATAGTAGTTTGTATCTGCTAATCCCAAACTCCTAACTTATTCCTCCCTCACTCCTTTCCCCTTGGTAACCATAAGTTTGTTTTCTATGCCTGTAAGTCTGTTTCTGTTTCACAGGTAAGTTCATTTGTGTCATATTTTAGATTTCTCATATAAGTGATTTATAATATTTGCCCTTCTCTCTCTGGCTTACTTCTCTTAGTCTGATAATCTCTAGGTCCATCCCTGCTGCAAATGCAAATGACATTATTTCATATTTTTATGGCTGAGTAATATTCTGTTGTGTATTATTGTTGTAATATTCTGTTGTATATGTATTGTATATACATATATATAGTTTTACCTTTAAAGCAGAGTTTCTTTCAACCATGTTTTACCTTTAAAGCAGGGTGTCTTTCAACCATGATTATCTATTAGAATCCCTCAAATATATATTCCACCTCTTTCTTTATCCATTCATCTGTTGATAGACATTTTGGTTGCTTCCATAACTTTCCTGTTCTTCTGGTCCTTATGAGGTCTCCTTTTACGATTGCCTTTAAATGAGCCCCTGACCTGACTGTGAAGGAAAGCTTATCTCTCCCTCTGTGCTGGTGTGGCAGGGTTTTTCAGAGCTGAGATACATAAAAGGTTGTTGAAGAATGGGCCCCTTCAGTGACCCTCTGTCTGGCCTCTGGTGAGGATTTTCATCTGATCCTTAATCCTCCTTTTTCCACATGGACAAACACACCCAACACGGTCACCTTTCATTCAACTATCTCTGGCTGTCCTGCAGCAGACAAGGAAACTTCACGTGCCCTTCATCAATGACACGAGGTCGGCATTCATTCTTGGGAAGGAAAAGTTAGTAGGTGCTGGGGCAGAGAAGTCTGTGTATTTGAATGGGCAGGCATTCTTGCTCCTAAAAGTAAACCACCAGACACCATTTCACGGCCCTTAGATAAGATCTGCAAGCATAGCTCTCAACACTGGCTACATGTTAGAATCCAGGCTGCCTCCAGATTCATTAAAAGGAAATCTCCAGGAGTGGGATCAGCCCTCGGCCAACTTTGAGAGCCTCCAATCTAAAACACTGACCCAGATGGCAGTTTAGGAAACAGCAGCTCAGACAGGGCAAGTGACCCGCCCAAAGTTTAACGGTCAATTAGGAGCAGAGCCTGGTCTCTTAACTGTAAATTCATCTCTCTTCCTGTCATAGTTTCCCCTGTGGTCACTGTAGGAGAGAAGGACTTAATTTTGGGTAGGCATTAAAATTATCTGGGGAACTTTTGAAATACATGATGACAGCCTTCATCCTGGAATTCTCATTTAATTGCTCCGGAGTATGGCCTGGGCATACATTTCTTTTTCTTTTGAGTCCCAGATAGATAATCATGGCTGAAAGAAACCCTGCTTTAAAGGTAAAATTCAGAAAAAGAGAAAGAAAAAGGAGGGAGAGAGAGAGAAGGGAAGAAAATAGTGCTACAGAGGTCACAGGAGGGAAGAATGTTCCTGGAGGCAGTATCTTCGGGATCTGCCAAAATACATGACGTTTGAGCTGGATTTTGAAGGAGAAATGGACTTGGATACTTGGAAGTGGCCAAAGCCTTTGCAAGGCAGGGAAAAGAATGAGCAGAGTCCAACAAGAAGGGACATGGGAGGTGTAAGAGTTGAGAAGTGGACAAACAGGTCTTTTGGGACTGAAACGTGAGAGACCATGAACACCACACTTGGGAATGTGGACTGAATTGTCCGGGCCACACAGCAGAAGCACCTGGAGGGCTTGTAAAGCAGATTACCCGGCCCCACCCTCAGAGCTTGGATTCAGTGGGCCTGTGCTGGGGCCCGAGAACTTGCATTCCTAACAAGTCCCCACACGACACTGATGCTGCTGGTCCTCAGAAGACACAGTAAGAACTACTGGGCTGCACCAAGGGAACTCAGAGGAGGGTTTGGCTCTTGGAGACTGCATTTGAGAGAGAGAGAGGGGAAGGAAGAGACTTATTGTCAGAAAGAAAAGAATACCATACGATATCACTTAAAATATGACACAAATGAACTTATCTGTGAAACAGAAACAGACTCGCAGATATAAAGAACAGACTCGTGGTTGCCAAAGGGGAGGTGGGGTGAAAGAGGGATGGACTGGAAGGCTGGGTTTAGCAGATGCAGACTATAGTATACAGAATGGATAAACAGGGTCCTGCTGCATAGCACAGGGAGCTATATTCAATATCCTGTGATCAACTATGATGGAAAAGAATATGAAAAAGAATGTATATATATATACGTATGTATGTATGTATGTATAACTGAGTTGCTTTGCCATACAACAGAAAATTAACACAGCATTGTAAATCAACTACACTTCAGCATAAATTCAAAAAAAGAAAGGAAGAGACTTGCTAAGACAGGAATATGATCTGATGTGGAAAGAGAAAGCAGGAAGTCTTCTAGTACACTTCTAGTACATCAAGAGAGGACCCGGGAGGGCTGGGCAGGGAGCAGAGGAGGAAGGGCTTCCAGCGGATGCTAGTGCAGGAGAGCACAGAACGCGGGGACCACCTGGATTCAGATGGAAGTCGAGGCGGAGTCCAGGATGAGTGAACTGGGGAGACTCGACAGCCAAGACGACAAGCACACAAGTCTCTGAGCTGAGGAGCCAGGGGAGGAACGGGCGGGGCCAGCACCAGGGCCTCAGCTGGAACGTGGACACCGGACCCTCATCCCAAGCTCCGGGCGAGCCTGTGACCTCTGCCTCAGGCCCAGGTCACTACAGAATAAAGACGGCTTGGCCCTGCCCCCCCAGGTGTCACTGCTTCTACATTAAAACTCCTCCAGGAGGTGCGGGGTGGCCTGAGCCAGTGTGCCTCTCCCCACCACACACAGGGCCTGGGGGGCAACAGTGTTTGTTCAGGTCAACTCAGGGAGGCAAGTTTAGCAAGCCTGGGTGTGTTGCTCATGCTCAGACACATTTTGCTCCAAACCCTTAGTTTGCATCTGCCTTCATATTTACGGAACATATACTTGTTCCGCAAAGCAGTGATTCTCAATCTTGGCCTGACGTTTATAGAATCATCTGCTGAGATTTAAAAATGCCTGTACCCGGCTGCATCCCACACCAATCAGAACACAATCTCTGGAGTGAGATTCAGGCACCTGTATAATTTCAAGCTCCCTGAGTCATTCAAAAGTGCAACCAGGACTCAGGACTGTGACCTGTAGGGTGTGTGTAGGTAGCCTCCAAATAGCGTATTTATGAAAATGGCACTTCCTCTCAAAGGAAATGGTTTGAATGCATCTGACACCACCCCACCAGCCCCCTACTCCCTCTTCCCACCCATGGGTATGGGTCAAGGGACTTCAACTTTCTGACCTACAGGCCTGCCCTGGAGGTTGGAGTTGAGGCTGTGGATGTGGGTTGTGGTGGATGAGGCTGGAGGTGCGGCCCAAGAAGGGAGGAGCCGGAGGGCCCAAAGTCCAAGGAGGCCTGCACTCACAGGAGGCCGCCCCCAGGCCTAAGGAGGGGTGGGTGTGGTGCAGAGCCCAGCCTACCCGGAGGTTTTAAAGACCTGGGTGAGGGTGACGGGAGGGGCTCTGCATGGAGGCTGACAACTCCCAGGGCTGCTCTTCAGTACAGGTGAGTGTGGGAAAGCCAGGAGAGGGCAGAGTGCCACAGGGGCCTGGCTCCTGGTCCTCCTCCTGGACCTGGAGCCCCAGACACAGAGAAGAAGAGGAGACTCATGGGGAAAGATGAGCTCTAGGGCTGCCAGGATTCAGGGGTCTTGAAGCTGGTATGGTTTGGGGGCACGTCTTTAAGAAACAATACAATGTTCCAAGTATAACACAAGCACAGGGCCTCAGAAGGCAGCCGGGCTCTGTGGTGAGCCATTTGACCTCCCCGTAATCCACCCCAGGCTCACATGCCATGATAAGACATTAACTGCTTCATTGCCAAAGCCTGTCATACCTTCCGGGGTGGTATCTTTGTGGTCCTGTAGGTACTGTGGTCTTTGGGACCTGTCAGACCAGGGAGGCCGGTCATCCATTCTATTTCCGGGGCAAGAAAGAGATAGAGAGGTGTCCATGGTCAGTCATCCAACACAGCAGTGACGGGGCCACTGGCAGGGGCCCTCAGTGCCAGCCCTGGACACCGATGGCCCCTCCACATGCTGGAATGAGAACTTCCCATGTGTCAGGGTTGTGCTGGACATAGCAAGCACCGCAGAGGCTCACACGTGACCCCAGATCTCAAAAAGGAGACCCTGCCCTCAAGGAGCTCTAAGTGTGGTGAGGAGGCCCACACAGGCCAGCAATTACAGTGAGAGGGGCACAGAAAAGACACGTGTAGGCGCCTGTGAGCACAGGAGACAGGGTAAGAGGTACTCACCAGAGGCAATTTAGGCAGGCTTCCTGGAGGAGGCAACACGAGAAGGAGCCAGAGAACTGGTCCAGCAGAGGAAACTCACCAGCCAGGGAAAGTTTTCCTGCACTGCAAACAGCCCCACAGTATCTATTAAACATCTACTATGATCCAAACCTTAGGCTAATCGTCATGGATCTATGAAGAAGAGTCTGTCCCACATCCTCCCAGGATGGGTTCTAGGATCGTTCCCATTTTACAGATAAGGAAGCTGACTCAGTGCTGTTGAAGCACTTGTAATCACTCTCACAGCTATTCAAGTGGTGGGTCTGGCTATTACAACCAGGAAGTCTGGCTCTAGAGCCCCTGTAGGCCCAGAACTATGAGAGGAACAGCTTGAAGGATTTGGGCAACTGCAAGAAATTCAGCATCTCACACACAGGAAGCCCAAGGAAGGAATTTGGGAGAGGCTCAAAGTGCAGGTTGGATCCTGAAGGGCCTGGAAAAACAGGTGAAGGAGTTGGGGTTGGCCCTATAAAAGGCAGAATAACAACTGAAGGTTTTTGAGTAAGAGTGCAGCATGGTCAGATCTCGGTTTAGCAAGGTTATCATAGACATGAGTATAGAAGATGGATTGGAGGCCATCCGATGGACATAGGAGGATATCTAAGGATATTACTGCAGAGTCCTGGCAAGTGCTGAAACAGCATCAGCTGAGACTGAGGGACCAGCTCAGAGCTCTTCTGCCTCCAAAGACCAACTTTACCAGCCTGGGTGAAGTGGGATGAGTCAACAGGGTTTGGGGAGAGGGGGCAATGGGGGGAAGCGGGAGCAGTTTTATGCCACAGAAACTGCTCTGGACTTAGAGCCGCAAGACCTGAGTTCCCACATGCCGCTTTTGTGTACACAGTCAGAACCCTTCACTTCACTGAGTCACAGTTTCCTCATCTGGAAAGTAGGCATAAGAATTCTTGTTCTGACTCAATTTTTTGTGAGATTTAAGCAGCATGTATGTGAAAGATAACCCACAGGTATTATTGGTAATCCAGTGGAAACTTTAAAATGTCTGCACAATTAAGTGACAGCCCAGAGACCAAAGACTTCATCTCCATGGGCCAAAGTGGTTTCCTTTGCTTGGCGATGGGACTCCCAGCTCAAGCGTGTTCCCACCTCCACAGGACTCACTGACCCTCCTCCTCCTTCAAAGCCCAGCCCAGTGGCTCCTCCTTCATGAAGCCTTCCTTCAGACTCCTGGCTGGAAATAATCACTTCTTCCCCAGAAGAAGCACTACTTACTGCTCGTTCAGAGTCTCACTTCTGTCTCTGATAGAGCTGCAGTTGGTGGTGTGTTCTGCTGCCCCCAGCCCCCTTCCTGACTTTTCTTATTCCCTTTTGCCACACAAAGAACACATTCCACGCTTTTTTGTTGAATGGTTAAAATATGAGTGTGTGAATGACTGGGCTGTGGTTCCATGGAGAAGTCTGGGAAGATAGCAGCCTTGATCCAGAGAAAAGGGCAAGAGGGTTCTATGTGATGACATGAGGGTCGGAGGCCTGGAAGGCTACCAATAGGCTTTCAAATTCTCCAAAGACAGATGGGAAATAATGAGAGAGGTTAACTGTATTTGCTCACAGTTGCTGCTGCTGCTAAGTCACTTCAGTCGTGTTCGACTCTGTGTGACCCCATAGACGCCAGCCACCAGGCTCCCCCGTCCCTGGGATTCTCCAGGCAAGAACACTGGAGTGGGTTGCCATTTCCTTCTCCAATGCAGGAAAGTGAAAAGTGAAAGTGAAGTCACTCAGTCATGTCCGACTCTTCGCGACCCCATGGACTGCAGCCTACCAGGCTCCTCCATCCATGGGATTTTCCAGGCAAGAGTACTGGAGTGGGGTGCCATTGCCTTCTCCGTTGCTCACTGTTACTGAGTCCCTATTTTATGATTTGCTAAGTGTTTCCCTGAATTGTCTCGTTTAATCCTTACAACAAACCTGTAAGGAGGTAACATTTTTATCCAACACCTCACCCAGTGCCAACAGAGACGTTGCTCAGCTAATTTACAAAAAGAAATGATGGATGAAGAAACTGGGCCCCGGAAAGTGCAGCCACTTGCCTAATGTCATACCATCAGAGTTAGTAGCCATCAGAGTTGAGATTTAACTCTTCACTACTTCATACTGCTTCTCATAGAAGAAAAGACAACAGGTTGTAGGCAGTGTGAGGGAAAAGCAGGCGTGGTGGGGGAAGGCTTCTCGCTCGCTGCACCTGTCGGAAGGACCGGAATATGAAAATCCAGGAGAGAGCTTTGAATCAGGGGTCCTGCTTGGCCAACTTTTCCCAACCTGAAAAGTCAAGTACAAGTCCCCCCTTGGAGGAAGGCAGATGGTTTCAGAGTCCAGGGCCAGCACAGGCCAGCCCCTGAGGAGTCATGGAGCTTTATTTGCTTAGCTCTTTTCCAGGCATTTCCTTATCAGCATTTCTTCTAGAAGGGTCTGGACAGCTCGTTTCATTACAGGGCTCAGGCTGGCAGAAACCCTGTTTATTAAAAAGGGTGGAGTGGACCCAGTGTGTCCTAGGATCTGTTCTCTGCTCCCATCACTCAGCTGGTTGAGAGAAGACGGGCCACGAGACAGAGAGGGTGTGAACAGGCCAGAGAAACCCCGCAGCCTTCGCCTGCCCAGGAGAGCAGGAGAGAAGCAGATCCTGCCTGACTGATCCCAGACCCCCACACTGCCCTGCTGACATTTGATAAATGCTTCCTGTGAAAATGTTTACCCAGGAGGAAAGGGATCCTGCCTCCCCTCCCTACCACGCGGGTGGGAAGAGGGGCTGCACCGGCCCCATAAATCCTAACAACTGTCTCTGCTCACCACCCCGCCTCCCTGGGTGCCCTGCAGGGGGTGGAGGAGACAAAGGTGCCAGACACTGATCTGTGACGGGAGGCAGGTACTCAGCCGGGGAGTGGGGCGGGGGGAGGGTGTCACATATGTGGGCCGTGTCCATTTGTCAATTCTATCTACTATTTTTTTTTTCTCCATTTCTTTTAAATTAAGTTGCCATCTATCCTTGTTTAATCCCAGAAGTCCAAAAGGAACCATCAGGAAGCAGGTTTCTTTTCATTTTTCCCTGCTTGGGAAGTGATGTGAGGACGGAGCCGGCGAACAGTCACAGTGGATCTTAAATCTTGTGAGAAGCATCCACGGGCCTGGAAAAAAACAGCTTGCTTCCGCAACAGTCAGGGTCTCCGGGTTCCAGTCTCAGAGGGCCTCTAGAGAGGCCCGTGGACGTGTTGAAAGAGTGTGATGGCAGGAGCCACATTGCCGGTGTCGTCGCTCATCCACCCGGTGACCTTCAGCAGGTGGCACAGCTGCCCGGTGCCTAGCTTCCTCCCCTGCAGATTAGAGACCATGCTATTACCTGCACAGGTTCCTGTGAAGGCTGAGGAAAGGACACATGTACAGACACACTGAAACAGTAAAATAATGCACGCTCATGGGTTTGTTTTTTTTTAAGCCAAGGAAATTGGCCGAGTTCTCCATCTATGAAAAGAGTACCACAGGCTCTTCATCTCACTTTCCTGAATGTCAGGACAGAAGAGATAATAATAACAAACATTTCCAAGACCTTGGGTCAATTTTTCATTTCACCAACATCCAAACAATCAGAAAATGAAAAACACCCCAAAACTTGTTTTTTCTTCTAATGATTATCTCAGCCTACACTAGCACCAGAAGCAAAGTACCTAAGGCTAAATTATTTTTTAAATATCACATTCTTGGTCTTGAAAAGTTCATGACAACATATTTCTAGCTTAGCCTGACTCTCTCTAACTGAAGCACACCAATTCTCAACAGTAGTTCTGTTTAAGTATGTAACTAAACAGAGCACGTATACCAGAAGCAAATCAGCATCTTACTTAAAAGGCCATATCCATTGTACTGGATCAGAACTTCGGGGGGGACAGGACTGGGAAATCATATTTTAATATGTATGTCAGGTGGTGAAAAGTCATGCGTGCTGCCTGTTAAGGGCCTCTGCTAATCTGGAGGCTCCGCAGTGTGCTGCCAAAGAGGCATCAAACCTCCTCTAAGTCCTTCAGCAGCCAATCCCTGGATCCCCAAGAGGGGAAACTCAGTTCAGTTCAGTTGCTCAGTCATGTCCGACTTTTTGTGATCCCGTGGACAGACATGCTTCTCTGTCCATCACCAACTCCTGGAGCTTACTCAAACTCACGTTCATCGAGTCAGTCGTGCCATTCAACCATCTCATCCTCTGTTGTCCCCTTCTCCTCCCGTCTTCAGTCTTTCCCAGCATCAGGGTCTTTTCCAATGAGCTGGTTCTTCACATCAAGTGGCCAAAGTATTGGAGTTTCAGCTTCAGCATCAGTCTTTCCAATGAATATTCAGGACTGATTTCCTTTACGATGGACTGGTTGGATCCCCTTGCAGTCCAAGGGACTCTCAAGAGTCTTCTCCAACACCACAGTTCAAAGGCATTAATTCTTCAGTGCTAAGCTTTCTTTATAGTCCAATTCTCACATCCACACATGACTACTGGAAAAACCATAGCTTTGACTAAATACTTTGGCATATGAGTTAGGGTGACCAATCTTCTTGATTTCCCCGGGACTATACCAGTTTTAGCACTTAAAGTAAGTACCCACGAAATCCCTCAGTCCCAGGCGCACTGGGACAGCTGGTCACCTTACTACAAACTCAGACTATCTTATCACCCCTCAGGGAATCTCCAGCTATATAGGAACCCATGCCTTCTGACTCATTCACATACATCCTTTGCTCCCCAGGAATCAAGCTCTTCAGAGCAAATGTGACTAGGCAATCATTCTCCATCCAGCTGAGCTCTATGGTGAACTTCTGATCACAGTGGACATATTAGAGATAAAGGAGAAGGTATACAGAAAGCATTATTGAACTCATCAGTACCAATCTCCAAAGAACCATATACAAGAATTTGCTTAATGAACCCTGATGCTGAAAGAGAAAATGGTTCAGGACACAGACACCCTGCTGCCCCACAGTTAATTTAGAACAAAGTGGTATGTGCATCGGTCCTGATGCCCACTGGAGCAGACAAGCTGATTAAATCCTGGCTCTGCCACTGAATAGCCATATGACCTTGGGCAGGTTGCCTGAATTTTCTCATCTATTAAATGGACATAAAATCTCCTTCATAGATTTATCATGATAATTAATACATATAAATTATAAGAGTTCTTGTAGTAAACTGTCCATTGCCCCATAACCTACACACTGCACAGTCAAGACCAGTGTCTAAATATTGTCACATAAGCCAAGTGGAAGGTAACAGGATTACCAATTTGTTTCCCAATAATTGGGAAAAGTAAAGTGGAACTAGAAAACTATTTTCTCAGAACATATTATTTTTTCTTTGCTTTGAGAGTCATTGTCTCCTCCAAGAATGATTGCTGTCTTTAACCCCATGATGGAGGTTAAATAAAAAAAAATAAATAAATAAAGGAACAATCAACTACATAATGAATCGTCCCTGGCATCAGTACTATGCTCTATCTACATTAACTCTTTATCTTAAAGTGTCACATTAACAGGTTACTCCACCAGACCTGTGCAAGCCCTTCCCATTATCAACCAAGGTGGTTTGGCCTCTGTTGTCTGACTAGTATGTACTACTTAGTATCTACCATATACTTCTTGCTAAGCTGGGTACTATAGGAGATGCAACAAAGTGTAAGAAATGGAAGGAGCTGATCTTTGCTGCATTTACTAGTATTTATCTGAAGGACAAGCTATCAGTGGCTAAACAAGTACTTTGTTCTTGTTGTTTAGTTGCTAAGTTACGTCAAACTCTTGTGACCCCATGACTGGTAGCCCAGTGGGCTCTGTTCATGGGATTTCCCAGGCGAGGATACTGGAGTGAGTTCCATTTACTTCTCCAGAGGATCTTCCCAACCTAGGGATCGACCCCACATCTCCTGTGTTGGCAGGTGGATTCTTCACAGCTGTGCCACCTGGGAAGCCTAAAACAGTACATATCAAATACCAAAGTACCTAGGTATTCAATAAAGACAAGAGAAGGCAGAGGTCATTGTGGGCCAAGGAGATGAAGGGAGAGGAGAAATAAGCTGGTATGTGTTAGATGTCTGCTGTAGCCCAGCTTTTTATATACATCTTGTTCAATCCCCTCTAACTGATGCTATCACAGCACAGCCTATAACCCTCCAACTTCATCCTTTCAGTATGCTCCAGGAAACATCCAACTTCCAGGATCGGTGTCTCTGGGCCTGAGGGTTTTTTGCAGAATGGAGCTGTCCACTTGAGCTGGGACATTTGTTCTCTCTGGGAAATTAACCCCCTCTGGGGAACAGCCTTCAGCCAATAGACTGAGAGGAGTCAGTGTTTAAATACCCCTACTCCCTTGCCCCTCGGGGAGAATAATTTTCAGGGCGTGTGTTTTATACTTTCCAAGACTGTCTCTGTTGGGATCAAGCTGCAGCTGTCCCCAGTGGTAACTGACTTGACAGTGAACCACTAACTGATTGCCTTCCCTTCCCCATCCACTGCCCACGATTCTTCCCTGCATTCCCTCTGCCTCCCAAATATACCATTCACACTCACATCCTTATGTCAGGATCTGCTTCTGGCCAAACCCAAACTAAGATAGCCTCAAATTTCCTGTGAAAATGGTGAAAACTGTCTCCTTTCAATTAATGAGAAAACCAAGACTGAAGGAGATTAAGGAACTACTCTAGGGTTACACAGCTTGTATGTGGTAGAGCCCAGCACTGAACCCACATCCTTCTGACTCCAGGTCCACACCTGCCCTGTTGGCATACTGTGAGAAGAGCGCATATAAGCATGTCGCTTGACCATGGGGACACAGCCCACCCTTACTCCCATACTTAAACCTCACTCAGGAAACTGGGAATTTCCCCCCAAATCAAGGTTGAAAAAGAGGCTTCTGGAATGTAAGGACAAGAATGATGGTAAGAGGGGAGAAAAATCGCCACCTGGAAATCCTGTACTCTACACGTGAAGGCAGGTACAAGGTAAGAAAAGGCAAGATACCCTTTCTGCATGTGAAGATGGTGAGAAAATGTCTCCCCGCTGTTTCTCAGGATCCACAGAAAATGCCTTGTGCAGCCACACTTCGAATTTCTGCAAATCTTTTGTATGAAGGCAGTATGCAGGGCTGTGTTGGAATAAGTGGAGTGGACATTTAATGACAACCAAACCTGCACTGGCAAGCATGAAACCCTTACTGTGGCTCAGGGACCTGTCTGTGAACCCAGGTGAAGTTCTGGCTCAGTTAAGAGGTAACGTGATCCAAGTTTCAAGCAAAATGGAATTGTCATGGTCAGAAGCAGATCGATAGGGCAAATCACATGAAATCAAAAAGCCATCAAAAGCCATCTGCAAAGTTTCTTCTATTTATGTCTAGTGTTCTAGTCACCTATTGCTGCATATCAAACCACCTGAAACTCTGGTAGGTTACAACAACCACTTTATTATTATCTTATAGCTTTTGTGGATCAGGAATTCAGGCTGGGCACCAACTATGGTTGCTTGGCTGGCATATGAGCTTGTCTGAAGGGTCTGAGATGGCTTCACACACATGGCAGGCTCATGGGTGGACATGGCTGCAAGGCTGGGCTCAGCAGGGACTGTTGATCAGAGAACTAAGTCTCCAGTGAACAAAGTGGAAGCTACATGGTTTTTGATGACCTAGAGTAAGAGGAACAAAATATGACTTCTGCCATACTACTTATCAAAGCAGTCACAAGCATACTTAGATTCTAGGGGAAAGGACTTGGGCCCAATCCCTCAATGGCTGAGTGTTTAAAAGTACAACATCCAGCTTGGGTTAGAAGCCAAGAAGGGGAATCAGCGCCTGCAGGCTTTCTCTAAATCTGAGATTGTAGCTGCAGCTGCTTTGCCAGGGGTTTTGTGACCTTGGGCGGGGAAGAAACCAGGAAATGAGGGATCTGGCAGGGCTAAAATCCCTGCTTGCCTGACAGTGCTCCCTGCTTCTGTTTTGCATGGCTGGCACACAGCACTGCAGTCATGACTGAAGGGCTGAGTGAAGGCTCTCACTTGCTCAAGATGCTGGTCCCTGAGAGCTGAGAAAAAGAGAGGAGGCCAGAGTGGAAGGGTTTGGCTGATTTGAGCAATGCGCAAATTGAGCAAGGATCAAAAGCCTGAGAGATAGTGCCTGTTGTTGCTCATCACATAGAAGATCTGCAGCAAAAGAAAAAAAAAAGATCTGCAGCTGACCTTAGGCTCAATGGGACAGTCTCACCTCCCAAAGTGTCTGCATCTCCCAAGGCAAGGCCTCCCTTGCCTGGGCCACCCAATTCTGATGTTACTGTCCAATCCTGGAGAAAAGTCCAAGTAACAGTTTCTTACGCATCTATGGATGGGTGCCTAGCACAGGCGTGTCCTCAGAGGAGGCGACCAAAAAAATACACTCATCAATTTTAACTTTGTGTTCTTCTTTCTTTTGTCATTTACTGCATTAGAATTAGAAACTTAGAAATAGATTGCAGTGGGAGGTTGGTCATGAAAGGAAGGGAAAGAAAGGCATCTATTGTTGCCAAAAACAACTTCCTGGCGTTGAACTGTGGCCCAGCCTAGCATCTGGGAGTAGAACGGTCCAATCCCATAGAGATCCACTCAGCCATGATCTCTTTACTCAAAGTGAATTTGAAATGTTTGATATGGTCCCAGTTGAACTAATTATTTCCCTCCATATTTGCACAGATTTAATCAAATGATGGATGGATAGACTTATATGTCCTAGGCACTTTCATGTATACTAATCCAACAGTCCTTACAAAAACTCCAAGACATACATGCACTCATCCTTATTTTACCACAGAAGAAACTCAGAGTGAACCAAATGAACACCCAGATTTGTCTTTTTCCCAAGCCCCTTTCTATTTTCGCTCTGGCTCTGGGGTGACTCTACATCACCAGTCACTCCATCCCATGGGCTAGAACATAGGGAAGCAATGTGGACCCCTCCCTCTCCCCATGTCTGTCAGTAGAAAGGCCTCAAATGGTCTCCATCCTCAGTGTTTTTTCATGAACACTGTTCTTACTCTCTGATAAGGAACTCATTCTTGCATCCTTCATCCTTTGTCACTCGGGCTATTGTGCCAGCCTCCTGGCCAGTCTCTGTCTCAACTCCCCTGTTCTCCGTCCATCCTCCATACTATAACCAGAAAGCTGAAACACAGATCTGATCATATAAGCCTTTGCCCATAAATTTTCAATCTTTCCCCACAACGTACAGAATAAATTACTAATCCTTGAGCCTGATGTTCAAGGCTGTCTATGATCTCCTCCTGATCAACATGTCTCATCTCATATACCACTATCTCCTTTCACTGGTATTTTGCAAACCAGAATCAATAAAACTCTGACCATTTTCTAGAAAGAGTGGGGTTCTATATAATATATTGAAAATTTCTGTCTTTATTTCAGTGGTAATCTTAAGAGGAAAGTGTGTGTGTGTGTGTGTGTATGTGTGCGTGCTCAGTCGTGTCCAACTCTTTGGACCCTATGGACTGTAGCCTGCCAGGCTCCTCTGTCCATGGAATTCTCCAGGCAAGAATACGGAGTGGGTTGCTATTTCCTCCTCCAGGGCATCTTCCAACCCAGGGATGGAACCCACGTCTCCTTCATTTGCAGGTGGATGCTTCCTCATGGGTCTTCACGTTGTTTTCTTTGTTCCAGCAATCCATCAGATTACAAAATCCAAGTTAGCCAGATCCCTGCTTAGTCACCTTGGCTCATGTTGCCCCTTGGGTTTAGAATGCTTCCCACATCTTCCACTTCCACACTCAGCTCCTACCCACCACCACTCCCCAGCTTCATCATGCTTCTCAGTAGGGGTAGCTCCAGGTAGAGCTTCAGGTGTTAAGATCTCCAACCTGGAGTGGACGTTGTAGGTCCTTCAGTCTATTGGGCTCATTTTACAGTCAGGAAAATCTAGACCCAGAGAAGACAATTAACAAACTAGGCCTAGAACCCAGGCCTCCTGACACTGAATATGGAGCTCTTTTCACATTTTGCAACTTACTGATCACCTTCCTTAAAGTTTTATTGTCCATCTTTGGATTGGATCACTGGCATGGTGGCATGCAGAGTAAATTCTCAGTTTCCCTAACATCATGACAGACAAAGCCATAAAACCACAGTAATTACCTAACATATTCATATGTCTAAGGGACCACAATGGAATATCCCATGGGAGTTGAATGCGAGGAGCATTTCACATTTCTGTACTTTGGACAATGTAGGCTACTCAAATGAATGCCAGGCAGATTTACTCTTGAGACATCCAGAATTATATGCTGATTTATTGAATCTACTATAATGTCCTCAAATCAATTTTTAAACATTTTTGCAAACCAGAACATGATACAGAGGCAATACAGCAGTTAGTTCAGTGCTCTGAAGTTAGTAAATATTCACTAAATGTGAGTTGGACGAATGGATGTGTCACAGACTGGGAAGCCAGGACACCTGAGTGACAGTTTCATTCTTCTGCTCACTGGCCACAAGGTCTTGGGAAAACCACTTGTTACTCATGAAGCCTTAGTCTGGTCATGTAAAATGAGGCATTTGGACCAACTCAGTGTTTCTGAGATACATTCCTTACAATTATAAAATTATGTAATTTCATAAAAATGCCAAATCTATTCATACTGTTGGTGTCAATGGAAACTAAAAATAGAATGTTTATTAACTGTTCTTGTTTTGTTTAATTGTTTATTATATACATCACTTTACATTATTTCAGACTATTGTGTATTTTAGTTATTGCAATTAACTTTTGAAGAAAATATTATTGTAACAATAATAGTATTTTTAGCATAAATAAAAACTGACTTGGAGAAACTGCTTTATTAACACAGCAAGATGTCATCTAGGCTTGTTTGGATTACAACTGCTTTAAGACATTGGGAAATAGGCAGTATAAAACTGATCCCTGAGAGAAAGGATCAATGAGATGAGCCTTAAAATACCTCTGGATTTATCCTTGGAGGCAATTCCCATCTGGAAATTATGAGCACAGTCTGCAAGCTTTGATAAGCAGAGGAGACAGAACCCAGAGACTGGGGAAGCTGAAGAGGCTAGGAGTTGAGGATCACAATTTCACAAAAGAGGGGCGATACACAGGAAAAGAACACCATAAGTCTGCTGAGATATCCTCTTGAGTCTGTTGAGAATTATTATGTGTATGTATAAGGTGAAACTCTACAAAATGAGGCAAAAGAAATGACCAGAGAGTAGTAAGCTGAACAACCCAGAGTTCTCACAAGGTGGCAATGGTTGTGTACCAAACAAAATGGAGAGTTCTTCATGATCCCCTGGCCAATCGATGGAGAGCCCAGGGGAGTCATACTTGAGTAGAGATCCTGAACTATTCCTGTAGTGAAGGTTACTTTGGACCCTGAATAGCAAAGCTCAAAGACAGGACTCAAACGGATCAAACTATTTCATGAGTAAATTAACTTCCAGCCAAAACAAAGTTCAGTTCAGTTCAGTTCAGTTCAGTTGCTCAGTCATGTCTGACTCTTTGTGACCCCATGAATCGCAGCACGCCAGGCCTCCCTGTCCATCACCAACTCCCAGAGTTCACTCAGACTCACGTCCATCGAGTCGGTGATGCCATCCAGCCATCTCATCCTCTGTCGTCCCCTTTTCCTCCTGCCCCCAATCCCTCCCAGCATCACAGTCTTTTCCAATGAGTCAATTCTTCGCATGAGGTGGCCAAAGTACTGGAGTTTCAGCTTTAGCATCATTCCTTCCAAAGAAATCCCAGGGCTGATCTCCTTCAGAATGGACTGGTTGGATCTCCTTGCAGTCTAAGGGACTCTTAGGAGTCTTCTCCAACACCACAGTTCAAAAGCATCAATTCTTTGGTGCTCAGCTTTCTTCACAGTCCAACTCACATCCATACATGACCACTGGAAAAACCATAGCCTTGACAGATGGACCGTTGTTGGCAAAGTAACGTCTTTGCTTTTGAATATGCTATCTAGGTTGGTCATAACTTTCCTTCCAAGGAGTAAGTGTCTTTTAATTTCATGGCTGCAATCACCATCTGCAGTGATTTTGGAGCCCAAAAAAATAAAGTCTGCCACTGTTTCCACTGTTTTCCCATCTATTTCCCATGAAGTGATGGGACCAGATGCCATGATCTTCGTTTTCTGAATGTTAAGCTTTAAGGCAACTTTTTCACTCTCCTCTTTCACTTTCATCAAGAGGCTTTTATTTCCTCTTCACTTTCTGCCATAAGGGTGGTGTCATCTGCATATCTGAGGTTATTGAAAGTCTAGCACTCTTTAAAAGAAGGCAGCAAAGTCCAAATACTTAACTGTATAACTCCACAATGTCTACCATCTAATAAAAAATTACTAGACTTATAAAGAAGAAAGAATATGTTCACCCATAAACAAGGGAAAAATCAGTCCATAAAAACAGACCCATAAATGACAGAGATGATATACAAGTGTTTAAGAAACTGGACAAGATTCAACAAAGAGTCAGTAGAGAGCCCAAAATCAAACCCAGGTCTCATTATACTTTCTCATAGTGCTCCATTACTTGTGATTACCAGTCTCTCTGCCTCTGTGGCAATTGATAAGCTTTTGCCATGACAATCCCAATACAATTTTCCCATATTTTTGATTTTCATTTTGGTCAGAACCTCACAAAAACTGGCAGAGGTAAATACAGATCTGAAGTCTATGAAGGACAGTCTCTGATCAGGGACTAGCGTCTTCAATGACAAAATTTTAACAACACTGGAACAGAATTCCTCCTCCTCCCTTACTATGGCACCTACATGGGAATTCCCCAAGGCCATTCATATCTCTGTCCAGAGGAGCTCTGCACCAGGGGCTGTGGTTTAAGGGAACTTAGGAATCAGCATGTGAACACTGGGAATACACACCAGGAAGCCAGGCCTCAACTTCAGCCCTGGATTGGCGAAAATTTAAGCAAGAGGTAAAGGGGAAAAGAGAACCTATCACAGGCTGCCGTCAGCCTGCAGAAAGGTGTAAGGTAAACCTCCTCCTTCCCAGTGCTGGGGGTATATTCATGTGTGTGCTGCCTACAAGTTTGTGAGAAGATAGTTCAAGGAGCACAAAAACAGGATCACCTCCCAGGCTGGGGGTGCAGTTTTCCTCCCTGCAATTTACTACACAAGTTGTTACCAAAGCAAATATCAAAGCCCTGCAATTTGCTAATTACAGGCGGGATCCTGGGCTTGTGGGCCCAATTAACCACTTGTTCCTCATTTTCTGTGTGTGACCCGCCGACGGCACCCACAATTACCCACTTGTCTTTTAACTGTCCTGAGAGCCTACTGACTCACCTCCAACTCACTGCCATTATCACCTCCAGATGGCCTTTGGTATCATTTTGCTTTCCAGGTTCCCCCTACTCTCCTATTATCTCTCTCTGTATCACAGGCCAGTATCTTGTCTCCCTGGTTGGGGCTCCTACCTGTAGCAAGATTTCCCGGTCTTATTCCTTGCCTAAGACTTGAAGGCTGGAAGGCAGGAAGCAGCTTCTGTTGGTCTGGGCATCTTGCCTAGCTCCTCCAAGGAAGTTCGGGAGGCTGTGGCCACATTCGGCCTCTGCCCCCAGACACAGAAGGAGTAAAGAAAATTACAGCTTCTCTGGAACTGGCCCACTGCCCGATTTCCTGCCCCACTCTCCAGCAATGCCCCACTGGCTCACCACCTTAGCCAGACCACTAGGGCTGGGTCCAGGGAGCCTCACCGCCAGTCTTGGGGAAAGAGATCCTAGTAGCTGTTAGCAGTAGCTCTCCAGGGAAACACAAGCTGGAGAAAAAGAAAACCCTCTTGTGACCTTCTGCGTCATTAGACAGGCCACCTGGCAAGCAACAAATTTCCAGCCAATTTTTTGATGCTTTACTGTATCAGTGGTTCTTAACCTCTTTTGTGCCACAGACACTTTTGAAAATCCAATGAAAAATTCTGGACTTTCCAGCAAGAAATGCTCATATTTAGTTATCTATTCAATCATTCAACAAATACTTAAAGCGCACATATGTGCCAAGTACTATTGCAGAGACCAAAGAAACATTAGTGGACAAAAATAGACAAAAATTTCTACTCTCATGGAGCTTACATTCTAACAGGAAGAAGATAGGCAGGAAATAATGAATGTAGTAAATAAGCACACATACAATTTGCTAGAAATTAGGTGCTATGGAAAAAGAAAAATTCAAGCAGAGTAAGAGAGAGATTGGTGAGGATGCAGCTATATTTTACAATAATGTGTGCTAGGTTGTCCATATTGAAAAGTGAAATGTTAGCATAGAATTGAAGAATGTGAGAGGTTTCACCATATGGGTATCTGGAGAAAGAGTGTAGAAACCAAAAGGAACAGCCCCAAGGCAAAGGAAAAGTGAGAAGAACAGTGTGGCTGGACTGGAGAGAAAGAGAGGCAAGCAGCCTTGGTGGGAAAAGTCAGAGAAGCAGGGGAGTTGGGAGGACATATTAATATATTATGTAGGGCCTGTGGGCTGCTAAGACTTTGATTTTCACTCTGAGTTAAATCAGGAGCCATTAGTGGGATTTGAGCAAAGGGGTTAAGAGGATCCGGCTAAGACTCTACAATGTCAGTGACCACCGTAGGTAGCAGAAGATTCAAGTGCAGATAATGGTTGCTTGTGGGTCAGTGGCAGCAGTGGAGACCACAGGAAGACTGAGCCGAGAGGATTTCCTGAATAGCTGTGATGTGTGCAGAAAAGATGTGCACATACAATTTCACATTCAATTCAGCAGTTTACCAATCTCGTAAACCCTATTCACGGATGCAGATAAAGGGCCATTTGCACAATGAGAAAGGCAAGTGGGGACCTCAAGGGGAAAGTGGACTCCAGTGGAGACAAGAGAGCCTTAACTGTACCTAAAAGTTTCTTTTTTGAGTTTTTTTCTTAACTGAAGTATAGGTGATTTATAGTATTGTGTTAGTTTTACGTGTACATAAAGTGACTTGGTTATACATTATGTGTAAATATATTCCTTTTAAAAATTCTTTTTCATCATAGCTGATTACAAGATTTTTAATATGGTTCTCTGTGCTATACAGTAGTTTTTGTTGTTTATCTATTTTGTTTATCTGTTTATCTGTTTTGTTGTTTATCTAAATCTTTGTTGTTTATTTATTTTATATACACTAGTGTATATCTGTTAACCGCATACTCTCAATTTATCCCTCCCCAACCCCTTTCCCTTTAGTAACTATAAGTTTCTTTTCTATGTCTGTGAGTTTGTTTCTGTTCTATAAATAAGTTCATTTGTACTATTTTTCAGATTTCACATAAAAGTGATATCATATGATATTTATCTTTCTCCATCTGACTTACTTCACTCAGTATGATAATCTCTGGATCCATCCATCTTGCTGAAAATAGCAATAATTCATTCTTTTTTATGGCTGAGTAATAATCCATTGTGTATATGTATGTGTGTGTGTATATATATATATATATATATATATACACAAACACTGTCTCTTCTTTTTCAATTCACCTGTCAATGACATTTAAATTGCTTCCAAGTCTAAAAGTTTTATTAAAGAAATAAGATATTTAAGGTAAATATGGTAAAATATTTTTATCTGGTAACCTGCATGGTAGATATATGCCTGCCTATTATAGTATTTTCTATATATTTAAAATCATTCATAATTTCTAAAAGACCTGCCCATCTCAGGGTTTTACAGAAAGCCTTCCACTTGCTTCAGCAATGCAGTGAGGAGGAATCAACTCAGTCAGTTCTGCTCATAATTCTGGCCATGGTACTTGGCTGAGTATACTTTAGCTCTCCGATTTTTGCTCCTTCCCTTCCTTCCTGCAGCTCAGAGTCAGAGGTGAGATAAGTCAAGCTGCTATTGCTGCTGCTAAGTCGCTTCAGTTGTGTCCGACTCTGTGCGACCCCATAGACGGCAGCCCACCAGGCTCCACTGTCCCTGGGATTCTCCAAGAACACTGGAGTGGGTTGCCATTTCCTTCTCCAACGCATGAAAGTGAAAAGTGAAAGTGAAGTCGCTCAGTCATGTCCGACTCTTCGTGTCCCCATGGATTGCAGCCTACCAGGCTCCTCTGTCCATGGGATTTTCCAGGCAAAAGTACTGGAGTGGGTTGCCATTGCTTTCTCCGAGATAAGTCAAGAACTAACACAAAAACCAAGGGCTTCCCTGATGTCTCAGTGGTAAAGAATCTGCTTGCCAAGCAGGAGATGAGAATTCGATCCCTGGGTTGGGAAGATACCCTGGAGAAGGAAATGGCAACCCACTCCAGTATCCTTGCCTGGAGAATTCCATGGACAGAGGAGTCTGGGGGGCTACAGTTCACAGGGTCATAAGGTGTTGGACATGACACAGCAACTAAACAAGAACAACAACACAAAAACCGCACTATATCGAATACAGTGTAGAAGAGGAAGCAGAGGGTAATGGCACTGGGGAAGCCTGGGGAAGGCCTCCTGGCTGAGGCAGACTCTTAGCAGGATTCAGAAGAACAGTGGGCAGACTGGGTCTCACAGAGAGGTGGGAGCCTGCCCAGCTAGAGGCAGCTTTAAGAAGCCAGGCACAGTGAGGGGACAAGCATAGGCCCCAGACACCTACTCTGCTCTGGCCCATTTGAGGAAAGTAAGCTGATTTCTTCCTCTACCAACTTAGAGCAAAAAGACCAGATGGGAGGAGCTTTCAGAGCCCTGCGGTTGCCCCAGTGGGGCCAAGAGGGCCCAGGAGTGGAAAAGTTTGGATCCAGGACAGCAGCAAGCTCAAACATGCAGATAAGGGTGACTTCAGGCCTCAGGGATTAAGGCTCTGGAGCTGGGTGGAGTCTCCTTGTTGACCTGAGGGGGAGACCTCCTCAGGGAGCAGGAGACCAGGGAGGCTCCCCTGGCGGCTGTGCCTCACCCACCTCAGGCCATGGCCCTCAAACAGCACATTCCTGACAACCTGCAGACCTATCACATAGCCTGTGGGGAGGTCCTCTGCTGCCCACATTTTGCAAAAACTTGCCGTGTCACAAGCCCTGATGAGGAGCCAAGAGAATGATTTCCCAGGCCATGGCTTTAACAAGACCATGCTTCCTAATGACTAGTTTTCTTCTCATTAAATAAAAAAGAGGGGGAGAGAAACCAGTGATTACTCCTCCTTATAATCCCACCTTCCATTTATGTGCGTCTCTCTCTTAGAGGAGCTCAAAATGCTTCGTGTATTATTGTCTATTTTTTCCCTCGTAATGTCCTTGAGATTCCTCCAGGTGGTTATTATACCATTTTACAGCTGGGAAAGGGGATGTGGCTGAGGTTACGCAGTGTCCCGCACCCTCACCAGCTATGGTCAGTATTTGGAAGCTCTTACAGGAAACCTCCTCATATGTGAAAATAAAGTCGTCGCCTAGGAAATAAACTAGGCTAAAGCAACACATAAACTGCCCACTTTACAACAGTAATTAACACTATTTAATTCTCACAACAGTCCTATAAAACAGATAGTAATACACCCATCCTACATATGAGAACAATGAGATTCAGAGAGGCAAAGTAAGCTGACTAGCACTGCCTAATAATAATAGCTTTAATAGTAGTAAAAGCAGAAGCTAATTATTAAGCAACTTACCATGTGCCAGGCATCTTTCCTTTATTAACTCATTTAAATTCTTAACAACAGTCCTCTAACGTGAGTATTAGTATTAGGACCATTTTGCTGACAACAAAAGCAAAGCACAGCAAAGTTAAGTAACTTGCCAAAGGTCACACAGCCAGTAAGTGTAAAGGATCCCACGAAAGGTAGCATGTCCCACCACAGTTTACCCACCTAAAGGAACACTGTACTCTGAGGGTTGGCCTGGTAACACCCAGGTACAGCCCCACAGCTGCTCTGTGGCCTAATCACTGTCCTTATAAAGGTGGGTAGCAGTGGCAGCTTCTGCACTCCTGCTGTGAGCCAGGACCCTCTCTCTGGTACCCGGAGTGGGAGCCATATGGAAAAGACTCTTCCTGCCGCACGGTAGGTGCATGCGTGCATACTTTCACAGGTATAAAATGGCACCATAGAGGCCATTACCATAAAAAGGTAATAGAACCTCTGTGTAAGGAGTAGTCTAGACAGACATTCAGACCAGTGGGAAGTGAACTTCCTGAAGTTTGTGTGTGTGTGAGGAAAGTGAAGCTTCTAGCTCTTCCATACTGCAGAGAAATGAGCCTCCCAACCATTCCAGAACTTTGGCTTTTTCACTGCCCTCTTCCCCCAAAGCGTCATCCTCTAACGACTCATTCCACTCTTTATTCCTGCATACCATTAAGGGGATGTCCTCGATGGTGAAACAAATCCTGACTCCTTGACAACTTCTGTCCACCGGTAAATTGGCCGCCAGACCCAGGCTTCAGAGTAGGTCTCCAAGTGCCTGGAGCACTTCCTGGGGCAGTGAGAGAGAGAGACCGAGCCCTTCCCCTGGTGGTCAGGTAAAGTCCTGGCTGTGCTGCCAGGCAGCCTATCTGGCTCATTGTTTTTGCTTTTTGTTTGTTTAGTTGCTAAATCCTGCCAACTCTTTTGCGACCCCATGGACTGTAGCCCTCCAGGCTCCTCTGTCCATGGGATTCTCCAAGCAAGAATACTGGAGTAGGTTGCCATATCCTCCTCCAGGGGATCTTCCCAACCCAGGGATCGAACCTGCATCTCCTGCTTGACCACTGAGCCACCTGGGAAGCCTTATGTCATGCTCTCACCCCTCCTTTTTTCAGACCAATACTTGTAGCCGCTTGACTACAATCCTCACCTCTTGTCACTGCCTGTCCTATGACTTTCCTATAAGTCGAATTGCCAGGGAACCCTTCCAGGGAATGACAGGGTGAGTGTTAACAAACCATCAACATGTCCAAAGCAGGACATACACAATTCCTGATGAATGCTGTATATACCACCCCATGGGCCCCAGCTCTTTCCGATAAGTCAGGACATTTCTGAAGATCCTGACTTTTTCACTTCTTATTTCCCAACTTCTCAGAGCTTGTTTCTCCACCTTGCTGAGATACGGTGTGCTAGGAGAGGAATTCGAGAACACAGGATCTTTCATTCGGTGAGCACAGCAGTTACAAGCACAGACTGCCTAAGTTTTAATCCCAGCTCTACCATTTACTAGCTGTGTGATCCTAAGCAAGTTACAGAACCTCTCTGTGCCTCTTCTGTTGCCTGTAAAGCAGTGATAATAATTCCTACTTTATTGGAGTGTTGTGAGGACTAAATGAATTATTGCATTAAAATGGTTAGCAGAAAGGAAGCAGTCAGTAAATGTTAACTACTACAATGGAGCCTCTTTCAGAGTCTTTATCCTGAAAGAACGGGTTATCTTTTGTCAGTTTCAACTTTGCACACCAGCACTTCGGGCAGGTAGAGGCACTTTTAAAGTGACAACTTGAATCAGTTTGGGGAGGGAGGATATTAGAAAGATTTCTTCTTGTAAGGGTTTAAATCTTCTCAGCCCCTGTTGCCCACATAGTATCGGCAGAAAAGAAAGGGAAAAAAGAAAGAAAAATCAAGTCCTGAGACGTCATCCCAGGGTGGATGGAGAACCAGACTCGCTCGGGTCTCCAGGAAGATCCCACGGCCGACTTCGCCCCCGCCCCCACTCCGCCAGACACTCGAGGCTCCACCGCAGATGCTCAGACCCTTCAGAAACGTAACACCAAGGAGGGGAAGGCTAGCGAGTTCCCAGAGCCTCTCAGGCACGCGGTCTCCCTACCCACCGGCAGCGCCTTAAATACCATAGGACTTGCCAAAGATGGAACTGTTTTGTTGGGAGCTCGGGTTTCTCCCGCCGCGAGGCTGAGCCGGTGGCGCAGCTGCTCAGAGGTCACGCCCGAGACACGTCCGCACAAGCCCGCCCGGGGGCTGGGGACGCGGGGGCGGCCAGCTTCTCCGGGGACCTGCCGCGTCTCTGTTCCCATCTTCGTTTCACAAACACACAACCCGCGGAGGTTGCTTTCCGCTCCCAATTGGGATACTCTTTTTGCAAAACAAAAAGGATGCAGAACAAAACAAAAAGACCCCAAGGGAAAAGAAACGTTTCTTTAAAAATGCTAATTGTGAGCTTTTTGTATTTTGTTTTTCTTAATTGTTTTGGAATTCAGCTTGTGTGGGATCTGGAGCTCTTTTTTTCAAGAAATGGCGGAAAGAAAAAAATCTAAATTTGGTATAGGAAACCTGAAGCCATTTAACCTTGAAAAGTTAGTCTTCATTTTCTGTTACTTAAAATATTTGCGTTTGTATGCTTACAGCCCTATGCATATGATAAAAATAGAAGGCACTGATCAGTTAACCACCTGTGTTTTCCTTGGATGGCATATTTTCCACTGTAAACAAGAAAACACAGATTGGAAATCCATTCATTCCTTCCTAAGAAGTGCTTCAGTTGGGGTTTATTTGTGTTTTCAATCAACGGAAACCAAAAACAACCTTTGCAAGATTATTTCATGCAAAGAAACTCTAACATATCTTTTTATCCCCTCTGCAGCTATTTCTACATAAAGTCCAAGATTTTTTAAATGCAGCTAATAATTATAATTACTGTTTAATTTACTGAGCACATACTACAGTTTGACTTATTTGTGATAATGCTGGGAAAGAGTTCTTAATTCATGTTTTACAAGTGAGAAAGCTTCAGAGATGATGTGTGCATTTAGTTGCTCAGTCATGTCTGATTCTTTGTGACCCCATGGACTGTAGCCCGCTAGCCTCATCTGTCCATGGAATTCTCCAGGAGTAGGTAGGCTTTCCTTTGTCCAGGGATCTTCCAGAACCAGGGATCAAATCTGGGTCTCCTGCTTGGCAGGAGGATTCTTTACTGTCTGAGCCTCCAGGGAAGCCCTCAGAGAGGATAAGCAGTAGCTAATAAATGATGCAGTCTTTATGTTCATGCCACTCAGGTCTGAGAGTAGCGAAGCTGTGCTGTTTTCCATTTCCTAAACAGATGCTTAGGAACACAAAGGTGTATCTGATATTTTCTCTTAATTTCCAATATAACTTTTAGGGGCAGAGGCATACAGTGAAAGGCACTGGTTTCTAGAACTTGTGCTGCCTATATTATCTTGTGTGTGTGTTTTAACCTTTTCAAAAATTTATTCTTAATTGGAGGATAATTGCTTTATAATGTTATGTTGGTTTCTGCCATACAATGACGTGAATCGGCCGTAAGTATACACATGGCCCCTCCCTCTTGAACCTACCTCTGATCCCCTCACTCCATCTCACTCTTCTCGGTTGTCACAGAGTACCTGGTTGAGCTCCCTGCCTATATTGCCATTCAACCTTAATAAGCCTCTCTGCTTTAGTGCCCCCTCTCTACAATGAGAAATTCTCTCTAAAGTCCTATCTAGCTCTAACATCGGAAGATCTATCCTACATTAAAAGATCAGACTGTTATTGAACATGGCATAAATTAATCACTGTGTTCCTGATTCCCAGGCTCCTTTTATCTAACTCTGTGGTTCTCAACACTGGCTGCACATAAGAATCTTCTGGAAGAGCTTTTAAAAATACAGATGCTCCAGCCACACCCCCAGAGATTCTGAATAATTGGTCTGATGTATGGACCAGGCCTGGGTATATTTCAAAAGCTCCCCAGGTGAATGTGTAGCCAGGATTGAATATTGATCTAACCTAGTGAACTACTCCAATTTCACCCATCCCAGTTGTGCTTTTATAAATGTAGTTGCTGTAACTGGAATTCCTTTTTATAAAATCTAATAACACTAGTGCTACCGAAGTCTATCTCAAAACAGATGTGAGTGTTTTACTTTGTGTAATTTGCTTAAAGAAGTTAAGGCATATCACCAAAACTTCAAAATGCTATAAAAGTGTGTGTGTGTATTGTTGAGATAATAGAAGATTCTTTCTTTAGGGGTAGAGACAGAAATGACAATAATCAGAAGGTTCTAGGTTAATCTGAGCCAATAATTGATTGACCAGGTGGAAAAATCACACAAAATATTTATTTAACCCAAGGGTAATACCAATTCTTTGGAAACAGCCTATTTTAGACCTGGTCTAAGAGACAGGGCTGAGCTGGAGAGAGTAGAAGTATGAAGTCTGGGTAAGAGGTCAACTTGGAGCCATTTTTATCCCAGAATGCCCCAGGCTATTTTATGTGCTATTAGTCTCCAATTTGGTATCTATTAGAGGGATGCAAATTTTCCAAAGCTCTCCATCTAAAAGTAACCCAATGACAAGCACCCAGGGAAGTCCAAACATTCTTAAAAGTCAAAAAAGTTTTACTTTTTCTTTATGGAAGAATTTAACCATTTCTTGATATACAGAAAAAAATCTTGAGTGTTTGTTTCATAAGAAAAGCCTGTTATAGTTTCACAGTTCATTTAACTTAGACCCTTCTCTTGTTACTTTGTATGAACCTACAAAGCCCAGCACCTCATCACCACATTTCTCTCTCTCTCTCTCTCTCTCTCTCTCTCTCTCTCACACACACACACACACACACACATAAATGGAAACATAGTTTTGTCATTCAACCTCTGGCAACATAGTTCCAGTGGCTTAAATACTAGTAGGTGGTATTAATCAATACTGTAGTAAGAGAAGTGATGTCTCTAAACATCTTTGGTGGTACTGACATTAAAACAGGAAGACTGAGTGGTTCTGTGGGCTTTTAGCCTTTACCTGTTTCTTGTAAACAATCTCAACCATACAAAAAGGACACAAAATTCTACTTAATGTAAAAACGCATGAAATCGCCTTACTTGTTAAACTGCTGAGCTTCCCCTTGGCAAGAAAGATTAACGTTTCTGTATAGGGAATGGTTTTCAACTTGCCTTCCAGCTCCAGTATTTACATGCTAGTCAAGTTCTTCTGGATCAGTTAATCATCGCATGAATAAATATGCAGCCCAAGATCATGTTCTTAAAAAAAGTTATAATCCAAAGAATGGACAAGGCTTGGGGGAGAGGGTCTTATCCTAATAATTGGAAGGTAAAAAGCCCAGAAATATTCTCTAATGTGAATTTCCATGATAAACTCTGGGTCCAAAAAAGAAAATCCTTTTAGGATTTTAGGACTAGAACAAGGCAGGAGTAAACTCATTAAAGCTTACTTACATGAGGAAACTATGGGAAAACATCTTGTCAACACAAATCCATTGTCCGGCATAGATCAAAGATGAGTCTATGCTTTAAAAAAGTTAAAATTTAAAAAAATCAGCCTAGGTAGGAGAAAGGGACTTTGAAGTAACAGGGAAGTTGTCATTTCTTGTGTGAACTACAGGGATCAGATCAGAAACACTGACCTTGAGAAAAGAAGCTAACAGTACAGCTTCGAAAGCAGGAAATGGTCTTTCAAATCTCTTTTACTTGTAATGATACATAGTCTGATAGAAGTAGCCTAATAAAAGCGTGTTTCATTTCTGTTTCATCCAATAAACATTTACTGATCACGTACTATGTACCAGGCACTACACTAAGCACAAAGATACCAAACGGTATCTTTGGTCTGATTTTGGTATCTTACTCTGTCTTCCTCAAGATGCCCAAACTTAGGTGCCGTTGCTTATGGTGGAAATTCACATGAGGTATTAGGATAACCACAGTTTCACAGCCAATAACTTGAGTCGTGAGCATCTCAAGGCTTGGGGTTCAAGAGGGTTGGGAGTAACTTGGACATGCCACCTACTTTGATCATCAGGTCAATCCAACAAAAGATCCCTAAGAGCCCACCTTGGACAAGAACTCATGGGAGGTGCCATGGAGCCGGGAGAGATGAACATCTTCCAGAGGTTCCCTATGTTTCCAGGAAAGAAGGAAAACTAGATGAGTTATTGTAATGAGAACTTGTACTGGAAAGTAAAAACTGCTTGCTAATCAGTTCTCCCCAAGAGGAATTAGATAGACTTTTGAAATGCTTTGGAAGAATAATACTTTTAAAAGCTCAATAGGTTAAAACACCTGAATAACAAATTAGCTTTGCCGGCCACTTACTGAGTGGCTTTCCTTTAGTACATTGGGCTGATCACAAAGTATATACTAACCGGTTAAATATCACAGACATTTAACCCTTTGCAGAGAAGTTTTAGGAGCTATTACTATAATTTTATGGGTTTTTTCAGGGAAAGCTAAGGACTGGTACATGTGAATTCAAATGCTGGTTAAAAGCCTAACTAACCACTTCTAGACAAGAATTGGAGCCCAAAGTATCACTGAGGGAAATGCTACAGCATTCTGGCTGTCCCCCAAGTCCTCCCCAACCATCTGACTCGGATGACTGTGATTGTAGCTAAATTCTCACAGGCCCCTGGGCTGTATCCCTGGATCTCCCACCATAACCAGCACAGTCTGGAGTGGGTCTCTGCTTGGGGTTGGACTTCCCAGTTGGTCTGTGAGACTCAGACACTAGAGATCACATCTCTCCTGCTCACCTCCCTGTGCTCCTACCAGAGGGCCATCAGCTTGATGACCTGGAGACCTGGACCAAGTCCACTGTGACCACTGACTAGTTATTGACCTGGGAAAGTTAACCTTTTGGTCTCGACTATAGTGTCCCCATGTATAAAGTGAAGAGGATGGGTTATACACTCTTTGAGGCCGGTCTCTAATATTCCATGAGTAAATGATTTCCAGCAAATGCCAAATCTCTCTCTCTCTCTCTCCACATGCACATATACACAGAAACACACATACCCTCCCACCTCACTTCTCCTTTCTTAAGAGTCAAACAAACAACATCAAACACACACCCGTCCAGATGAATGTTTCTAAGGCTGGTATTTGACTGTAACAATATCAACATGACAGTGACCCCCAACTCCCGTTGAATATGAACCTCAGTGCCACATGTGTCCAATTCTTTATTGTTTCCAGAACAGTTTCACATAGGATCTGACAGAATTCTACAGTAACCTGTCCCCTTGGGCCCATTTCACAGAATAGGGTTTGATGCCCTCACATCACTAGCTAGTAAGTCATCTCCCCTCCCCAGGGGCTGCTGGCCCTCCCTAAGGGGCACCAGGCACAGCTGCACATCCTTTCTCTCAGCACGAGTGGGAGGAAGGCAGGGAGGGAGCAGTTGAAGTTCAAAAAGATGAAAGAGCAAGTGGAAGAGATGGAAAGATAAAGAGAGAGGATAGGAGGGCAGCCCCGTTCCCCAGACTGGTGAAGAGCCCTCCAGTCGCAGTCTGCCCTCTGCTCACACAGCCTCACACCTCCTGGGATCTGGAAGCTGTGGGTTGCTCTTCTGACCCTCAACCACATCTCTGCCCTCTCCTGCTCTCCTTCCCCTTCTTAGGCTGCCCTAAAAAGAATGTCCACTGCAATCTCTCTCCAGCTGTTTGATCTTTTTAAAAGTTTCTCATTTGTTTGTGGCATATGCTCCAACCGAAAAATAGACCTTGGGCATTCAGGATGGGGAAGAGTATTAAATGGCAACAGCCAGCCTCGTGCCAAGGGTGTGGGCAGCCCCTAGATATCTCTGATGACCAGATGTCCTGGATTTGCCTGGATGGTCCTAATTTAAAACATTCTAGCCTCTTGTCCCTGTAAGTGACTTCACACTTGTCAGACCATGTGTCCCTATTTAGGGGTTGGAAAATACAGTTACCAGATGGATACCTGATATCCAAGTGTCAGAAAGGCCCAGTGTCAGCATCACGGGGATGGCAAGAGAACACACATTGGAGCCAGATGGATCTGGGGTCAACCAGCTCGGCCACTCATTGCGTGGCTTTAAGCAGCTCTTCTTTCTGAGGCTCAGTTTCTTCATCTAGAAAATAGTTTTTCTATAAGTCAGCCACAAGGACTTTGCTTAGAAAAACCACTGCTCCACAGACACTTAATATCTCCCAGATGTTTCTGTCTATACCGTCATTTTGTTTGGATTTTGGTCAAATCTGGTGTGTTACTATTTAAAGCATTAACTTTAATTGTATGGTTCAGAGTGTCATCTTAAACAGCAATGATAATAGCAACCAAAATGTCCAACAGATATCAAATGACCTTCCTTATTTCTGCCTGCTCACCCATTCCAAGTGTTCCTCAGTCCTCAGAACTCGTTCAGATCCATTCCCCACTGTTCCCTAACAGCTCAACAGTCTCACGTAGGCTGATCTTGCGCTAGCCAGGTCGGGGAAATGGGAGATGGAGGCGCCTCATCCAGATGTTCCAGCTGCTTTCACCTCTGCTCTTACCTTGCATTAATCCACTCATCACCAGTCCAGCACCTGGACTTTCCTTGGGCCCCTCTGACCACCTGGTACCCAGGGGCCAAGGAAGAGGTGTCCACTGTGGAGCCAGCCAAATGCCACTGTTAATCCTGGCATGCCACTAACTTACTGTTGGCCTTAAGTCCGGTCACTTGACCTTTCATAGCCTCAGCGCCCTCATCTGAAGACTAGGGTTAGGTTCCCTATATCTGGTGCCTACGAGGAGCATTTTCAAAGCCTTATTGTTGCCCTGTCATTGAACCAGTGTTTCCTCCTCCACTCCTATTTTCTTCAACTCCTATTTTCAGGCACATGAAGCACAGACTGAGCATTTAAAAAGAGCCTCCAAACACCCAGCATTCAAAACCTTCCATAATCTGGCCATGCCCCCAGATTCTTAAACCTATTTCCCACCCAGCATATGCTTTTGGTACCAGCCATGCGAGGTTCCTCATGGCCTGCTCACCCCTGCCACTGCCCTTCTGCCCAAGCTATTCCCTTCACCAGGCATGCCCTCTGCCCACCTAGCCAAGGAGGTCTCTTTCTAGACTGAGTTACACCTTTTCCCCACTTCTATGGACTGAAATGGATACGCCCTCCCCTCAAATTCAAATGTTGACCCCTAACATCATCCCTCATGTGAACTATATTTGGAGATAAGGCCTTTAAGGAAGTAGTTAAGGTTAAATGAATTTATAAGGGTAGGGCCCTAATCCCATAGCATAAGTGTCTTTATAAAAAAAGATGCCTGAGAAAAACCTTTTTTCTTTTTTTTAGCAGAAAAAGGTTTTTTATTGTGAGGCCAAGCAAGGAGAATAGGTGGCTCATGCTGTTGCCAAAATCTTGGCTCTCTGCTTAGGAATGCCAAACAGAAATTCAGAGATAGAGTTGTGGAGGAGAAGGAAAGAGTGGTTTTATTACTTCATCAGGCAAAGTGGGGACACAATAAGCTAGAGCCTCAAGTACTGTGCACCCGAGAAAAATCTTATAAGAAAAGACTCCTCTACTACCCCCCGATCCTACCTGGGCCATGTAAGGACACAGTGAGAAAGTCGCAATCTGTAAGCCAGGAAGAGAGCTCATACCCAAACCCAAATTGGCCAGCAGGTTGATCTTGGACTTCCCAGCCTCCAGAACTATGAGAAAGCAAATGTGTCTACCTCCTAGTCTATGGTCTTCTGTTATGCAGCTCAAGTAGATGAACACACCCACCATCACTGTTCTCTCCTTCCTCAGAACCTTGTGTCACTTGGCACCTACCCCTCACTTGATAGCACTAAATTAGCGACACTGACTTGCTGACTCAATAATTTCCCCCACACACGCCCATGTTGCTCCCCCGATAAAGAGAGAAACTTTCTGTAGGTGGGAACAAGAGGACGTATATCAGCCATAGGCCCAGCACAAAGCATGGCACACAGCAGGTGCTCAAGACATGCTTAGCAGGTTACAAGTCATGCCCTGATGGAGGAAGAAAAGTGGTCCTGAGAAGACAGGAGTTGTCTGTCCCACCATCTCAGGACACTTTTAGAAGCACACACTCAGACACACCCAGACATTTATTTCCCTATGTCAAGTCTTGGCTCTGTAACCAGAGCTCCCAGAAGGACACTGAGAAGGGGAAAATACACAAAAGACAACCCACACTGATGCAACAAGGAGTTTCCCCAACCACCAGTCTAGCTAACAAACAGACAGATGTGCTATATTGAAACAGTCACTGAAAATACTTGTCATTATTTGCATGTTTTATGCATATGCTAAGCATTCATGTACTAAATATTTTAGCAGTTTCACATATGTATTTTTAAATGTGCCAACCACTACACAAGTCACTTCAGACCCAAGAACGATTGAACTTACTTCCATTGTATAGGTGAGAAAACTGAGACTTAAAGAGGTGAATTAAGTAACTTGCTCAGGTCACACATCTGGTTAGTGAAATAGTGAGCCCGTGATAGATTGCACTGGGAATCATGTCATGTGTTATGTGTCATGTGTCAAAGCAGTCATCTGTTAGTTCATCCGGCCAACAAACAGAGCAGATACCACTAAGCAGAACTTCCAAACTATTGTTTGTGAGGGATATAGAAAAGAGGGCAACATAGGTCCTGTCCGTAAGAAACTGTGGAAGACAGAAGAGGGCGTGGAGATTGTGAGCTGTAGGTGGCTGGAAGAACGGACAGGAATCAAGTGTGTCAGGAGTCCAGGAGAGGGACCAGATGGACCCTGACCTCAGACCCAGACACTGAAGGACAAGCAGAAGCCAGGTGCAGAGACAGGAAGAAGCTGGAGAGCTGGGATGCAGTGGAGGTTTCACTAACCAGGCAGGGCCCAAAGCTTGTAGGTGGTGCAGCTGCTAGGAAGACAGGGTTAAGTGACAGGAGAAGACCTCTGGCAGCATTAAGGCTGACTTTGGGCAAAGCAGCTGGGGTCCCAGTACACATGGTTTACTCCTTTCCCTATGTGTCTCAATTCCACCTTCTCTATAATTTTTTAATTCATTCATTTATTTATTCATTTGACTGTGTCTGGTCTTAGTTGCAGCACATGGGATCTTTAATCTTCCTTGGCAGGCAGGATCTTTAGCTGCTGCATGCAACTGTAGGTGTGGCATGTGGGATCTAGTTCCCTGATCAGGGAGGGAATCCAGGCCCGCTGCACTGGGAACTCAAAATCTTAGCCACTGGACCACCAGGGAAGCCCCCCAACTTCTCTGATTAAGGCAGGGGACTCAGAGCCCTATGCTCCTGAGAAATCAGGACACCTAGGAGGGGCATGTTCGGAGTGTGGCAGAGGGCCACTGGACTTGGGATTCTAGGGGTGGCTCTGCTGCCATCCGGCAGGGTGACCTTGGATAAATCTCCCGGCACGACTGGACTAAGTCCTTGGTCTGGGCGGGGTCTGTACATTGCACGGTTCCCACTCACACCTGGCGCTGGGCTGGCATCCTGGGTGTGCCCGGGAGTGGAAGAGTGACCCCGCAGTGGGCGGGAGGTGGGACGGCCTGCAAATGCCCTGCCTGGCCCTGGGGGAAGCTGTTTCTGATTTGGGGGAAGAAGGTAGATCGGGGCCTCCTACTGAGAACTGTGATCACTGAGCGTGACCTCAGGGCGCCAGGCGAGGAACCAGGAAGGTGCTCAGGCGGACCAGTAGTATTTCAAACCACAGCCCTCCCGCCCTCATTCCCCAGGCCCTGCGCTTAGAAGGCTCCTGGGTCTAAACAGGGCCAACTTAACTAAACGGAAAGAAATTAAATCGTTCGGGATCCAAAGGGCAAGGAGAGGGCCCTGTCGGGCTGCTGCGGAGGCGAGCGGAGCGAGGGGTGCGGCAGGCACGCTCGGAAGTGCCCCGGGGCCCGCGCGGCAGGCGGCTCCCGTTTCCCGGCTCGGCCGGCCGGCGGGCGCGGGGCAGCTGCTGGGAGGTGAGCGGAGCAGCGTTTTCCCACAGTCTGGGGCGGTGACACATGGCGCTCACACATTCCACAGCCGGCGGCCGCGCCAGGCCTGGCCGTGAGTCAAGGCAGCGCCGGAGCCGCCGCCGAGCAGGTTCCGACTTTGGCACCCGCCGCGCGCCCTCCTGCCTCCCACGCCGCCGGCTTAACTCTTGGATGGCCAGACATAACTGCAGAGGGCTTTGGTCTTGTTTGTGTTCTGTGTCTCATCCCAGTCCGTGGCCCACCTAGCCGCTGCATCAATGTGGGGTAAATACACAAAGGAGTGAACGAAGAAACTAAGCAAAGGGGGCCGCTCCCGGTTTCTACCCACCACGTGCCTCTGCAGTTATTCACAATTGCCAAACGCCTGAACCCCCACTGTTTCCGCACATTCTTGTAAATCCCCTGAAGGATGAGGGGAGAGAGGTAATGGCAACAGCCCCACCCCCCAGTTTGCAACGGTGCAAACTGGCCTCAGGGAAAGTGACTGGCTAGGGGCGGGGCCGATCTTGCCTCTAGATTTAGGTGGGAACTGCAGGGGCGGGGGCGCTGGCGGGATAGGGGAGTGGGTGGGCAGGAAGACTCTCCATACTCCACCTTCAGTCTGTAAGGATATCTGCCCTTCTCGACCCAAGACCCACTCCCACAGTTCCCTGTTTTTGATGGGCTAAGGAAGCCTTGATCACAGACCACTCCGGCGCCATTTGTGTGCTGCCAAAACAGGCAATTAGTAAATTCCTCAAAAAGGGGGCCTCCCGATTCAGGGTGGACATTTGTGTCTACGAGTGGCAAGCACTCCAGGTATTCTGTCTCGCTTGGGCTTCTGTATGGACTCCCCAGGACTCCTCCAACTCTCCTACCCCCAGAACTGTATCTAATATTGCTCCAGGCAGGTACCACACTGAAGCTGGAAGTCACGGGAGCCGTCACTCATGGAAAACCTCACATAACCAGGAACCCACCAAGCATCCCCCACAGGAGTGACCCAAACCCTAGGGTCAGGAAGTTTCCTGGAAACTTGACTACTTTTAGATCTGTCTTAAGTACATTGCCTTTAATTCCAATGGCAATGGGTAGTATGATTGCCCCTGGTTTATATCTAAAGAAATAAAGACTAAAAGTGGTGAAACCACTTGCATAAGGTCACATAGCTATAAATGTGCTTGACACCAGGATTGTCAAACCACCAGCCCGGTGCTTTGTCAGTTCGGGCTCAAAGTTTAGATGCAGTTCAGATTACACCGGCACACACCCTCTCCCTCTTCCAGCCTGCCAGCCAGCGTACAAGTGCACAAAGAGCTGCCTAACCTTAACCTTCTTGGAGCAGAATCACAGTGGAGCCTCAGTGGAGCCTCATTGAGGATTCTCAATAACTGAACCTGGTAGAATTTTCAAACTCACCTTTGCTCTGGGAAATAAACTACCCCAGCTTCTGATCCATAAGCAATATCCTCTCAAAGCTTACAACATAATCAAAGGACAAATAGGTCAACCATGGAGATTTATGAGGTCCTGGGTATGTTCAAGCTCCTTCACTCAGTCAGCTAGCATTCACTGTGAATAGGCCAGACACCTATCAGGGCGCTGCTGTTGGAAATGGGATAGGAGGCTAGGAGGATGAGGAGATACAAAGGAGAATAAAAGCCAGAAGACCTGCAGATCCCACTTTGGGCTCCCAGTCAAGTAGGTGGGAAAGACCCATAAAACAAAAGTTATATTTTAGCATGATCAGAGGTATGAATTAAGTGAGTGTACAGAAACAAGCATGTTGCTAGTTGAGGTTCAGAAAGGGTTCCCTAAAGGTGACCGGTTCTCCAGACAGAAGCAATAGAGAAGGACACTGCAGGCAGAATATCTTTATTTTATTTTTTTATCTTTTGGCTGCATTGCAGCATGTGGGATCTTAGTTCTCCAACCAGCGATCAAACCTGTACCTGCCCACCCCCCGCCCCCGACCCCCGCATTGGACGAGCAGAGTCTTAACCACTAGACTTCAAGGGACATCCCCAGGCAGAATATCTTAAAGCAAATACAGAAAATACAAACCATACATTAAAAATTGATCAATTGTGTGTCATCAAAATTTAAACTATCAAGTCGTTAAAAATATATACCATCAAGAAAATAAGCAGGCAAACTGTAAGCTAGAAGAAAATATTCACAAAACATGTATCTGATATAGGGCTTCTATGTAGGATATAAAAGAATTCTTGCTACTCAACAATAAAGACAAACAATCAATGTTTTTAAATGGCCAAAGACTAAACAGACACTGTACCAAAGAAAATATACAAAGGACCACAATAAGCACCTGGGGAAGCCCTCAACATCGTCAGTCACCAGAAAAATGCAAATTTAAAACTACAATGAGACACCACTACACCTATAAGAATGGCTGAAATTAAAAACTGACAGCACCAGATGTTGGACAGGACATGGAGCCATTGGAATTCTCATACATCACTGGTAGGAATGGTACAGTCACTTTGAAAACCTAATAGTTTCTTTAAAAGTTAAACACACATCTATGCTGTGGTGTACTGGTAAATGTTTAACAACAGACTCCCCAAAAGAAAAACAAGCCTGCTTTGTAGCATTTGCCAATTTCCCTGGTATCAATTCGATCATAACCAGTTTCAAGCTGCTAGTGACATCACTGAGAGCTGAATTGGAAAGGGGTGAGCAGAATTGCCTCTTGCCAGTCAGTATCTGCCCTCCCCAGCACACCACTGCACCCACCCCCTGACCCAGAAATTCTACTCATAGATATTTACCTAAGAGAAATGGGAACATATATCTACAGTCTCATAAGAATGTTTATAGCAACTTTTTTCATTATAGGCCAAAATTGGAAATACCCAGATTCCAGTCACAGGAGACTAGATAATCAAGCTGCATTGTTTTCATGCAATGGAATACTATTTAGTAATAAGAATGGATGAGCTACCGAGACAGGCAACGACACGGACAGATCTTAAAATATGCTATGTAAAAGAAGACAAACATGAGCAGAACACCCAGTACAACTGCATTTATACGACATTCTAGAAGAGTTGAAACTTATCAAGGGTGATAAAAATCAGATCATGAATGCTGGGGGAGGCAGGGACTGACTAGGAAGAACGGCAAGCAAACTTTCTAGGGTGACAGGAATGTTCTAGGCCTTGATATGTATTGATCAAAACAGAGTACTTTAGATGTGAGCATTTCTCCGTGTATAAGGAAAGAAAAAGCCTGGATTTCTCTTCACTTGGACATTCAAGGTATCTTAGGAGCAGAGCACCACAGCCCAGCATGGGGGCTACAGGACAGCTGGCTCAGCACAAGAACCTCAGGGAGTAAACTGTGTTTCTCTTATTTTCTTTTAGCAAAATCAACAAGGCAGTATTTGCTTTGCTGCACACTGTGGTTACTAGGTTCCCCGCTCCAGACCCACCCCAAGCCAGAGCATGGTCTGGGAGGCCAGGGGCCACTGAGGCTGAGGCTGTCTGGCTTAGTCATCCCCGCAGTTCGGCTCATCTTTTCTCTGCCTACTACCCTCTCCTTTGTGAAGAATCCATTTAAGGAACTTGCAAAATTACTTAGCCTCCTAGTTTTTCCCCTCATATTTTCCTCCAAAGCTCCCTCCCTTCATGCATGATCTTCCAGTCGTCTTCTACTTAATATAATTATATAATATATCACTATTACAAAGATCTATGCTAAATATTTAATAGCCTAGAGCCTTCAGGAATCCCTAATTCCAAGAATTCTTCAGTAACTGAAGCACAAAAATCATTAAGTGACTAACTGGTCATCCAGAGTGTTGAGTTTGGAATCTAGTTCTGCCACTGCTTAACTAGCTGTGTGATTGTGAGAAAGTTGCTCAAATTCTCTGGGCTCGATTATCCTATTTGCAAAAGAAGGGAAATAGTTCCTACTTCCGTGGGCTATCTCAGGGATAAAATGAGATGACCTGTGAAAGAACCAGCATATTTGGGAGACAATGTTTGGTTTTTTTCCTGTCATTGAAACTAATCCTTACTAGAAACCTTTTAATGATACCATTTTAAAGAGTTTGTGCAGTTCTCCTGCATGGGTCATCTGATGAGGAGTAAAGACACAGGATTCCAGCCCAGGTCTCTGCTCCTCCTCCAGCCCTCAGTCCAGACGGTGCTTCCCAGGCTGGAAAACCATCTGGCTCAGGGCATAGCAATGGACTCCACCCACCCAAGTTCCAAGTCTGCAATTCCAGAAAAATAGCATAAGAGGGCCAGGTGCAGGAAGGTGGAAAGGCTCTTGTCTCACACACACACAAACATTGAAATTCCTTTCACACCCTCCTACCTCCCACTCCTTAATGAGTCTCTTACCAACTCATTCTCCTTGACTTTTCTGAGTTTTATAAAGAGTTACTTGGAGAACTCTTAGAGACTGAATGTAAGGCACTTGTAAAACTTCACACAATACACAGTTTCCTCTTGCTTTTCCATGTTTTATTCACACACCCTTTCCCACAACAAAGTGTGCTAGTCATTGTCCTGGTCCCCACCCCTCCCCGCTCCTCTACTTCCTTCTCATTTGGTGCTCTCTCTACTGTAAAAATGACTGGTTCCAAGATCCTCCAAAACACTGTTGGCTACTCACCTTAACTGCTTTGATCCCCAAAGTTAATGTTTCTTCAGTCTTCTTTCTTATTTGACCTCCTTTCTTGACTGTTCAGTGCATCCCAGACAAACACAGGACTTTCCTGCCTCTGAGTCTTTGCGCATACTGTCTTCCCCACATCATCCCTTCTTCCTCACATGCTATCCGTCCTTCAAAACTCAGCTCAAATGTCAACTCTGCATGAAACCTTCTCTAAAAACTCCAGCTAGAAAGGTCTCCCCCTTCATCTGAGCCCCTAACACACTTCTAAACCTCCTTGTTATGACACTTACCTGCCATGTAATATATGGAGGAACAAGATGGCATATCGGTGAACTGACAGGTGAATGGATGTGTGGACATAAGGTGGGGGGCATGGCTGGAAAATGCACGAATTGTCGAGTGGACAGGTAGCAACATTTCCTGGAGTTATGGGACATCCTCACATCTGGGTGTCTGTATCATGTTCATATATTTACTTGTTTCACCTTTATTCTACAGCTTCTTTGTCTTGTCTATCTATCCACAGTCTATTACCCATCTCAGAGAAAGGTACTGGGAATATTTAATTCAGGATATGTTCTAAGTGCTGTGCAGTCAATATTTACAGATGACAAAGGGCCAGATATATTTTGATTTGCCCCCAAACCTAAAGCCAGATGATTTTTTACTAGGATTTAGAAGTAGATGTCAATATATTTCTCTACTCTGGTGATGTAATCATATTTCACTGTTTTTACTGAAGAAAAAAAATACTCAAGTAAGCCTCTGTGAACTAATTTCTCTGATTTCTCTAAAGAAGGCTCTGGCTTCTCCATCTCAAAGCACAACTCAACAAAACGTCATAGGAATTTCTAAAACTTTAGTCTGACGTGTCCAGGAACACATTTGATTCTGTCTTTGTATCTTAATGTAATTTCTCAGTGACCATGGTTCAGTGGTCAACTCCCCTCCTTTCAAAATACCACTATCTGCCCCAAAACTCTGTGTCAGGAACTAAGGACACAAACTATGTGTCCCTTATAAATAGAGCCAGTGACTACTCAAGGACATTAAAAATCTGTCTTGTCATTTTCTCCTGGAAAGTCCAAAAGTAATAGGAAGAAAGTGGAAGAGAGTAGCCAGAGCCCAAGGGTATGGGGGAGGGGGTGTCTTTGCAAGAACTTGACCTCCTCTCCGGGTGCTCAGGCAGCAATTATGACTGGTCAGCCAACCCGAAACACATCCTGCTTTTATAAATTTCCAATTACTACCCCAAATGCCAGAAGTTTCTTTTCAAATTAAAAAAGAAAGGAAGGAAGAAAAAAAGGAAGAAATTCAAATAGTAAATAGTGAAAAAACCCAGGAGCCATGGCCCCCACTTTCATTTGTGAAGCAGAGACAATGGTGAGAAATCAATGGCAGAACTTACAAGGCAGCTCTCAGACACTCTTGACCTTGTCACTTCCTGGGTAATTAAGAGGCACTACAGTTTCGTGTCACTGTCAGGGCCTGAATGTATATCGATGGATAGATATATATGTTCTTAAAAGATTCTTTTTCTACTGGCTTGGTGAGGATCCAGCCAAAGAAAAGGCGGGAAAGAAAAGCATTCTGTCCGGAGAGCAGTGAAAGGCGACATGAAAGGAGAAACTTAAATTTTTCCTCACAGTCTGCTCCTGACGTGGGAAAATGGCTCCGGCAAGAATGGATGGCTTATTCACTGCTAGTTTTTTCCTTCGTTCCCTCGGCAGATTTCTCTGTGTGTTGTAGGCAGCAGGGCACCCCTCATGCTCTGTGTTCTTCAGATACCTTCAGAGCAATAATGCAAGCCCTGAGGACTCAGAGATGTGTTGAGTCACCACTTTGGGGTTCTCACAGGAAGGTATTTCCCTTCATTGAGACTCAGCTACTCCAAATGAGGAGAGCTGGACTAAACCCTCTTTGGAGCATTTTCCAGGGCCGACATCCACTGAGGCCATGAGAAAGTTTTCTCTCCCCTGACTCCACCAAGGGAACAGAGCATCTCAGGATACTGGGAGAGCAAGAGTGAGCCTCCCACCCCCCCTCCATGCCTGGCAAACACCAGCTACCGAGGCCGCTCAAAGCCACAGGGAGCCCTGAGTAAGGACACTGGGAGAAAGTCATACTAGCCCACTGTCGAGGGAAGCTCTAAAAGCGCTTTGCCATCTCTGATGGTGCTTCGGTGAGTCTGTGTTCTTGCCCGAAGGTTCTTGTCTGTGGGGCCCCACTTAGAGGGCTGATCACAGTCTCTTTGCACATTGACACAAGCAGTATCTCCATCACAGGCTCTGAGATCCCTGATGCAAGGCTTCCACTGATGAGCTCCACATCCATTTCAGCTCCAGCTCCAAGCCAGGGCCAGCCTGCAGGAGGTATTCAGTGGATGCTTATTAGGCCAATACCTGAATTTAAAGGTACAGTGAAAATGGAAGAAGGAAACTTATTGGTGCCTCACTGAATCACATCCACATAAAGCTAGTTTTTATTTCAGCAGAACTAGTGCCTTTACTAAGTTCTAAGTAACTCGTTCTCTGCCTGGAGGACAAGAATCTGGTTTCATCACCTCTCTCTTTGCCCACTACAAACCAGTGACAAGATACACAAACCAGTAAAGTTCAAGAGAAGGAATCGGTATATGATGTTGTCCACTGAGGTTTTCCCTTTTGGTGGACCAATTCAGTCCCTTGGCATAGGGGCTTATGTATGTAGGGACTGCCCTGGAAATCTTGCCATTGAGACCATGAAATGAGTGACCATCTCTGCCTGCTGCCTTAAGGTGTTACCTATACATGAGTTCTGAATACATGGCAAAACACTCTAAAGGTTGCATTGGCTGTCCCCCAAAGATGCCCCCTTTCACTCTTGAGATACCCACGGTATAAACATCATAGTAAGTGTGAAAGGGAATTTACTTGTCTGGAGAAACAGTACAATTTAAATTACGTATTATCGTAATAGTGCATTTATAGCTCAGATGAAGCTTGTCTTGATGTTCTCTCCATCTGTTGAATAGATGCTGTGTTTTTGGGCATTCTAGTTGAACTTAAAGAAAAGCTGGCTCCCAGACAACCTGGCTCCCTTTGCAAAGTACCCCCAATCCCCAAGAAAGGAGGTCCCAGGTCAGTGTGATCCGTCCTGAAGTAGGGCAGGTTCTCCCCAGGTACAAAAAGATCCTTATTACTTTGACCTCTTGGCTCCTTTTTCTTCTGGCTGGCTTAAATCCCTTCCTATTGGTTCTTTCAGTGGCTTGAGGAGCATGAAGGACAGGATTAGCAGCCCATGGAAAACTAGGCACAGAAAAGCAAAGTTATTTGCTCCAGTGAAATGAATAACAGTGGAAGGGAGGCTAGACCTACAGGGTATCAATAGCATCACTAGCAACTTGAGTCCTCAAAAAATTATGGGAAGAAACCAAAGGGAGAGATCCTTTAAGAAGAAAAGTAGAAGGAGAAGATAAAAAGTAGCTAAACTTTAAAAATAAAACACTAACCCTTTAAGTCCCAAACCACTATCCCCTTCTCCTTCTCTTAGGCAGCATATAAGCCCCAATTGCCTAACCTGTCTTTTGGTCTCATTTTTCTTGTGCCCCCACATCCTCCTCATACAAGCAAAACTAAATTTGATTTTATTCTGTTAAAGAAATAATATATATACTACATGTAGTTCAGTCAATAAAGAACCTGCCTCCAATGCAGGAGATTGGGGTTCGATCCCTGGGTTGGGAAGATCCTCTGGAGAGGGAAATGCAAACCCACTCCAGTATTCTTGCCTGGAAAAATTCCATGGACAGAGGAGTCTAGCAGGCTACAGTCCATGGAGTCGTAAGAGTTGGACTTGATTTACTGACTAAACCACCACCACATGTATAAAATAGATAACTAATGAGACTATATAGCACAGGGAACTCTACTCTGTGCTCTGTGGTAACCTAAATGGGAAGGAAATCCAAAAGGGAGGGATATATGTATGCATGTGGCTGATTCTACCATTCAGCAGCAATTGCTATACAGGAGAAACTAATACAACATTGTAAAGCAACTATACTCCATACTCCAATTAAAAATAAATAAAATACTAAAGCTAGTGACTGAAAAGCAACTTTCTGTACTAGGGCTATTCAATAGAACATCCGATAGAATTTTGATGATAGAATATCATCTGTGCTACCAAATATGGTAGCAACTAGCCACATGTGGCTATGGAGCACTTGAAGTGTGGGTAATGCAACTGATAAACTGTTTACATTTTATTGCATTAATTGAACACATTTAAATAGCCATCTGTGTCTGGTAGCTACCATGTTGGATGGCATAACTCTATATCCATCTCCATCATCCCAAAATACTGCAAAATGTCAACTATGTGAGGACTGGTAAAGCCTTGAAAGACCTGAGTAAGACAATAAACACCAACTGAAAGGAGGAAGAGTCTTCTTAACTTGGTGTGTACCTGGGACTGTATTTGCAAAGTACTCTTACTTGGTGTGTACCGGGACTGTATTTTCAAAGTCCATTAGGGCTTGACCAGAGTTGGTGATGGAGTCCACCCAGAGACAACCGCAATAGCATACCCTCACCAGGATGCCTCTTCTCCCTCCTGGGACCCCTGACATGCTCTGGCCCACCTCCACAGCCCCAGCCATCCTAGCACTGACAATGATGCATGGTTGTCAGACTGTGCAGTAGGAACTCATTGGACTATGAGCTGCCAGAGAGCAGTGACTAGGTCTCCCCATCAAATCCTCCCTCCAACTCGCAGCCCAGTGCCTATCACAGCAGATACTCAAAAGGGGATTCTTTTGAATGGAATCCTCTATATTGAATGTATAGGTTATTGTAAGATAGGTTATAGATGAAATGTTTGTGTTCCCCAGAATTCATATGGTGATGCTGTAATCTGCAATATGGTGGGTATTTGGAAGTATGGCATTGGAGGTGATTAGGTTTAGATGAGTCATAAGAGTAAGGCACCCATGATAGGATTTGTGTCTTTATACAGCAAGAATGAAGCAGCCTGTAAGCCAGGAAGAGGGTTCTTACCAGACACAAATCAGCTAGCACTTTGACCCTGGAATTCTCGGTCTTCAGAACTGTGAGAAATAAATATTTATCAGGTAAGCCACCGGGTCTATGGTAGTTTGTTGTATCAGCCAGATCAGACTAAGACAGGGTCTTTGGGAAAAGCAGTTTTGATATGCATTTTTTATATGGACTCATTAACAATAAAAACAAAACCAATCAAAGTAAAAAAGACATTTTACCCAGCATCTCCCATGGAAACTACGGAGCCAAGAAAGAGCCATTCCATGCTCTGAAGAGAACTCAGTCCGGTGGGAGAAATGAACCAAGTACAGAAGTGGTTATTGCAGGCATAAAGCGATTGGTATAATTTTAGTGATGAAAATGGAGCCCTTGGAGACTTCAGAAACAAGAGGGCTAGATTACCCCTAAAACTGGAGGGAGGTGAGACAGAAGAGGCGAGCTTCCTGGAGGTAGTGGCATTTGAGCCAGGTCTGGAGGATGAGATGGATGAGTTTGTGCATAAAGAAGACTGGGATGACCAAGACAAGATAGGAAGTGAGGGGAGGGAGAGGGAAACTTAAGGAACTAGCAAATAGAGTAGCCTTTTATGAGGCTGGAAAGAAACTCCACTCTGGCAGAAGCAGTGATGGTAAGGGGTCCCTAACCCCCAAGGCTCCTTGGAGCTCAGGTTAAAAACCCTAAGCAACTGGGGTAGTTTATATTCCTAGCTTCTAGGCTCACCTCCACTGAAATGGAGCTCCCAGTGTCAAGCCCCACGCCTTTCACAAGGAGTGAGGGTGGACAGCTGAACAACCAGTGTGGCCTCCCAAGTGGCCGTGGGAAGGGGTGGCTTATCTGCTCCCCCTCACTTCCTTCCGCCCGCTGTGAAATCCACATCAGCTGGAGATACCCAAGAGACTCATTTCCATCTGTTCTAGGAAGGGCTGGTGGGAAAGCCTGGGGATGAAAGAGGGCAGCTCATCCTATGGGCATGACTAGGGCAGCCTGGGGTGGGGGATGGGAAGGAGCCCACTGCAAAGGCATGCTCAGCCAGTCCTGGGAACAGCTGCCCAGCTAGGAGACTCCCAGCTTCCCAGTCGCTCTCAAATCACTCATTTGTGTAGCCTGGTTGCTAATGATGTAATTAAATTCATCAGAAAACCATCTGTTCTAAATGACAGGCACAGTGAATATGCTCTAAGGGAAGCCCTACCAGAGTCAGGGGACTTGGATGATTCAATGAGCAGGACCCTTGATGTCCCCAAGGGCCTGGCAACTCCTCCTCCAGACCTTATTCCTCTCTAGATGGGAAGCGACCTCAGCCAAGACCCCAGGACAGGCATGACCCCATCTGTGTGGCTCTCTGCAAGTCCCAGGGCCTGCTGCCACTCATCACTCTTGCCTGCATGAACTCCCCACAGCTCCCGGAGACCTGGCAGATCATACGCTCTTGAGTAAATATGAGAGAAGCAGCTGGTCTGTTCAGGCATAGTGTCTTATTTCCTCCAAAAGCAGGGCTGGAAACAGAGGTTTCCATACAGGTATTCACATGGGTAATGATCCGGGTGGGAGTGAGAGGCAGAAGTAAGGTCCAGTTTTGAGGGAAACAGGGAAGAGAGGAGAGCCAATACAAGGACGCATGACTGAGGGAGTTTTCATCAGGGAACTGGGTGCTCTGTTCCTTGGAAACACTTTCAGAGCTTTGTGAAAAGCATCCTAGAACTGTTCACCTGAGAGTCGACAGGAAGACTCATTTACCTGTAGGTTCCTCTGTGTTATCAGTCAAAGGTGGTCCCATGCAGTTCCAGAGTACACAGTGGTTAGTGCCCAGGCCACACAGTGGAAATCCCAAAACATGAAGTGAGAGATACATGAGGTGGTCCAGGCTGAGAAACAGCTGGAGCACCTCCAAGAAGCTAGTGAAAGTTTGCGCATACCTGGGTGCTTTGCCATAGCTGTGGTAAGAGGGGCAGGAGGAGAGGGGGGTCTCTGGAAAGCCTGGGAGGGTTGTGTCTACTTCTATCATGTCTCTCCCTGGAGTCCAAGGCAAAGGCTAAACCCACTTGAGGCCTGCTCTTTGCTAAGATGCTATATTAGTTTCCTGTCTCTGCTCTAATGAATCACCAAAAATGTATTATCTGGCAGACTGGAACTCAGAAGTCCAAAATGGGCCTCACAAGGCTAAAAATCAAGGGGTTTTCCTTTCTAGAAACTCTAATGTAGCTAATCTCTTTTCTTACTTCTTCCAGCTTCTAGAAGGTACTTGCATTTTTTGGTTTGTGGCCCCCTTGTCCACCTTTGAAGTCAGTAATGGTAAGGCAAGCCTTCTTCACATCCCATCTTTCTGAGACTGACTCTCCTGCCTCCCTCTTCCACATTATAAGGATCCTGGTGATTACAGTGGGCCTGCCAGGACAAGTCACAACAATTTCCACATCTCAAGGTCAGCTGGTTAGCAACCTTATTTCCATCTGTAACCTTAATTCCTCTTTGACACGAAACAACAAAAGGTTCTAAAGATCTTTGATCTCTTTGGGGGACCATTTTTCTGCCTACCACAGATACTGTTCCACTTCTTTTTCAAAAGAAGAGCTCGGGGCATTTATGAAGTTAACTGGGTAAGACTTTCTGCCTGGTCCTTAGAACCAGGAGGGAAGAACCTGCCTGTCACTGAAGCTGTCCCTGGAATCCCACTTATTCCTGGTACAGCAACCTACTTTGACAAGGACAACTAAGTCCAGTAAAGCCGGGAGACAGATAATCCAGGGGCTCCAGGCAGGTCTGGGCTTCATGGAAAGGGCCTGGACTGAGAGACAGATGAATTGAGCTCCAGTCCCAAGTTAGTAGTTAGCTAGCAGTGGGACCTAAAGCAGGCCACTCAACATTTCCAAGTGTTGGAGATATCCTTGTGTGTGGAGCTGGGCTAACTTCTGGGGGGCTGTCAGCATTAGAGATTCCCTTCTCAATCTCTATGAAATATCTATTGAAGAATTACTTCAATAGATATGTGACTACCACTCTTCTAGGTCCTGGACTATTGAGGAACAAAGCCAAATCCTGACCCTCATCAAACTTACATTCTAGTTGGCTGTAACATGTGTTAAGTCCCTAGTCCCTAGAGAGTGCCTGGAACATAGTAGATGTTCAATAAATTGAAGATGTCATTAAGGTTTTTCAGGGCTGTAAGTCTTAAGGGAATAATACTGCTCTTTGGTTATTTACCATCGGTTATTTACTGATGTATAATATGCAAAATATTATCATAACCATGACCTCATTTGATCCTCAAAACAATAACCCAGAGAGGTAAGTCAGGCAGCAGCCAATTCCATGGTCTTTTCTGCAGCCTCAGTCAGGCATGCATAGGAGGCCACCTCCTACCCATACTTTCATCAGGCAAAGGTTTGGGGAGTGGGAAACCAAAACCTAAAATACTAGAATGGCTCTTCTCTAGAGTTGCAGTCATATATTGTACATCCATTTTCTCAGCTGATATAGATGTTTTAACCATATTTGGGTGCGGGTGGGGGTGCACCTCTCTTTTTGTATTAAGCTTAGGCTGCCTTCCTTTAGCAAGAATGTTTTCTTGTCTCTCTCTCCCACAGAGCTGTGAACTCATCACCTAGAGGCAGCAAGGCCTTGTGAAGTGCTTTGCAATTATTCAGTAGCCCGCAGGAAGCATTTGCTAAATCTGTCTCCCTCCCCGCTCCAGGTCGCTTGGTGAAGGAGAATCTAGAGAGGCTCCTTGCTAGAAGCCTCAGGTGACTACCCTCACTAAGTCTCTATTGTTACACTCAGGTTGGCAGGTGTGAGCTTCAGCTGGCTGGCTGGGATGCCAGGTGACTCGGGCTAGCCCCTCATCAGTGGAGTAAGTGTGAGCTGTCAGTGCACATTTGCAGGAGCATGATCCATCTGATTTTTCCCCGTATCCCCGCTTCCAGTTCCTGGAAAGCGACCTCCAACCTCATCAGCCTGAGGGGCTGAGGCGGCATGGCCCGATCCACAGGCACAGGGCGGTTGTCCCCAGAGCCCCCGCTTATCTGGCGCGTGCCTCTGCCTCCCGCCCTTTCCCACATTCTGCTTCCTCCACCGCCGGGGCTTCCTCCTTCACTCGTCAGATCCCCCAGGCTCAGCGGGCAATATGCCATAATTCTTAGGAAGAAAGAAAACATTTTAGGGTTTGACAAGCCCAACATTTGCATGTCTGTTTTCAGAGAAAGACCCATCTGCGGGGATTAAGCCTTTTTTTCCCCTCCCTTCCTATCCAACCTAAAGTATGAAAACATTCTTGACATAGTTGCCTGAAAAAGGATTTCTAAAGAGAAAAATACTGCCCATACTCTGTGATTTTAGTGTCTTGGTGTGAAAAGCAACTGAAAGGAAGGGGATGGGGTGGTGAACAGGAAAGAGAAAAAAAAGAATCTCCTTGGTCAAATAGCTTGTAGGTCTTAATGTGGGCAATGTGTAGTCTCTAGTCTCAGGAAATACACATGTTGGTGTATATTTCATTCTTAGGTATCATCTCTTCACCGAAGAGCTGAGGCTGCACTCCTGTCTGCCAAGGGGCCAGGCTGGGGACCAGAGCTGGGAGAAAGGGTGAAACCCAAGGTCCAGACACAGAGGTGCTAGCAGAGGCGGAAGGGGCAGGAGCACTCTCAGAAGAGTCTTACATGGGGACTTAGGCCACTCAGATGGTAAAAGGCTCTGAGATGGAGAGAAAAAAGATAAATCTCACTTCATACTCGGAACATACTTAGGGATGTGTCTCCCTCTTGAAGAGGTTGCCCCTGGCCTACTCTGAGCATATAAAGTGAATTTGTGGAGGGATTCCTAGAAGAAAGCCAAACAGGGTGACTCATCCTAAAATTATTAAAGATGTTATCTGAAGATGATTTCCACAAAGGCCAGCTCCTCTCTGCCATGTTGGGAAGCTGATGAACTTAAAAGTAACAAGGTCCCGTGGATGTGATGGACTTTGCTACCATTGTGCCAAGGAAGATGGAGTTGTGCTTAAGAGAGTGATAGGGAAAGACCTACTGTATAGTGCAGGGAATTCTACTCAAAATTCTGTAATAACCTATATGAGAAAAGAATCTGAACATATATATATATATGACTCACTTTGCTGTACATCTGAAACTAACACAACTAACACTAAATCAACTGTGTGTGTGTGTGTGTGTGTTCAGTGGCTCAGTCATGTCTAACTCTTTGTGGCCCCATAGACTGTACTTCTCATTCCAGTACTCTTGCCTGGAAACTCCTATGGACGCAGGAGCCTGGTAGGCTGCAGTCCATGGGGTTGCAAAGAGTCGGACATGACTGAGCGACTTCACTTTCACTTTTCACTTTCATGCATTGCAGAAGGAAATGGCAACTCACTCCAGCGTTCTTGCCTGGAGAATCCTAAGGGCGGAGGAGCCTGGTAGGCTGATGTCTACGGGGTCGCACAGAGTCGGACACGACTGAAGCGACTTAGCAGCAGCAGACTGTACTGCCAAGCTCCTCTGTCCATGGGATTCCTCAGTCAAGAATACTGGAGTGGGTTGCCATGCCCTCCTCCAGGGGATCTTCCTGACCCCAGGGGTCGAACGTGCATTTCCTGCTTTGCTTGCATTGTCAGGTGGATTCTTTACCACTTCATTTCCTGGGAATCAACTATACTTCAAAAAAAATGTTTAAAAGGGAAAGAAAGAAAGTAATTGGGGACTGAGCAGTCGGTCCAGGGAGATGTAACACAAGCCAATTTTAAGATTTTAATGGCAAAGGAAGTGTAGCATTGCCCAGGAAAATCAATGCAAAGAGACAAAGGAAAACAGTAGAATGGGAAAGACTAGAGATCTCTTCGAGAAAATTAGAGATACCCAGGGAACATTTCATGCAAAGATGAGCACAATAAAGAACAGAAATGGTATGGACCTAACAGAACCAAAAGATATTAAGAATAGGTGGCAAGAATACACAGAAGAATTATACAAAAAAGATCTTCATGACCCAGATAACCACGATGGCATGATCACTCACCTAGAGCCAGACATCCTGGAATTCGAATTCAAGTGGTCCTTAGGAAGCATCACTATGAACAAAGCTAGTGGAGGTGATGGAATTTCAGTTGAGCTATTTCAAATCCTAAAAGATGATGCTGTTAAACTGCTGCACTCAATATGCTGGCAAATTTGGAAAACTCAGCAGTGGCCACAGGACTGGAAAAGGTCAATTTTCATTGCAATCCCAAAGAAAGGCAATGCCAAAGAACGCTCAAACTACCACACAATTGCAGTCATCTCACATGCTAGCAAAGTCATACTCAAAATTCTCCAAGTCAGGTTTCAACAGTACACGAATGGTGAACTTCCAGATGTTCAAGCTGGATTTAGAAAAGGCAGAGGAACCAGCGATCAAATTGCCAACATCTGTTGGATCATCGAAAGAGCAAGGGAATTCCAGAAAAATATCTACTTCTGCTTTATTGACTATGCCAAAGCCTTTGACTGTGTGGATCACCACAAACTGGAAAATTCTGAAAGAGTTGGGAATACCAGACCACCTGACCTGTCTCCTGAGAAATCTGTATGCAAGTCAAGAAGCAATAGTTAGAATTGGACATGGAACAACAGACTGGTTCCAAATAGGGAAAGGAGTACATCAAGGCTGTATATTGTCACCCTGCTTATTTAACTTATATGCAGAGTGCATTGTGCAAAATGCCAGGCTGGATGAAGTACAACCTGGAATCAAGATTTCTGGGAGAAACATCAATAACCTCAGATATACAGATGACAGCACTCTAATGGCAGAAATCAAACAGCTAAAGAGCCTGTTGATGAAAATGAAAGAGGAGAGTGAAAAAGTTGGTTTAAAAATCAACATTCAGAAAGCTAATATCATGACATCCAGTCCCATCACTTCATGGCAAATAGATGGGGAAACAACGGAAACAGTGAGAGACTTTATTTTGGGGGGCTCCAAATTCACTGCAGATGGTGACAGCAGCCATGAAATTAAAAGACGCTTGCTCCTTGGGAAAAAAAGCTATGACCAACCTAGACAACATATTAAAAAGCAGAGACATTACCAACAAAGGTCCATCTAGTAAAAGCTATGGTTTTTCCAGTAGTCATGTATAGATGTGAGAGCTGAACTATAAAGAAAGCTGAGCACTGAAGAATTGATGTTTTTGAACTGTGGTGTTGGAGAAGACTCTTGAGAGTCCCTTGGACTACAAGGAGATCCAACCAGTCAATACTAAAGGATATCTGTCCTGAATATTCTTTGGAAGGACTGATGTTGAAGTTGAAACTCCAATACTTTGGCTACCTGATGAGAAGAACCGACTCATTTGAAAAGACCCTGATGCTGGGAAAGATTGAAGGTGGGAGGAGAAGAATACAACCGAGGATGAAATGGTTGGATGGCATCACTGACTCAATGGACATGAATTTGAGTAAACTCTGGAAGCTGGTGATGGACAGGGAGGCCTGGCGTGCTGCAGTCCATGGGGCTGCAGAGTCGGACACATCTGAGTGACTGAAATGAACTGAGCCAGGATAAGAAGCATCACTCAACAACTGAGCATCTATGTTGGGCAGAACCCTGTGTTAAATGGTGATTCTCTTCAACCTCAAGGGACCTGTTGGACCACAAAGGCCTGGAAAGAAGATATGGTAGGAAGAAGGGGAAATTTAGAGAACACCCCTACCATGAATTGGTCGACCATGGAAAGGCTGGTGGAAGCATTCCAAGACAAATCCCAGAGACAGGGCCTAGTGCACGCTGCTGGAGACAGATGACCCCTACAATAGGCTCTCAGACACTTCCTGTGGCCTGAGTCTAAAATGCACAGACTGAGGACACAAGTCTTGTGTGTCAATCAGAGCAGTTTCAGAATGAAGCCAAAAGGAAGGAGTCAGCAGGAAAGGACTCCTCTTGTCCAAGGAGTTAGGGGCTAGTGGGCAGAGCTCCCTCTGGCCTGGGAGAAGTGGAGGGAGGCCTCTCAGGACCCATGCCCTGATGGAAGGAGCTTGTGCGGGACTTCTGGGACTGGGACCCGGTGAGGCCAGACCCTATGCTCCCCTCCCCAACCCCAACCAGCGACTCGCACGGTGCAGCTACAGTCCAGGCAGGCCCTCGGGCCACCACAAAAGGCAGTTGCCTAATCACTGCTGGAAAGCAGAGGGCTGGGCCAGGACCAGCCTGACAGGGGAAGCTTGAAGAAAGAAGGGAGGTGGAATAGGAAGCACTGTGAAGCTGGAGACCTTTCCTTAAAGGAGAAATATTCTCTCCAGCCCCCATTAATCCTCAAATTTACCATCAGTTCAGTTCAGTTCAGTTGCTCAGTCGTGTCCGACTCTTTGCAACCCTATGGGCTGCAGCACGCCAGGCTTCCCTGTCCTTCATCAACTCCCAGAGCTTGCTCAAACTCATGTCTATGATGCCATTCAATCATCTCATCCTCTGTCACCCCCGTCTTCTCCTGCCCTCAATCTTTCCCAGCATCAGGGTCTTTTCCAATGAATCGGTTCTTCGCATCAGGTGGCCAAACTATTGGAGTTTCAGCTTCAGCATCAGTCCTTTCAATGAATGCTGAGTACTGATTTCCTTTACGGTTGACTGGTTTGATCTCCTTGCAGTCCAAGGAGTGGTCCGAGTCTAAAACACACAATAAGCAGCATGAAATAAGAGGGGTAAGAAAACTATCCAGGAAAGAGGCCCTCCTTTCATGGTTCTTGTAACAAAAGTGTGGCCCAAAGAACAATTCCACCACCTTTATGTTTTCTCCCAGAAAAATTCTGATACATATCAGAATTCCTTCTTAGGTACACAGTAGGTATATCCTGGGCTTCCCTGGTGGATCAGTGGTAAAGAGTCCACCTGCCAATGCAGGAGACATGGGCTTGAACCCTGGATCAGGAAGATCCCCTGGAGCAGGAAATGGCAACCCACTCTAGTCCAGTATTCTTGTCTGGGAAATCTCAAGGACAGAGTTGCTTGGCAGGCTACAGTCCATGGGGTCACAAAAGAGTCAGTCATGACTGAGTGACTAAACAACAACAAAGGTATGTCCTACAAAATTGTGTATTTTGGGTTTCACTCCTGGATTTCTCTGGTAGCATGTAGATTTCCCTCAGAAGGACCTAAGCGGAGGCTGGAGGAGGAGTTTGCAATCAGCTGACAGCGCTGATGTCCCAGGTAAACAGGCTGTAGGAGACAGTGGAAACTGGTGTGTGTCTGGGTAGGACGTCTGACCCCACTTCTGTCCCCCTAAGAGAACAGCATGGAGACCCTAAGGCATCCAAGCAGAGGGTGAGAGAGGTTAAAGCCCTCCCGGCACTGTCTGCACCAGCTGCCTGGCTGCCACCCGCAGCCCCGACTCGACCACCCAGTTGTGCTCCTTGCTGAACTGATTAGTCATTCATAACGCTTAAGTCATTAATTCAGGAAGGAAGCCACGCTAGCTGCCTCCTCTTCTCGCCGGGAGTTTGCTGCCGTTGCAAAACAGATGAGTAATCAGACATTCCCTGAGCCCTCGTTAAGCCCATTGCCAAGAAAGGTGTCTTGCAGCTCATTTACTGATGGAGAAGCCACGCTACAGGCCCTGAATCACCCTGGGTCTCTGGGAGAGCAAGGCCCAACTTGCCCGAGTTCAATATTGTGTCTCTGAGATCAGCGACAGGAGAGGCTCGCCAGGTCACTGGGCCCCTTGGAGCCTACCCACGGCCCCAGCCAGCCGATCCTCTGTGGGGCACTTTGCTGTTTCTGGAGTTGGGGGAGACAGGCTGGGAGGGACACTAGATGCTAGCTAGAGCCCATTGTCCCATTTGATAGACGGTGAAACTGAGACCCAGGGAGGCAATAGCACTTGCCCCAAAGCTGTGCTTAGTCACTCATCGTATCCGACTCTTTGCAACCCCATATACTGTAGCCCACCAGGGTTCTCTGTCCATGGGATTCTCCAGGCAAGAATACTGAAGTGGGTTGCCATTCCCTTCTCCAGAGGATCTTCCCAACCCAGGGATCGAACCCAGGTCTCCCGTGTTATAGGCGAATTCTTTATCGTCTTAGCCACCAGGGAAGCCCCCAATAGCTAATTAATACAGACTTCAGAGAGCACTCTTATCTCTCAATTCTCTGTCCCCCAGCAACTTCCACTGTATTCCAAGATTACTCTAAGATTAATTACTTCAAGATAAAAGTTAAGACTTGTAGGTTTAGAAAACACGTGAAAGGCAAAATAATGAAAACCACCCAAATATCCATCAGTAGGCAAGTAGTTTTAAAAAATGAAATTTAGGTTAAATAAAATGCTAACCCATCGTTTAGAAAGATTGGCACGGCTCCCTGTGATCTGATGTGGAGCTATCTCTCTGATACAGTTTTATAAGCAAAGAAACAAGATGTAGAAACTGTCCATGATATACTACCATTTTGAAAGAAGGCAAACTCATGCACACTATATATATAAGTGTATGCATGGATTATCTATGAAGGATGCACAAGAAACTGACAATGTTTGTGTCTCGGAGAGGATCAGGGGACAGAGTAACAAGAATAAGAGGGAAAGGGCTTTTTTTTTTTTCTTTTCTTACAACTTGGGTTGTTTAACATGGGCCTGTACAAACTACTTAAAATCTAAAAATCACACTTCACCCAAGACTCGATGTCAGGGATCCTGATTATCTATAACATATAACAGGTTCTCAGCAAACACAAGCTAAATAAATAATAGTTGATGATTGGAACAGGAGTAAATGAACAAAAATGTGTGTGCCTTTTCCTGAGCTCCAAGAATAATTTTATATAGAGCATCACCTCCTAGAAAAGACCAGGAACATAGATCACAATACTTAAGAACCAAAATGAAATACTTGGATTACTGTCAACAGCTTCTCACAGGTCTGAGGGCTTTTCCCAGCCTCTGCCACCTCAGCACTCAGTGCCCCAGCTTCTATCTGCTCAGGAAAAGCTCCGGGGGAGCCTCCTCAGTGCCCTTTCCACTCTCTCCCCTCAGGCAAAAAAAGCCCAGACACAATTTGCCTGTGGTCACAGACGGACATTACCAGGAAGCAAACGGCTTTGTCCCTTCATGTCTTGAAAGCTTTCATTCTTGGTATGCTGTCTGACCACATGGAGAGACTTTGAGAATAGCACCTTGAGCTGAATCAGCTACCACCTCATTATTTCCTCCCTCAGCTGCCTGGGGGTGTTGGGCTGGGGGTAACTGATGTCCAGGGGACAGTAGAGTCTCAGGAATGCCCTGAGCACCCTCCTAGGTGGCCTCATGGGGCAGTCCCTGCTTGTGCTTTCGGGGGAGGGATGAGGGGCTGGCTGTCTGAGCCCTGACTGGTGGGCATGTGGTGAGAACAGCACCCCCCAGGATAGAATTGAGGCTGAGGAGAAGCCAGACACAAACTCCTCTGCAGTTTCCAGGAAAGGGGGCTTCAGGAACCCCTTCTGTCATGTGTCCGTTTCCTGTCCACTCTCCAGAGAGCTTCAGGGAAGTCTGCACTGGACTGTGAGGACTCGGAGGCACAGACAGGAGAAGGGAACCCTATGTGTAGGGTAGGTTAAGCCGAAGTCCCTGACTGCACACCAGCTGTTTGAGTAAACGGGTGCCTTTTAGTCTGAGTAAAAGGGTGCCTGGATCCTAGTAGGCAGTCAGTGTTCATCGACTAAACGGAAGAAAATCCCAAGATGATGCTTGGAAAGGATGGGACGCATCATCTAGGAGACTTGTCTGAGTGGAGGAAGAAAGCAGGGCAGTGCCGTCAAGACACGATGACCTATCGAGGAGACACCCTCACTAGTTCCGGGCCGTTGATCATGTACTATCTATGGATTACTAAGTACGCACAAGGGCCACACGGGGTTCTGGCTTCTCTTCAGCCTTGTTCTCACTCTCGCGCCCACTTCTGACTTTCGAGGCTTCTGTCTCCCTCTCCTTCCCACCCCAGCTGTATCACAGCTGCCGTATTTCCCCATTTCCTCTTTGGGGTCCTCCCGTCTTGCATCAGTGTGCTTGCTCGCTCATTAATTCATCCAGTGTTCTAAACACTAACATCACAGAGACTCCACTAATATCATTTCATGAGAACGGTCATTGAAAATTACACAGAATTTGGTATGTCTCTCAAAGAAAGTCAGAGAGTAAAAGTCATTCCAAAAAAATCCTTAGGTGAAATAATTTCTAAGCAACAGGGGCAGCAGTAAAAAGCTTGAGTTCTTATTAATGCATTATTATGTATTAATTATAGTCTTCTGTCTTAAAATTTTCCTTCGGTCACCAGAATGGAATCAAGAAATAGCAACATTTTCCCATCTGATGTTTTTAAACCAGATTACAAAGGCATGGAGTTTTAATTTCACATGCATTCATTCTGGGTCTTGGGTCTTTTTTTTTTTTTTTTCTTCCTCCTAGCAGATAAATGAGGTTCTAAACTTAGGATAATAAGGCTTAACAGTGAGGCGCTTTTTAAAAAGTGAATCATTTCTCAGTTCTCCTTTGCTAATCTCTCTTGGTAACATTAATTATGAGTTTGTGCGGCGTGCCCCAAGGCGAGCTCTGCTTTCCCAGGACAATTAAAGTTACTTAATTATTAAAAACTGTGTGTGCTGCTGCCCAGAGAGAAAAAGGCAGCCAGGCCCGGCTCCCACAGCCCCCCACAGGAGTGACCGGACACTCTGTGGGAACTCGGCTCCTTTCCCTCCCCATTGTCATTCTCTCAATATAATCTAGGAAAATCCCCTCCATGCCCCGCCTGGCCCTCCCACCCTAGTAGGACTGATTTAGAGGCCGCCCTCTCTCGCTGTTGATGGCAGCCGGCTGGCTCCCCACGGCCTAGGGCTGGCTTCCAGCTTCTCTGGGCCACTGGCCTAGGGCTGGGAGCCTGGGGAGATGACAGGGCCTCTGCCTGTGGATTCAGGCCCTTCTGAGTGAAAGGCCTTGGAAAACGCTGAGCCCTTGATTCTGAGTGGGATGCTCTTGATCCCATTCTTCCTCAGGCCTTCTGCCTAACAGAAGCAGGAAACGTATTCTCATACCCTGAACACAGGTGGAGGGGAAAGAGGAGGGGTGCCACAGTCAGGCTATATTGGTAGTAGATATTACCAAGTGCTTGCCCAGTCTCTCAGTTGTGTCTGATTCTTGGTGACCCCATGGACAGTAGCCTGCCGGGCTCCTCTGCCCATGGGATTCTCCGGGCAAGAACATCAGAGTGGGTTGCCATTTCTTCCTCCAGCAGATCTTCCGACCCAGGGATGAAATTCACATCTTTTGCGTCTCCGTTATTGGTTGGTAGACTTTTTTACCACTGCCTAACCTGGGAAGCCATTGCAGAAGCTAATTCGTAACAGCATTTTTTTTTTTTTTTGGATAGTTCTTTGGTTGTAGGAGTGAAGAAATTGGAGGTGGGCCCATCTCTGTCATTCATGCCCTCTAAGTCTTGGCTTCAAAGTCTGAGGCATCCTATGGTCTCTAGAGGCCTCCAACTTCTAATATTTTGATGAATTGAGCACTTAATCTAGAAAGAAGAGTCAAATTTTCGATGTATTTCACCTCCAAACACCAGGACTGTTCCAGGCACCATTCTAGCTGTGGAGATAGCAGAGAACAAAGTAGAGAGGAATTCCTGCCCACCTGGAGGCAGCTCTCTGCAATCCTAGTCATCGTCCTGCACACAAAAGGAGACCTAGACCCGGTGGGGAGCAGGCCGGTCCTGGGGTCTCCCAGAAAGTCACCGAGATGGGCAGGGACCCAGTCCTCCTGACCCTTAGCCTGGGAGCTTCCAACAGACTGCTGCCCATCTGTTTCCATTCCTTTGCTTTCTCTACTCCTGTCCTATTAGTTCCTTCCCATCCCCAGCTCCTTCCTGAGGCTCCAAGCCTCCAAGGAAGCCTAGTCCTAGAGAAATATGCTGACCATTGAACGGGAGTCACATATGTAATTTAAAAAATCTAGTAACCACACTTAAAAAATTTTTTTACAAGTAAAATTTATTTTATTTTAATATTTAACCAATATATTCAAAAATTATAGCCTCAATTTGTAACACATATAAAAAATAATTCATAGGATATTTTACATTTTTAGATTGTCTTCAAGATCCAGTGAGTGTTTGACATTTACAGCACATCTCAACTCAGCTAGCCATATGTCAAGGGCTCAAAAGCCAGATGAAGTTAGTGGTCACCATTCTAGAGAGCATGGTGTAAGGCCCTCCCATCTCTACAGATCATTGTTCAGGACAATCCAGAAACAGAGAGAGAAATTCTTGTACACAGCGTGGCAGGGGAAGGCTGGAGCTTGGCTCCTTAGATATGTAGGGAAGTGGGGGGACATCCTCTCCAGGACACTAATGCTATCAAGTACTATGAAGCCAAAAAAAAAAGCCCTGGTGACTCAGACAGTAAAGAATCAGCCTGCATTGCAGAAGACCTGGGTTGCATTCCTGGGCTGGGAAGATCCCCTGGAGGAGGGCATGACAATCCACTCCACTATTCTTGCCTGGAGAATTCCCAGGGACAGAGGGGCCTGATGGGGGACAGTCCACGGGGTCACAGAGTCCAAGGGGCCACAGAGTCAGACAGGACTGAGCAACTAAGCACAGCACAGCAAGAAAAAACCCGAAGATAGTCTTTTATGGATTTGTATGAGGATGAGATGGTTGGATGGCATCACCGACTCGATGGACATGAATTTGAGTAAACTTTGGGAGTTGGTGAGGGACAGGGAAGCCTGACCTGCTGCAGTCCATAGGGTCGCAAAGAGTTGGACACGATTGAGCGACTGAATTGAACTGAACTGATGGATAAAGCACCAAAAAATTTTAAGTGAAAAAGGCAACATGTAGTATATATGGAATCCCACCACTACAGGAAATAGAGAGAGTTGGTTGGCCATGTGCAGACTAACTATAGAAAGATTCATAAGAACTAAAAACATTTGTGGGAAGCAGTGGATGTCTGGAAGGCAGGGTGGGAGGAGGACTTTAGCTCATAAATGTTTACAGTTTATGAATGTTGAAAGATGTGGATGTATCAAAAATGAAAATCAAAACTCTACAGTTCATGAGCACACCTGGGGCCCCTAGGGTCTGCCCCACACAGCCCGGGTCCCCTCTCCCCATGCTGTGCGTCAGGAGGAGAGAGCACAGGTCTCTGGTATTCCTCCTCCTTCGCAATGGGAAGAATGGGCTTGGCAGAGGCCCAGTGCTAGAAAACATAATATCAAGTGACTTTAAAGGGCTCTTTTGTTTCCAGAAAGGCAGCGATTTCCAGACCGCGTCCCTGCCCCATCTCCCAGCCCCCAGTCTCTGGGATCCCTTCACCACCTGCTGCAAGAGCATCACTCTTTCTCCGGAAGAGGTGGGGAGGGCAGGGAGTCACTGGCTGGGAAGGGGCCGCCTCCTCTCTTCCCAAAGGATGTCATTCATTCCCAGATGTCATTTCCAGAGGCAGGATGCCACACTGCCAGCTGCCTTCTAAATCCTGGCATCTCCAGCCTGCCTATGACACAGAGCAATGGAACTAAGAACAGAAAGCACCAGCCCGTGTGTGTCCACCTGTGCACAACTGTGGCACTCCAGCGTCCATTCACTCATCTTGTCCGTGAACATTATTAGTTGGGCATCCCCTCTGTTCCAGACACTGCACTAGACCCTAGGGATAAAGCACAAACAAGACCTGCCCTCATGGAGCTTCCAGTCCAGCAAGAGAAATAGGCACTAAATTAAAAATAATTCAGTCCTCTTGTTGTCATAAGTGGTAGGAAAAGTGCACAGTCATGTCTAGGAGGCCCAGGAAGCTTCACTCAAGACCTGGCATTTGAGTCTAAGATATATATAAATAAAAAGATATTTAGATGTGACCTGTGGGCCTTCTGTGGACAGGGTCTCACTGTTAACTTTTTCTGTGTCCCTGAATAAATCAAATCCCCTTGATGAAGAAAGTCTTTTGTTTGAATACAAATTTAAATTTTCCAAATTTGTAAAAACAAAATTAGTACAGTAACACCTGTATTGCTACATTTTACCCCATTTATTTTATCAGCTGTTCTCTGTGTATCTATATGCATTTAGATATAGATACACACACAATTTCTTTCTGAACAATTTAAGGGCACCTTACATACATTGTAGGCCTTAATGGCTACACACCCTTTCTGAGCTTGGCTTGCTCTGCTGGGGGAGTGGGGAGAGCAGGGGAGGGGGGAGTAATCCTGTCCTGTCTCCTCCCAGGACTGTTACAAGAAGCACACAGGAGCCCACGTGAGTACATCTTGGGCACATGGAACAAAATCACTGTTATCCTTTTGCCAAGCACTTCTTGGGATTTAGAAATGAAAATTCAAGTGCTTCCCTAGAGTCATGCCCAGGGTCTCGATTCCTCCAGAGGACAGCCCACTCACTCTTCAGTGGCCTAAGGGGTGCGTTGATGAGGAGAGGGAGGGGACTGGGTGGAGTTCAGCTGTGCTTCTCCAAAGCCCCCCCCCCCCCCCCCCCCGCCTGGCGGACCTGGACCCTGGTGAGGGTCGTCTGGCTGCCCAGCTCTCCACACTGCCCAGGGGACGCTTCCCAAGGCAACCACCCCAGGCAAGGGCTCCTTCTCCTGATGACAGGGAACTGAGCCAGGGCAGAAACCCTCTCCTGGCCGGGCGGCATTCAGGCATTCGGGAACACAATAGTGTTGGTCCTCTCAGGGGGTTTGGAGAGCCATTCCCTTAATGAGAATGATAAATTCACAAGGAAAGACTGGTTGCCAAGCACAGGCAGGGGAAGTGCTCTCTGGGCCCCTGAGCATGGGACACGCAGAATAGCAGCTGGACGGGGACCAGGCCCAGACCTACTGAGTCAGAGCATCCAGGCGCAGAGCCTGGCAATGTGTGTTTTCAAAAGTTTCCCAGGTGAAGATCAGCAGTTTAGCAACCACTGGCCAGGCTACCAGTGAGGGAGCCTGAGACTCTTCCAGGCCTGAGGTCTTTTTGATGGTGGGAAAAGAGACCTGGAGGTAGAAGCAATGTGGATGCAGTTACAGGGCACCCAAGAATGAACTTCAGTTTCTCAAGGAGAAAACTCAAGGACTTTGCTGGCAGCCCGTGAATCTTGGAAGGCAACTCGGTACAGCCAAGCCTCTGTATGTGTGCAAGAGGTCCCCCAGTGTCTCTCCTCTGTGGTTGACCCGGCCATCCCTGATATAGGCAGAGTTCTGTCCTTGAAACTGGCTTTCCCAGAGTGGGCGGTGGTAGGCAGGAGAAACTCAGGGAAGCAGCGGAGCTCTCCTCTGGCTGTACTGACAAAGGCGAGCTGCTGCCATGGGCCACGGGCCAGAGCACAGCTGCGGGCAAGGCCAGGTGCAGCCGTGGCCTCTGGGTGAGCCTGAGGGCCCAGCTGCCCTCCCCAGTCAGGGAGCAGCGCTCGGCCCTGACTCACTCAGGGCCTCCCAGCAGCGGCCTGGGACGGCCCCCTCTGCTGCCCTGCAGCTTCTCCCCCTGCTCTGTTCCACTGGCTTATTTTCTTTTACTCCAGTTACCCACACCCCTCAGTGGGGTCACTGGGCCCCACACCGGGGCTTCTTCTTGAGTTTCTAGGCAAACACTGGGACCCTGGAGCCATGCAAACTTATCCTTCCCATCATTAAACACAGAGACTCCCAGGGGGCCCAAAACTTTGTCAGAGTTAGCTCCCCCTAGCCCCCCAACCCCCGCCCCAGCCCTGAGCCCTGCCCAGGCAGAGAGCAGGCACTAAGGACTAAAGGAGAGGGAGGGTAGGAGGAAGAAGGAAGGGGGGGTAGGGAGGGAAGAAGGAAGGAAAGCTGCAATAAATCTGCAATAAAATTCAGTTCTTAATTGACCCGCTGTATCAGATCTCTCCCCAAGGCTTGTTCCAGGGAAGTTCCTCAAAGCCAGTTTAGAACTACTTCCCTTCCACCCCCATCACTCTGGAACTCCTCTTGTGAAGGAAGAGAGTGAACTAAGCTAAGAGTGTGAACTAAATGAATTTTATAAAGATTCGCCAGATGTGAATATAACACACAGAATGAATAACCGATTGAAAGAATGAACGTTTCTGAAGGTCGAAATTTGGCCCATTGCTTCAAACCTGGAGGCAGAAGCCACCTCCTTAGTAAAGGCTTACTGGATTTCCCCAGCTGGAAGTGACCTCTCCCTCTTCTAAAATTACAGAGAACGTGACTCTTCCTTCTTTGGCCAGTCGGCTGACATTTTCTACTGAGTCACAGAGCCATTTCATGCATATGGCTGAGAGAGAGAAAGGAACTGGCAAAGCCTTTGCAGCCAGATTGTCCCAAGTTCAAATTCCACATCTCCTTCTTACTTGCTGTGCAAATGTGGAGGAGGTCCTTAATCCTTTTTACCCTCAGTTTCATCATATGAATAATCAGAATAATAACGATGTCCACAGTTGTGGTAGGAGTTAGCAATGTGGTAGAAATGAACAGCGAGTTGCAATTTTGGAGTTCTCGCTGGAAAAGATAAGTGCGCATCCTTATATTTTGCCATCTTCATTCGTTTTATTTCCATATTTCCTCTCTTTAAGACCCAAGGAAGGATAACACTTCTCTCCCTATGAAGTTAGGTGTGGCAATATGGTGACCTCTGCCCAATGAAACATGGATAGAAGTGGCACGTGTTACTTCCAGACAGAATCACTTAGAAGCTGATGCACAGTTCATGTCTTCTTCCCCTGCTGCAGTGAACCCTAAGGACTCAAGCTGAAATTGTGGAGTCAGAAGAAGGTAGAGTACCCATCAGGTTGGCAACACGAGCATCTCCTTCCCCCAAAAGTTGTACTGAGAATGTAACATCAGTAAGAAATAAACTTGTGTTGCTTCCAACCACTGAGATTTTGGGATTGTTTGTTATCACAGCATTATGTAAACTTATCTTGACTAATATAAGACACAGGGTATGTAGGACTCAGCATATAGTAAGTGCTTGATAAAGATGGCATAGTTGAAGAAATACACAAATATCTGAACAAATGACAAAGTGGATATGTTAGTAAATATTTCCAGACCAATGTTGCTCCTTTGAGAGAAGTTTGTGAACAGTTCTCCTGACTTGTTTACGTTGAATGTAATTACTTTGGGCAGATGCCGCTGGTGGCTGGGTTACTATCCAGTCAGCAAAGGCTACCCTTGATGATGCGTTTTCCCTGCCTACCAGGAATACAGGGTCACCCATGAAGCCCCACATGTGTCCCTGGGACAATAACACTGCTACCTCTGAGGGTGCTGGCAATCGGAGTCCTCAGTTTAGGCATCTTTGCTATGTGAGCTCCCATCTGGAGACTCCCAGCAAAGTAACCCTTGAGAATCCCTTGAGCTTCTTTATCAGCACAAGGCACACTCTGGGAGAAGAGCCTGAGGAGAGGGAGAAGATGGAACTCATGGTTGCTGTTCTCCCTCCCTGGAAATGGGGTTGGGTTTCTACAGGGAGCTGACCCAATGGAGGGCCACAGACCTCAGCCCAAAATGAGGCTGAGAACTAACAGGGCAACCCTCTGTCAAGGGCATGGGGCTTACCAAGCTTACCAAGTATTTCCACATCTGATCCAGAGAGGAATCTGATGAAGTTGCTAAGAATGGAATCATTATTACCCCCACTTCACAGAAAAAAAACAAAGGCTCAGAGTAGGGAGATGAATGTTTCAGGACACCTCATAACATCTAGAAGAGGTGGATTTAGTCATCAATATCAGGGGTTTGATCAGGATTTTCCCTCTGCCCTCTGAAGGAGAAGCAGAGAGCCCTCTTGCTTTCTTCATGTCACTTTAAGAGCATACCTTTTACTCCTACGGATTCTTAATGCTTGATGAAGCAGGGATGTGGCCTGTTCACCAAAAGAAATTCTTAAAGACTGCACCCTACAGCTAAAAAAAAAAAAAAAAAACTAAAGAGAGCAAGAGAGAAATGCAAACACAGAAACCAACACAGCACCCAGAAAAGAGGAGACCATCCTTCTGAAGCACACTGCACTCCCGGCCCCAATAAAAAGAGCAGCATGTGCCCCAGAGACAGAAGAACTGATGTGCTGGGTGTGAGATCAGAGTCTTTGGAGTAAATTCAAGGCCATGGCAAGCAACTGGCAAGGATCGAGTCCAAAAGGCAAGACAACTAAAGCTGGGAAAGCAAGTGCCAACTCAGGTGGAGGGAGACTGGGTGCCGAGAATGGGACCAGGAAGCCTGAGGACCCTGGGGCTCCCTCTGCCGTGGTGTTTGTGTGGGTCTGAGGATAGGTGTGGCCGCCACAGGGGTCCTGCAGGGCGGGGTGTTCCTGGCTGCAGTTTCCTTTTCCGGCTGATGAAGGGTTGACATGAGTTCCTTGGCTGACCCCAGCTCTGACACCGAAATGGTCTTGAACTGAAAGCCTTCTGACCACAGATGCATCTCTAGGCCACTGGGGACTGAAAGTCACACTCAGATTCCGAGCAAACCAGCCAGCATAGCAGCTGTCACTGTGCCGTGTCTTTCAGTCCCCATGACCCAGCGAGGAGGGCTGGTCATGGTACTGGTGGGGACACTGAGGTGTGACATGGTGTAGGTGCCTTCCTAAGCATCACAGTTCATCAGCGGAGGAGCCTAATTTGAATCCAGCCCACCCTGGCTGCTACTTTCCCAAGTGTATCATGAAGACCCACACCCCCTTGAGTTGTATTTTAAAAAAGTCGGTCACCTCCATCAACAGAGAACTTTTAGGGACCAGTGAAAAGGGAAGATCCTATCTCACTCCTTTGCCAATGAGAATAAACACTAGCATTGAGGGCAGTGGTACAGAAACCTGAGTGCCCCAGTGTCCTTGCCAGAGACAGATAACCCTTATTTGCAACTCTGGTTAAAGAGTAACTCAGGACCTAAGGGCGCTGTCCCATACAAGTGAGACAAAGTCCTCTTGCCTCTAGCTTCAGACATCAGCAAATGGAGCCCGAGAGTGCAGCAGGCTGCTTCCTCCCTTGCCCAGGATCCAGGGGCCCTTCCCCTCCCAACCCTCTCCACCTAGGGAGTGGCAGTCAGGCCCAGGGCGTTACACTGATGGCCTATGCAAGCTAGTGAGACCCTCACGTCAAGCTGCACGTCTCCTGACCTGCAGGAGAACTCAGACTCTACCTCGTGCCTGCTTCTGCACATGCCACCCGCTGTCCCCAACACCCACTCCGGGTCCTTCCCTGTGTCACAGGGTTTCTGCTCCCTGGGCTTAGTGGTGTTTGAGCCTCTCTTGTCTGCCCACTGGCTGCAAGCCACATGGCCCTGAGTCTGTGTCCTCCACTGCTGTGGACACAGCAGGGTGGCAGCAGAGGAGCAGGGCAGTGACAGTGGTCAGGGGTGCTGCAGGAGGGCTTTGGCTATTTCCTAAACATGCTGACGTCTCCATTCTCAATTACCGTAGGTGCCAATTTGCCTTTCCAGCTGTCGCGAAAATAAATGGCAAATCTAGAAACCTGCCTTCCTTCCTTAACTAAACCCCGATACTCAGTGTTACATTAAAATCTTAGGAAGTAGGACCTTGCTGCTAGAAATAAACCTTGATCACTAGAGCAGATGAGGAGTAAAAAGAAAAACAAAAATTAAAGAAAAATCACCACAAAAACTACTGTCTTCCTTTTAGGCAGTTGACAGCATAGTCAGGACAATAACTCAGGCTGACGGCCTCACCTAGAACTGGAAACTGAAATAAACCAGACGATGGGCCCGCAAAGAAATGAAACAGGCCGCAAGACCTCTCCTGTCCACACTTACCAATCAAGTCATAAGGCCATCTGCAAATACTCTGTCACTCTGGCCGCTCTTGTTAAACTGACAGCCACCCTGACCTCCCCGCTTCTTTTGAACCTCAAGCTTCTGCTTAGAAGTGCCTCCTCTCCCTCTTCCATCTGGTTCACACCACGTGACGTAAGCTCAAGGCCACCACCTTGGCGAAGGCTCTGCTGACTGAGCCCTGATCTTCAATGAGAATTGATTGTACCCTCCTCATCATCCTCTATTTTGAGCATAGCTACTTGGCAACATTTACCACACTTTATTGTACTTATCTCTTTTAAAAATCAGGCTTTTAGAATACTTCAAATTATTCCTAAGCAGAAAACACATTTTCTAAATCCCAGTTCAGTTTAGTTCAGTCGCTCAGTCGTGTCCGACTCTTTGCGACCCCATAAATCGCAGCACGCCAGGTCTCCCTGTCCATCACCAACTCCCGGAGTTCACTCAAACTCATGTCCATCGAGTCAGTGATGCCATCCAGCCATCTCATCCTCTGTCGTCCCCTTCTCCTCCTGCCCCCAATCCCTCCCAGCATCAGAGTCTTTTCTAATGAGTCAACTTATCGCATGAGGTGGCCAAAGTATTGGAGTTTCAGCTTTAGCATCAGTCCTTCCAAAGAACACCCAGGACTGATCTCCTTTAGAATGGACTGGTTGGATCTCCTTGCAGTCCAAGGGACTCTTAAGAGTCTTCTCCAACACCACAGTTCAAAAGCATCAATTCTTCAGCACTCAGCCTTGTTCACAGTCCAACTCTCACATCCATACATGACCACAGGAAAAACCATAGCCTTGACTAGACGGACCTTTGTTGGCAAAGTAGTCTCTGCTTTGAATATGCTATCTAGGTTGGTCATAACTTTCCTTCCAAGGACTAAGCGTCTTTTAATTTCATGGCTGCCGTCACCATCTGCAGCGATTTTGGAGCCCAAAAAAATAAAGTCTGCCACTGTTTCCACTGTTTCCCCATCCATTTCCCATGAAGTGATGGGACCAGATGCCATGACCTTCGTTTTCTGAATGTTGAGCTTTAAGCCAACTTTTTCACTCTCCTCTTTCACTTTCGTCAAGAGGCTTTTTAGTTCCTCTTCACTTTCTGCCATAAGGGTGGTGTCATCTGCATATCTGAGGTTATTGATATTTCTCCTGGCAATCTTGATTCCAGCTTGTGCTTCTTCCAGCCCAGCGTTTCTCATGATGTACTCTGCATAGAAGTTAAATAAGCAGGGTGACAATATAGCCTTGATGTACTCCTTTTCCTACTTGGAACCAGTCTGTTGTTCCATGTCCAGTTCTAACTGTTGCTTCCTGACCTGCATACAGGTTTCTCAAGAGGCAGGTCAGGTGGTCTGGTATTCCCATCTCTTTCAGAATTTTCCACAGTTTATTCTAAATCCCAAACCTGCCTTAAAGCTGCTCAGCAAATGTTTATTGAATGAATTTGTGAGTGACTGGATAATACAACTTTACAATTACACATAACTACTTTATCTGGGGCTTCCCTGATAGCTCAGTTGGTAAAGAATCCTCCTGCAATTCAGGAGACCCTGGTTCGATTCCTGGGTCAGGAAGATCCGCTGGAGAAGGAATAGGCTACCCGCTCCAGTATTCTTGGGCTTCCCATGTAGCTCAGCTGGTGAAGAATCCACCTGTAATGTGGGAGACCTGAGTTTGATCCATGGGTTGGGAAAATCCCCTGGAGAAGGGAAAGGCTACCCACTCCAGTATTCTGGCCTAGAGAATTCCACAGACTATATAGTCCATGTGGTAGCAAAGAGTCAGACACGACTGAGCAACTTCTACTTTCACTTTTCACTTTATCTGGTCCTCCCAGCATCCTTCATATGGGAAGAACAAAGATGATTATTCCCATTTTACAGATGAGAACAAGGCCACAGGCTCCCTCTCACTCATTTAACTCATGTTTATCATGTGTAAGTTTCAGTTTAGAGCAGTGCGTCTCAAACTTGAATGTGCACAGGAACTTGGTGAGCTCAGGGAGCTTGGGGAGATGCAGGTTCTGATTTAGAATGTTTGGGGTGGGGCCTGAGACTCTACATTTCTAACAAGCGGCCAGGTGCACCCATGCCGCTGGCACAAGGGTCACACTGGGGTGCTACCAACCTAGCAGGTCGGCTGAGAGACAGAAAATGCCTGATTCACTGGAGTACGCAGCAGGAAGTAGAGTCTTCTTCAAACCTGAGGAAGGAGAGACAGCATTGTGCCCATTTTACAGTTGTGGAAACTGAGGATCAGAGAGACTAAGTGCCTCCTCCCAGGTCTTATCCAGCTCTTCTACCATCAGTTCAGTGCTGCCTCAACTGCCACCCTCTGCACTGTGTGCTGGGAGATTTCAGAGATGAAGGCATCACATTCAAGCTTAGGAAGATGCCGGGGGAGATGTACGTGCACCAGGACACAAAGTGGTCTGAGAGAACAGCCAGAGGTCCAGAGGCAGGGGAGCACGTGCCGGTCAGATTTTACCCCCCAATATGTGCCGTGTCTTTGTTTCCTTCCCACAGCCCAATTAGACTGCAGATGGGGGCTTTCTTCCATCAACCCAATCCCTTTAAAAGAAAGAAAGAAAGAAAACCAGTGGCTTTAGGATTTCTCTTTTAAGCCCTGAACCTCTTCAGTGGAAAGTGCTGCCTTCCGACCCTGTTGATGTAATTGCCATAATTGAAGATTCCAGACCCCCATGGGGGTGGACAGGGCCCCATTCAGCCATCGGGTCAGCGAAGTGTAAACTGCTGAGTCCTTCAGATGCCCTGGCCGCAGCCTCCCCTCCCCCATGCCAGCCCTGCAGGCAGGCTCCCCGCAACGCCAGGGCAGCCAGGCCCAGGCTGGTCCCTCTCTGGCTCTGGGAACTATGCCTAATTAAGGGGTCTGTTCTCATCTCCGTGGGGCCGACTTAAGGCCTCCTGACAGTAATGAGAGCCACACGTGTGGGCCTGGGGGGCGGGAAGGACAGCACCCTGCTGTCTTAGCACCCTATTAAACAGCCAGTCACACACACACACACACACACACACACGTATGCACACAGTGCAATTCGGTTATAATCACCCTCACAAATTCAGAGCTAAGAGAAGCTGCTCCAATTCTGAAAGAGGAAGGAACCAAAGAAGAAATAGCTTGCCCCCGGGGCACACAGTGAGTCAGTAGGGGCTGGCCTCAGGTGTCCTGTCGCACCTCACAGCACAGACTTCCCCTGAGGGTGGGGCTCCCCGCTGAGGCCCCAGCAGGCAGCGGCTGGGTGGAGGAGGGGAGGGGAGCAGCTCCCAACTGCTCCTTACCTTAGGGAGCAGCCGGTGCCAGAGGGCCCATTGTGGTCACCACAGAGCAGAAAGGAGCGGTTCCCCGGGGCTGGGGCTGCTGGCACTGCCAAGACACCCTTTGATCACACGACAGGGCCATCCTCCGAGCAGGACAGTCCCTGTTGCAGGTGGACCCATGCCTAATCATTGATCTCCTGGCAAGAAAAGGAGCCAGCCTGGGTCACCCTCTCCTGCATCTTCTGTGTCCCTGTCTAAGCGCCTCCCCTCTCCCCTCCCCCATCCCTCTCTCCCCGCTTCCTCCCTGCCTCAGCCCAGAGCACCTGAGCCAGCTGCCCCGCCACACATTCTTCCTGTCTCTCCAGTAGAGCAATGTTACACGGTGCCAAGCGCAGAATGGGTTCTTGGTAAATATTCATTAAATATGAGAGAAGTCCACGTTTGCTCCAACTCGAAGTAACTGTCAGTGCATTGTTCACATCACAACTGAGCTTACAGAGAGAGGACCCTGAGGTGAGGAGAAGCAGAAAAGCTGACAATAACACGGACCAAAACTCAGAGCTATGGACTCACTCATAAAGAGAGTGAATGATGGAACATTTCAGTTTCCATGGCGCAGGGCTGACTTCCAGGAAAGAAGCCAATATAATCTGGAGACTCGGGGTTCTTCCTGAAGCCCCCTCACCAGCATCCCTGTTCCCACACTCCCTCTTTCTACTTTCCAGTCTTCTGTGCACGCTAGCCCTCAGGCTGACTGGTCTCACCCCTTGAATTGTGTGACGCTCCTACTCAAAAGCCTTCTCTGACTCTCTATTTGCTCTGCAGGAAGCCTGTTCTGCCTGGCGCTTGGGGGGGCCTTCTTGATCTGGCCCAGCCTCAGCATCACAGTTTCCCACTGCATTTTAGAGCACTTCTACCTCTTCAGTCAGTTTGTTCTCCTCACGCAGCTCAGACAATGTAGGGAAGGGTATGGCAGTGAAGATGAAATTGGAGCCAGAAGACCCAGATATGATCCCCAGATCCACCATTTGACCTCTCTAAGCCCAGTTCCCATGGGTAAAATGGAGATGATCATAAAATGCACTCCGTAAGGTTGGCGTGAGGATTAGGTGGTATAATAGGGCTTATCATACTTTACAAACATAAAGGGCTAGAGGAATGACAATTATTCATATATAGTTACAATTACTCTCACCTCCAGCACTACTTTTGATCTCAGAACTCTCACACCTGGTTAAACTCAGCTCAAGCTCTGCTACTCATAGGAAAATCATGCCTGATAACTCAAGTTCTCACCGACTCTAGTTTTTTAGGCCTCACCTACAAAATGTATTATGTTGTTCACTGTGTCTTGTACATATTAGCCTTAGAATTCCAAGCCTCCAGTTATGTACTTGTATATTATTGTTCCTAAAGGAAAATATTGATCCTAAAGAAAATCAGTCCTGAATATTCATTGGAAGGACTGATGAAGAAGCTGAAACTCCAATATGTTGGCCACCTGATGTGAAGAACTGACTCATTTGAAAAGACCCTGATGCTGGGAAAGATTGAAGGCGGGAGGAAAAGGGGATGACAGAGGATGAGATGGTTGGATGGCACCACCAACTCAATGGACATGAGTTTGAGTAAACTCCAGGAGTTGGTGATGGACAGGGAAGCCTGGTGTGCTGTAGTTCATGGGGTCGCAGAGTTGGACACGACTGAGTGACTGAACTGAGCTGAACTGATATTATTGTTGCTCAGTCAATAAGTCGTGTCCAACCCTATGGGCTGTAGCATGCCAGGCTCCACTGTCCTTCACTATCTCCTGGAGTTTGCTCAAACTCATGTCCATGGAGTCAGTGATGCCATCCAACCATCTCATCCTCTGTTGCCCTCTTCTCCTCCTGCCCTCAATCTTTCCCAGCATCAGGGTCTTTTCCAATGAGTTGGCTCTTTGCATTAGGTGGCCAAATATTGGCACTTCAGCACCAGACCTTCCATAAATATTCAGGGTTGATTTCCTTTAGGATTGACTGGTTTGATCTCCTTGCTGTCCAAGGGACTCTCAAGAGTCTTCTCCAGCACCTCAGTTCAAAAACATAAAATTTTCAGTACTCAGCCTTCTTTATGGTCCAACTCTCACATTTGTATATGACTACTGGAAAAATCACAGCTTTGACTATACCGACCTTTGTCGGCAAAGTACTGTCTCTGCTTTTTAACACTAACATATAGTATAATGGACTTCCCTGGTGGCTAAGATGGTAAAGAGTCTGCCTGCAGTGTGGGAGACCTGGGTTTGATCCTGGGTCAGGAAGATCCCCTAGAGAAGATGGCAACCCACTCCAGTATTCTTGCCTGAAAAATCCCATGCATGGAGAAGCCCGATGGGCTACAGTTCATGGGGTTGCAAAGAGTTAGACACGACTGATCGACTTCACTTCACTTATAGTATAATACAAAAAAATCAAGTTACAATTAAAAAATAAAGACAAAGCAAAGCTCAAGATATAAATGGAGGGAAAAATCAGAAACAACACTGATGGAAGAGAAGGACAATTACATTAGACACCTAGGTTAAACTGGCTACCGCAGTTACGTCCCCGTGGGGATAATCCTCATTTTCCCTTCTTTGCTGTTCGGTAGAGGAGAGATGTGTATTCCTCAGTCCACAAAAGGAGAAGATTGGAACTTTCCCATCTCCCTCCTGCTGGAGAGGAGGAATAACTAATGAGGTGGGTGAGGGTCACGTTTACCGAGTGAGGGTCACTGGGTCCAGGGCATTGTGCTCCATGGCCTCATCAGAGCAGAACAAGCTCCTGCTCTCTGTGTCCCCCTCATTTCTGTGATAAGCTATCTGCACAGGGAATCACTCCTCACTGTCTACCCCTCTCCCCCTCCACCACCCAGCAAGATGGCTATCTTTCTTCAGCTGCTTCTGTTTTCCCAGTCCTCTAGAAGCAGGCCATCATCTTTTCCTTGCAGTGGCTGGAACAAGCAGACTCAGCTTCTACTTGACAGGACACTGAGGTCCCAAAGTCAGGCCCAGGGAGGGAGCAGGAAGTCCCATCCCATTCCCTGATACAGAGGGTAAAAGACAAGCTGCAGGTTTGGAAGCTTGCTTTGCCATCAATGATACTGATGCACATTTGGCCAGTGGTCCTAGGACCTGCTCTCAATCATTTCAAGAGAGGAGCAGAGATGGTTTTAGAGCCCTTACTGCCAGCAAACTCAAATGCAGACTATGAACTTTGTAACTATCATTACTATAGTACAGTAACTATCATTTCTTGATTAAAAAAATGGAAATAGAGCTGAAGTTAAAGAGGAATGTGTCCTGATACAAGGGACATTGAGTAACACAACGGAAGAGTTGTCAATGACGGTTTAGCAGAAGATGCCAAAAGTGTCTTTTTCGTTGCTTTGTAATAGCCCATAATAAAAGTCAAGGGAGTGTATTGATTTATAGTCCAATGTAAAATTGATTTATAATTCAATGCAATTCAAACTTATTTCTTTGTGTTGACCCAATCACATACAAGGATGGAGTTTAATTCATTATTTCAATCAGGTTTTTGGCAAGAGATGAACACCAGACGACTTAAACTCATGCACTCTCATATACTGCAGAAATAAAAGCTGATATGACTCTGTATGCCTGAAACTAACACAATATTGTAGATCAACTATACTCCAATATAAAATAAATATTGAATTTCAAATTAAGTTAAAAAATTAAGTAAATGGAAAACAAGCAAAAAAATCAATATAGCCCTTTGGAAAGCAATTTGGCAATATGTATTGAGATATTAATAATGCTCAATAAGGTTCTTTTTTTGAGCAATTCCACTTGTGGGAATTTGTCTTTAAGAAAAATAAAAATGTTTTAAAGTTATATGCTTAAATGTATTAAGTAAATCATGGTACATCAATGATGAAAGATTACACAGTCATTCAAAGTGAAGTTCATGTTAAATAGCAAAAGTGGATTATAAAATAGTGTATTACAATGATCATGATCATAATCATGTGAAATCATAAAAAGAAAGGAAGAAAAATATCGAATAAGAAGAATGATTTTCTTTCATTTTTCTATTTTTTAAAAGAGTATATATTATGTTATAGTTGGAAATAAAATGAACTTTATCATTAATGTATATAGTTAGCTGTCCGCAGATCCTACTACTTTTTGATACCAGTCTGGCTGACAACAGAGCTGGCATTTTGTTACAAAAATTAAGAGCTGTACTTACTGCCTCACCCAGGTGACAGGGCATCTCACACTCAGAAGGAAACTCGCTGTTGCTGGTGGGTAGGACCTATCTTTTTCTAAACTAGGAGTGTTGGAGGTGACTGAGCACGTGTGGCTGTCTCAGTTCAGCTGTGGACTCCTTGAACAAGAGACAGAGACTTCTACTTTTTTGATTTAGTCCCCAGGGCTTTATTGTAACTTGTCACCTGCCAGGAGACCAATGAGTTGTTGGTTTGATTGGTTAATGATTTGCCTTGCTGGTTCTCTAAGATCATCTTAAACATTGATTAGTCATAGGTACTTAATCAAAGATCATCGATTGATTATAGGCACTCCATCGATCATTACTGAGTAACTGAATGATGAAATAGACATCTGTGAACCTCTGTGGGAAGTACTGAAAGAAGACTAAACTCTTACATATGCTTCCGGCGCAGCTCAGTGGACCCTGCCAATCACTCTGTCCTCACCACCCCCACCCTCAACCCCACATCACCCTGTGACAAGGCACAGTCCACAGCTGTTCACGGGAATCATGACCCCCATCTCAAAGCAATTGGTTCACTCATCTGATCCCCTCATTTGACTCTGAGCTTCTTGGAACAAGGTTTTACATTTTATTCATTTTTAATTAAATCTTCCTCTAAGGTTATTAGCATAGAGTCTGGGACATAACTCATTCAACACGACACATGATTAGGGTTCAGAAAATGCTAGAGATCGAAGGAACAGCCCAGCGCAAGACAGGACATCGCAGATATCAATGATATCAATGAGCCATCCAGTCCTGGGCCAGGTGTGGTCACTGAGGGCTCGAAGGAACCACGGAAGAAATGGCATAACTCTCGCCACACTTGACTGCGATGCATCCTTTACTAGTTTCTCTTCCCTTCTAGGTTGAATGAGGGCAGGGGCTGTGTCTGTCTTATTCTCCCCGAATTCCAGCAATCACCCAACACCACCAACTCAGAAGGTTTATATTGAAAGAATGAATGGATGGCAGGGGACTCCAATTTTTGGTTTTGACTTTCTCCAACTGTGGTTACTCGCTGAACACAACGGCAGATCACAGGCCGTGCTGTGCAGCCTGCTATTCTCTGCCCTTTCTTTCCCCTGGTTGTTATTAAGAGCTAAGCACTATGCATAGCTGGTGGGCCTCTTTCTCCTCAGCTGAATATGACCTGACAACTTAAGCAAGAGCCATAGCAGACCTTTGACCAAAAGAGCCTCAGGAAAATGTGGGTTTTCCCCAAGCAGGTTATCGAGCAACAGGCAACAGACATAATTCATCCCTCCACCACACTTCACCTCCCCCACCCCACCCACCATGTCCTTGGAATTGTACTTATGTCTTCAAACTTCCTAACACAATTTCCTTAGAAATGATGGGAGGAAAAAAAAAAAGAAAAGAAATGACAGGAGGAAACAACAAAAGAAAGGAGATTTTCTAAAGTTTTGAGACAAAATCAGTTAGGGGACAAAGGACTTTCTCCTTGCGTCTTGCAAAAATATGTCCTAGGCACTCTATTGCTCAGCCGTACATCAGCTCTGGTCTTGATTGTAAATGAATTCATTCGTACACGGAGCTCTGGGCCAGGCCAGACTTCCTTACATGCTTGTGTATCCACTGGCTCCAGCTCTCATTGTTGTTGTTCAGTCACTCAGTCGTGTCTTACTCTTTGCGACGCCATGGACTGTAGCCTGCCAGGCTCCTCTGTCCATGAGATTTCCCAGGCAAGAATACTGGAGTGGGTTGCCATTTCCTTCTCTAGGGAATCTTCCCGACCAGGGGTCAAACCCAGCTCTCCTGCATTGGAGGCTGATTCTTTACTGCTGAGCCACCAGGGAAGCCCCTAGCTCTCATTAGAAACATCATTTTTGACACAGCATCCTAAAATAAACCTTCTCCGATTTAGTATGTAAGAATCCACATGCAGAAACTCAGGCCTTTCCTGAAACTCTGGATTGTCAGGATGAAAATGGGAGCCCAGAATCTGCATTTTTAACGCCCGAAGGTAATTCTGAGGTCTAGCATCTAAAGTGAAAGTGTTAGTCACTCAGTCCTGTCCAACTCTTTGCAACCCCATGGACTGTAGCCCGCCAGGCTTCTCTGTCCATGGGATTCTCCAGGCAAGAATACTGAAGTGGGCTGCCATTTCCTTCTCCAGGGGATCTTCCCAGGGATTGAAACCTGGTTTCCTGCACTGACAGGTAGATTCTTTACCATCTGAGCCACCAGGGAAACTAAGGCCTCTGCTTTGAAAGTCACTCTTTTAATTCCAGGATAAAACTCTCCTCCCCTTCTCCCCGCCACTCCTTGAGCTCTCTTCCTCCCCTGTGACTCTCTCAGCCCCCTCGGGCAGACGTCTTCTCCTCAGGCACAAGTCACACTAGTATCACTGAACTGTGACACTGTCTTTAATAGTACTTCCCCAGCACATCACATATTACGTGGTCTAGAGCAAGTATGCAGAAAATGTCTGTTGAATGAATGAATGAATCAACATTCATTAATATGACCACAGAATAATTACCTCCCTTTCAGTTTTCCCCTAGTTTTTCAAGTCTAACCTGAGGAAAACATGACTTGCTACTTGAGACCATTTTCCACTCACAGACATAGAGAACAAACGAGCGGTTACTAGCTGGGAGAGGGAAGTGGGGAGGGGCAATGGGGCAGAAGAGTAAGAGATGCAAACTATTAGGTATAAATCATGCTACAAGGATAGACTGTACATCACAGGGAGTATAGCCAGTATTTTACAATAATTCTAAATAGAGTATAACCTTTAAAAATTGTGAATCATTGTATTGTATACCTGTAATTTATATAATATGGTACATCAATTTTATGTCAATCTAAAAATAATTTAAAAATAAAGAACAATAGGAGAACATTTTAAAAAATAACTAATGCCACATCTATTTACAAGTTCATTTTAAATTAAAAATAATAAAAGATCATTTTCTGTTCTCCTTGACTTGGCAGTGTCTCTCAGAGGCACTGACTGGGAAGCCAGCACCAGAGGAGAAAAGGGGTTCCACAAATACGACCTGGAAGAAGCCCTCCGGTCATCTGCTAAAGCCCAGAGAGAACGTCGTTTCCGCATCAAAGATCTGTGGATCAAAGGCGTCCACCACGTTGTTGCTGTGGCACCCGTGCTCGAGAAATGGCGCCAGAAGCTTCCCTTCCCTGCAGGAAAGCCATGTCAGCCAGGCCAGATCTGTGGGAGGATGAGAGGCTGCTTTTCTCCAGTTCTATTGCTGGGGGAAGCTTTGGGCTGGAAATACCGGTGGGGAGGTTAACAGTGAGTTCTGAATTAAAACACAATGAGCCCCTCTTCCTTCCCCATTCACATCTACCTTTCTTAAAGCTGAAAAAAAGAGAAGGGGGATAAATTAGGAGTTTGGGATTAACAGATATACATTACTATATACAAAATAAACAACAAGGTCCAACTGTATAGCACAGGGAACTATATTCAGTATCTTATAATAACCTATAATGAAAACGAATCTGAAAAAGAACATATATATGTATAGGTGTGTGCGTGTGTATATATATATATATATATATATATATATATGAATCACTTTGCTGCACACCTGAAACCAACACATTATAAATCAACTATACTTCAATGAAAAAAAGAGCCCTCTCCCTTGGCAAGACTGCCCCAGGCTTGATCAGAACCTTAAACGGCTGTCCTTCACCTGTGTTGGAAGCACAGGGACCGTGATTAGAATAGTCTGATGTAAGTGTGGCTTGTGGTGAAAGAGTCACTGAGACAGTGCAAGCTGACACCATGAGAACAGCCGCAGCTATGAGGTCATTCGGTCCAACAGGTAGGCCGTTCTGTTTTCTCAGTCCTGACACTCAGTGCCCTATCAGTTATTCAATAACCAGAAATGAGGTGGGTCCCACGAATTCCTGAATCTCCTTGGGGATGGAGGGGGAGGAGCTGTGCCTTCTTGATCAAGGCCACCCGAGGAGAGGCCAGAGCTGGAAACCAGGAGATTGGGTGAATGAAACAAAAAGCAAGAAAGATATTCAGAGGCAAGTGGCATCATTTCTGCAGAAAGATGAATCATTATTCTGCATCATATTTAACCCAGACAGTCATGCCCTGCTCACAGACGGGAGGGAAAGTGAAACTCAGCCTCAGACCGAACAAATGTACAAACTCTCAGGTCAAAAGAGGTAGTCAAGCCTCGCAAATTTGTTTTTGAAAAGATGAGGGCAGGGGAGTTATTTGAGGGGAGGTTATTTACTTTTGGATTTGTTTATGTTTCTACCCAATATACCCCACACATATGACCCAACATACAAAGGTTCTAGATCCTTAAAATGAAATATTTTAATGAGATACTGTAATTATTAAGTAAGTTCAAACCAAACATATTTTCCTATGACCATTTCCTAGAGGCTAAAGGAAAAAGAGGTTGTAGCTGGTTTTTTCAGGCGTAACACGAGGGGTGGGGTGGTATGCTAGTGGGCCAGAGCTGCCAAAACAAAGCCCTACAAACCAGGTGGTGGCTTGAAACGACAGAAACGTGTCATGAGAGTTTTGGAGGCTAGAAGCTCTGCCGTCAAGGTGTCAGCAGGGCCATGCTCCCCCCAAAACCTACAGAGGAGAATGCTTTTTTCTTTTAACTTATTTATTTTTAATTACAGGATAATTGCTTCACAATGCTGTGTTGGTTTCTGCCATACATCAACATGAATCGGCCCTAGGTAGACACGTGTCCCCTCCCTTTTGAACCTCCCTCCTCCTCCTGCTCTATCCCATCCCTCTAGGTTGTCACAGAGGAGAGAAGTTTTGCTTGCCTCTCCGAGCTTCTGGTGTTTGTCAGCATTCCTTATGTTCTTGGCTTGTGAAGGCATCACAGCAGTCTCTGCGTCCATCATCACATGGCCAGCTTCTTCCTCATGTCTCTGTCTCTGTCTTCTTCTCTTCTTAGAAGGACACCAGTCATTTTGGATTAAAGGTCCACCCTGGTCCCATATGACCTCACTTTCGCTAATGATATCAGCAACAAACCCCTAACAGTCTTTATTTTGAAATAAGGTCACATTCTGAGATACTGGGGATTAGGACTTCAAAACAATTTTTACAGGACACAATTTAAACCGTACCATCAACAGCTGTAATCAGCTCAGCTCATAGAAGGAAAACAGAGCCCACAGCATCCATATAGCTCCAGTCCTGGGAAGGCCCTTAGGGACAGATACATGGGTGATTCCTCCCAAAGAAAGGAACAAGCCGTTCATCAATCAATCCTTTTAGCAAATATTCACTAGGCATCTACTAAGTCATCTACATATGCTGGCTGTGGGTGAGAGAAGACAAAGTCCCAGTAATTGATGCTGAATATTAGAAGAGAGACACTGGGTACTATTGTAATTCTTCATTCCACCACCTCCAGCCTACCCCATTGAACTATGAGCAGCTTAAGGGCCAAGTATTTTGCCTGCAGCACTGTGCAACAGCTTCCCCATGCCCATAATCCTTTGTGGAACTGGGATGCAATGAGCTTTTGAGCAGAGAAAACCCAGAATCAGTTCAGTTCAGTTCAGTTGGTCAGTGGTGTTGGACTCTTTGCAACCCCATGGCCAGCAGCATGCCAAGCCTCCCTGTCCACCACCAGCTCCCGGAGTTTACCCAAACTCATGTCCGTTGAGCTGGTGATGCCATCCAACCATCTTATCCTCTGTCATCCCCTTCTCCTCCTGCCTTCAATCCTTCCCAGCATCAGGGTCTTTCCAAATGAATCAGTTCTTCGCATCAGGTGGCCAAAGTATTGGAGTTTCAGCTTCAACATCAGTCCTTCCAATGAACACTCAGGACTGATTTCATTTAGGATGGACTGGTTGGATTTCCTTGCAGTCCAAGGGACTCTCAAGAGTCTTCTCCAAAATTCAGCACACAAATGATTATAGGACAGTGTGCTAAAAGTCAGAGGAGGCTAAGTCCAAAAACCTGGGAATCACAGGGGAAGATTCATAAGATTTTCTAGCTGGACAGGATTTTTGAGACCATCTTAGTTGATGGCTTCGAACTTGAACTCAAAAAAAAAAAAAAAAAAATGGAATATTTTCTTTGCAAAAACTGTGTGAGGAAAAATTGCATGTTCACAATGTGTGAACAGGCAAAAGGCAGATCCTTCTGGCAGATGGACAAGAGGGCTGGGGAGAGCCCCTCTGGCTCAGTGCCATCTACAGGTTCTGACCCTGAGTTCCCTGGGAAGAAATACCTCCCCAGGCATTGTCTGAAAACCATTAGACCACCAGTGGGGAAACAGAGGCCCAGAAAGGCAGCAATGAACACCATGTTCAGCAGCATGAGTTGATGGCAGGACCAGAACTCAGATCTTTCTCTCACTTCCAAGGTAAAGCTTCCTGCACTACCTCATGCTCTCAGGACGAAGGGGACAAGAAGAGGGAGTTTCACACCACAGAATCTCCCTTTTCATTCACATAGACTCTCCTTTCCTCTGGCCTCTGCCTGTCCCAACATTGCATTTCATGGCAGGGACATATCCAGCGCCAGCCCCTGGGTATGTGCTGTAATTCTCTTCCCCCAGAGGCAGGGGAAGGGACTCAATGACTTTTTGGGGTCTCTTCCAGACCAGTGATACTGCAGCTCCGATTAGGCCCCCTTTCCCTGTGACCCTGATGGCACTTTCTAAGCTACCTAGAACTTATTTACCCTATCCCTTTATGGAAGAGAAAAATCAAAACTCGTGAGACACAAATGGGAAGTTGTTTCTCCTCAAGTTCGCTCTGAATAGCCTTTTTCTGATCCACATAACTGACAGAGAGAATGCAAGTTGGGGAGATGCACAGATTGCTAAAAGGAAAGCCCCCCAAATATGTCCAACTCCATTTGAGACTGTTTAGAAGTCCATGCTCAAGGAATAACACCCAATATCCAGGATTCTTAGCCTAATCAACTCAACCCTGAGAAAAGCTTCCAGAGATGCAGGCTCTCCTCATGAGGTGTCCTGTCTACCTCTGAGGTCAGTTTGACCTCCAGCCACTAAAATGACTCCCCCAAAACTCACTGCAACATTTGAGGAAGTTGGGTCCAGAGTCACTTTCAGTTCAGCTCAATTCAGTCGCTCAGTCGTGTCCGACTCTTTGCGACCCCATGAATTGCAGCACGCCAGGCCTCCCTGTCCATCACCAACTCCCGGAGTTCACTCAAACCCAATACCATCGAGTCAGTGATGCCATCCAGCCATCTCATCCTCTGTCGTCCCCTTCTCCTCCTGCCCCCAATCCTTCCCAGCATCAGAGTCTTTTCCAATGAGTCAACTCTTCGCATGAGGTGGCCAAAGTACTGGAGTGTCAGCTTTAGCATCATTCCTTCCAAAGAAATCCCAGGGCTGATCTCCTTCAGAATGGACTTGTTGGACCTTCTTGCAGTCCAAGGGACTCTCAAGAGTCTTCTCCAACACCACAGTTCAAAAGCATCAATTCTTTGGTGCTCAGCTTTCTTCACAGTCCAACTCTCACATCCATACATGACCACTGGAAAAACCATAGCCTTGACTACCAGTCAAAGGAAGGATGGTCATTTGGAGAAATCTGCAGAGAGTAGTGCCTCCAGGAGTAATCATGGGCCTTAATGTGTACATTCACAACCTCTGGGTTCAAGTCCAGGCTTTGCCACTTACTACTGGGGACTTGGGACCAATCTCTTGATTCCTCTTGAACCTGCCTCACCCATGTAAATTGAGGGTTTACTCAACGTTTATTCAACAAACACTGAGCATCTACCAGTGCTAGGTAGAGCTGTGGTAAATTTTTCCTCTCTCTGCTTCCTAGGCTGTTGTGAGGAGCAGACCAACAGGGATCTGAGAGGCTGTCAGTGGTGGGGATACAGGAATACCGTTTCTACCCTAAGACTCCTGTTGAATGGGAGACGTTTATTTCTTCAGCATGTCCTTTACTCCTCCAGCCGTCATTCTCTGATGTCAAAACAATGTGATTAAGTCTCCCATTTTTTCAGATTTTTCATTACATCACCCATTTTGAGGGCAGAGTTGGCACTCAAAAAAACCATCATCCATGCAAATTGGCAATCTTAAATTTTTCTTTAAAAATGATGTATGACCAAGACTTAGCCTTATCTCCTTGTATTCTCAGCCGACCCAGGCACACAGTAGATGCTCAATAAATATGTTCAATGAATGAATGAATGAATGGGGAACCTTGCCTCCAAAGAAAAGAATGAGTCAAATTAGAATTAAGAGGAGGGAGCACTATTCTCTGGGTTTATTTTATCCATCTCCCAGTAGTTCAGCATCCCCTCTAATATTTTCCTGATTCCATGAATGACTCCAGTCATGCGTTTCCTCTCTGGTTATGGCATGAAAACCCTTGGGACATGGTGTACTGTCCAGCTGTTAGGCCTGACTTCAGTTTCCTAGTCACACCAGTTACACATGAGGGAGGGGACGATGCGTGTGTCCCCTGCCACCCTCAAGTTAACTGCCAGGGCCAAGTGGAATATTTCTATCCAGCTTTTCTCCCCTTTCTTTTTTCTCTTAAGCTTCTTCTAGTGATAAAAGCTGAAGCAAATTGAAATTGGCAGCTCTGTAGTCTTTCAGCGACAGGAAAAGTACTGAAGATCATGTGAACTACATTTCTAAAAACTTAAAAAAAAAAATCTAATCTTGCCTCAATAAAAACGACATCATGTCACTGTAACCGGTCAGGGGAAAGGCTTGAACATTGCTGGCAGCAGCCCAGCAGAGTTCAGGGGTTCTGTTGGCTGCGCTGAATTCCCACGGGAAAGGTAGACAGAGAGTACTGCCTTTCAGGTGAGCCTGGGAGGCCCAAGGAGGAGCAGGGGGATGACAGAGCTCCCCCTGAAGCCTCCCTGCAGGCTAGGTATTGCTGTGATCGGGGCAGGCTTCCTCTGCCCCTTTTCCCACCTGGCTGCCTTCCACTGTGCACTTCCCTCTGGCTGACTACTTGGAGGGAGAGAAAACAGCCAATCTGGGACAGAGCCAAAGAGGGAGACACCAAATGCCCCAATTCCACCCCAGTGTGGAACCTTTGCAAACTCACCCCTATGTGGTCTAAATCAAAGACAATAATAAAAATAACAGATTGGCTGCAGTGGCAATGGTGGTCACTGGCCCTTCTGCACAGGAACTGCATCAGCCCTGGGAAGCGGAGTGCTGGGGGCTGGTTCTCACAGTGCCTTGGTTTACCTTCAATGGGTAGCTCCTGGCTGCTACCAGCCATTGGTTGTTCTTCAGAGATCCCTGGATCGGTATGTAAGGGATGGGTAAGAGTGACCACCTCTGGGGCAGGGTTTGGGGGATGAGGGCCACAGACAGAAAGGTTACTTTCAGGCCCTTTGTACTGCTTGAAATTTTTAACCATATGCATTTTTTTAGTTAAATCAATAAATAATTAAAGAGAAATCCGTTAGAAGCAAATGAACCCTGAGTGATGCCTGCCTGTTCCCTGCTCCCCTCTCCTAACGTTCCAAACAGGACCCCACAGGAGTGCAAAGTGGCCCAACAAGAGGAAATCTGGAACAGATTGGGCAGAAGGAACAAATATATTATTTATATTAAAAGAAAGGAATATACACAGAGTACAATGCAAAATGCACTTGGATGATTAAGAGGAAACATAATATTTTCATTTGTATGATACGCCATATACCAACAAGCCACCCAACAGGCTGATGAATCATTTGGTGGCAGTTCCCCTGTTTCAGGGATCTAAGGCTGCAGAGGTGTTTGAGAGGTGTCTGTCCCCAAGAGCTGTATTCTGAAGCTGAGTCTAGTTAGTGTCTAGAGACCAAGAAGGGAGGAGGTCAGAATGCAAGGCTGGGGGCAGGGGTGGAGCTGAGCTTTGGAAAATGGGGAGATCTCGATTGACAGCACTGAGTGAGGAGCCTGTGAGCAAGCACTGAATGGGGTAGAGGGAAGTGAGTGATGCAGACAGACAGAAGGAAGGTGGATAGAAGAAGGCTCTGACGAGGGGCCAGCCAGTGCTTCTCATACTTGCTCCTGAAGCCTCACTTCAAGGCGGAGGGAGACTGTACATTCCCTGGGGGGACCAGGAGGCAGCCAGAGACTGCCCAGCACACAGGAGATCTTTCCCAGCAGCGTTAGCTCTACCTTCAAAAATACACCTGAACTCCAATCAATTCTTGGCTGCCATTCTGGTCCAAACCACCTCCATCTCTTACCTGGATGAATGTCATAGCTTCCTAAGCATGATCTCCTTGCCCCCATCCTTGCCTACCACCGAGCAGCCAAAGCCATCCTTTAATAACATGAAGGAGATCATGTGACCTCTTTCCCCAAACCCTTGCCGTGGCTCCCACCTCCCTCAGGCCACAGCCAGGCCACTGAACAGCCCCGGAACCTACCCCATCCAGCCCTGCCACTCTCTGTGTCCCCTCCCACTCCCTCCTCTTCCCACTTGGTTCACTTAGAGCAATCACTCTGCCCTCTGGTTTTCCTACTGCACATAAGCCAGATGTGGTCCTGTCTCAGAGCCTTTACACTTGCTGTTTCCTTTCTTTAGGAAGCTCCACTCCCGGACATTCATAGGTTGCCTCCCTCCTCTGTTCCAAGTCTTCTCTCAAAGGCCTTCACTGACTGTGCCATTTAAACCTGCACCTCCCGGCACTGTCGTCTCCCCATCCCTGCTTGATTTCTCTCTCCAGTGCTTGTCACCTTCTAATATTCCATGGAACCCATTTATTCATTTTGCGTGTCTATCTCTCCATCTAAAATGTATGCTCCAAAAGAGTATGGATTTTTTTTTTTAATTTCTGCTTTAATACCTTGTAACATCATGCAACTCCTTCTTAAGAACAGTTCCATTAATAAATACAGAAGAAATGAGAGAAATCAAAATTCAAGGCATGGGGGTTGGACGGAGGCTTAAGGGGGAGGGGATATTCGCAGAGTTATGACTGATTCTCAGTGTTGGATTGTACGGCAGAAACCAACACAACATTGTAAAGCAATTATCCTCCAATTAAAATAAAAAGAATTCACTATTAGCCTGTGAGCTCCAGTCTATTCAGTCATGTCCAACTCTTTGTGACGCTATGGATTGTAGCCCGCCTTGCCCCTCTGTCCGTGAGATTCTCCAGGCAAGAACACTGGAGTGGGCTGCCATGCCCTCCTCCAGGGGATCTTCCAGACTCAGGGATTGAACCCATATCTCATGTCTCCTGCATTGGCAGGCAGGAAAAATCCTAACTGTACCATGGCCAGTTCTGGTCGAAACCATCTTCACCTCATGATCATGATTATGGTCAACAATGGCAGTGAAATAGAGCAGTGTCACATAGCCCCTGACATGCTGCCCTGGGAAGGGCTCACCAGCCCTATGCAGTTCTCCTCAGTGACAAAGCTCCTCCATATATTCTTGAGAAAACATCAGACACCAGTGAAGGAAATTCTCTTCACAACTGACTAGTATTCTTGTGAGTGTCGTGACAGACAAGGCACTGTCACAGAGCGAAGGGGACTAAGCGACAAGTTCCAGCTCTGCAGGGGTTCGGGTAAGGCTCCTATTTCAGTCTTTCCAGCCCTGGTGGGGCTAAATGTGCTTTGGACTCTGCATGAGATCTTGGAACAGAAAAAAATAGAGTAGAAAAAATGGTGAAATCTGAAACAAATCTATCGTTGATCGCATTGTACCAAGGTTGTTTTTGATGATCATTCCATGGCTATATAAGATAAGCATGTCACCAAGGTGGGGTGGGTAACAGAGGGGAAGCTGGGTAAAGAGTCTAAAAGGGAGGGCTGTAGTATATCTGCAATTTTTCTGTAAGCCTAAAATTCTCTCAAAAATTTTCTAAGGCTCATCAGGGTCAAATCTGGCAGTTATTTTTCACTGAACACTAGGTTTGGACAGAGAAAGAAATGAAAATAAGTCTAGAAGTTATTATTAAAAGTGGAATTGTTGTTCAAAGGATAGCACTACATGTCATCTTTTGAGTCCTCTTTCCCCACCATGACCCAAGGCCTGTCAGGTGTCTGAATTTCTTAATTCTCCCCAGCCCTCCAGGCCTCCTTTAATGGAGGCAAATCTCTACCTTCTCCTCTGCCAGGGCCTCCCTTGCACCAGCTACAACCAGAAGAAGGTAGTGTGGGACTCTGGGGAAAGGGAGCCTCTACAAACTCATAAAGAGACTCCTTTGCAGACCACTGGCAAGAGTGACCAATCAGGTGGGAAGAAAACGAAGGCACACGACATGGAAACAGAGTGGGGCAAGTTGCCTCTGACCTCTCAGCCGGTGAAAGGGAAAAAAATCTATAAAATTCAAAAGGCCCGGTCGTGGCCACTCAACACAATCTTTATTCTGTGAGAGAAAGCAGTGGGCCCCACACAGGGTATCAAAGGCTGAGAGCCCACGTTATCTCCAGTTTTTACTCAAAGAACTCAGCATATTTAGGGTTGTTTTTTTTTTTTAATCTCCCCCTTTCATTTATTGTCTCAGGGTAAACACTTGTGATTCATAAATGCCTGAGGAGTGATTCAGTATTCTCCTGTTCAAACCAGCAGAGGCCACATCAAACAATAGACCACAAGGTATTATTAATCATTAAATAGGCACATATAAGAACACTCGGGTGAGGGAGCCATTTTTCTTTTCTTTCTTTCTTTTTTTTAAGAGCAAACCTTGAGTATAACCTATTCAATAAAAAAAAAAGAAAGTGATATTTTTGTTTGTTTATTTGACCTTTGGTTTGGGGGGAGGGTTGTTTTTTGTTTCCCTAGAAAGAGTCAAATGCAAGGTGAAAAGGGCAAATATTTCAGGTGGGAAAAATGTTCTTTCCTTTGGAGTCTTCCTTCAGCCATCAAACAATGGCCTGAGTTTCAGATTGCAGCACTCATTTTTTTCCACATTCACGTGCTCAAGAAAAAAATGGATGTTCTCAGCCATAGGTGGTCAGCGCAAGAGTCCCCGGCAGCATTGCTCTGCGGTAGCTGTAACCTGGATGCAAACTCGCAGGTGGGGAAGCTTGAAGTATACCTGCTCTGTCAAAGAAGAAACCAAGTCATGGCAAATATGCCTCAAGCACAACCATCCAACCATCACAAGGACCCCCGCTCTGACTCTCCAGTTGCCTATATACACTGAAAAGGAAAAAAGCGTGGCAGAGAAGCAGATGGGTTAGATGGCATCACCAACTCGAGGGACATGAATTTGAGCAAACTCTGGGAGATAGTGAAGGACAGGGAAGCCTGGTGTGCTGCAGTCCATGGAGTGGCAAAGAGTCAGACATGACTTAGCAACTGAACAACATCAACAAAGCTCCTCTAGATTCAAAACCGGGGCTTCTCCCTGTATGGAAGGTAGATCAATGGCATCACCTTCCAAAGATGGAGAAATGCTAAAACATTAGTGACTTAGAATAACATTTCTTGGAAATTCCCTGGCAGTTCAGCAGTTAGGAACTCCAAGCTTCCACTGCCGGGTGGCACAGGTTCAATTCCAGGTCAGGAACTAACATCCCACAAGCCACAGTGGTGCTGCTGCTGCTAAGTCGCTTCAGTTGTGTCCAACTCTGTGCAACCCCATAGACAGCGCCCACCAGGCTCCCCCGTCCCTGGGATTCTCCAGGCAAGAACACTGGAGTGGGTTGCCATTTCCTTCTCCAATGCATGAAAGTGAAAAGTGAAAGTGCAGTCGCTCAGTCGTGTCTGACTCTTAGCGACCCCATGGACTGCAGCCTACCATGCTCCTCCGTCCATAGATTTTCTAGGCAAGAGTACTGGAGTGGGTTGCCATTGCCTTCTCTGACAAGCCACAAGGCAGGGACCAAAAAAAAAAATTTCTTCTTAGGAAGCTTCTCTGATAAAAGATACCTAAATAGACAGATGAACAATCTAGGATCTGCCATCATAGACCCAAAGAATTACAATGGCCGCATGTCCCATTTTTTATGCCAATTGTCCTGACATAATTGTTAATAGCATTAGCTTTCACTCTCTAAGGTGTTCCAGTTTAGACCATAAATTATACGGTCATCTAGAAGAATCTGCTAGATCAGAAAGGTCTCAGGTATTCATTTTTCCCACCCATCTTATCTCATGGAAGTGTGACTGGGATCCAGGCAGGGCCTGCCAGTGTTTACTCTTTTGGATGGAGTGTCCCTCTACAGCCGTTCCTGGTCCTTCCAGTGGTGGGGGAGGGGGAGTGAGTCATCCATACATCCTGTGTGCCTGGTCCCTGACGACATCCCTGCCTCCATCCAGAACTCTCCTTGCCACAGGCCTGTGCTGTGTCATGCTTAGTCATTCAGTCATGTCCGACTCTTCGCGACCCCACTGACTGTAGCCCTCCAGGCTTCAGTTGAAGGGGATTCTCCAGGTAAGAATGCTAGAGTGGCTTGCCATGCACTCCTCCAGGGGATCTTCCTAACCCAGGGATCGAACCCAGGTCTCTCACATTCAGGTGGATTCTTTACTGTCTAAGCCACCAGGAAAGCCCAAGAATACCAGAGTGAGTAGCCTATTCCTTCTCCAGGGCATCTTCCCAACCCAGGAATCAAACCAGGGTCTCCTGCATTTCAGGCGATTCTTTACCAGCTGAGCTACCAGGCAAGCTGCTCTACAGGCCTGAGGTTCTAATTATTCCAGACAAGACTACACCAAGGTTGGCATTTTCCCACAAACAAAGCCACAACCAGAGTGCTCAGGTGGTAGCGACCCTCCTTCCTGGAAAAGAAGGAGCCAGCTAACTTTTTAGGTTTCTCCTGGTCCCACAGCCTGTGATTCATAAAAGACTGGCTGAAACTTTTGGTTTGCCAAATATTCACGGACCAATTTATCACAGTAGTTTTTCATCCATTTCTTTGAGAATATTAACATATTCTGAATATTTTTAAGTGAATGAGTATCTATCTTATATGTCAGATATAAATATATAAATACATGGTATATATATAGCAATATATGGCATATACATACATATGAATGCTAAAAGCAGCTGAGAATTTATATTTGTGTTTACAATATACCAGGTACCATTCTTAGCATATTATATATATTAGTCCTCCTAACAATCCTATAAGGTAAGCACTTTGAATTTTTCCCCATTTAACAGGCAAGTAAATTGAGACATAGAATGGTCATGTCACATAGCTAGAAAGTGAACAAGCTGGAACATGAACCCAGGCGGTTGGGCTCCAGAGTCTTTGCTTTTTAGCCACCCTGCACATACATAGAGATATGCACTCAACATTCCTAACAGAAATAATCACAGTCAAATCTCAGCTGTAAAATATCAAGGAAGGTGCTATTTAAATATAAGAGACCTTGACTTTATAGCCCCCTTTATCAATAACACGCAGCATCATAAAACAACAGGTGTGTTGGGGTACTCTGTAAAAACAGGTGTTTTCATGCTCTGTATTGACACATTTAACCCAGTGTGTCCGGCTGTGATTCCTATATATTCTTGGTTACACAAAATCTTCCATGAGGGGCTGCCATGCATAGGGAGAGTGAGGAAGGAGGATATGAGCAGTGGTCCATCCTGGGGACAAGGTGTAGGCTTCCACAATCCCCGGTGACGGCCCACCAGACTCACCTTTCCCAGGTATCCTTCTTGTTTTCTTTGCCAGTTTTCCATCAGGACTAGTGATCTCTCCCATGGCCTTTTTCCTTTCCATCTGCTGCCCAGTGATGGAACCTGCCTGCTTACATCTTACTTATTAACCATATGTAGATATGGCAGACTGCGATTACTGTAGAATTGTTTGGGAGCTCAGTATCTTGCTCCTTCCCACGTACCTTACCCTGGGAATTGCTTTGTACTTTCGTATTGCCATGTGGTGGTGTGTATTTAATAACCATCAATAAAGATAGGCCTGGGAAAGCACAGCCACAGATTCCTCTCAATCCACCTGATTGCAACAGAGGAGAGCTGTCCACAGGGGTGTCCCTACTGCCCAGAGGTGCTTACCTGGAGGGCACTTGCACTCAGCAACCAAGGAAATTTTAGAAAAATACACTGACCCTCTCAGGGGTCCACTGAATCACCAGTAAAACTTTTTTTTTTCCACATTGAAGTGTATTCATGCATTTATTCTCCAAGTATTTCAGGGTGCTGACTCTGTGAAAGACATTGTACCAGATGCCATAAGGAGTTTCTTCACTTCTTTATCAGAGAAGCAATGGAAGTGAAGAATGTGGGAAGTAAAGGGGCAACTTTTATAATATAAACCTTGGATGCCACCCCTCTGCACAGATGAATAGCATTTGAATAGCAGGCAGGGATGGAAGTAGCTGTCAAAATAGGTGTGCATACGTAAATACATAAATAAAGCCAAATTTAATTTGAAAAAAAAATTAGGTGTGAGGTTCTGCCCTCTGCACAGTTGCTATTGTTTAGTCACTAAGTTGTGTCTGATTCTTTTGCAACATCAAGAACTGTAGCCCACCAGGCTCCTCTCTCTGTCCATGGGATTTCCCAGGCAAGAATGAAGTGGGTTGCCATTTCCTTCTCCAGGGGATCTTCCTGACCCAAGGACTGAACCTGAGTCTCCTGCATTGGAAGGCGGGTTCTTTACCAATGAACCACCAGGGAAGCCCCTCCACATAGTAAGTGCTCACTAATAGTCATTGACCTGAATTAAGTTAAACAGGCAATTGGAGATTGGACGGTTTTAACCCCTGGCTGGGTTGTCTGACTACCATCCACACAGGTTCACTCCATACAAAGAAGACAAACTGGGACTCCACCTTCCATCCAGATGGGGTTCTAGACACCAATCCAGGTCTGTCCCAGGTGCCAGGACTTTGAGAGCTGGTGAGGAGGGTGGAAAGGGTTGAATAGTGGCCCTCCCCTGCCAAGACAAGGAGCTCAAATACTCGAACATGAGTACCTGGTCCCTCTGTGATTGTGGGAGCCTAGAGCAAAAATGGCCACAGCTAGATCCATGGATGAGACCTGCACAGTTTGGCAACATGCTCCAGGAGGCAGCCACACTCAGGGACTTTATCAAGAGACCTCTGTCTGTCAGGCAAGGGGCCTATGGAAGTCCAATCAGGCAAAAGGAGAGCTTCTCTCCTCTACTTCCCATAATGTCTCCCCTAGAATTGGACTGAGGGGAGCCAGAATGCACTGTGATATGTGCACAGTTGCCTACACAGTCAGAGAGCTGGAGATGAAGCCTGGGTCCTTGGTTCTTTCCCTGGTGCTACAAGAAATTGATGTGCTTGCCTCCCCCTCTGTTCTGAATCAGCCGCCACCTACTCTCCAGGACCACCACCCTCAGACTGGCTACAGAATAGGATGCCGTCTTGGTACTGCCCCCATTCCCTGTCATCACCCCAAACAATTTCATCACTTTTCCCAGTCTGCGGGCACTTCTGTTACACCTATAGCAATACAAACAGCAAAGAACAAATAACTAGTGAGGAAAAGTGATGTAGGTTCCAGAGTTCTATAAGGGCCCTCAGCCACAGACCCAGTCTCTTGAGATGTTCCGGGAAGTTTCTTAGACGATTTCAGATGTTGAAATAGCCAGCACAGCCTCAGTCCAGTAACAACTATGATCATCAACTATCCATGTCCTTTCTGGAACTTGTTCAATCACCTTCTGGCTAAGTGGGTTCCTTCCCCTCACCTCATCCCCCCATGACTTCCCGCCACAAGAAAATACCCTTGCTCCTTGCCTTCCAGATTACTGCTCTGCTCTACCAAGTTGACAGTTATTGCCCTTCTTCCCTCTGTTCCAGTTTCTGGACATCTTATTCTTGCTAGTGACTGAGAAAGGAAAGTCTCTTCTCTCCTGGGCTCTAAGTTCCCTGCCCTGTTTCTTCAGAGGCACTATTTTCCAGGAAGCTTGTCTATTCTATAACCTTTGCCTCCAACAGGCCATGGTCTCCTGAACTAATCACTTGGATCCTCTCTGTCTCCCTCCACGGGCCTTCCATCAAGACCTTCTATGAGGACAAAATGCTGTAATGAAGTAGAAAGTTCTCTGTCCACTGTCGAGTACTACAAGGCAGGACAAGTGAGGAACTCTTTGGAAGAGACCAGAAGTTTCCAACCCCCAAGTGTTAGAAGGTTTGTTCCCCAAGGCTGATATCTAAAAGGAAAGTATATAAATACCATCTGTGTGTGTGTGTGCGTGTGTGTGTGTGCGCATGTGTGCGCGCGTGCGCGTGCACTCAGTCCATCAGTCGTGTCCGACTCTTTGTGACCCCATGGACTATAATCTGCCAGGCTCCTCTGTCCATGGAATTTTCCAGGCAAGAAGATGAGTGACTTGCCATTTCCTCCTCCAGGGAATCTTCCCAACTCAGGGATCGAACCTGAGTCTCTGGCATCCTCTGCATTGGCAGGAGGGCTCTTTACCACTAGTGCCACCTGGGAAACCCTCACCAGCTCTCTACCGCTTGGGAAAAATTCATTTTTTTTCTCACCTCTCCATCTGCTATTCTGTGTAGCCCCTGAGCAACTGACTTTCTGTCTCCTGAAACTTAGAAATCAAGATCCCTTCTTTTCTGGAGCTCACAGGGTGGTGAGCAAATTCAAGAGGGAATCACGGTGCAGCAAGCCTGGCATTTAACAACGCTGTGTGCTGGGCATAGTCTGTCCTATGGCCGCACACCAGCAGGTAGCTCTGGTCCTCAACCAGAAAACTCATCTCTGGTGGTAATGTTAGTCACTTGCTGTAGATGATGTTCCAAAACATTCTTACAGATATAGCAGGGCAGGTTTCTGGACTGGTGAGCAAGAAACTTGAGGCTAATTCTGGCTTTCTCTTCCCTTTCTGGGGAGGCTGTTAAACCTTAGTCCAGTCACTTCTTCCAATTTTCCCATGCATTCAATCAGTGGACCCATTCAGCCACCTCTTAGTTCTCTTCCTCTGTCTCCCTCAACCCTCTCTGTAAGCTGAGGAAAATAAGCAAGGATAACAATGACAGGGACTTTGATTTAAAATATGCCTTATACATTCATCTAGCCCTAAGTTTTATCCAAATGATTCTCCTGGCTAGCTGAATTGTTTTTGTTTTTTTGAGGAATTTGATCTGATGTCAAAATTTGAACAGCATGCGCAAGCCAAACAAATGCATGTCCCAGGCGTAAAGGGGCTAAGACTTCATCCCACCTTCCTGAACCTTCCAGAGGCCCCCAGGGGCATCAGGCCCTGGGTAGTTCTGAGCCTTTCACACACAAGTGTGCAAGTCAACATCCATAACATCCCTCGGGAATGCCCACCTTCATCCCTGGGCTTGAAGGCTTGCCTCACTGCAGCCCGCTCAGAGGGTAAAAGGTTAGCTGAGAGCACATTTAGAGCCTGCCTGCCATGACTGCTGTGGGAGGCCAGGCCAAATGTGGGAGCTAAGCTGTTCCCAGTGCCCAGCCCCCACCCTTTGGGAAAGGCTTTCCTGGCAACCCTCGTCTTTCAGGGCCCATTAGAAAAGCGCACATTCCCTTGGTCCCGCTGGCTGTAGTCAAGTTTTCCAAGGTGGGGTCGGGGGTGGGGGTGGCATAAAGTATTACATTATAAGCAAATGCTGAAAGCTTCTATTTTTCCATCTTCACCCCTACTTTGCAGTTCAACGTCCTAGCTTGGCCAGAAACCAACTAGGCAGTTTTGTTCAGAAGCAGCAACTTATTTTTATCAAAGATGGAATGTCGAGTTGCGGTTGTTTCAAACGCCACTGCATGGCAACCAGGACCCTCACTGCAAGCATTCCTGAATCCTCTTCTATGGGTAGACACTTGGCTTTCTTGCCTATCCCTTTCCCCATCCAAATGCTGAGTGCAGAGCATCAAGTGCCTCAAAATTAAGGGGGAGAAATGTGCTGGAAATTCAAAGTATCTTTATCACAGTGTCTATTTTAAATTCAAGTTCTGATGCTGATCCCAACTCTATAAACCCCACCATCAATTTCCCCATGCCCACCTCACTGTGGTATGCTGGAAAGGGCTCTGAGCTGGCTTCTGGCCCCTACTCTGGCCCTGTGTTGCTTGAGCCAGGGTCTGGCCCTCTCTGGGCCTTAAGAGTACCCACTTACAGGTAGGCATAGATTGCCTCGATCAGCTTCCTCAACCTTTCTGGGTCACAAAAAACTTTGAGATTTTGCTAAAAGCTATGGACACTCTCCTTGGGGAAAAAAAAAATGAGGCATTTGTTCATTGATTCAAAAAGTATTTATTAAACTTCTGCATGGAAAGAATTCCATTTCAAGGCTTTCACAGGATCCCTGGGGGTTCATCCATGAACCTTAAGGTCAGAAATCCCTGTGGTGAGCTCTGCTGCCGTGAGCGCATATGGACTCTAATCTGGAAGTACCATAATAATGATTCTAGTAAAGGATCGCAAAACCACCAGTCAGGCAGATGCCAGAAGACAGAGGCAGCCAGGCAGTCATTACATTATGCAGGTGATGCCTGGCTTCCCTCCCCTTCTCAGTGCCCCCACCTAACATGCTCGCGGGCAAACACGCATGCACACCAAGCCAGGAATGTGCTGTTTCTGGGCACTTGGACTGCAGAGAGCTGGCTGCAGCCCTACAGAGACAAACATCTCTTCTATCCTGGTCTTTATTTTTCTCACGGTCTCTGAAAGGGCTGCGATCAGGTGATAGGTGTGGGACTGCTCCCTGTACAGGTGCGGAGCAGGTATGGAGGGGAGGGGAAAATCCGCCTAGTGTGTACTTACTCAAAGCTCTTTCAATAGCCTTCCCAGGATAGCCCTTGGCAGGGCAGCTACCACGTTCCTGGCAGGCTGCAGGGAATCTGAGTGTGAGAAAGTCAGTCAAGCGGAGGAAAAGAGTGGGGAAAAAAAGCTTCAAGCCCTCAGGCAAAATACCTTTTTTCTTCTTCTCTCACTCTTTCTCCTTTCTTTAGCTTTAAACAAAACCCACAGACCTTTATGATACCCAGGGACAAAGGGGAGTCTCACTAGAGATGTGGTTATTTGTTTTATGGTTTAAAGCAAACAGGTGATGCAATAAGATGGAGAAAAATCAACCTTCATGGGGCAGAAAGGGAGGAGACAAACAGCAGCCCCTGATTGTGATGCCCCTGGGCATGATACAGTGGGCAAGATTCCTGGTGTCTTGCTTGTCTCAAAGGGGGATCAAAGAAGTGACATCCTCTGATGAACAAGTTTCAGTTTTCTCTGTGCTTTGGAGGGGGGAGGAGACAAGGAAGATGGAAAAATGAAGACTTTTTCTAAGAAGAGCTTTCCAAACCGAAAAGGTTCTTCTTGAGTGTAGGAACTTGATTTCCCATTTGAGAAGGTGTAGAGAGTCTCCCGTTGGTGTTTTTTTCACTGCCCAGGATAAAGATGCTGAAAAACAGTTTCTAAGCCCATTTGCGAGGAGACTTTCTTCTTGAATGACTGGGATGAGGGCTAGGATGTCACAGGTTTGTTTGTTTGTTTATCTGGCCTAGAAACAAATTCATGGCAAAATTTTGACCAACTATCTGAAAATATGTGTGTGTGTTTAAACTATTTGCTCATTCTACCAGTGTAAGCACTCCTAAAGTGGCAATAAACGAGTTGTTGATTAACTATTTGACCAGTGAGGCTTTTTTAGGCACTGCAGTGAGACCATAACTTGACTATGTTCAACATTCTCCATGCACCTTCAGGGTGCCAAATTCCAAGAAGAGGACAGAAATGGGAGAGAAAAAAAGGTTCTTAGGCTGGAAGGGACAGTGGGTGGTATACCCGGTTAGTTAATTAGGGCTCAAGAGCAGACAGCATTCAATGTCATAGAAAAGTTTAATAGAGGAAGTCACTGGTTCTCATAGATCTGGAGGGAAGCCAGAAAGGGTTAACAAGCTTCCCAAGGAAGATTTTCTTTCCTTGGAAGAATCTGGGTCAGAGTATTTATGCAGTTTTTAAAAAGTCAGATGCTGAGCAGAAGCATTTTAAGAAGCTTGAAAAGTTTGCATAGCAGAAAGCCAGGTAACTTCACAGGCTCATCACCTTTCACCAAGAAGATGTCAAACACACAGGGAAACTCCACTTTTTCAAAAGCAACAGACAGTTTTCTGTCATCACCACTTTTCCATCTGCTTAAAATAAGAAAGAAAAGCCCTACCCCACTGGCCCAGGTTGCAGGTCAACAAAAGAGGCATTGTTCATCATTTCTTCAGAATGTGGTGGGACACAGCCCACTCTGCAGTGTGTTAAGAACACACACACACAAACACAATTCCCAGAGAGGAACCCAAGGGGCGAGAGTAAGTAAACTCAGCCTGCAATGAGGTACAGATTTGGCTGCAGACTTGAGGGCTATTCTGGAAGATGAAAATGAGGCTTGGAAGGTAAATAAGGTCCCAGTCACAATGATTCCTGCGTTAGATTCCAGGTTGTGGGGGAACACTGCAGTAAAGGGTAGCAGGTTTCTGCAAAACTTGGATCACTGGACAATGTGCAGTCAACGCCCAGGTGAGCTGGTTCTAGGCAGGTGCTTCCGGGTGTCAGTCTACACCTGTTACCTAGGAACCTCCTTTACTGCCTTGAACCTCCTAACTGGGCCCTCTGCCTTCAAACTTTGCAAATCACTCTCCATTCTTTTGCCAGAACCATCTTCCTAAAGGAGAACTCTGATGTCCCTTTTCTGCTCAAGAGCATTTCACAGCTCTTCATTGTGTAAAGGTAAGTCTTTAGTAAGATGTTTAAGGGACTCAAGCCTCCTCCTCCAGTGGCTTCTCACACTCTTGCCTGTCACACAGCCTGGGCTCCAGATCATGTTCCTTGAGTAAAGACCTCAAGTTTCAAAGCCTAGGCTGTTGATGCCATAGGTACCATCATCCTTTCCAGCCCCATGACTCACCACATCTCCAATGCCCTAATCCTACCCATTTTTTAATATACAAAGCACAGGCCACCTCCTCCAGGAAGTTTTTCAGGATACCCCAATTTATGAGTCAATCAATTATCCTAAACCTTCACAGCATTTTACTTTTATCTAGACACATAACTGTCTCTCTTGAACCTAGGATCTACCAAAGGAATATATGGGAAAATAGGCAGATGTCAGCTGCACATAAAGGTACAGTATCTCTCTGCCCTAGGCTTCCTGTGGACAAAAACTATTAATATTATATTCATCCCTGTCCCTCTCCCCCATATAGACCACCAATAGTGTTGCCCATACAGACGTGGTTCAACGTTTCTTTTAGGTTCTCCTGATCTCTTGGGCCATCACCCAAGCTCTAAGAGAAAAGAATAGTAATAAAGGAATGCTTCCGTCATCAATCAGAAAATCAGTCTGTCTGCCTCCAGAGTTGACCATCAGTTCCTTGCAGGCTGCCACTGTATCTCTCGTGGTAATCCCAGGGTTTAACACTGTGTCTGGCACAGAGCATGCGTCCTGTAATGAAAGAAAGAGAGGGGCTTGCCCAAGGTCACCCAGAGCCAGGAACCGCTGAATCTCATCCGGGACCAGATCTGGTGAAATCATTTACAACATTATCTCAGTGGGGAGCTCAGAGGAAGGAAGGAATGAAGTGACTGAGAAATGTGTGCCAGGCCTCCGGCGGCCTCTAAGCCTGGAGAACTGGGAGGGGGTGGGGTGGGAGCCGACATCAAACAAGACACGTTCGGCTCCTGGGCTGCCCCGAGCCGCCCGAGCAGCTCCCCGAGCTCCTGGGCGGCGGGAAGGGCGAAGGGGTGGGGGCGCGGGGGCTGGCGACCCGGGCAGGCGGGCAAGCGGGTGGGAGGCGGCGGGGGCGACGGCGGCCGGCCGGGGCAGTGCGCGTCGCCCGCCCTGCGCGGCAAATCCCCCAGGGAGGCCGCCGCCAGAGCCCTGGCGCTCCCGGCCCGGCGCCCGCCACGTGGCACCCGGCGGCGGCGGCGGCGGCGGCTCCTCCCGGCGCGCGGCCCGGCCAGCCGGCAGCACGCAGCCGCCCGCGCCGCCCGCCTCCTCCCGGCCGCCCGCCGGCGGCCTCCCGGGTGCAACGAGGGGGAGCTGCCCGGCCTCCCTGGACTCGGAGAGAAGGCGGGCGGCGCGAAGCCGCTTTAACCGCAGCCGCCGAGCGGAGGCAGGAGGCTGACCCGGCCGCTTCCTAAGTGCGGTCAGGCATCTCGTGACCACGGCGGGCGCCGGGGGCCCCGCGGGGGGAGGGAGGGCCAGGGCAGGGAGCAAACAAGAAGGCCCCCACCCGTCCCCCGGGCTGTTGCTAGTGAGGCTTTCGGCGGAGTTAAAACCTCAAGCCCGAAATCAGGGGTGGAGGGGGGTTGGAATAATTCCCCACTCTCCACCCCAGGGCGTGCGTTCCCCGCCCGGAAGGGCTGACCTTGGCCCGGGGGCAGTTGTGGGGGGGTGGGGGGCGGTTGGTCAGCGCCTGGGCTGGACTCCCAGCCCGCCGCCCCCTCGGATTCCAGGCCCGGCGGGGGCCGGAGGAGGTGGGGGGGGGGGGGGCCGGACACACACACACACACCCCACACGCAGCGCGCGCCAATGAGCCCAGGCCAGGCGCAGGGGGCGGGGTTTTCCCAGGCTCGAGCACAGCAGCTGCTATTTACCTTCTTGGCTTCTCCCGGGGACCAGGAACCAGCCCCCGCGCCCCGCCGCCCGCCGCCGCCCCCCGCCTCCCTGCCCCCGGGGCGCGCGCACACACACTCACACACACACGCACACACACATCCTCCCGGCCCGGCCGCAGTCGCGGCGGCAATAAAACATCCTGGCACGTGCTCCGGCTCCAGGCGCGCCCTCGCCGGCCGGCTGATGTCAAACTGCAGCTCGGCTGGTGTAGCTCTTAAAGGGCCCGCGCGCGCCGGGTGCCGAGGCTGCCCTGGCCGCCCGCGGGGCGGGAAGGAGGGAGAGGCTGCCGCTCGGCAGGCCGCCTCGGCGCGCTGCAGAACCAAGAGGCGGCGGGTGGAAAGGGAAAGGGTGGCAAGGACGTGCGTGCGTCCTGGAGGCATTGCCGTCAAAGCCCCCCTTGTTAATCTTTCATCTGAAATTCCATTTCCTTTCTGCTCAGTTGGAAATTATTCTGATTGTTTCCTGGGGAAGCGCGGGGTCCAAGGCCCCCAACTCCAGAGGAGAAATGAGGGACGGACCGGGGGAGGGGTGCGGGGATCGAAAACCACCTTGCTCTGAAAAATCTGCAAGTGTAAGATGGAGGCACATTTTCCTTTTCTGCATGCAAAAGGAAAATTTTTTTGTCCTTTTTTTGCACGGTCAACTTTCACCCCCCCTCCCCCCCGAACGTGCGGAGTCTGAGAGGGAAATCACTTAGATCTTTTCGTAACTCACACCCTGACTTACACACATTCCCCCGTTCTAACCACTGCATTTATAACCTTTAACCCCTGTCCTTCTAAACCTTTTAAAATATATATATTTCAAATGAACTTATTAGTGGCAAAGCAGCTCTATTACATATGAAAGGAAATAAAGAGCAAAGGCCGAAGCCCCAAGAGAAATAAACTAGACTAGAGCAAACCCAATGCGGAAAAATCCTTTCTAAAGCAAAGGCCAGCAGGGAGAGTAGCAAAGGGTTAAAATCCTTTTGATTGACGTTGTAGCCTCTGGTGCCCCGGGCTCAGGCGCGCGCCATTGGCCGCCAGGCCTTGTGCCTGGCGGCCAATGGGGGGGCGCGGTCCACGAGCGGTGCCGCGTGTCTCCTCCTCCCATTGGCTGAAAGTTACTGTGGGAAAGAAAGTTTGGGAAGTTTCACACGAGCCGTTCGCGTGCAGTCCCAGATATATATAGAGGCCGCCAGGGCCTGGGGATCACACAGGATCCGGAGCTGGTGCTGATAACAGCGGAATCCCCCGTCTACCTCTCTCCTTGGTCCTGGAATTGCGCTACCGATCACCAAGTAGCCATAAGATATTATAATAAACCCTCAGCACTTGCTCAGTAGTTTTGAGAAAGTATAAAGTAAAAGGGACATAAGCAAGACAATTTTTTTTGTGTGTGAAGAACTCCAAAAATAAAATTCTCTAGGGATTAAAAAAAAAGAAAAAGAAAATGCCAGCTGATATAATGGAGAAAAACTCCTCGTCCCCGGTGGCTGCTACCCCAGCCAGTGTCAACACGACACCGGATAAACCAAAGACAGCATCTGAGCACAGAAAGGTAAGGGCAGTACCTGTATTTCTCTGCACCCCCAAGAAATTAAGTCGGGGTTGGGGGCTCTTTTCTCCCTTAAAATCGCGGGGAGAAATGGCAGGTCCCATGGGAACTCAAGCGCTCTTTTTAAAATTTTTTCTTTACAGTCATCAAAGCCTATCATGGAGAAAAGACGAAGAGCAAGAATAAATGAAAGTCTGAGCCAGCTAAAAACACTGATTTTGGATGCTCTTAAAAAAGATGTAAGTGGGTAATTCTGCCTTTTTTTTTTTCCCCCTCTATCTCCCAGGTATTAAGAATGAAATCCCCTTGCCTGCGGGGTCTTCCCTGCCTGCACAGCATTCTCAGAGGCGGGAGAGCTGGGCCCCTCTAGCCGAGGTCTAGGGCTGTCGCCGCCGTGGCCGGGGGGAGGGACGGACCCCCACCATTCCGAGGCCTCTGGCGAGGCTCTCACTTTCGTCCTTTGCCTCCTCTTCTGTGCAGAGTTCGCGGCATTCCAAGCTGGAGAAGGCGGACATTCTGGAAATGACAGTGAAACACCTCCGGAACCTGCAGCGGGCACAGATGACGGGTGAGAGCGGCTCGCCGCGTCCCCCTCTGCGGGCGTCCCTCTCGCCCCGCGGTGATTTCTTCCAGACTTCCGCCCGTGGTTGTGAGAGGCATTCAGCTACATTTTACTGCCTTGGCTCACTCTTGCGTTCCCACGGTCTGGGGCTTATTTATAGCCACAACTCCAAGTTGTTACTGTTCCGGAAAGGGAGGGAGAGAGGTTGTAGTGGCGAGGGCGGCGGACGGCGGGCGGCTTGGCAGTGGGGGAAGCGGATGGGGGTGAAAAGATTTAGAACCGTGGTGGTTTTTAAGCTGCGTGGAGCCTGGGGTCATCTAGTTTAGCACGCCCTCCTCGCCCGCTACATAAGGGGATATAAGGCTCGGATGGTGCAGAAGAGGGGGGAAGGGGCACTATCCAAGGTCACATTGCGCGGGGGTGGGGAGGAGGCACATTTCAGGCTTCAGATCAGGTTAAATGAAGCTACAGGGAATGAAGAGGGAGCGTCTCGGGGTCGGTCGCCAAGCTAGTGTGGAGAGGTGGATGGTTTTTCTAAACCCAACCAGCTACCCAGAGGCAGTTCCGCGGGCGGGTGGTCAGGGAGGCGCGCCGCCGGGACCTCCCAGGGCGGAGGCGGTGGCTTCGGGGCCAGGGCCGTTCGGTGACCCATCCGTCTCCTTCTGGCCCGCAGCCGCGCTAAGCACAGACCCGAGCGTGTTGGGGAAGTACCGCGCCGGCTTCAGCGAGTGCATGAACGAGGTGACCCGCTTCCTGTCCACGTGTGAGGGCGTTAACACCGAGGTGCGCACCCGACTGCTCGGCCACCTGGCCAACTGTATGACCCAGATCAACGCCATGACCTACCCAGGGCAGCCGCACCCCGCCTTGCAGGCGCCACCGCCGCCCCCGCCAGGACCTGGCGGCCCGCAGCACGCGCCGTTCGCGCCGCCGCCGCCGCTCGTGCCGATCCCCGGGGGTGCGGCGCCCCCTCCCGGCGGCGCGCCCTGCAAGCTGGGCAGCCCTGCTGGAGAGGCGGCTAAGGTGTTCGGCGGCTTCCAGGTGGTGCCGGCTCCGGACGGCCAGTTTGCCTTCCTCATCCCCAATGGGGCCTTCGCTCACAGCGGCCCAGTCATCCCAGTCTACACCAGCAACAGCGGGACCTCGGTGGGCCCCAACGCAGTGTCACCTTCCAGCGGCCCCTCTCTCACGGCAGACTCCATGTGGAGACCGTGGCGGAACTGAGGGGCTTAGGCCACCGCTCCCCCTAAATTCCCCAAACCATCTCTCTTCCCTCACGATGATAAACAGGAACTTGGACCATGAGAGAGAAGGGAGGACTTTTGAGATTAAGTGGTTACTTTTTTTTTTTAATTTCTAAAGTTACTTTTTTGTAGAGAGCTGTATTAAGTGACTGACCATGCACTATATTTGTATATATTTTATATGTTCATATTGGATTGCGCCTTTGTATGATAAAAGTTCAGATGACATTTCGTTTTTTACACGAGATTTCTTTTTTATGTGATGCCAAAGACGTTTGAAAATGCTCTTAAAATATCTTCCTTTTGGGAAGTTTATTTGAGAAAATATAATAAAAGTAAAAAGAGTGAAGGCTCTTATGTCTTAGAATTGATTATTTCAGAATATGTAAAAATGAAGGTCTTGCCAGAATTTGAATTACACATAATCTGAGAATTTAGGAATTGGCTCCTTTTGTTATTAAAAGAAAATTTAAAAAAACCCATCAAGCCTTTTACTGGCTCCTTGAGCTAAATTCCATTTCATTTGTGAGAACCCATCTGTTATGGCTTCCTTGGTCAATTTGTGGTCAGTCTCTTAAAAGATTTCAAAAACCTTTTTAGTTGCAGGTGGGTAAAGTCATTCAGTCCTGGTTCTCATACTGGCTCCTGAGGAAGATGGAAGGGGGCTGAATTCATGAAGTTAATCAACCCAGTACTAGGTCCCCACTGCACATTTAAGGGTGGCTCCTGCCCTAGGGTATCTCACCAGCATCCAAGTAAAAACCGTCTTCATAGCTGCAGCTCCAGCCTTCAAGTGTTGGAGTCTTTATCTAATTAGTCAATCCTTGCAGCTAGACATTTTCTGTACCAGCACCTAAAAGTTTGAAATGCCTCTCTGCACCCTCTTCAAGCAAGCTGAGAAGGTCAACAGATTCCTTCTGCCAAGGAACAGCTAGTTAGACTCCCAAGTGGAGCCCCAGTCCAGATGATTAACACCGGACATATGTTTTTGATAAGTTTCTGTGCTTGGCTCTAATAGAGAAAGCATGTGGAGGCCGTCCTGGCAAGCACACAGGCCATCTTCCCCTTTTAATACAAACAGCAAGCGACCCCTTTGCTTGGTCATGCCCCATTTCCAGGCAAGATGTGGGCTCCAGATAGAAGCAAAAGGGTTGTCTCGGGTTTCAGCTCACATAACCCTCCTTAACAAGTCCTAACTCAAAGCGGACAGCTTTAAACTGTGCCAGGATCTGCAGGGAATTTCTTCCAAATCCCATCACAAAGGCTTGTCAGATTTTGTCAGATTTGGCCAGGTGTTTGACTGCATCCAGGTGTTGGGGAAATGAAAACCACGAGCCCTGCGAGACCAGACACATCAGCCGCGCTGTGGGTCTGGCGGGCGCGCCCTCCTCCCGCACCGCCGGCCAGTCCTCCTCCCGGCCCGGCCCCTCCCGCCAGCCTGCTCTCACCGCCCCCACCCCCCCTTCTCTTAGAAGGGCTTCTGGGAGGAGAAGGATGAGGCGGGAGAGATCAATCTTTGAAGCTTTCCTAACAAAGATAAAGCCAACGATTTTCTGTCTTATTTCAAAAGCTTTACCTCTCCCCTGCCTGGCTGGCCTTTCCCACAGGCCAGTGTGGAGAGCGGCTCTATCACTGGAATGATCTAGCAGACAGCAGTCAGTTTTCTACTCAAATAGCTTCCATCCAGCTTCAGATCTAGAGTGAAAGGTTTAAAAAATACTTTAAAGATTTTGGCTCCTACTTGCCTCATTTTGCCTCTGTGAAAGGTGCTCAACATACATTCCCACCAAAGAAATAGACATACACACACACCCTTCTTTATCATATCATTTTCCTGCCATTTCTCTCCTGTTTAAACACAGACATAATAACAATTGCTCTTTTAAGACACAAGTGAAGCTCAAATGCTTCACTTGGTAAATCTGTCCTCTGGCTCCACTGGAAGTGTCCTGGTAGAAATAAGGGAGACAACAGGATCTCATTTTTATAAAAATATTTATATTCTTAAAAATTGACACACACACAGTGCAATCATTAAATCAACTCAAAACTCAATCTCTTCATCTTCCCTGTGCTGTAGGGGAACAACGGGAAAAAGCGGATTTTTATTAATATTAAAAGTACACAGATATTGAGGGGAGTGATAATGTTAAAAGACGTAAACATTTGTTCGTTTGAAAATAATTTGTAGTTTGAAAGTGGTCTTTCCCCCCCCGAAATTTGTGTTTAAACTAATAGATGAGGCATTTCCGTACAAAACGAAAAGAAAGGGGGGACCCTAGGCCCCAGTGGGGATTTTCAGGCTCTTATGCCGGTTCTGCCGTCAACCTCACTGTATCTCTTTGGGTGAGTCATTTCCCTTCTCCGGGACATCTCCAAGTCCGTGAAAAGAGTGTATTTACTTCTGACGCCCTGTACTCTCCTGCACCCAGGCTCTTTGGGCAGTAATTAGCTGGGGGAGAGGAGAAGCTTCAGTCTAGCCCACATCAGGATCCTTCGGGCCAGAACTAATTACACAATCTTGAGTCGCACCCAGCAGCCCCTCTCCTCCGCCCCGGGGCGGTGCCGGTGGCTCCCGATAAGGTGCGGCTCCAATCTCCATGTCCGGATGCGGGCCGCCGGCCTTGCCGCCGCTTGCATTAGCCTCTCAATGGAGACCCTCCCGGGCTCGGGCCCCCCGCCGTGCCCGGCAGCATCCGGAGCTGGAAAGGCGCTGAACTGGAAGCGGGGCGGGGGGTGGTTGGCTCTCCTAGGTCTAGAGTCGGGATCCTTCTCTAAGTAGCAAGTTGCCGCCACTGGGAGGAGCGCCCCCTCCGCGCGCCCCATTCCATCCCACGTGTTGCTGGAGTGGGGACCTAGGGGTTAAGTTGGACCCCCTCATCGTCACCGCCGTCCCGGGAAACCTGTCATTAAAGTCAATTAACTTTTCCCACACCCCTTGGCCGGTAACAACCCGCTGCTAGCTTCCTCCCCGGCTCCTAAGTGCAACCAGATGGGCGGCCAAGCTGCCCCCGCCGCGCGCCCGCCGGGGCCGCCGGGGGTTCCAGGGAGGCCGCAGCGGCTCGCGGCCCGGGCGGGGAGCAGGCCGGGGCGGCCACGCCGGGCCAGCCCCGGCGGCCCTGCGGCCAAGGTGGTTTGCTTAGCAGGCCCGGCTGCTTTCTGGCAGGAAATGAATAGCTCCCAGATGAGCTCAGGCAACCTGAGAGGTCGTGAGAACGGCGCGAACCCCCGCCTGTGCAGCCGGCAGCCTGCCAGGCCGCGGGGGGAGCGGGCGGCGGCGGCGGCGGCGGGAGGCCGGGAGGCCCGGCCGGCGGTGGCGGGGGGAGAGGGAGGAGGGAGCCGCTGACACACGAGCCCGCGCCCGCTCCCGCTGACAGGCAGGCAGCCGCCCGCGCCCGGCCGCCTCCCCCGCTTCCCCGCCCGGGGCCCCAGCGCCTCCCAAGCAGCAGGCCCTTAGCCGCAGAAACGCGGCCGCCCGACCCGCCGGGCCCGGGGGTGGGGCCTCCTGCCAGTGTTTTTCCAGTTCCCCCGGTAGCTCTGGGCCGCATTTAGAAGCCGGGAAACTGGGCCGAGGCCAGTGTCGGGGCAGCAGAGGCCCTCGCGGCCGCCGGAGCCCTGCCAAGCGGCAAGCCAGGCCAGGGCGGGTGGGGGCCGGCGTGGAGAGCGGCCGGACCAGGGCGGCTCAGCCCACACCGTCGTCCCAGACAAGACACAGCCGCCCGACGGCACCTCGCGACTCCTTAAAACAAATGATTCTCATATCCGAAAACCCTAGCACCTACTGAGTGCCCAGCAAGCCCCCTGCAAGCGCTAAAAAGATAACATTAAGACCCACTCACCCCCTGCCCTCCCAGAGCTCTCAGTTTAGCTAGGGAGATAGACAAACATCCAAGTGATTCATCCCAGGCCTGATGTGGGACATGCCAGCAAAGTTTCAACAAAGGGCACCTAAGAACAAAGAGATGGATTCTGATTGGAGAGTAAGCCAGGTAAGGTCTTCAGAGCGTTGGCACCTGAAGCGGAGACCTGACAGATGCGGTAAAGGAAGAGATGGGAATGGGAAGGGAAACACAGACAGAGGTAAATGTGTAAGTCCAGTTTGGGGAATTCCAGGAAGTTTGCTATGGTTGCATTGAAATTTTCAGGTATATGAATTGGCTTGGAGGCCAAAAACTAGAGCCAAAGCACATGATCTGGCTTCAGGTTGCTGAGGTTGTAAGTCCAGGCAAATTACTTCTCTGTACCTTCTTTGTACCATAAGGTGGTATTTGTACCTCCCCAGGTGATATTTCATAGGATTGTGAGGATGAAATGAGTAAATGCAGGCAAAACATTTGGAGTGGTGCTTGGCACATAAGCCCCCAATGTGTGTTAGTTGCTCATCGGTGTCCAACTCTTTGTGACCCCATGGACTGTAGCCCACCAGGCTCCTCTGTCTATGGAATTCTTGAGGCAAGAATACTGCAGTGGGTTCCCATTTCCTTCTCCAGGGGATCTTCCCGACCCAGGGATTGAACCCTGGTCTTCTACATTGCAGGCAGATTCTTTACCATCTGAACCACCAGGGAAGTTTTTTTTTTTCTATTAGCTTTTCCCATAAAAATGTGTCAATAAGGCATCAAAATGTAGAACAGGAATATTATTCCTTAAGGGGGCAGGAGAGGGTAAAAGCCATATCAAATTGGTTTCAGAAGCAGAATCCTGTGTGACATTTAGGAGTAAAGTACTCAAGGCATTTTTTCATTTTAGCGAATACCTAACAGATACTCAGGGTCAGGAATGAGATACAAATCCTAAAGGAAGGCTTCCCATATACCACATTTGTGAAGAACAAATGGTCTCGAACACAGAGTTATTCTTCCCTGTGTCTCTTCCATAATTAGGGCCCATATGATTATTTTCGTACAAATATTGTAGAATCTTGCAGAATCAAATAGATATTTCCCTTGAAACTCTATGTAGCAAAGTAACTGTGAAATTGGCCATTAATACCTTATAGAGGTGAACAAGCCTCTAAAAAGCTCTGAAACTGTAGGCTCATTTGGTTTACTTTTGTTTTCCTGTTTTGGAGTTGGGGGGAAGGGCCGATGGGAAAGGAGCATAAACTATGGGAAAGGAGCATAAACTATGATCATCTAGAGAAGTCGGAACCTACTTTACTGTGATCTCGTTGAGACTGCATTTTAAGTTTAAAATAGGGAGTATCCATCCAAAGAAGAGACATTTTAATGCTGGGAGAAGTTCATAAAGGATAACTTGAAATGCCATTCTTGCCTCAAATATTCGCACAGCTCCTATATCAAAAATCTGAGGCTGTAGTCATATTTACATGCATACACTAGTTTAAAAATAGAAGCTGGATTTTGAGCAATTGATCATTTGGGGATATGGCAACTAGTCTCTAACCTGATATGGGGTTGAATTCAACTTAATTTTTTATTAGCATACTATATTTTATTGAAGAAAGTTGACTTACAATGTTTGAGGTGCACAGCTAGGTGATTCAGTTACACATATATATTATTTTTCATATTATTTTCCATTATAGGTTATTATAAGATATTGACTATAGTTCCCTGTGCTATACAGTAAAACTCTGTTAATTGTTGTGTATCTATTTTTTTAAATTAGAAATCTAGCATTCTATTCATACTAAGTCAAACATGTGAAATCAAAATGTCATAAATTTTTCAACTAGGCCAAAATTCTTAAGTTTTCTAAAATATGTATGTTTTACATACATTGATATATGTGTATACAAAAGCTTTTCTAGTACACTTGATAAAGGCCTGAGAAAGAACATCAGGTAAAAGAGATGGAAAATTGGAAAACATTTTTAATACATCGAGTTTGCATGTTTAGTGTAAAGCCTCCAGCTGGGAGTCCAGATCTTGGCTCTGTGCTTCCCTCCTCTGAGTAAGTCCCTCCTCAGCGTTCCCACTGTTCTCTCTGGAAACTTGTTCTTTTTAAAATAAATGCCCCTCTACCTGCAGTGTCTGAATGAACCCCCTGCTGCCACCATTGCCTGGTTCTGCTTTTCTTTTGAGCCTATGGATGGATGACGCATCACTTTGCCCACCCCAGATGTGAGTAGGATGGGAAGCAGTATGGGGATGACAGATGTGGGTGGGTCCCTGGGCTGGAAAGTGAGGACCTATGCTCTGCCCCCATTGGCTCTTCCTTCCTTGGGTGCCATAGGCTCTCCCACTGTTCAGTCCTCTGGTCCTAATGGCTCTCCTTCTGGCAGGTCCTGCCTTCTCCCCTTAGGCTTACCTTCACTTGGCTCCATCCTTCCCTTCTTTCACAGGGACTGTGGATCCTTTTCCACTTCACCAGGGAGGTGGTCCACAGAACATCAGCTCTTATTCCTAAATTTTCAACCTCATTTTTACTTTTCCCTGCTGTATGTAAATACATTTATTTTTCTACCATCTTTCAGAGCCAACTTCCCCCACCCTGCACCCTCTCTCCACCTTGGGCTGCTGTCCTCCCTTTTCACCAAGGGTCCTAGAATCTAGCTAGTAGCCCCCTGCCTCCTTTCTCTCTCCCTGTTACCTGTGCAGCCAGACTCCTGAGTGCCCCTCCCTCAGTGAACAAATCCAACGGTCCCTCTTTTGTTCTCTCCTCGTCAACACTTGTGAGGTTCTGAGTATGTGCAGACTCCATCCTGAAATTCCCTCCTTCCTGCACCCCTGTGGCACATGTTTCTCCTGACTTCCTCCAGCCTCTCTGATGACTTCTCAACATCCACCATGGGACTTTTCCCCCTTGACCCACCCATTAAGGTCACTGTACTTGAAAAATCTATCCATGTCCTTTTCCTCTTGTCACTCCATCACCCACAGCGTGAAGACCCACTAGGCATCTGCATGAAGACCATCAAATCTGGTATCTTCAGTCCCAGATTCTGCCCTGAGCTCCAGACTGTGGACCCAGCTGCCTGTGGGCCGTCTCCACGTGACAGTCCTTAGGCCCCCACCCCGGGAGGTGTCCTGCCTCTGTTTTCCCAGTCAGTGTGTCTTCCTCAACCCCACCACCAGTCTCCTCCCAGCCGCCCATGGGGCACGAGGAGCCATAAAGCTTCCCCTCGGTCATTGCCTTTGTGCAGGAGTTTCGTTGCTTTCATCTCCTTCAGACTGGTTTCTTCACCTTCAGTTTTGCCTCCCTCCAACCATCAACCACACACTTCAGCCACACATCCAAACAACCACATCTCTGAGAAAACACTTCCAAAGGCTTCCTATTGCCTCCACCACCAGAGATACTTACATGGTTTACTCCTGGCCTCCTGCCTTATTGCCTACAAGAAGTCAGTACCCCATCCACATTTCCTCGGCATGCAAAGCTGCACCAGTACCATGAGCACCACCCCCCTGCCCGCCCCTGTGCTGGAAGAATCCCTCCTCCACTTTCCATCCAGAGACCTCCTACCTATGTATCCTTCAAGACTTTGCTCAATTCACCTGGTTCCAGAAGCCCATCTTGAGGCCTCCAAATCCTGACTCTGACGCCTACCTCCCCTTTTCCCCACTCCTGGAGCATTTAACACAGCACTGATGACACTGGATTAGAGTGTTTCTTTATCTGTCTCCCCAGCTCAGACTCTGCGACTGTTGGAGGCAAAAGCAACATACTTTTTCTCTACCTGTCGTAAGTGGCACAATCAATGGCTGCTGTACAGAAGTCATTCAGGAAGGTGTACAGTACTAGTATAATAAGAAAGAGGATATTAATAAAAATAGCAACTTACATTTGAATAATTTGAATTTAAGTTTCACAAAATGCTTTCACAAACATCCTCATTTAATCCCAAAAGCAATCGATGTAGGTAAGTAGGACTGAACATGTAATCCTCGTAGCAAATGTGGACAGTTCGTCTCAAAGGGAGTAGATGGTTTGGCCAAAGTGGCAGCTAGAGAGAGCCAGGTGGGTCTCTGGAACCCTCCTCTTCTGGCTGGAGTGTCACACTTCCCTCATTTTCTGCAGAAATGGACCAGACTTTGAAATGGACAGAAATGGAGCTGTACTTCCTAAAGCCTGTCTCTGTGGTTGCCTTTCCCTGCTGACTTTCAAGGGCAAATTAAACCTGGATCTAGTCTCAGCAGTCCATGCACTTTTGCCACATGTATAGCAGAACCACTTTGGAACTGCTGGAAATCTGTTGTCCTCATTCCCGCTTTTCTGTCTTAGACATGTAACCGAGTCTCCCAGGGCATGAGAACCGGAAGTCCCTTCCTTCCTCCTGTATACTGAGTGCCAGAATTGATGCAGTCAAAGGCAAGGTTTCTTTACATGTAAAGCTTAGTGACTCTCGGCACTAATGAACTACCAGGAACTTCTCAGAACCCAAAGTTAGAAAGAGAATGGGAAAATCCTAAACTTTAAGAGGAAAAGTATTCAATTTTGAAGATCATATTTGTGTGGGCTGGTTTAGGAATCATTCTTTAGTAGGTGAATGAGTCACACCATGACCCAGAGAAACCAGTGGATATAAGTGTCTAAGGGTGTAACAGAAGGTTCCAAAGTACCATCCATGGAGGCAGCCACACCATAACAGCTGCCAGGACAATGTGGCTGTTTGCAACAAGATCAATGCAGTCTCTGTAAGCAAAACGTCCCCCGAGCCACAAAGCAGTTGCTAAATTTCCTGGTATAGTTTGTTTGGGCTTTTCTTTCCTGTCTGTGACCACTGGTGTTTTGCATCCCAGTTTTGTGTTAGATTGCAATGAGCATGTATTACCTAAGGGTAATACTCTCTCTTTCTTCAGAAGAGAGAGTTTGTTGAGTTCACTTGCAGCTCAGGATGCAGTACCAGAAGTGAGGGGGCGTCTGGCACCAGTAGGTCACTGGTCCACAAAGCAGCTCTTGGTTGCAGCTGACTAGTTAGTCATTCACCGGGGATTCATGCAGCACCTACTCTGTGCCAACACCGTTCCAGACACCAGAGTTTCTACAACAAACAAGACCGGCCAGGCCTCGGCTCTCAAAGTGCACACATCCCACTGCGGAGAAGACAACCGAAAAAGAAAATAAATAAATGAAAGAGAGAACATCAGCTCATGGTAAATACTAAGGAGCAACTAAAATCAAGTGCTGTGATAGAAGGGACAGAAGTGTGCCTGAGGCCTAATTTGGGATGAATGATCAGGGAACACCTCACTGAGGAGGGGACTCCTGAAGCCAGGAAGGCCAGTTAAACCAAAACAAACAAACAAAAAACCCAACCTGATTTTGCAGACCCGGTCAGTGAAGGTCAAAAATGTCTGTTCTGGCTGACCTGGCAAGTTCTGTAAATGGCTGACTGTGATACCCAGGGCCACAAAGAGGACCAATGTCATTTGCTGCTGTTTCATGAATACAGTTACTAAAAACTTCTCCACAGTTCGCAAAGCACCAGAAATATTCAAGGTAGAAGCTGATTCAAAGAAAACTGATGAAATCTCTTTGTTTTCTGCAGGAAGATGTGGGGTCTAGGGCACCAGCCTTGGTTTTGTATTCATGTGTTCATTCCATAGATATCTTCTGAGCTTTCACCTTGCACACAGGGGTGGGCTGGGAACCCTGGAGATGTAGTGGTGAACAGATGCGAAGGCCTTCAAGGAAGTCACAGTCTAGAGAGGGCTATGGCGTGTGGACCATATAGGAGGAAATGTGCTGAAAGCCATCATCCCAATACCCTATGCTGGTCTAGCCAGGAGTCCTTGTCCATGGTTCTGTATTTGTCAATTCAATCATTTATCAAATATGTATTGTATACCCACTGTGTGTCAGGCCTTGAGCTACAAAGGACAATAAGGCAGAAGGGGGTCCCTGGTTTCTAAGGACTTAAGCTGTAGTCAGGAGGAAAGAGACAACAAAACGTTACACAAAGAAATTAACAAGGTAATTTCTATACTGATGAAGTCTTCTGAGGAAATTAAAGTAGGGCATGAGATAGCCCTGGGGAGGGAGATGTCCTCTAGAGAAGACTGTGAAAGGTGGGAGGATTCAGCGAGTCAAGATCTCAGGAGAGAACATGACGGGTAGGGACATGGCAGGGAAAGTCCTGCATCAAGAAAAAGCAGTGGCGTGCTGGGTGAACAGCAAGGCTACATGCCTGAAACATGCTGACCAAGGAGAGTGGGGCCCTCACTCAGCCTCGGGAGAGCTGGCAGGTCACAGGGGACCTTGATGGTCTCAGTGACAAATCTGTGTCCAACCCTAAGAGCAATGGGAAACCACTGGATCAGTGATGCCTAATAGAGAATAATGTGTGATTTAAAATGTTCCAGTAGCTACATTTTTTAGAAGTACAAAGAAACATTAATATTAATTATAATATTTAATCCAATATATCCAAAATATTACTTCAGTATGTAATTCATGTGCAAAATTATTAATGGGGTATTTGACTTTCTGTTCTGGGGAACTAATACAAAGAACTGACTCATTTGAAAAGACCCTGATGCTGGGAAAGATTGAAAGCAGGAGGAGAAGGGGATGACAGGATGAGATGGTTGGATGGCATCATTGACTCAGTGGACATGAGTTTGAGTAAGCTCCGGGAGTTGATGATGGACAGGGAAGCCTGGTGTGCTGCAGTCCGTGGGGTTGCAGTCAGACATGACTGAGCAACTGAACTGAACTGAACTGAAGTTTTTGACAGAGGTGTCTGTCATACTGAGAGCACTTCTCAATTCAGATCAGCCACATTTCAAGTGCTCAGCAGATGCCTGTGGCCCATGACTACCATACCGGCCAGAGAAGCATGGGAAGGTCTAATGATCATCACCCCTCAGAGAGCCAGGCTCAGGGTTATTTCATTTCTCCCTTCCCCCAGCACCTACCTGCTATCATCATCCACCAAGAGCTTAGATAATTCTCTCTCAAACCACTGCTTATCTCAGTGTCAACCCCAGCTCAAGTATCATCAGTATTTTGCACATCAGTGATTGCTACTCCTCAGAATTGGATTTTTGCCTTTGCTCTAATTCTGTCCATCTCTTGCCATTGAACTACTGATATTTCTGCTAAAACACAGCTCCCTCTTCTTCCTCCTCCCATCTGAATCTTCCATAGCTCCCACTGCCCTCACTGACACAATTAAAACCCAGGTCCCAGCTTCATCTTCGTTATCCCACTTACACAGTGACTTATGCAAGTAATGAAAGTCATGTAACTTCATTTTCCTTAAGCACTATGAACACATATCCTTAAACACTATGAGCAACTATAATCAAGCATTGAAAGCTTTTGGGATTTTGCTTCTGTTTACTACTTTCCTTTAATAGTAATTTTCCTCTCTGTAAAAAAAAATGTTTTCTATTTTTTTATTTGATATTTTTTTTTCTTTTAAAGTAATTCCAGGGACCTGCAACATTTGGGTATGAGTTGTTTACTTATTGTTTGATTTCTTGGTAGTTATCATCCTGCAAGCCAACTGCTAGCAATAGTGATATAAGTCAAATGTACATAATCAGGCATCACATGGGATACGTGTGTACATAAACATTTCAGCTAAAGTAAATTTAATTGTATCTTGAGCCACCTATGAAATTACTTGAAATTATAAGAAACTCTATGAGCTATAACAAGCCAAGGCTGGAAACCTCTAAAATCCTCCTTGACTTTGGTTATGACCTTGTAAGATCAACTGAGCTGACATTTTTGAAGTACAGTTGAAGGTCATTCCTCATTTTTTTCTTTTTCTTCTTGGTTGAAACATTTAAGTAGCTGAATATGTAATTTTTGCAGATCCCACTCCTAAAGAGCCATCAAACCCAAAATTCACATGATGTCCACATGTCCACACAACTGTTCTTGACTATTTATAGATGTGAGATATGAACTCCAGAAATAGACTGGATGTGAAATAAGTCATAAATTGCTATTGAAGGAAGTTTGTGCTTACATCTCTGGAAAGGAATATTAAAAGACAAGGAGGGGTTCACAAGCTTGCTCCAGCTGGACTCCCCATTCCCTAAATCTTGTCTATCGACTTGATTCTAAATTGCTTTGAGAACCTACTTCTGTTCTTTGCATATATCTGAGTATAAATGAAGATCTAATAGTACTTTTTGTTTGTCTAACAGGCACATAAAGGCACTTCTACTTGCCAGACCATGGCTTCCAGGGTTTTTCTAAGAAAATCCATCAACAAAGTTTGTAAAGCTCATGGCTCCACAGGCTGTCTAGAGATCTGGTCTTCATCTTTTCCATGCTTCCTTGCAGCACTGAAAGAAGCCTCACTGAGTGCCCACTGTGTCCTCATGCTGTGTCACTGTGGAGAGACGTAAGAGTGAGACGCCAGTCTCTCCATCTCTGAAGAATTCAGGTACAAATAAAAAAAAAACTCAAAAGGGGGCCCTCTGAGGTGATTCAAGCAAAATGAGCACATTTTTTTTTTTCTGAAAGACTGGAGAGTCCAGGCAGTTTGGCAAGAGCAGAGGGAGAAGAGAGGTTAGAAGAAGCCCCAGGGCTGGGTGTGGTTTCCAGTGCGAAGGCAGAGAAAGGCCAGGTCTGACCAGTTTCATGTGCTAATGAGTCACAATCATCAATCAGTTTAAGGTCCAAGAAAAACTTGTCTCTTTAAATCCCCTAGAGGGGTGCAGGTGGAGTCAGAACCAGACCTGGAGATGGATCTTGCCCCAACTCACTGTGACCTTGGTAATGTCACTTGCCCTCATTTAACTACGGTTTCTTTATCAGTAAAATGGGAACATTGGATCATACAGTCCCAGGAGTCCTCCAACTTTGAGACCCGAGTTCCCTGAATTGCCCTCCCAGGAGACCTGCTCCCTGAATGAGGGTCAATACATATGGACCTGTGAACTACGAGACTGTTTATGCCATGTTGCAGTTAGATGGCTGTGATCCATGGATTGTAAGTCGACATTAACCTGCCCTCAGAAACAGAGCCCCTTTCAATTGCTCATTTCTCCACCCTTCTCCCCAGTCTCTGCCCAGTTCTTATTCTGACCTCCTTTGTCTCCCTCTACCCCTCTCTGTCTGGTTCATGTTTTAACCATTGATTCAACAACCGTCTTAGCACCTGCTATGCCCACCCAGTACCCTTCTCTCCCAGCCCTACTCTGGAGTGAACTTGTAGGTGGAAAGGGAAGAGGAGAAGGAAGGGAGACTGGGCTGTCCTGCACTGTCAGGCTGGTCCCAAGAACTTGATGTTGGGTTCCTGAGCTCTGGGAAGGCCCTGTCCCCCTGTGGGTGGCCCCCACAGCAGCAGCCATCCATTTCCTGGATTTTCGCCAGATTCCCTGGAGACCAAGGGGGAGTTCCTGTTCCCAGGATCCCACCACTACCAACTCAGCCTTTCAAAATGAAACTGGAGACTCCCTCCCCCTCACTCTCTCCCCAGTTCTTTTCCCTCTCAGGTTAAAGCCTTTGCGGACCCTTTGACCTCCTTACACTCCAGGATAGTTGGGTGTGTAGATGAGGGAGGTAAGTGACCCCAAGAAGTGGAAGGGCGAATGTGGGCATGACAGACCGCGAGGAGGGGGCACTGGACCCCAACAGAAGGTCAGAGCTGTGAAGGAAGTTGTGTTGGAGGATAGAGAATTAATGGAGTGAGGCCCCTGGCCAGGCCTGACTGACTACGCAACTAGGTGTCAAGGTTCAAGTTACCTGACACCAGCTGTCATTTTTCTGGCACCTTCAAGCCACCATCTCTCCCCTCCCTGTGACTCCTTATTTCTTTGACCCGGGAGGGGCTGTGGAATCTGAGACTCAGAGCTGGAGGACACCTACCTCAGGAAGCTGGGGCGAGCCCCTCTCATCCCCGCCCGGTGGATGTGGCTGGTCTGGGCCCCGCCCCACCTGGAGAGTGACATCTCTCTGAGGTGGGAGCCACTCCCTTCCCATCTGTCCTGTGCGAGCCATATCTCATTTTTCGTGCTCCGGAAGAGTGTTCCTGTGTGTAATTAAGGAGGTGTTGAAGGCAGGAAAGGAGATTTTGAATCAGGGACCCAGGGCTGCCCAAAGTCATTGCAACTTCTGACTGAAAGAGGAGAGAATCTCTGAGTTGGGGAGAGGAGGGTTGCTGAATTGGTGGTGGGTGTGGAGAGAAACAGAAAGAGAGAGGTAGAGACAGAGAGAATGAGAGTGATTTATGCTATTCTGAGAGCAAAAGCTTAGACTCTGGTCCCTCCCCACAGCCTAAGAATCTCAGTGTCTCAATCTCTCTCTTTCAGCCCATCCCCCTCCCCGATGCCCCTCTCCATCTTCTTTTGCTTCAGTGGTTGCATTACCATTTGCCAAGCTACTTGGGACCTGGGGTGTAACTTCAGCGCCAGCTGCAGTCTTCCCCCTGCTCTAGGAATTGTACACGTAAACCACTGAGAACAGAGCCCTCCTCACCAGAAACAGCACACAGGCTTTTGCTCAGCCTCTGTGGCCTTGGACCAGCTCCCGGGAAAGGCCCCTGTCTGGAGACAGGCACCCACACAGCCTGCCTCACTGCAGGGAGCCCCTACCTCTGAGGGGAACAGACAGGCAGGCCGAGCTCACCGGTGACCCTCACCCTGGGCTAAACTGGGTCCAAGGCTTCTCTCCCAGGGGGCCAACCACTTAAGTCAGTGACCTTGAAAAAGTTATTTTTGTCTCTACAGACTTCCCTTTCCCTGTTTTTAAATAGATCAGAGATTTATGCTGCTTAATTCATAAAGAAGGTGCATGGAAAAAGGCTGACTCGTTCTGAAGTGTTTTTGGCTTCCTGAGAAGAACCCAAGGTTCCAGGAAACCTCCTTGAGCCACACAGACTCATGCGCACACACAAGCATGATGCACAAATCTGCCCTCATGCTCACGCCACACCACACCCATTCCCCAACGGGGCTGGACTGCACCAGTCACTGTACTCTCAAGTTGCTCACGGTCCAGGAGGGAGACAAGCACGTAAACAAGTACAGCCAATACAGAGTGTTAGCAACCGGTAGGAAGGAGAGAACACAGGGCGTGAGAAGGCTCAGAAGAAGGAGAGTTTCTGCTTTGTGCGTGGCTTGGGAGACAGGGGTGTGGAGGCTCTGAGTGGTGAAGGAAGTGTGGGATTTTATCACTTGGACAAGAGGGGCTGAGGCTGGTGGCCTCAGTCCATATCTTCCAGCAGAAGGAAAACGTGTTCAAAAGCACAGAACCCCAGACCAACACAAAAGAGTCAGGGCACCATGAATTGTCCCTCCCTCGGAGCTGGACCACAGGAGGGAAGCAGAGCACTAGGACATGAGCAGGGGAGGATGGAGGCTGGATAAGGAAGGCTGGATTCTGAAGGTCATTGTGTCCCAATATTTGCAAGGGATTTCTATACTAAATTCCAATATTCTTCTTGAACCTTTAAAATGTAATAGTCTTACTCTTCTCTCTGCTGATTGAGAAATTGTGTAAGCATGATGGGCATCCAAACCCCCCTCAGTAACCCTGAGACTCCACCCACCCCCATGCCTGTCTCCACACCAGCCTGGATGTTGGAAAGCATTACTTGGGAGGACCATTTAATGTATCATTCAGGGTGGTTCACTTTGGGAAGTGAAAGTGTTTACAATGAATAACTGCACCAAGGCAACAACAACACAACAAGCAAGAACTGAGACCATTCTGGGCAAATCAGGATGCCGGGTAACCCTAGCTAAAGATTTCAGGCTACCACTGATGGGTTTTATAGATGTAAATGGTGTGATTAGATTCATGGTATTGGAACTGAGTTACTCTCTGATTTTCATTTCTTCACAGAACAGAGGGAGTAAGAGGATAAGGATGGTCCAGATGTTCTCAGAGGTCCTTTCTAGCTCTGACATTCTATAAATCTGTTTGGTAGGCATTGGAACAGTGAGAAGGGTTGGATAAAAGATAACTTCAAGGAAGTTTTGGGGGTGGACTGCAATTCAACCTAAACCGTGAAGATACATACCAATATCCTGTGTTTTCAGTTGAAACCCAATGAAAGTGCCCAAGAAAAACACTCCCAAGGAAACTCCACTCATCCATCCATTCAGGAAGGGAAAGGCGATGCCGTGAAAACATTCCATTGAAATTAAAGCCCTGCTGCCAGTCAACCTCTCCCACAAGTCCTAGCCCTCCCTCCCTCCTCCTCCTGACTCCGACAGCAAGCAGGTGAGATGTGAGTGGATCTATAAAAGGATGTGAGCTTGAAATACTTAAGTTAGTGCTGTTGGCTCAACCGCCATAACAATCCTCTCCCTCTTAAAAACCCTCTCACAGAAAAAAACCTTCATGGCCCCTCAGTGTCCTGAGAATAAAGCACAAACTCCTCAGTTACCATCTCAAGACCCTTTACAATATGAAGACAAACCACTTTCTTCATGCATTTTTTCTTCCAAGCTAATTGGAATTTGTGCTGCGCACCCTTTATTCTCTGTAGGTGCTAACTCAGCTTATATACACCCTACTTATCAAAATTATATCAATAAATTTCATCTCTTTCATGAAGCTTGTCTATCCTTCTCCCTCTCTTCTTTCAAGTTACTTAAAGACTTATCTTTCAAGATTCCTATATACTATACTTCTAAATAAAGGTATAATTAATGAGTGTAGGTATCTATCTCTGAATCCTCTTTCCTGAGGAACTAATAACAAGTGTGGTGTAAAAAGTTTAGATGCGTTTCTGTGTGTCTCACGTTAGGCTATTTACATCCAGTTTGGAGACACAAAGGAGCTAGAATTAACCAAATGCTTTTGAAAAAGGATAAAATTGGAAGATTATGGTATCTGATCACAAGACTTATTTGAAACCTACAGTAATCAAGTTAGTGTGATATTGGTATAGTGATGATGGGCAGATAGATCAATGGAAAAGAGAGAATCCAGAAATAGATCCCACATATATAATCAATCAATTTTTGAAGACAGGCAAAAACAATTTAATGAGAAAATGTTGACCTATTCAACAAATTGTTCTGGAACAAAATTGGATGAACACTGCAAAAAAAACCAAAGAACTTCGACTGATGCCTCACATCACATTGAAAAAATAATCCTAAACAGATCTTACTCTGAATATAAAACCTAAAACTATAAAACTTCTAGAAGAAATATAGGAGAAAATCCTTGTGACCCAGGGCTAGACAAAGATTTCTTAGCTATAACCCCAAAATTCTAGTATTTACATTACAGAAAATCAGTAAATTTGACTTCACAAAAATTAAGACCCTCTCATCAAAAGACAAGGCCTCCCAGGTGGCACAGCGGTAAAGAATCCACCTGGCAATGCAGGAGACGAGAGAGACGCAGGTTTGATCCCTGGGTCGAGAAGATCCCCTGGTATAGGAAATGGCAACCTGCTGCAGTATTCTTGCCCGGAAAATTCCATGGACAGAGGAGCCTTGCGGGCTACAATCCATGCAGTTGCAAAGAGTCACGGTCTTACTGAAGAGACACCACTAGAAGAAGAGAAGGGTTTTCATTTGTTTGTCCATTTTGTTCTAACCTCGTCAAGCCCAGCATCCTCCACAATCTAGCCCAGCAAACTCACAATGTGCTGGATCATCTGAGTGGGAGGAGAGGTAAATATCCAAGTCCAGTTTCTTGAGACTTGCACCAATTACTTCTGAACCACAAGTGGTCCTTTGGAATAGGATTAAGGGACTGGTCCGCAGGGCCTTAGAACTGGAAGGAGCTTTTAGGGGTCTTCTGGTTCCACTCTCCTCTGACATATCTCCTGGGATGGAAAACTCCCACTGTTGACAAATATGATGCAACTAGCTACATTTCAACAGGAAGAAATGGAAAGAGGACAAGAAGAAATGAGCGAGCAGTCCTCTTGAACCCATCAGAATCCCTATCCTTTCTTTCAGTGTGATTCGGCAGGAATCTTGAATTGGGGAGGAAATCAGTATCTTCTCAATAGAAGATACACGTCTGTTGCCCTGTGAAGGAGAAGAGATGGGGAGAAAAGGAATTAGATGGATTTGAAAAATCGGACTTGAGTTGCCAACAAGTTGTTTTAAAAAAGAAGACAGTTTGCATTTGTGACCCAATTCTGTTTGGTTGGAGTGGTTTATATGTTAGCTAGTTTCAATGAACTTTGAGCACATGTCTTAATGCTGTGCTGTCTTGGCTTTCCCAGTTTCATACATTTAGAATCAAAAGCTTGGGCCTGCCTTTCTCCTCCTCACAAAGCTCATAAGAACGCTGGGTCTGGGGAGAGAAATAAAGCTCTGAACAGAAAGACCAGGGCTGTGTCACTTCTAGTTCTCCTTGACATCTTTCCAAGCTTGGTGATTTCGGCTACTTCTCTGAAGGGAATAATCTTTTAAGCTCTCCATCCAATCTATTGTCAGACAGGAGTTTAAACTCTCTCCTTTTCTAAGTTTATCAGACAGGTCTACAGAGACTTCCTGGGAGAATGTTTACAAAGAACTTTGAGTGTTGCCAAGAAAAGAGAGAATGAGAAAGGTAGGGTTTCTGAAGGGCAGTTTCAGAAGCAGTGAGGTTAAAACATAAAAGGACCTTTCTTTCTCTTACTAATAGGTTGTCCTAAGGCCAGGGGTGGGCAAAACACTGGGAGATGAGGGCAGATGGCTTCCCTGTTGAAGAGGGTCCCTCATTATCACTTGAGCCAGTGGAATTTGCCTCTTAGGGCAGGCTTGTGCTCTCCTGTTGCAGAGTTGGAATTATTCCAGAGATTAAAGCCCGTAGTTCTACTTCCCGCCACTCCTCTGCTCCTTTTAGAATCACTTTATTTCTCTGGGGGATCTTCTTAAAAGGCAATGTCAGGCTTAGTAACAGTATCAGATCGATATAACTATGTAGCAGTAACCATGTTAACAATATATTCATCTCCAGTGGGGAGAGGGGAATTCTAGAACATGGTAACCACCATATCCAATAAATCAAGTGATAAAGGCACAGTGCCTTTACAGCATGGCTTCAGTAATTTCAGAATTATTTAGAAATTGTGTACCTATTCAGGTATTTACAATCTTGAGGTCTCCAACTATAGAAATCTAATGCATTTGGTTTATTAAATTTGGATTAGTATGTGAGGAATTTCTCCCCATATGTAAACATACATTAATACAAAGTTAGGTGTGGAGAATAACTTCTTTTAATGTATTACTTTAGATGTTTAAAAAAATTCTATAAAAACAAATACTTCTACAGCCTGTCTTAAGGAACAGTTTTTCTCTCTGATCAGGATGATTTCATTTTATCCTGGTAAAAGGTAAGTTTTCATCATCATAATCAAGCAGGAGAGAAACTATTCCCAGTGGGCTGCATGGCAAGTTGTGTAATGTAGTTAATTTTAATTAGCAAGCTCTATTTCTGAATTGTTAATCTCCATTCCAGTCAAGACGAAAACTAAATGGGTTCCTCCCTCCCTCTTCAAAGAACTATTACATTTCAAGTGTCTTAGGAAAAGAAAATGAATCTATCCTATTTGTCAGAAAGCTGTAGTCTTCAACTGTAGGAAGAAAGACCTTGTTACGCATGTCAACATCCTTGTGTGATGAAAAAGAAAACCTCAAAGTTCTTCCAAAGAGTATCCACTGCAAAGTGAGTGGGTGGGAGGGCTGTGTGCTGGGAGAGAGGGGAGGAGGGCTGGCATTCAAGAAGAAATTTCCATGTGGGTTCAGTAGACTGGGAAATCATATTATTAGGTACAAAACTCTAGCTTTCAGTCATGGAACAATAGCATGAAAAGTTGGGAACAAAATTTTATGTTTCATAGTACTGTTTTCAACACAGTACACACTTTTTTTTTTTTTTTAAGCTACACCGCAAGGCCTATGGGATCTTAGCTTCCTGCCCAGGGATTGAACCTGTGTCCCCTGTAGTGAAAGCATGAAGTCTTAAACACTGGACCACCAGGGAAATCCCTTTAAACAATCTTTTTTTGGTTGTGCCAAGCTGCAGGTTTGTGGGATGTTAGTTACCTGACTAGGAATTGAACCCAGGCCCTGGTAGTGAAAGTGCAGAGTCCTAATCACTAGACTGTCAGGGAATTCACAGACTTTTCAAAAAATTAGTTCTTGTTTCTCAGAGCACTTTTAGGTTCAGAGTATTTTTTTAAAAGAAGAAAAACCATAGGTCTCCACATATTGCCAAGAAAGACCTCTAAGAACAATGAGTGAGTGAGTGAAAGTCGCTCAGTCGTGTTTGACTCTTTGTGACCCCATGGACTATACAGTCCATGGAGTTCTCCAGGCCAGAATACTGGAGTGGGTAGCCGTTTCTTCTCCAGGGGATCTTCCTAACCCAGGGATCGAACCCAGGTCTCCCCATTGTAGGTGGATTCTTTACCAGCTAAGAACAATGAGTAGCAGTAAGATTTCTGAGAATTAAGGAAAATCCTAGAACAGGCCTCACTGATCTAAGTTCCTTCTACCCGCCACTGGGTTGTGGTGTGATTGAAACCTTCAGTGCTAGGTCAACTGTCCTCAAATCCCTCAGGTCACTGATGTCACCAGCTGGGACGTGTGTGTGAGTGTGTGTGTGTGTTTCTTTTGAATCAACAGAATGCTGTCCTGATTGAATGTGATCTGCAGACATTGTGACAGAGGGTATTGTTCTGCCCTTTTCAATCAACAGTTTTCCATCCAGAGGACACAGGGGTGGCTTAGAAAGAGGTCACCACGGGGCATATGGCCTGCCCTATGGTCCTGGGCTTGTTTTATGACACCAGAAGATATGCATAGTCAGCCCAAAGGGATGAAATCAAACTCTCTCAATTAAATTTTAATCATGCACATGCGTCCATTCCACTGTCTCCTTGATAGTCAAAAACCTTACAGTTGCCTAGTATAAAGGATTTTAAACTTTTGTCAAACCCCGATGAGCTACAAGTTTGGAAAGATTTTTGCTTATCAATGTTCCACTTTTATTACATTATAATTTTTTTCTCATTTTTTGTTAATGAAAGCTGCTAACAATAACAGCTGCCTTTAATCAGTGGCTCACTCTGGACCAACCCCAGCAGCTCTGTGAGGTGGATGTGATTATCGTCCTTATTTTACAGGCAAGGACACTGAGGTTCAGGGAGATCAAGGCGCTTCATCAAAGTCATCCGGCCAGGAAGTGGATGAGCACAGCCTGACCCCAGACCTGTCTGCCGTGAAAGCCCAGGTGATTCATCACAATTCTATTTGGCCCAGCAGAGTCTCCAGTTTGCATGAAGCAGTCCTCAGTGCAATGACACAGCCAGGAGCAAAGGAAGGGGGCATCTTCATGAGACTACAGCCTGTATCCAAGCAAATTCAGAATTCCTGTCAAGCTCTTTGAAATACTAAAAATTGTTCACAGACCTCTTCTCATCTTTCCTGCCATGAACAGATTTAACTATCTCCCTGTGGACTCAGAGATAGAGAATCACTTGCTAAGTCCCATGCCCTCACCTAGCAGACAGTTGGATTTTCAGTGGATCTGTGGAGTGGATATCTGTGCTAAGTGTCCCTCCCAGCCCCCTGCACTGTCAGAGACCCCCGAGAAAGGAGAAATGGTAAACAGGCTTAGGCGAGGTAGGACTCCTTATTTTCCTTATTTTTTTCGTCTGCAAAATTGCTTTCCTTGGGATGATATTCCTCACTGCCCAAGAAGTAAAGTCTTCAGCCTTGACTAACAAATATAGGAGAACTCTTTTTTTTAAAAAAGCTAAGTTCTTCAGTTGTGTGATGTTACAAGCATGTGATCTGATGTCTCTAAGATTCCAGGGATACCACACGCTGACTGCTGCTGGCCATTTTGAAACAATCCGGGACCTAAACCTACAGGCCAAGGAACACAAAGAGAGCCGGGCCATCATCAATCATTAGCAGACTTCCTGAAGCTGCTTTCTCACACTACAGAGGTGGGAGTGGGGGTGGGGCAGAAGAATGGGAACATTTCAGTAGATCTTCCCTGGACTTAGGAAATGAATTAGTACCATTAGATCTTTGAGTCTAACAAGCTGAGTCAATGTTGAAAATAATATTTGAGTAACACTACGAACCCAGCTTCTCTCTTAGGTGAACCAGCCCAGAAGCTCACATTTCTGTTGACTGGGGGACACTGGGGGCCTGGCCTGAGCCTGTTCATCTCTCTGTCCCCACAGCGCCTCATATACAACTCGGCACACTGGAATGTTAAGGAAATGTGGGCTTTATTATTAAAAATAAAGCCCAGAACCTCCAGAGTTGGCACTGGAAGAGGACTGGCTAGGGAACAGGATGGGGTTCTGGGGCAGGCAGCTCCAAGGAACCTCATTCCATATCTAGGGCTCGCCTTCTCCTTGGAGTGACCTGAAGTCCACCATTCCCACCTCCATGGTGGTCTCAGGAAAGGGCTGGACTTCCTCTAACCTGTGGCCCCATCCCTCTTTCCAGGCGAGGTCTGGAGCCTGCTGAGGGGAGGTGGGAGCATTACAAAAGACTCCACTCAGGGAATAGCAAACCACAAGAGGGATGCCGCTGAGTTCCAGTGAGTCCTTCGAATCCGGCTTTAAAGCACAGCTTTACATATCAGCACCTTGTGGGTCACTCTGGGCCCTTTTTCCCTGCTTCTGTGTGACAGAGAACATATTTCACCCATAGCCCCCTGCAGGGCTGTCTTAAGCCTCCAGAATTCTCCATGTCTGTTGCCCAAAGACATTCCACACAAGTGATTCAGAAATTCTACAAGCACTACAGGCAAATCTATATTTTTATAGTATAGTTAGAAATATTTTTAATGAAAGCAAGAATTATCCTCTATTAATACATGGAATTATACTGTATTAACACATCAAAGACCATTAACAGAAGTCTATAACTCATTTAGGGCTGAACTTAAAATAAAAATTGCTTCTCAACATACTTGAGGCGTGTCCCTTGACACAAAGCCACCCTCAGAAAAATTTCCCATTTGCAATCCAGAAATGATGTAACAAAATACATTACGGAAATTTATCTGATGCAGAGGCTGATAAGTCAGCACCTGGCACCACTATTCTCCAATTTCAAGATTTTATGTTAGTCAAGACAAACAGCCTCTTGTTGAGTTGATAATTAATGTCATCCATTTAAACATTGTTAATAGGTTTATGGGCTTCCCAGGTGGCTCAGTGGTAAAGAATCTACCTGCCAAGCAGGAGACATGAGTTCAATCCCTGGGTCAGAAAGGTCCCCTGGAGAAAGAAGTGGCAACCCACTCCAGGATTCTTGCCTGGGAAATCCCATGGACAGAAGACCCTGGAGGGCTACAGTCGATGGGGTCAAAAGAGTCAGACACAGCTTAGCAACCACCAACCACCAATAAGTTTATACCAGTAAACACCACTTTTATTTGTTTTATATATGGGGCGCCATCTCAGACTTTACTTTTTAAAAAGACTTCTATTCTTAAAAAGAGAGCCCCTCCCTAAAGCATTACTTTAGGAGTCTTTTCAGCTATTCCCGGGGATCTTGAGAGTCACCTACTCACAGATTTGTCCCTATACTTGGAGGACCAAACAGGAAAACCCTGTCCCAAGGCACTGCAACCAGGAGGCACTTGAAACTGGGAGCCGACTGAGTGGGAGAGGACGTGGTTCATAACGTCCTTTGCTGACTCTCCACTTCTCTCCCTTATGGTGATTTCTGAGGAACCATTTTCCTCTTTTAAAGGATGCTGTGAGTCGGTCCACCAAACCCCAGTATAAACTGAAGGGGACAGCCATCAGAAATGCTTTAAGGGATAGATTTCTTACACATAACAGTCCAACAACTGCTGAGATTATGACAGCATCCTTCCGCATCTGTGCCAAAGGGCCCTTCAGAGTAACCTAGACCAAGCCGGCATATACATATGAGGAAACTGAGGCTCAGAGAGAGAAGCGACTTAGCCAAGGTCACACCATGTACCCTCCCTCCTTTTTTCAAGATGCCCTTCGTCCTCACTCTAGAAGAGAATCAGCTCTGAGGGGAGAGGGTTAACTTTCATTCTGAAAGATGTTAGTAGTGATTTATACTTTTAAATGTGGCTAATGGTAGAAATAAAATGATAATGAGAAAGTAACTCAGGCTTTCAAAGTAACTGTTCACCAAAGCGAACATTAAGCCTGATTTGATCACACCCATTAGAGATTTCAGCTGAACATTACAGGCGTGTTTCTTGGGAATTTGTCTGATGGATGTGGCAGGGTCAGCTGCTAGGGATAAAGAACAATCTCCAAAATGTTCCAACTAGACAAATTTTTATCAATTATAGGTATAAGGGAATTTGAAATGCTACACATAAATCAAATTATTTCTAAAGTGAAACAGCTATTTTTAAAATTCTTTTCTTATAATGCAAATTGTTTTACCTTTATTGGCCTGTGTCATAAGTAAAAAGGTATTTGAGGAGGATAGATTTATTTATTGTTTCAGATGTTGGGTTTTATAAAGTGAGAGACACCTATATGGAGAGCTTTACATCTGGGAAGTACCTTAAAAACTATCTAGTCCAAATCCTTCATTTTCTGAATGAGGCAGCTGTGGTCCAGAGAGGAGAAGGAACAGTCCCAAGGTCACACAGCAGCCAACATCAGAGCCAGCAGCCCCCAGATCCAGGTCAAGGCGCTGTTTGATTAACGACCAGCAGAGCTCTCTGCTCTGTGAGTTGCAAGAACAAGATTACAGTACTGAAAATACAAAGGCAAACAGTCTACTTCCTTTATAAGTATTCTTCCATTTTTAAAAATGTATTATTTTTACTTATTCAATTTTTAAAAAAATTTAAAATGGCATATAATGAGGCACTTGCAATCAAATAAGGAAGGAAGGAATGAAGGGAGGGAAGACAGGAGGAAAGGAGGGAGGGAGATGGGAAGAAGAGAAAGAAAGGAAGTAGAAATAAGAATGTGTGTACCATGCACACACTTATGCATTGTGTGTGCATGATCTTGGCAAGGTGGTCAAGGAATGCATATTTTGAGTGAAATCAAAACCTCTAATAAGACAGTCACTAGAACTGAATTAGTTCTGAGCTTCCTGGTAATAAAATTTTCATTTGCTTATTTATTTCCAAAGAAATCATCTATAGAGGTGTAACTAGAGAGTCTCCCTCTCTCCCCTCTAATCCCATTTCATCTTTCTACACACCAACCTGAGGACCATGGAGCAGAGATGCAGCACTTTGGAGCTGAAGGCTCACTAGACACCACCAAGGCCATCCCTCCAGCTAACAGAGGGACAGCTGGGAACCAGGGAGGGAGGGAGTTTGCTATAGTGATGGCGGAGTCCAAGAAAACCTATGTCTGAATCTCAGGGATGTTAATTTTTTTAACTTTTTAGGGTTTTTTTTATAAACATCCCCAGGTACATAGCAACAGAGCATCCCTTCATCCCTAGTCACTGCCCCCAAGGACCTTGAGCCTGATGGTCATGGAATGCTTTACAGCTCTGGTGTTTTAGTTACAATACTCCTTCGTGCCTGGCATGCTTCATGGAACCTCAGCTGATCTCTGTGAGGCAAGAGGACAGAAGAGAAAATTGGGCTTTGGAGAGTCCAACTCTGTTCAAGTCAAGCTGCTAGTGGATCAGCTTCTGGCTGTGAATCAAACTGCTGAAGGCAAGGCCACTCTCTCTGCTCCATGGGATGGCCTCGGTGAAAAAGCAGCAGACAGTGACAGAGGAACCAGTGCATCCTGCTGTCCACTGAACCCCAGTTAGTACATCGTGACAGCTAGCTGGGGCACCAGCTCCATGGTGCGGGTACCATGTCTTAAAGCATTAAACAAATAATATAAGGGGATTTAAGTGAAATGGTTGTTCTAAAGGGATGTGGTATTTGTTCAAAGTAAAGCCTTCAAGGGCTTTGTGCTTAAAGTTTTACAGAACACTCTGGGTACCTCAACAGATGACTGGCAAACATCATGACCACCCAGGGATTTCAGGGCATCAGGTTAACACTGTTCACAATTCAAGGGAATTAAGAGAAGTTTCAAAATGAGATTCACCAGGTCGCAAAGAAGAACCAAGGGAGGTATAGGGAAAAGTAAAGCAGTGGTCGGAGAAGGCAATGGCACCCCACTCCAGTACTCTTGCCTGGACAATCCCATGGACGGAGGAGCCTGGTGGGCTGCAGTCCATGGAGTCGCTAAGAGTCAGACACGACTGCGCGACTTCACTTTCACTTTTCACTTTCCTGCATTGGAGAAGGCAATGGCAACCCACTCCAGTGTTCCTCCCTGGAGAATCCCAGAGACAGGGGAGCCTGGTGGGCTGCCGTCTATGCAGTCGCACAGAGTTGGACACGATTGAAGCGACTTAGCAGCAGCAGCAGCATGGGGGGGGAGGGGGGCGAAGAATACTTCCATAGTCAGGATCCTACTTCTGGACTGAACCATAAAGTTTAACATAATAATAATAGTAGTAGCAATAGTAATAATAACCTGACATCCTGATTCAGTTTAAGTATGAAAGCCAGTGTCCACAGGCAGCTGCTGAGCTAGGCGAATCCTGCTGGGGCATCCATGGACACGTTGTCAGGGACACAGGATAACTGAAGGCAGAGAGGGCCACGTGAGGGCATCAGCCCCTCCTGCCCCCTGCCCAGCCCCCGTTTGAATTGCAATTCTGGCGGTTAGAAAAAGTGTCTCCATCTTGTAAACACAGCAAATTTGATCTGGAAATCATTGAGAAAACATAAACCCAGAGCCTCATGTGGTCATGTTTACACTATTTCAGCCTCGGTGAAAGATGAGCCTGTTATGGAAGGACTGGTTTTTTTTCAAAGGCTCTTTTCTTTTTAAAATGAAAATCCCGAGTACACATTACTATGAAGACCAAAGTCCTGGCAAAGACACCATAAGGGCCTGAACAAGATTTGATTAAGCAGGTAACAGACATAATGTCACTTTTTTACATAAAAGTGTCTTCTGCAATTGCAGAAATTCTCAATTATTTTTGAAGTCAGTTATTTCTGAGGTGGAGATTAACAGTAGTGGAGAAGCTTCTAAACTATAACTTTAGTTAAGAGTATGGTTTCATGACTATTTCATGTTTCTCAAATCCCTTCTAAATTTGCAGTAACATGGACAAGGAATTTAGTCCAATTCCCTTCATTTAATCCATAAATAAATAGAGGCACAGATGGAGAAAGTGGCTTACTTAAGGACAGAGCTTATTAGTGCCAGAGGCAAAAATAGGACAGTGATTTCCTGATTTCAGCCGGTTCTTTCAGGATATGTCTCTTTCAGGTGTTGTTATTTATGTAACGTTTTGTCCAAGGGCATTTATTAGAAATTGTGTTCTATATGGAGTTGGTATGGAGCTGGCAATGGGTTTTATTCCATAAACAGGGGCATGAAATCAATACCACATAATTTTTCTAAAAACAAATTCTGATTAGGAGTGTCTCGTTCACTAGGCTGGTGGAGGACTTTACCCATTCGGTCATATGTGACGTGGCTTGTGCTGGAAGCGGCAGCAGGACAGCCACCCAGGAGCCGTAGAGGAGGAGGAGTGTCACATCCTTGGACTTGACGTGTTCACAGACCAAGGTCCCCACAGGCTGTCTGGTCACCTGCTCCTGAACCAGGGCCTCTGCTGAAGATGGGCGTCACTGGGCTCACTGAGGCTCTGCCTCTACCCTGGCGCCCTCAGAGAAAGGGGAATAAGGGCTTGGAACCCCAAACTGCTTCCCTTCCAGGTCTGAGAGAACCTCTCCAGCCAGTTCTTCCCTCCCCTCCGCTGCTTCCCTTCCCTCTGCTCCCCAGCCTCCCCCACTGCCTCCTCCTAAGCACAATTCCTCTCTAAAGCCAGGACAGAGAGGGAGAGATCACTCGTCTTGAGGAACTCCTGCTTTCAATCCTTTGGCTCAAAGAGTCCTGAAACAAAGAAACTCAGTGGCCTGAGTATTTACCTAGAAAGGGGGGGGGGGGGGGGCGGGGAATACAATAAGAACAAATTCCAAATGGATATCTCAATAAATTTTTCCTGCCATGTGTGCATGTCATCTTACCATGCAGAATTCCGATCCTTTTGTAATGAAAACACTAATGCACTTGTACAGCATCTGATGGTCTACAGGGCACCTCAGACTCACCAACTGGTCGCTTCCACAGGGTGGGTCTTTGTCACCCCATTTTATAGCTGAGGAGACCAAGGTTCACTGAAGTGATGAGATATATGTGGTTCTTTTTTCCTGGTCCTAAGAAGAGGGTGGCAAGCCATGCGTGGCAAATATCCTCTGAACTCGTCCGAACTCTCAGTAAACTCCACACTTGTCAATACCACTCCATGATGTATTTCCTTCTTCACTTCTAAACAGCCGGATGAACTTGGGCACAACAGCAAATGTGACTTTGAACATTCCTCTAGGGCGAGTTCCATTGTTTTTGTTCACTCAACTTCAAGGTAAAAAAAGGACCACAGATCATAAACAATTTCCCTATTTTTGTTCCTCTTCAGCATTTGAAGGTTTGAAAAAGCATGAATGATGAAAACAATTGTTAAATTCCCTAGGGCTATTTGGCTGAGGTCTTTGTGCCCTGGTACTAAGGCTCCTGAGACCATGTCCTCAGCCTCTGTCTCCTCATGCCCAGCCTTATTTACACCTCCAACAGGGCTGTGGTGTTGACTGGTTGTCAACTTTGTCTCCCTGGGGAAACAGGCTGCAAACCTACTCAATCACTGCTAAGTCGCGTCAGTCGTGTCCGACTCTGTGTGACCCCATAGACGGCAGCCCACCAGGCTCCCCCGTCCCTTGGATTCTCCAGGCAAGAACACTGGAGTGGGTTGCCATTTCCTTCTCCAAAGCATCAAAGTGAAAAGTGAAAGTGAAGTCGCTCAGTCGTGTCCAACTCTCAGCGACCCCATGGACTACAGCCTACTAGGCTCCGTCCATGGGATTTTCTAGGCAAGAGTACTGGAGTGGGGTGCCATTGCCTTCTCCGACTCAATCACTGATGTGTTCTAAATCTTTGTGTTACCCCCAAATCCACATGCTGAATTCTAACCCCCAGGGTGATGGTATCAGGAGGTGGGGCCTCTCCTCTGGGAGGAGATTAGGTCATGAGGGTGAAGCACTTATCAATGGGATTAGTGCCCTGATAAAAGGGATCTGGAAGACTTCCCTTGCCCCTTCCTCCCTGTGAGGACACAGTGGGAAGACAGCCTTCTATGAACCAGGAAGCAGGCCCTCATCAGACACCAGATCTCCTGGTGTCTTGATCTTGAATTTCCAGCCTTCGGAACTGTGAGAAATAAACTTCTATTGTTTATTAGTCTCCCAATCGGTGGTATTCTCTTATAGCAACCAGACTGGACTAAGAGAGTCATTCAGAGCATCCAATCACTCAGCAATTTACCAAGCTGCCTTGATATATGAGGCACTGTTCTAGGAACTCCGATATGATCACAACCAAAACCAAGTCCCTCCCTCATGGACTTCCTGTTCTGGGTGAGGAGGGAGACATGACAGAGAATCAATAGAAATAAATAAATAATACCTCAGATGATGATAGAGGCATGAAGAAAATACAGCAGAGTAAGCAGGATCTTCTAGAGAATAATGTCTCCAGAAGGATCTGGGGACTCTTAGTGCAAGAACTCAGACCTCATCTCTATTTGCTAGGTCTGTGAGCAGGCAGGGAGCATGGAATATCAGCACAGACATGCCCTGGAAGCTGTGGAGGTTGTGCCCTTTCATAAGACTCCTGGGACACAGAGGCCATCCAGGCTGAGGCAGGTGAGCATGGGGTTGAAGGTCACAGTCACTTCCCCGTCCACCACCCTTCCCTATCTCACTCCACCTCTCTGGAGCCAATATTTGTATGTAAAGTCTGGAGGGATATAGCCAAACCATTGATAGAGGAGGTGTCATCTGAGAGTGGAGTGAGGAGAGTAAGACTGCAGTTAGGGTAGGGCTAGGGGAAGTGTGGGGCTTTCGTTTCTAACTCTAAATTTATATTTTTTCCAAACTTTTAAAATTAAAAAATAATCATATATTGTATAGCTTTAAAGTTAAACAAAAAGCAGTATTACTTCACTAGGCTGTGATTGTCTTTTGCTAAAGTTTTGACTTTGGTATCGCTCTGGGATGTGACCTTGCGGGACTCTCTAACACTTGCTGCAGGACTGTCTCATTCAGGCGTGCAGGCTAGGCTGCACACTGCACAACTCAAGGGGGGACCCTCGCACGGTGCCCACTCGATAGTGAGAGCTGGGACTCATCTTCTCCAGAAACTCTCCAGCACTGACCTCATGCCATCACATGCTCTCTGCCCCCGTTTCTGAGATACATAGTGTCCCTTTGTCCTCTTTCCATACACTGGTTCCTCTTAGGAAAAGTGTCTCTACCATCTCCAACCGTAAATTTTTATTCTTTCAAGACCTAGTTCAAATATCTCTTTTTCTCAAAGGTCCCTCAGCAGAATTTCTTTATTTTGTCCCTACCACTATGACTTCTTCTACCATGTTGGTTTGTAAATTTTCCCAGTGGACTCTTGTGGACAAAAACTTAATGCTATTAATGTATTCATTTGATTTCCTCAGAGTGCATTGTGTGTAACATGAACAATGGGATGAGTGAATGAATACCAGCGGCAACACTAGAACCTTGGTTTTTAGCTTGATTATCCAAAAGGCTTTCACTATTAGACATATTTCTCAAACTGTTCTGCAAAACGTATCTCTTAAAAGATTCTTCTGAATTTTAAGAAGAGATTCAACAGGCAAGTATTAGGATAATGTTGCTACCTACTTAGAGGTTTTAATATGCTAAAAATCATTTTGCATCACCAAGAAGGGGAAAAAGGAAACCAACTCCAAACTTGATTACTGACTTAATTTTTCATAAATACCTGTTCTCTCAAGAGATCTAGTGCTATACTTTCTCAATACCTAGGTTCCATGCGGTCAAACTTATGGTTTTTCCAATAGTCATGTACAGATGTGAGAGCTGGACCATAAAGAAGCCGAGCACTGAAGAATTGATGCTTTCAAACTGTGGTTCTGGAGAAGACTTTTGAGAGCCCCTTGGACAGCAAAGAGATCAAACCAGTCAATCCTAATGGAAAACCATCCTGAATATTCATTGGAAGGACTGATGCTGAAGCTAGAGCTCCAATACTTTGGCTACTTGATGGAGGAGTTGACTCACTGGAAAAGACCCTGATGCTGGGAAATATTGAAGGCAGGAGGAGAAGGAGACAACAGAGGATGAGAGGGCTGGATGGCATCACCGACTTGATGGACATGAGTTTAAGCAAGCTCTGGGAGTTGGTGATAGACAGGGAAGCCTGGCATGCTGCAGGTTGCAAAGAGTTGGACACAGCTTAGGAACTAAACAACAACAAGGTTCCATACTCCATAACCAAGCAAAAGGGAAGCAAATCATATGTTAGTAAAAGTAAAGATGGAGGGAAGATTGTGGCCAAACATCAGAGGACTTGTGATGTTGAGCCAAAGCTGGTTCTATTGGGCTGGCTGTAGGGAGACCCTGGAAGATGTCAAGTTGAGGATTTGTCAAGTCACCCTGGAGTCACTGGAGAAAAAGGACTGTTAGGGAGTGAGGGTGGATGAAGCAGGAAGACAAATTAGGAGGCTGTTGCTGTATCCTTGGCCAGCAAGAGTAATGGCCTCATATGGTGTGTTGGCAGCAGAACTGAAAGAGAGACAGAGGGACAGAGACAGAGGGAACTTCAGAGAAAGTTGTAAGATGGAATTAGCAGGATTTAGGACTTGGTCACCAATTAAACTGCAGAGTTTGGAGGGATTTAGGTGAAGTTGAGACCAGTGGGCAAAATTGAAGGAAGAATCAAAAAACTCAGTAATCAAGATAAATACCACTTTAATGCCATATTTTTAAAAATAAAAATTAATGCAAAGCATTTACAATGTATAAAATATGAAAGGATTTAAAGACAGGACATCTTCCTGAGTTTTTCCTTTTGTCTCCATCTACAATATGCCCAAGCACCCCCACCGAACGTGGGAGGACTCCCGAGTTACAAAACTGTTGTCCTCTAAGGAGAAGGTAGCAGAGAAGGAATCAGTTTGGGGTAGAAGTCGGTGGGCGTCATTTTGGCTGTTATTGGTATGTTCGGACCCTTCAAGCTGCAGCTGAGGTCCATCCAGTGTATCAGTAAGAAGCTGTCTCTGAGACTGTGCTGTGGGAGAGGGAGAAGAGAGTTTGGGCTCAGTATGGAGACCATCAAATTCACTCTCTTCTCAAGATGAACTGTAACCTTTACTTTGCTTCCCACATCAAACAGAATGCAGCAGGGGAAGTTCCCTGGCAGAGCTCATTGCTTCGAAAGTTCAAATTGTGCAACACGTCATCCCAGACCTTCCCTCGGGTGCCCAGACCAGGGCTGGGATCATCACAATCACACCCTTGTGTTCATTCATTCACTGGTTTCTGCTTCTTCATTTCCTCCCCGCTGTCCTGCCCTCTCCCCTCTTCCTCCTGCTGCCAGCTCCAGGGGAGGTGATGAGGACGAGGAGGAGGGTGATGAGGGGAAGACACAGGCTGACCCGAAGAAGGGAGAGAAGGGAAAAAGAAGAAGGGGGAAGAAAAAGGGGGAAAAAGAAGGTGAGAAAGAAGAAATGAAACTGAGTAAGGTCACTGGTTTTCTAAACTAAAGTAACTATTTCCTGGGAATGTCCGAGTTGAAAACTGCATCCCTGCCCCCACAGATTACATTGACAAACAGAAGAATGATGACAGATTAAACTTTTTTCCCTTTTTTAGTAACAAAAGGTGGCACAGATCCAGGGCACAAAGCTGCCCTCAACTGATGCTTCCAACAAGCACCCTGACTAGAGGAACAAGGAGGGAGGTGGTTCCTGGACACAGAAGTGGTGTCTGCACTCAGCTTCTCAACTCCTCAACTTAACTCTGTAGATGCTCAGAAAATTCCAGGGAAGACAAGTAGTCGAAGGATTAGTGGCTAAAAAAAGTAACAGCTTTCTCTTCTTTGTGAAAGAGAAAGAGAAGAAGGAAGGGAGGGAATGAGAGAGGAAGGAAGGAAGGGAGAAAGAAAGCATTCACCAGGAATGAGATCATTGCTACTGAATCTGAAACTCAGCTTTAACCACCAGTCTTGGACAAACACACCAGACAAGAGAAATGACCCAGAGGATACTGAGCCAGATGGATTGAGTTTGGCAAGGAACTGAGAGTCTCCCAAGTGAGGTTTTGGTGAGGTGAATGTGGTTGCCAGAGAGGCAGCTTCCCTGTAAAACCAGCATGCTGCCCATCCCTGTCACCATAGGGTCATTCTTCAGCCCTGGAGTCAGAATCACACGCACACAGCTACAGACGAGAGGTCCTAGTCTTTCTTGAACTCAGTCAGGAGACCTCTGCCATCAACTTGTCACATGAACTGGGACAAATCATGACCCCTTTTTGGAATTCAGTTTTCACACCTATACGTTGAGGATGATGGTGTGGGAGAGATTTCCACTTCCTATGGTTCCCAGACTCATGTCCACCAAGAAGCCATATGAGATTCACCAAGGGTGTGATGAGAGACAGGGGCATTTAAACACACCTCCTGGGCCAGCCCCCTAAGTCTGATTCCACAGGTCCCAGAGCCTTCCGGCTAGTGCTAACAACCATGTTAGGTAACTGCTGGACTTAAATGACCTCCGAATCCTTTCCAGTCCAGAGAAAACCACTGAAAAAGGCTACTGGAAATTACATCAAGGTCACTGGGAATGGAACTTCCTTTTAAAGGACATAGAAAAAGAGGCAAGACAGCTCACAGTTTTAAAGATTTCAAAAAAATAATGCTCATGATGGGAAATCCCATCCACATAAATAGAGTGGAAAAGGCAATTTTTAAAAAACATTTCCCCTCAACTTCAACTGCTTAAATCTAATCTACAGGCAGTGTAGGAGGGTCAAGGAGGGATGCCAATCTCTATCTCGAAAGTGATTTACTGTGGAGGTCACAGCGGTCCGTGTTTGGGCCTGTTACAGTTCGCTAAGCTCCACTAAGCTTAGGTATTAAGGGATCCTTCACTGGAACATTTGTGAAGAAGGAAGGAGGAAGGGAGGAGGCGGGCTTTTTCTTTCCCCCCAGCTCTGGAGCTGCCTGAGGCCTCTTCTAAATCTTGGGACCCAACTCTGTTTGTCTTCCTTTTCTACCCAGGCTGCTGATGGCCCAGGCCTTCTCTGCCCCATTGCTCAGTGTTTGTTTACGGCAGCGAAGTAGAAAATTGTAATGTCTGTCATTGTTATTGGTTTGTTGATTGTGTGACCACCTGGTTTGCTGGCTCCAGGACAAAGGCAGTAAGTCCCCCTTTAAAGCTCAAGCTGTGCTCTTTAGGAGCAGGAAGAGGGGAAAGGAATGTTTGGATGTCTTTTGTTTGTGGCTGTGTGTTGTTTTGTAAAGAATCATCCAAAGCTGAAATTATTTTAACGAAAACAATAAACCCCTCTTAGCACACTCTTCTCGGCACAAGTCTGCAGTAGAAGGCCTTCTCTTTTTGCAAGGAAATGCCCTGAAACTGAGGAATTCCTCCATAAACAACTTTATCCTTGATTTGCTGTGTTGGAGTTAGATGTGCCATTTCCAGATGTTTTCCAAAGGGCCCTGTGCCCTAAGGTCCACTGACTGTTCTGAGACATCCCTCTGGTCTGCAGAGACCCCACAACTGTTTGAGCAGAAAATTATTTTCTTTTAATTTCATATACTGCCGCATTCAACATACACCTTTCATCCAGAGAGGCCGCTAAGATGTTCAAAGGATTCAGAATTACCGACCCACCCCCTACCCTCGAGCCATACCCACCAAATATTTAACATCTGTATTGCTATACCACCCGAAAGTTTTAAATTGAAGGAAGATGTGTTTCTTGCGCTAAATTACTGAAGGAATTTTCGGAGTAGAGTTCAGCTACCTAGGCTGGTTAGGACATCACTGCAAGACAACCCTTCTATTTTTCCAATTGCTGGAGGACTGTGACTGGTTAGCCCTTCCGTCTGCATCTTGCCTAGAGATGGCACCACAGGAGGTATCCGGTTGCTGGCATTTAACTGGCTCTAGTGTGGTAATGCTAACAGTAACTGGCTTCACGGAATGTACTATACACCAGGCCGTGAGTTCGATGCTTAATGTACATGATTTCAGTTAATCCTCATAGCATCATTGTTACCAGTGCAGAATGGACTCCATAACAATGCATTTTAAGAGAAAATGCAACAAAACAAATATTGACTATGGGTAAACAATTAGTGATGCCCCCCCCCCTCAACAAAATCCCTATGAATATAAATGACAGTATGCATGTTTGTTTGGTGATAAAACATTCAGGCAGGTTTATAAACACCAAAGTGATTGTTAATATCCAGTTCATGAACCAGATTCAGGTAAGTGTTTATAGACTTTTCAGTTGCAATATTTTTTACATTTACTATTATCATTGCCTTCCAGGGCAGTTGCATCAATAGGGCTTTTTTTCTTGATGTAAACATGTGCAGCTATTTTTATTCATTAAGGTTTAATTGGCTCAGAGGTAAAAGAATCCACCCGCCAATGCAGGAGACACAGGCTTGATCCCTGGGTCAGGAAGATCCTCTGGAGTGGGAAATGGCAACCCACTCCAGTATTCTTGCCTGGGAAATCCCATGGACAGAGGAGCCTCGTGGGCTACAGTCCATGGAGTCGCTGAGTTAGACACGACTTAACAACTAAATAGCAACATATGAAGCTCTGAGAGTTTGAGTGTCTAGTCAAAGACCAGAAAGCTGGTGAGGGTAGAGCTTGAATCTGAGTTTGTCTGACTTGGCACTCACAGCCACAGCCCCTAGGCCTTGCCTGTCCTGGTGCTACATGTCACTGGGGTCAGCTGCCTTGTCAACGGGGCATCTTACCAAGCAAGAACCTGCCATGTGCAGAGCTGTGAGGTGTGGTCAGAAGTGAGGAAGAGAGATGAATAACCAATGCCTGGCCCTTGCTGAATTTGCTAACAGACTGGCATGTGGTCCCAGACTTTCATCCCGAATGAAATAGGCAGAAATTCTAGAAAGCGAAAGTGAAAGTCGCTCAGTCATGTCTGACTCTTTGCGACCCCATGGACTATGGAATTCTCCAGGCCCGAATACTGGAGCGGGTAGCCTTTCCCTTCTCCAGGGGATCTTCCCTACCCAGGGATCAAACCCAGGTCTCCCACATTGCAGGTGGATGCTTTACCAGCTGAGCTACAAGGGAAGCCCAAGAATACTGGAGTGGGTAGCCTATCCCTTCTCCAGTGGATCTTCTGACCCAGGAATCGAACCGGGGTCTCCTGCATTGCAGGAAGATTCTTTACCAACTGAGCTATCAGGGAAGCCCCACTCCCCAAATTCCTAGTACCTGCTGCATACAGAGCCTCACTCAGTTATTCAATCAAACATTAAACTTAGGTATTGCTTTGAAGGGATTTTGCAGGTATAAATAGACTTTAAGATAGGGAGATTAGCTGAGTGGGCCTGACTGTATCAAAAGAGCCCTTTACATCTAGCTCTGGAGGTCAGAGATGAAGTCAGAAAGATTTGAAGTACAAGAGTATCCAATGAGGCTTTGAAGACAGAGAGGCTCTTATGACAAGAAATACAGGTAGCCTCTAGGAGCTGAGTGGCCTCCAGCTGACAACTGGCAAGGAAATGGTGATTTCAGCCCAGCAATGCAAGAAACTAAATTCTGCCAACAATCTGAATGAGCTTTGAAAATATTTTTACCTAGTACCTCTAGATGAGAACTCAGCCTGGCAGACACCTGACTTCCAGCCTCTGCAACTCTGAGCAGAGGACCTAGCCTTGCCATCCATGCCTGAACTTCTACCCGTTGAGCTGTAAGCTAATATGGGTGTTGTTCTAAGCTGCTAGGTTTGTGATGATTTGTTACGTGGCTATGGAAATGCAATCCACCAGGAAATGCTTCAGACCAGGGCAAACTGGGACAATGGGTCACCCTGGACAAGTGTAGGTCCACGTGATGTGTGTCACTAGGGGATCTGTTCAGTTTTCACGAAGGAAGTGGCCAGGATTTAGACAAGGGAGAAGGGGCTGAAAGGTACTTTAGAGGGGGACACAGCACAAGCAAAGACAGAGAGACGGGGACATGCAAAGTGTGTCAACTGAGATACTAACAAGGCACCAACTAAATCCTTGAGGGGGTTAAGTGTTTGGGGGCAGAGACTTTTTAACTTCTGCATTTGAAGTGTCTGCTCCAGGGTCATGAAAATGGCAGTGAGATTAGCTGTGGTTGCGTGTTTCTCGTTTGTCACCCTGGCATTACTGCAGGTCACCCTCCTCAAAGAAGTTCTGTACTTCTGTAAGGCAGAGATGTGGCTTATTCAGAGTGTTACCCTAGTGCCTAGTGCAAGGTCAGATGTATCACAGCATGTTCAGAAATGCTAAATAAAGACGTGGATAATTGGTTTAATGTGGACATTAAACAATACTACTACAATTCCACTTTCAGCCAATACTACTTTCAGCCAAATATGTAGCCACGTTGTCCCTGGAAATACAAAGAGGTGGCTGACCCATCATCTCTCCCCCATCCTCTCCCTGAATCTGACCCTTCTGCTGCGTACAGGAGCCTCTCGGGTCCTCCTGCTCAGGACCTGGGCCTCTGAAGTCTTATAACCCATCTCAGTGCTGCTCCACACCAGCTGTTTGACATTGGGAAAGGAACTTAACTTTTCTGCTCCTGTTTCCTCATGTGTAAGAAGGGCACACTAGGACCTGCCTTACCAGGTGATTATTAGGATTGGATGAGTCAGAACAACACACAAAAAGCCCTTGGCACGGAGCCCAGCAAAGGGTAAGTTTCTTAAAGCTGAGTTGTCGGGATGATTGATTTTAAGTAGCAATGACTTATTTGCTGCCCCAATTCAGGTGGATACCTTTCCCTCACCCCATCCCAACCCAAGACATTTTCATTTTACTAGAAGATCCTGGGAATAAATTAAAAAAACTTTGAACCCCAATGGAAGGACTGCCCAATGAAGGTGGGTCAGTCAAGGGCCCACCCTTGGTGAGTAAGCCACAGCCTCTAAGGCTGTCTCACAAAGCCTAATCCTTGGACCAGCAGAGTCCTAGCCCTCTTCCAGACCACATGAGTCTGAATCTGTGTTTTCACAAGCTCCCTGGAAGAAGCACTGGTCTAGAGGAACTCCTATCAGCCATCCTGGCAGCACGGCATCCCTCTGACCTTTCCTGACAATTTGCTGTAAGAGTTAAGGTCTGCCTTAACTCGAGTAGAGAGGCGAGCCAGACCACAAAACTCGCAGCTGGCAAGAGAAAACCTCATTTCTAGGGACAGTTGGCTCTCTACATGTTTCAACAAACTGGCATTATCCAAGAGCTCTCATGGTCTGAAGTCAGGCTTAAAACTCAGCAAAAATAAACTTTCCAGGAAATTTCTGGCACTCCCACTTTTCAGACCCATCATCTCAGGAATGTAATCCAAGTAGTGGCCTCTTTCCCCACATTTAACTCCATTTCCCAGTTAAAGAGCATTCTCTTGCTGGCCTTGAGCTGACAAAGCACATACACACACACACACACACACACACACACACACGCACGCACGCACGCACACAAAGGGGAGAAAACAGGGAGCCCATCCTTAGGATGGGGTTTTCGATAAGTCTTTGGGAAAGTCTAGGGCCTCATTTTGGCACAATTAGTGTTCTACTTCTTAGGGTAAATATTATTTTTTAAAGAGCATCTTAATTCTGAGGGATATCTGCTTGTGGTCACTGGGATTCAAAGAGGCCTATTTGTAAGTAAAAAAAAAAAAGCAGAACTCACAGTCTGCCTTCATGCAGTCAACGGTGCAATGGTCCTCATTTCTTATTTTCCAAGTAAGCAGCACACACAAATCTTCCTTGAGGACCAAAACTCAAATCAGCTGCATCCTTTGGACACATTCACAAATATTCATGAATGGACTGCTGTCCTGCTTCTTTAGGGAAGATAACAAGGCATGATCCCTTCACTACAGGAAACTCACAGCTCAGTAGGGAGAGCTGGCTATGCAACATATCTATGAGAGTCTGCCCTAGTAATCTATTGTTACATTAACAATTCATCCCTATTTTAGCAGCTTAAAGCAACAATCATTTTAGTATCTTTCGTAGTACTTCTGGGACAGGAATTCAGGAAGGGCTCAGCTGAGCAGTTCTGGCACAGGGCTCCTCTCTAGTTGGAACCAGACACAGGCTGCTAAAGCAGCTGGGGGCTGGCTAGGCATCTCTCTTCATAGCGTCTCAGAGCCTCTCCACATTCTTTCTCTGAGTGGGCCAACTTGGGCTTCCTTACAGCATGGCAGCCTTAGGATAAACTGTTTACATGACAGTTCAGGGCTCCAAAGGTACATGTCCCAGGAGAATCAGGCAGAAGCTGTATCATATGACTAGTTCAGAAGTCACAGTCTCATTTCCTCTAGAGGGAGATTTGTCAAAGTCACACTATACGTTAAGAAGAGCATGTAGGATGGGAGATGCCTTTTTCACCATCTTTGAATACAATCCACAGGAGTGTTCCAGAAGAAATCAGATGTCATAACCAAATTAGGATAATTCGAGGAAGCTTAACAAAGGCATGAGTGATGAAGATATAAGCAAGGCGTAGAAACACGCTAGTGGTAAAGAACCTGCCTGCCAATGCAGGAGACACAAGAGACACAGGTTTGATCCCTGGGTAGGAAAGATCCCCTGGAAGAGGGTATGGCAACCCACTCCAGTTTTCTTGCCTGGAGAATCCCATGGACAGAGAAGCCTTGAAGGCTACAGTCCATGGGGTCACAAAGAGTCAGACATGACTGAAGTGACTTGGCATGCAGAGAAACAACAGTGATATCCTGAGGTAGCTGGTAACACAGAGATTGCTACCTGTCCCTATTGGAAGGAACAAGGAGAAGGAGAGGTTGCAGGAACTCAGGAGAGAGGAATTCAAGCTGGGGGAATAAATGTCCTGACCTCATGCTCTGTCCGTCCAATCTCCTGCCAGGCTTTCCACTGACTGAAACCAACAGGAAGTCCAAAGGCCTACAGTCGACACTAATCAGCCTCTGGTGAAGAGAGGAGGGAAGAAGAGCAGAGAGTGTATCTGGAGAGGCAAGTAGAAGACATCCAGCAGTAAGGAATATCTGCAACACAATAGAGATGATCATCTATACCAGTAGAAAAGTGTATGCCGAAGGAGTATGTTTCTTTCTGTAAGAGGGAAATTTTGAGCTATTTCCAGGTAATGTCACAGAAGTGTAGATATGGATGTCTGGGATGCCCCTTTATCCTGGGGCAGTTGAAAAGGGAGTTGTCCACACAGGCAAGCCAGATAGGGACTATACAAAGTCTCTGGGCATTGACAGGAGGGTTCCTAATGGCTGGTCCATGGCAGTGGTCCAACAGGAAGGACAGTTGATGGGGCTCCTCAATACCCATAATGTGGTGGGATGCAGGCAGGCTGTGATGGAGACTGGGTGGTTTGTAGCACCACTCTGGCTGCCAGCATCCATGCCCAGCAGAGCAGAGCCTGCCTGACTCCTGGAGGCGGATTCCTCTTCTGTCTGAGTGGTCTCTCCAGGCCTGGTTCTCTCAACCCAAACTTCATAAACCTCCCTCCAACTCACCCCTCCCCCAATCTGAAGACTCTTCATCTAACTTGGGAGTAAGGAAGCCTGGTTTTCAATCCAGTCTTCCAGATCTGTCATATATCATATAACATGCTAACTCAAAAATCCAGTTTCTTGTAACTCTACATCCTCAATTTGTGAAACTCAAGTACAAGATCTGACCTACTTGCTCTCTGCAGTCTGCAGTCGTGTCCCTTCCTTAAAGCACATGGTGTGGAAATTGGGAGAGGCTGGAGAGGATGTGATGGTGGTAGTGGGCAAAGGGGTGTCACAGAGCAAAAGAATTATCACAATTTAAACTAAAAAGTCCAGGAACCCAACAGATCACTTTTGGGGGGGGTGAGAGACCAGGAAAGATTTTATTTGATTCTTGGAAGAATAGATAATACACAATACATTTCAGCAGTAAGAGATTGCATTCTTGGAAGAAACATTCCAAGAAGACAAAAGAATAAGCATGAGAATGAAAACAGTCAAGAAAGCAGAGTTGGATTTGTAGGAAATGTAGGGGTATTTGCAGGTAAAGGTAGAGTAATTGGGTCTGAGTGGTGCTTTAGAAAGTGAATACAGTGACAGCATGTAGGATGCAGAGCCTATGGTTAGAACGCTGGATGTTCGTTTAGTCATAAACTTGCCCCCACTTTCTGTCAGTTTTCGAGTCCACGTGTTCAGCTGTGGGCCCTCCTGACCCCACACCTGTGTTTCCAGCTTCCCCTAGGACTTGTCCACCTACATAGCCCACAAACTCCTTAAATGTGCCAGAGCTGAACTTGTCACTCCTTCTCCCCTCCACCCCACCCCTGGACCACATCGTGCCACATTTGTCTGCTCCCCACCGCACCCCTCCCGCCCGCCCCCTACCCCCGCCATTCCCCTGGATAGGCTATGGCCTCCAGGCCAGAACTTTCATTTTCCTCAACTTCCCTTCCTAATTTCCTATCCCCAACCTCACAGATGCCTCTACTCTCCATGCTCAGCATAGCCAGACCCTTCCATTCCTTTCTTCTATTTTTTTTCCTGTTGACTCTATCTCCCTTTCCTCCTTACTGGAACTGCCCAAAGTCAAGCCATCTCTACCTCTCCCTTCACAGTTTCCTCTACAACAGATTGGCAACTGGCCTCCCTACTGCTACCTGTCTGCTACCACTATCCACAGTGCAACCACAAACTTCTCTAAACACTAAATCTGATTGTGGTGTTTCCCCTTTAAATACTTCCTCTGGCCATCCCAGGCCTATAGGATGAAGAAAACACTCTTTCATTTAGCATTTAAAGCCCTCATACACTGACCCCCCTTGTTACTCTTCCAGCTTTGTCCCCTGCTATTCCCTAGTGACATGCATGAGTTGACATGTGGCTCTCTGCATTTGTCTGCGACACTCTTCTTAGGAGCAGCGAGTGATGCAGTTAGGCCCCAGCTGTTTGGATCAAAGAGGAAGGGCCTGGGGCAGAAGGAAACCTCAGACATGTATACTTCTGCTGGAGATGGAGGGGGCGGGGAATAACACTATCACAGTTAATTTTTCAAAAACAGTATCTTCCACCCAGTCAAATAAAGAGGTGTATGCTACCGAAGAACTGTTTGAATTGTCTTATGTTTAAAGACTGGAGAAAAAAGGCTTCAAAAGAAAAACAGATTTGGATAAGATCTTATTCTCTGAGGGGCTGCTATGGTAAGACCTCAAGGTGTTTTTATAGGTCCCTCTCATGAGACCAGGAAGAAGATTAGAGTTTTTTCCTCTCGCAAGACTCAAAGCTTCAGAGAGAATGGAGGCCAGTTGAACCTTAATAAACACTCTTCAGAGAAAAAAAGGGAGAAGGAGTTGAAGGCCAGTTGATGAATCATAACTAATTAAGTTGTTTTGTCTTCCCTGACTCTCTGGCTTTATTAAATAAACATAGATGATCTTAATAAAATAAGTTTTGGCTAACTTTATGGTGTCCTATTACCAGCGCTAGAGCCAGGAGACCTGGCTTCTAATTTCAAGTATATCTCTAACTAGCTGTGTGATCTTGGGCAGTCCTGACCCCTCTCTGAGGTTTGGCTCCACTATGGACATAACCAGAAGACTGAACTCATTGGCACAACTCCCTATATACTCAAGTCTACATGTCTTCAATTTTAGGTCAGTGAAATATTTCCTCTCTTTCTATTCTTTAACCCTGAATTTTATTTTTTGAATTACTTCAATCCTCATCTCTCTTTATTTTTTCTTCTCATTCTATCTGCTTAGCCAGGCAAGGCGTAGTACCTGCCCAACCGTTTTCCAGACTCTTGACCTGGGTGCACAGAGTACGTTCTGCCCACTGAGTCTATTCAGGTATATTGAACTTCCTTGGCAAGGACTCCAGCAGCCAACAGAGATCTAGACACTGTGCTGTCAAGAATCTTTTCCAGACCCGAGGGAGATGAGACCCAGGACTCCAATGCACGAGCTGTCATGCTAACTCTTACCCAATTGTAGCATCCTCTCTCAAGTTTTCACATTTGAATGATTCTACTTGAAAAATATTTGTTTACAAGGGAAAGTAAATCCAACAGTAATATAAGCTGCTTTAAAAAAAAAAAAAAAAAAAAAGACAGTGACCAAGCCATGATCATGGCAGTCGGTCTGATGGAACAAAATCAGCTAGTCAGTCCCCCAACTCAGCAGTCTGTGTACAGGCTCAACAGCTTGTATATTATTGGGCCCCTTCAAATTAAGGACTCCATGATAAGGAGCTTATGTTATCAAAGGTGAGCATATCTACTCCTCAAAGACAAAACATCTGGATGAATGACTGAGTTTTCCACTTAAGAAATTGTGTCTTGACATCACCTTAGCTCAGATAAAATGATGAACCACCATTTTATGTTGTTGGTTCATCAACACATATGATGAACCAACACCCCAGGCACTCCCAAACGCGTGGCTGGTAGGATCATCTCCATCAGCCTGCAAAGATGCTTATGATGTTAAAATGCTGTCAGAGATCAGAGATGGCCAGACAGACACGAGTTAAATTTAGAAGAGGTCAAGAAAATCAATACAAACTGAAAAAATGTGTTCAATGGAGATGTGCTACCCTTTTAGATTTCCTTTATTCACCAGCTTCAGAAGATATGATAATGAATCTCTGAAGAATGTTTCAGACAGGCTATTTGAAATCTTTTTCTCCCAGTAACAGTCCTTTGCAAGTTTTATTCGTTAGCCCAGCCCTTCAGTCACCCAAAAACAAAGATGTTGACAGCACCTCAGACCTCTTCATTGAACAGTAATCATTGTTATGTGCCAGTTACTGAGTCAGGATGGCGCAAAACTGGACAAGACACAGTCCTGACCTGGGAGGGCTTATGGTCTAATCGGGGAAAGCTACACTTAAACAACAACCAAAAAAAGGCAAAAAAGGAGATGTATGTCAGGAAGAAACACGTAGGAAGTGAACTCAGCCGTGTAAGGAATCACAGAAAACTTGATTTTCTCAACAAATCATAGGCCACCAGTGCCAAAAAGGACTTTACAGGTTATCTGTTCCAATCCTAAACCCTTTATTTTACAAATGGAGACACAGAGAGGAAAAGTGATCACAGAATTTTAAAGCTGGGGCCAATATGTAAATTCTTTCTCCTTTTCTGGCTGATAACTTATTGTAGGTTTCTCAAATAGTTTCTGGAAGTAGAGGAAATGAAATCACACATGCCCTCCTGAAAGAAATCCATTTTGTTTTCCAACTGAAAATATATAAGTTATGTCTCAACTGATATTTGTTAAGAGAGAATGACTTCCTAGATAACTAAACTCACTTCACAGTTATCTACCTTGTCTGTACAGTCCTTCCTTTATGCCACCATTCTAGCTCTACTCTTAGCCATTATGGTCCTTCATAGAAATCTCATCATTTTACTTGTATTTTCTACATTTGCATTGCACTTTGGAGTTTAAAAAGTATTTTCCAGCCCACTGTCTGTATTTTGAGAATCAAGTTGTAGGCTTGATAGCTTTAGAGGGACATGAGAAGTGGGAGGAGGTTCAGAGTGGAACTAAGCTCATGATTATATCAGGAAATAAGACCTGCAAAGTTGACTGATGGAAGCCAGGCTGCCTGGGACCACTCCTGTGCCCAGACAAGCAGAGGGGCACTGGGGCATGGAGTCAAAGCCATGAAGGCTGGTGAACTGGAAAGAAGCAAGTCAATAAACTCTCACTGAATAATTCCTGTGTGCAGGGTGCCAAGCTAAGTGGATCGGAAAGATGAATAAGCAAGGCACCCCCTTCAAAGAATGTTTGTATTGTTGTAGAATCTCAAGCCACAGGGAGTGGAAGACATGAGTTAGCAGAAGCCACAGGGCTGAGAGGAAGAGTAAGGTACCAAATTCCTGAAGTGCGGCCTCCGCTCCTCAGTGGGTTTGGCCCCCTTCCAGCCAGTGACCTTGAGAAGGAGGAAGGGTGACAGAGATGGTGAACATAACCACTGGACACATTTGGGCAAAGGTGGAGACAGGGATCAAGACCATCCCCATGGAAAAGAAATGCAAAAAAGCAAAATGGCTGCCTGGGGAGGCCTTACAAATAGCTGTGAAAAGAAGTGAAAAGGAAAGGAGAAAAGGAAAGATATAAGCATCCGAATGCAGAGTTCCAAAGAATAGCAAGAAGAGACAAGAAAGCCTTCCTCAGCGATCAGTGCAAAGAAATAGAGGAAAACAACAGAATGGGAAAGACTAGAGATCTCTTCAAGAAAATTGGAGATGCCAAGGGAACATTTCATGCAAAGATGGGCTCGATAAAGGACAGAAATGGTATGGACCTAACAGAAGCAGAAGATAGTAAGAAGAGGTGGCAAGAATACACAGAAGAACTGTACAAAAAAGATCTTCACGACCCAGATAATCACGATGGTGTGATCACTGACCTAGAGCCAGACATCCTGGAATGTGAAGTCCAAGTGGGCCCTATTAGAAAGCATCACTACGAACAAAGCTAGTGGAGGTGATGGAATTCCAGTTGAGCTATTCCAAATCCTGAAAGATGATGCTGTGAAAGTGCTGCACTCTGAAAGGTTGTTGTTGAATCACGCGAATACACCGGGATTCTTGGCCCCCGGAGGAGAAGAATTCAATCCGGGGCCAGAGACGAGGCTTGATCGCTCAGAGCTTTTGTGTAATAAAGTTTTATTAAAGTATAAAGGAGATAGAGAAAGCTTCTGACATAGGCATCAGAAGGGGGCAGAAAGAGTACCCCCTTGCTAGTCTTCAGCTGGATGTTATATAGTCACTAGCAGTCTGTTAATGAAAGAAAGGAATGTCTTATAATTCAGAATAGCACCAGGCCCCTCCCCCATAAGATGCATTTTGGGATAATCTTGGCACCAAATGGTTTATCTTGGGCCATAAAATAATTAACTTGATTCTTAAAGAAGGGCAGACCACCATACAAATAGTTTCATTTACATAGATTAGGGGAACAATATCTGAGTATAACATACTGGTTTGTCAAGTAGGTTCTGGGCCCAGAGGCTAACCGACTTGGAGACCGAGTTTGGGGTAAAGGCGTAGTACATTAGCATGGCTTAAGACAAACATTTCCATAAGAAAAAGGCATTGGTTATCTCTAGGCTCAAGAATAGCTAACTTCAGGTGAAACCAGGTGTCATTTTGGCAACACAGTATTTTAAGAGAAACCTCTCTTTAAATTTGTATAGAGAAGGAAAAAAATATTGCTAGTTTGTTTCCTCCTGCCCCTTAAGAGAGAGAAAAATGTCTGACACTTGTAGGCTATTTCCTCCATTTGGAGACCCCTGGCCTTCCTGCCTGTTACCCTCTCAACTCAATATGCCAGCAAATTTGGAAAACTCAGCAGCGGCCACAGGACTGGAAAAGGTCAGTTTTTATTCCAATCCCAAAGAAAGGCAATGCCAAAGAATGCTCAAACTACTGTACAATTGCACTCATCTCACACTCTAGTAAAGTAATGCTCAAAATTCTCCAAGCCAGGCTTCAGCAATACGTGAACCGTGAACTTCCAGTTGTTCAAGCTGGTTTTAGAAAAGGCAGAGGAACCAGAGATCAAATTGCCAGCATCCACTGGATCATGGAAAAAGCAAAAGAGAGTTCCAGAAAAACATCTATTTCTGCTTTATTGACTATGCCAAAGCCTTTGACTGTGTGGATCACAATAAACTGTGGGAAATTCTGAAAGAGATGGGAATACCAGACCACCTGACCTGCCTCTTGAGAAATTTGTATGCAGGTCAGGAAGCAACAGTTAGAACTGGACATGGATCAACAGACTGGTTCCAAATAGGAAAAGGAGTACGTCAAGGCTGTATATTGCCACCCTGCTTATTTAACTTATATGCAGAGTACATCATGAGAAATGCTGGGCTGGAAGAAACACAAGCTGGAATCAAGATTGCGGGGAGAAATATCAATAACCTCAGATATGCAGATGACACCACCCTTATGGCAGAAAGTGAAGAGGAACTAAAAAGCCTCTTGATGAAAAGAGGAGAGTGAAAAAGTTGGCTTAAAACTCAACATTCAGAAAACTAAGATCATGGCATCTGGTCCCATCACTTCATGGGAAGTAGATGGGGAAACAGTGGAAACAGTGTCAGACTTTATTTTTTTGGGCTCCAAAATCACTGCAGATGGTGATTGCTGCCATGAAATTAAAAGATGCTTACTCCTTGGAAGAAAAGTTATGACCAACCTAGATAGCATATTCAAAAGCCAGAGACATTACTTTGCCAACAAAGGTCTGTCTAGTCAAGGCTATGGTTTTTCCAGTGGTCATGTGAGAGTTGGACTGTGAAGAAGGCTGAGTGCTGAAGAATTGATGCTTTTGAACTGTGGTGTTGGAGAAGACTCCTGAGAGTCCCTTGGACTGCAAGGAGATCCAACCAGTCCATTCTGAAGGAGATCAGCCCTGGGATTTCTTTGGAAGGAATGATGCTAAAGCTGAAACTCCAGTACTTTGGCCACCTCATGCAAAGAGTTGACTCATTGGAAAAGACTCTGATGCTGGGAGGGATTGGGAGCAGGAGGAGAAGGGGACGATAGAGGATGAGATGACTGGATGGCATCACTGACTCGATGGATGTGAGTCTGAGTGAACTCTGGGAGTTGGTGATGGACAGGGAGGCCTGGCGAGCTGCGATTCATGGGGTCTCGAAGAGTCAGACATGACTGAGCGACTGAACTGAACTGAACTGGAGGGTAATCTGCCACAGGAATGGTAGACTCGAGCCTCTCCCCACGAACACCTTGAAGGCTGAACTTTTAGAACGGTGCTTCATTTTAAAGCTACTAAGTGGATTCTCATGAGCGAGTTTCTACTCAGTTTCTAGACAATGAGGTTTTAATAATGTTTACATTGGCTAAGAGGCCAGAAGGACCATTTGATATTTAAAGGACCATGTGATATTTAAAACGTGGAGCGCCATGGCTGAGTGCTACTGGGGTCGCAGAGGAGCAGCTGGGGCGAGTGAGAGAGTGATCAGAGAGCTGGAACAATGAGGCTCCAGGCAAGTTATTAACCACCGCAAATCTCTGAAGGGTACTGAGACAGTCCCATAGAACTCTCTAATCACAATTAAGAGGTAATGGGGGCAGAGGGAGTAGGGGATGTGGGAGCCAGAGCAGAGACTTGTTAGAAACCAACAGTGAAGACAGAAACCTCAGAAAGAAGAGACACGTTTGGAAAACCCTTAACAGAGACATTAAGCCAGTAGTTAGAGCGTCAGCCCCACAAGGCTCTGTTTCACCCATCTGGAGTTCAGGTTTTCCTTGCTCATCTAAACGAGCCCCTGGCAATGTTTACCAGAATGGCTACAACCTCCAGGCAGGTAGCCGGACCCTCCATGCACTGGCCCTGCCTCACCTCCCAGCCTCCTGTCCCTTGGCTGTTACCTAACCCCCTCCCACCTGCTGGTTCTGGCCTCTATCTGGATCCCTCCCCAATGACCTGTTGATAACTTCCCCATCCCTCAAGACTCATCTCCTGCAAAATACCTTTCCTAATCCTCCATAGCACATCCTGCTTCTTGATGACACTTTCATTTCATCCTGCATTATAGTAATATGTGCCTGTCTGAGCTCCCACCTTCACCCCACTTAGAGAACTTCAAGGGTAGAAACCTGATCACTTTTATTCATGTACTTGAAGCACTGGGAGCAGACACTAGTGTGTCATAGACCTTAATTGCAGTCGATGCACGGCTGGGACAAAGTTTCCATGACCCTTCAGAGGTCATGAGCTGGGGCCTGGAGCCAGATGACTCAAGCTCCATCACCAGGTAGTGACTGGGGCAGTTTACTTCATCTCTGTGCCTCAGTTTTCTCATCTGTAAAATGAGCATAAGAGGACCTTAAAGGGATTTTGTGATAGTCTCTATAAAGCCTCTAGCTTGCCATGTAGACTCATTGAGTGCTCAGTACATACAGGGAATGACTAGGAACATGGAATAATAGGCATACGATCTCCTTTTAATTCCTGAGAGGGACCTGACTCATTTATGCTATACAATAAGTCCCCTACATGTGAATGAGTTCTATTCTGAGAGTGTGTTGATAAGTCCAGTTTGTTTGTAAGTCCACAAAGTTAGCCAAGGCACCTAACTAACTCAATCGGCTATATAGTATTATACTGTAATATGTAATATGTTTACAATACTCTTCATACAAATAATACATAAAAAAAACAAACAAAATATAAAACATTTAAAATCTTACACTCCAATACTTTGAAAAGTACAGTAGTACGGTACAACAGCTGGCACACAGGAGCAAGAGAGTCACTGACTGGAGGAGGGAGAGGTGGTGGGAGATGGTAGAGCTGAAGGATCGTCAACAACAGGAGACAGAGGACAAGCTGCAATTCACTCACACCTGACATGGATGGAATGTTCGCTTGCATCTTCGAAAGTTCCCAGCTTGAAGGTCGGTATGTAGGGGACTTACTGTATGTCCACGTGGAAGTCTTTGTTTTCTTTAAAGTTCATATACTGCACATAGCTGCTCTATATCATTTCAAAGCTGACTGCGTATGCACAGGAATGCTAGTAGACAATTTGTTAACAAAAATTCAAAATAACTAAGTCAAAGACATTTTCCTCAAAGCAATTTATCAACTCAACTACCCATCAAACTTGTGCCACTACGAGCTGTGTAAGGCCTACAAAAAGGAAAATGAAATGGACAAGACACAACCCCTGCTCCCATGCTGCATCAGTCTCCCCAGCAACAGTTTACAACTATTGCAAAAGTTGTCAATATCCAGACAGGGGTACAAAGAAGGGCTGTGAAAGTCCAGAGTGGAAACCAACCAACTCTGTGCATCTTATTGCTAAAATAAGTGTTACCTTTTCTGTTTCTTCCCAAACCATTCAATGTTTTTTTTTTTTTTTTCCTGAAGTCTATTTCTTATTTCTGTTGGAAAACAGGTGCCATCAGGAAGTCTACATGCTTGAACTTATTTACAAATCAGAAATAGACTCAGATATAGAATACAAACTATGGTTACCAAAGCGGAAAGCAGAGGAGGGATAAGTTAGGAATTCAGAATTAACACATACAGACTACTGTATATAAAATAGATAAACAAGGACCTACTGCATAGCACATGGAACTATATTCAAAATCTTACAATAACCTATAATGTAAAAGAATATGTATATGTGTATATATATATATATGTGTGTACATATATATATATGAAACTGAATCACTTTGCTGTATACCCAAATTATTGTGCATCATCTATATTTCAATTTTTAAAAATAATTCAAAAATTAAAAAAAAAAAGAAAGTCCATTTGATCCCAGGAAATAAGACTCAAAGACAGCCCAGGATCAGCACTACTTAATGAGCTGATCCGAGGCACAGCCTCTATGTATTTTCTGAACTACTTCCACACATGGAGTCATTTCAGCTTTTCAAAGCCAGCAAGGAGACAGCTCAGGGTTTCTAAACTCAAGATACCCTGTTTAAACATAAGAACTCCTTATACCCTGTTTCACTAGTTCCAGCGGTTATCCTCTGAGGACTATGGAAGGAGATGCAGCCAGAGGCTGCTTTGATAAGAACACAGATGGAGGAGATTTTGTTCATGGCTTCCTGGGAGGCTGTTTTACCAAATGCAGTGACCAAAGATCAAAAAATACTACTTTCTTCTCTCTAGTGCAGAGGGGAGGTGAGACAAAGACTTGGACCCAGAAAAAGGAATCTCAGTTTTTCTCTCCCCATGTCAATCTAGAAGTAACTCCCACTTCAGTAATTTCCTACTGAAATTAGAGAGGCAAAGCTAGGGTTCTATTACACTGCATTCTATCAGTGATGTGTGGTCCCTGGGGAACTAGCTGTTTAAGCAGATTTGCATGTCTGGAATTGATGATTTGAGTAATTTTTTTTTCCCCCTCTCAAGAGGCAACATGACCTGATGGGATGAGGACTGTTGTTTTCTTGATGGTTTTCCTTTTGGTCTTGGGGCCTGGATGGGGCTGGGGTCCTGGAGCTCTGGCTGCAATGGAGGGATGGAGGAGTAACCTCCAAGGTTACAGGAGCAACTCTGAGGGTGTTGAGTCCTAGTTCCAGTTGACCTACAGGCCAGCCCGTCCTATGGTTACTTGCTTAAGGCAGTACCTTCTCACTGACACTTCATATGTGTCAGAAAGAAAGAGAGCTGGGCGGTGTCCATGGGGGCTTGAAGAAATTACTTCTTCCTAGCTTCAGTTGTCTCAGCTGTTGAAAGGAGTTGGAGCAGGTTAGAAGTAGGGGACTAGAAAAATCCTGATATTCTCAAAATGTCCCCATTTAATTGATCTGGAAATGAGATTCTCTCTACTGTGTTGGTTTGGGGATATTCTGTGGAGGCCAGGGAAATAATGGTTCCTTGCATTCCTTGGGAGCAGACCACAGTGATTATGGGGAATGGATGTTAAGCTGGAAGCCATCAAAGGCTGCTGTGTAGAGACCAGCCTGCTTTCCAGAACCAGGGGCCTCACAGGTGTTACACCTGTATCTAGGAGACATGCCATAGAGGAAAGAGCACAGACAAAATAGAAATCCTAGCGAGATGAACATCCAGCCACTAGACTAACCACTGAGATTGTGACCAGGGCACATCCCCAACCTAGTCTATTTATAGGGTGAGATAAATGTGGTAGACAAACTCTAAGGAGACCCCCATGGTTCACACCTTCTGGTGTCCACACTCTTGTATAATCCCCTCCCTTTAAGAGCAGGTAGGGCTGTGGCTTGTTCCTGACCAATGGAATACAACAAATGGTGGGATGCCACTCAATCCCATGATGACACTACATAAGCCTATAACACTTGCCCTGCTAGCAGACTCTCTGTATTGACTGCCTGCCTCGCTGGCTCTGATGGAGTAAGCTGCCATATAGAGAGGTCCATAAGGCAAGGAACTGAGGGTGGCCTCTGGCCAGTGTGCTGCAAGGAGTCAAGGACCTCAGTCCAATAACCCTCCAGGAACTGTGCACAACCATGTGAGCCAGGAAACTGATCCTTCTCCAGTCAAGCTGCAGATGAGACCCCAGCCCTGGCTGGCTGCTTCCTGAATGAAAGCCTTGTGAGAGACCCTGAAATGGGAAGCCCAGCCAAGCTGCCCCAGCCTCCTGACCCACAGAATCTGTAAGATAACAAATGAGTGCTGTTGTGCACCATAAAGTTTGTGGTAATTTGTTATGCAGCAGTAGATCACTAATACAGTGAAGCAGGGGAATCTTCCTTGCCTGACGTCCTATGAGTCTGATAATTATGTTCTTCTGCTATCAGCATCACACTGCTCCAACATCACACACACACGCATACACACACACACTGTAGGTTGCTGTCCCTGTGCTGGGGTGAGAATAATTTTTCTTCCTAGATCTCCTAGGGTATGTGTTCTATATTTAGATTCTCATTTAATCAGACTTCATTTTCAGGCTTTGTGGTGCTGATTGCAAACACCTTGCTCACATGCACAGACCCACATTCACACACACAGGTCCCACATTACATTGAATTTAATTAGGGATTAACTTGAAATAAAAAGACTCCAGCAAGAAAGAGGACTCCCCTGAGACAGAGTCTAAGGGCATGTAACATGAGGCATTGGTATTATTATCTGGTAATTGATTCTGAGAGAAAGGGTCAAGTAAAAGAATCAGCTATGGTTTTTCCAGTAGTCATGTACAGATGTGAAAGCTGAGCACTGAAAAATTAATGCCTTCAAACTGTGGTGCTGGAGAAGACTCTTGAGAGCTCCTTGGACAGCAAGGATATCAAACCAGTCAATCCTAAAGGATATCAACCCTGAATATTCATTGGAAGAACTGATGCTGAAGCCAAAGCTCCAATACTTTGGCCACCTGATGCAAAGAGCTGACTCATCAGAAAAGACCCTGATGCTGGGAAAGATTGAAGGTAGGAGAAGAAGGGGATGACAGAGGATGAGATGGTTGGATGGCATCACTGACTCAGTGGATATGAGTTTGAGCAAACTCTGGGAGATTGTAAAGGACAGGAATGCCTGGAATGCTGCAGCCCATGACATTGCAAAGAGTTGAACGGGACTGAGCAACTGAATATCAACAACAAAAAGAATCTGCCAACTCAACCGCAAAAAAGAATGAAATCATGCCATTTGTAGCAACATAGATGGATCAGAGATTATCATACTAGCTGATGTGAATCAGACAAAGACATATTCTATGATATCACTTACATATGGAGTCTAGAAAAATGATACAAATTATCCTATTTACAAAACAGAAGCAGACTCACAGACTTCAAAAACAAACTTACGGTTACCAAAGGGGAAAGGTGAGGGGGTGGGGATAAATTAGGAGGTTGGGGATGAGCACAGATTCTTTACCACCAGAGCCACTAGGGAAGTCCCATCATATACACTACATTATATAAAACAGATAACCAACAAGGACCTACTGTATAGCATAGGGAACTCTACTCAGTATTCTGTAATAACCTATGTGGGAAAAGAATCTGAAAAGGAAAAGATATATGGATACTAGGCACAGGGTTCCTGCTCAGTCATGTCCGACTCTTTGCAATCCTTTGGACTGTGTAGACTGACAGACTCCTCTGTCCATGAGATTTCCCAGGCAAGAATACTGGAGTGGGTTACCATTTCCTCCTCCAGGAAATCTTCCCCACCCAGGGATCTTTCAGATTCAGGAATCGAACCCATGTCTCCTGTGTCTTCTGTAATGCAGGCAGATTCTTCAGCCTCTGAGTCATCAGGGAAGACAGATATATGTATACGTATAAGTAAATCACTTTGCTGTACACCTGAAACTGACACAGCATTGTAAATCAACTACGAAAGTGTTAGTGTCCAACCCTTTACGACCCCATGGACTGTAGCCTGCCAGGCTCCTCTGTCCATGGAATTCTCCAGGCAAGAATACTGGAATGGGTAGCCATTCCCTTCTTCAGGGGATCTTCCCAATCCAGGGATGGAACCTAGGTCTCCTCCATTGTAGGCCGATTCTTTACCATCTGAGCCACCAAAAGTTTTTTTTAAAAAGAATTAAGCCTGAGGCAGAATTAATCTAGCAGGGGAGCACCACTTCTATAATATCTTTTAAAATGGCCACTTGTATTTTAATAGCTGCAAAAGACACTGGGGTCAGAAAGAGACATGACTGAGTGACTAATACAAAGACATTAGACTTCTTTTTAGGTAAAGAGAGTGGGAATAGTAAGCTGTGTGTTATTTAACACATTTTGTTCCTTTCTGAGTCTGCTTTTCTGGAGTCCTGACATCCTCTACAAACAAAAGCAATGTTATGGATGGCCTCATTTTGGACAGGAATGATGTGAGACCAAAGTTTGGCTAGTGTCTAGGGTAATGACTGTCAGAACATTCCAGAGTGGTGCTGAGGAAATCCGGCCCACACACATCTTCAAGTTTGAGGAGAAGCAAATCTGTGCCTTTACCAGCAGGACTTTCTAGGCCTGGTGGGGAGCCAGACACTCTGTTCCAGGAGAGTTTGGGAGGTGCTACTACTGTAGCTGACTTAGGAAGATGTGACAGGAGCCAGAAGAGGTGAAAATGTCCGAAAGTCAGCACAGGGCTGGGGGGCCAGCGAGCAGTGCTCAGGAAATAATTTTGAATGAATGAATGACAAAGCATTAATTCCTGCCCTTACAAGCCTAACAGCTCCATTTCCCAGGGGTTTTCCCTTAGCGCTTCGACTTAGCCACCAAAGGAAAAATAAGATACACCATTGCCCTTCAAGAAACTTACGAGACAGGACAAGACTCAGGAAATGACCAAAGACAAGGGAAGGCCTAGTCCATTGAGACGAGAGGAACTTAGGGAAATTTCAGGGAATTTCTGGTGATCCCTTCCAAATCACAGCAAAACTTTGGGTTAGGCAAGGGTTGTGGACACTTCTTGATGAACCGATTGAAAATTTCAAAGTCCCCTGCTGCTTGTGGCCCTAGCAGAAGTTCCAGGATGAAGGCAGTTGCTGTCCTAGGGTTCAGTACCTGCAGCCGGGCCAGCAGCGAGGCAGCCTCGGCCGATCCAGGGCCTCCGCCGAGGCCAGTCCGCGCCCCGCGCCGCTCGCGGCCGACCGGCCCCGACGCGCGGAGCCCCGGGCGAGCCTTTGTGCCGCCGCCAGCTGCCTTTGTGAGACGCGGGTTCGCGCGCCCCTCCAGGCGGCCGCCTCTGCAAGGATCGCCCCCGCCGCGCTCCATACCTGCTCCTTTGTCACCAGCTGCCGAAGAATTCAGAAAATCAAATTTATTTCCCGATTACCGATTACCGCCGGGACGCCCCTTTGTGCGGTGAGGCCTCTTTAACGGTTGCGATTCCAGCCCACTCTGTGAAGAAGGCTTTTTAAGGAAAGTGCGCCCCGCTGACTCCTGGCCTCCGTGGGAACTCGCGGGCGAGATCTTCTCGCAATAAAGACGCTATCGAGCCCCAAGACGTGGGCTTGTCAAGTATCCTGCCTGCTAACGGGGATAAATCAATAGGCCTCTTGAGTTCGGATAGTGTATTTCCTTTCTCCCCCCTTAGGAATGAATGGATGGATGTTGACTCCACGGCTCGCCAACCCAGCGCTGCCCTCAGCCTGCGGGTAAATCCATTTCATCCTTTGAGTGCTCAGCGCTACCAGCTCCTCGACACTGCCGGAAGCCACAGGCCAATCTGAAAAAGTTCCTCTTCCACCGGATTCTCAGGTGTCTTAGGCACCTGAAGATAAACAATGGTACCATCATTTCACCTGATTAGGTTGAGATTTCCTGAAATGGACACAAAATATTGCCTCGCCTTGCCAAGTTTTGTCCACAGTAGGCAGGGGAGTGTGGTTTTTTGTTGTCTGTATTTTTGTGGGTTGTTTTGTTTTTTGTGGTTTTTTTTTGGTGCTTGTGTGGGGAAACCAGCTTTCCACGTGGCTGTGGTAAAGAACCCGCCTACCAATGCAGGAAACGTGGGTTCGATCCCTGGGTCAGGAAGATCCTGTGGAGGAGGAAATGGCAACCCACTCCAGTATTCTTACCTGGGGAATCCCATGCACAGAGGAGCCTGGCAGGCTATAGTCCATAGGGTTGCAAGGAGTTGGACATGACTGAGCACACACACACATGTGGAAATAAATGTTTCTTTTAAAGAAAACCAATTTTTTTTAAAGATAATGTAGAGTAGACCCATGCTGACAATATACATCATTTCCACTCTTTTTGTAATAGCAGAAGTGTTAGTCACTCAGTTGTGTGCAACTCTTTATGACCCTATGGACTGTAGTCCGCCAGGCTCCTCTGTCCATGGGATTCTCCAGGCAAGAATACTAGAGTGGATTGACATTCCCTTCTCCAGAGGACCTTCCTGACCCAGGGATTGAACCCAAGTCTCCTGCATTGCAGACAGATTCTTTACCGTCTGAGCTATAGGGAAGATCTTTTTGTCCACTCAAAAATTAATGTGTAGGAGAAATAGATGCACAGATCCACCAACCTATCAGCATCATTCCAATAATACCCTGAAAACAGTTACAAAGACCATCATAATTCACACATTCATAAATAATATTTAGCGTTATAATTTGAATTATATAGTCATGAAGCAAAGGCATCCATAATAGGAGAACTTGGTCCACTGATTTTAAATTTTGCGTGTTCTAAATCTTTTGCAAACACTAAAAAAAAAAACAGTAATGATATATAGCACTTAGCAGGAGTCTTTTTTCTCCTCTACCTCTTGTTTTTTTATTGTGAGAATTTGGAGATGCCACTCAGTTGCTCTGTGACTAAAGGAAGCGAATATAAATCAATGCCACATTTGCTAACAAACAGCATTCCTTTCTTTATCTACATCTGTGCGTCTTCTCTCTCTCTCTCTCACACACACACACACATCCCCCACAAGAGCTTGGCCCACTCAGCTTCCCTGTAATTTCACAAAAGAGTGACTCTAATGTTTTCTGCTTCGTAGGGAGCCACTGGTCATGGCGGTGAATTGGATACCTACACCAGAGAAAGCCTGAGAGGCGTAATCAAATAAGGGAACCACTTGAACTGAACTCCCAGCAGGAGCAGGAGGGAGGCCTGGAGAGGTTACAGGTACTTTTTATCCAGCCTCACAGGAGAGAACCAACTTCCTGCTGCTAGAAATTTGTCTGCAATTTTTTTCCTCATTCAGACAGAGAGCTGGGGTCCAGGAGACACTGGGTTGATATGATAACTTGATTAAGGCCGGGACAGATGACATGGGAGCACCAAGTCAGCTCAAAGGAATCTGTGCTCTCCTCTTTAACCTCTCCTTGGGAGCCTACAAATTATATCTATTAATGTATCAGCCCCCTGGCATCACACAAATACATCATCCCCTTAAATGTATGTCAATCATTCACAGGAGCCTTCGTGGAATACCCACCACGTTTTCATTTCTCTCCCTTAAAAAAAAATAAAGTTTAACCTGTTGGGTTGCTCAGACAAAGGATTGTAGCCTGCCACCTCTTGCTGCAGTCACTTGGGAGGTAGGAGTCGTGTTGTCAGCCCAAGCGTTCAGAGAATCGTTTAAATGGGCCCCAGGCAGCTGGATAGGATCCAGGGGAGAGACTCTCCGAGGAGGAAGGATTTGGAAACCATGTTCAGTGAAGCATGAATGGAAAAAAACTGAGGATTAGTCTGGAGAAGAGAAAATGCAGAGAGAACTTGAGATCTAAAGAAATACTAAACGGAAGGAGGCTGGGTGTCTTGCATGGGTCCCCGGAGAGCCCAGAGAGAGACAGACAGTCAGGGAAAGCCAGCAGAGTGCCTGGATGAGAAATGGGCCACGTGCTGCGGCCGCCCTGGGCGGATGTGAAGAAATCCTCAGGCAGTATGGCCACAGTCACCGGAATCCCAGTTCCCTGCCCAGAGCCAGGAGACAGCCAGCCACTGAAAGGCTGAGAAGCTTCAGTTCCAAATACTGCTGGGAGAGGAGGTGAACTGAGGGTTAATTTACCATCCATACAACATATAGATTTTTTAAGTGTAGAGTTCAATGAGTTTTCATAAATGTAACCTATGTAACCACCAGCCCAGTCAAGACAGAAACATAATGAAAAGCCTAGAGAGAGGTTTCTTTGCCCTCTTTCCAGTCAAAATGCCCACTCCCCCCACCCCACCCCCGGCAATCACTGTTCAGATGTCTCTCACTCTAGATCCATTTTGTCTGTTTTGTCTGCGTTTAAATGGAATTGGTCAGTATGGGCTCTTTTGTCTCTGGTTTTTTTTCACTTTATGTGCTTTTAGGACCCATCCTTGTAGTTTGTCCTTTTTATTGTTGAATAGTTTTTCCAATAAGGATAAAACACCTCATGTTTGCCTGCTCTCCTGCTGATGGACATTGGGGTGTTTCCAGTTTGAGGTTATTATTAATGCAAACCGCTACTAGCAGCACCCTCTCACAATTTTTTGGTGCTGGCTCAAAGTGTATATTCTAAATGTCATTTTGAACTGGACTGCAAAGCAGGGAAAAGCCCAAAGCCATAAGGCATGGTTTTAGTCAAGGCAGGAAAGCTTTCTGGGACTTGACAGTTTCTGGTTTGCACGTCTTTCCCAGAAAACACAAGTTGTACCCCTATTCTTCCCACTGGTGGGCAGCAGGCTCCATCAGGACTGCTGTCTGCAACTGGGGCCCTTCCTGAGAATATCTCAGCAAAAGGGTTGTTAGTTATCATTTAGATCTACTTGAAATGTTGAAATTCACACCTGCTGAGCTCCTGCCATGTGCCAGGCCCTGTGGGTGCACTGGGGGCTATGGGAAGAGAGAGAGGAATCTGAGGAGCCTGTCTTTAACCTGCTTGCAGTCTAAAAGGAGAATTAAGTGAGGTGTAAATTATGAAACCATAACTCCGTGTTCAACAAACATTCACAGGTCAACTGCTCTGCTGGTGTGAACTGGGACAACTATTGAGAGCCCACATCTGCTGTGTCACCTTGAGACAAGGAACCTGTTCACACTGGATGAGCCCATGTCTATGCATGTCCTCTTTCAGATGGCCCTGAAGGTGACACGGGCAGTGAGACTTTGAAGATCACATCAAAGCCATCAAAGCACAAAATGTTGGTGCCGGATGGCCCTTTCAAGTTCACGGTCCACTCCATCCCAAAGACAGATGGGAAAACTGAAGCCCATGCTAAGAGAAGTTCCTTCCCCAAGGCCACAGGCAGAAATGTTTGCCCTTCTAGTACAACCATTATTCTGCTGTATCAGTCTGCCATTTATGACAAAGTCCTCGTTATATGACAGAGAACTATTTATAATGCTAGTATTGAGGGATATGATTAGCACCTTTGCTGTGGGTTGATATGTCAGATTTGGCCTGTGAGCAGCTGTTACATTTAGAGAAACACCTTTGAATCCAGAAGTCATCCAAACTCTGTGATAAAAACAGTAGACCATGTCATGCTAGGATCCTACGTGATTATGGCTGATTTGTCCTCCAAGTTGTTTATTTATCTCATTGTTGGGCTTTTGGTTTATTTCCTTGTCACTTTTTCTATACATTGGTTTGACAGCTGTGTAATCATAGAATATTGTATCATCTACTTTATATTTTGTTTTTTTTGGGTTTTTTTGAGTAAAACCTTCTTACTTTGGCCAAACCATTCTTGCCTTTAAAAACACTGATATATATTGCATGACTACAAAGGGAAAAAAAAAAAATTGTGATCACATTGAAATTCCATACTCTTTTCCAAACAGTTATTAACAGATTTATGTCAAAGAAAAAATGAAATGAATTTGGATTTATGCGAACTTGGCAAGAATTCATTCAGAATTCATTTGCAAATCGGAGGGGACAAAGATACCACTATTCCTACTTTGTGGTTTTTAAATAATACTAAAATGTATAAAGTACTTTATCCATACACACACTTGACAGTTTTCAAAATATCTTTATATCCATTCTTTTACTGGAACCCCTGACCAATGGGCAAAGCATGTGTTATCTCTTTTGCAGATTAAGAAAACAGCCTCAATATCTCATAATAACCTATAAAGGAAAAGAATCTATATCTGTGTGTGTGTGTGTAACTGAATCACTTTGCTGTACACTTGAAACTAATACAACATTGTAAATTAACTATACCTCACTAAAAAGAAAGAAAGAGGGAGAGAGAGAGATAGGAAAAAAGGAAAGAAGGAAGAAAACAGCCTGGGATAAGTCACTTATCCATGTTCACATAGGGAACACATCCGTGTGACGGCCACCATACCACCCTCCACCCACAGAGCAACAGAGCACACGCCCAGCCCACACCACACCCAAATAAAACAGAAGGCTCCACACCATGAGTGAATCATGAGATCTGTGATCACGGAACATGTTTTTTAAACACCTAATATTTACTTTCTGTATGTCTTCTGTCAGAAACAAAACTGGCAACATAATCTGCAGGACCCCGTGCAAAATGGAAAGTAGGGAGCCCCTTGTTTGAAAAGTCGGGAAAAGGTGCCATTGAAGGTCTTAAATATAAAGTTCTTCCTTTCATCTGTGGTCTCACTTTCAGCTTCTCATGGTGATTTTGATCTTCTATTTATTGCCATTCTAAGTAAAGCAAAATGAAATTTTTAAATGATTAGCATGAGCTTTACCATTCAGCTTTAGATTGTACAAGGCCAGTTTTTAATGCAAATACAAGAGCATTTTACTCTTATGCAGAATCACCAAAATCATAGAATTTTGATTTTATATCCCACATGTACATGTTTTTTGTTCTTACCAGAACAGCAGAAGTGCTGCTCAAAACTAACTCAAGTGTTTTTTATTTTACTTCTTAATACACACCCGTTCCCCCAGCTCACTCTGTCTTAGGTTGCTGCTGAAAGGACTAGCCACTCTGCGTCCTCCTCTCTCTCCCTTTCCTTCTTTCATCATTTTCAGTGTAAATGATTGGTCAATAGGGGGAAGTCTCATGAGTCAAAAAGGATATGATGGGGTCGTCTGTCAGTCGTGTTTCTTAGAACATCTGTGTCTTCTTTCTGCATTCTTCCATTCTGGTTTGAACAGAAAGCATGAGCCTCTTGGGGCCACCAATGCCCCACTTATTCAGTTGCAGATGCAGCACACTTACCTTGCTTTCAGTGTCACTGAACTTCCACGACTGTGGGCCCCCTTAGAGGGATTCTGTGTTCCTGGGGCTCAGGAGCGTTCTATGTGTGAACAGCAAGCAAGGAATTGCAGTGGACAAGCACATTGCATGCCTTTTCCTTGCTCCATCATCTTATTGGACTTCACTTTACAAAACAGAAGATGAAATCATTAAGCCTGTAGACACAGTGATAGCAGAGCATGAAACCAAGCACAGGACCCTTGCGAGCACAGCATCCTGTACAACTGCACAGGTCACATGTCTGTGAAGCTGGCCCTGGTCAGAGGTCAAAGTCAACTTCTATACTTGGTAGTCTAGAGGCCTAGAGGATGGAGATATGTTTCTTGGGCCTGAACTATAGCCACACTTCTGGACAAGTTCCAGGGTGGACCCCTTTCTTACAACACACTCCACTGATGAGGCGCAGAGAAGCACCATCCTATAGAGAAGATGGGATATCCAGGGCTACTCCACTGGACAGCCATGTGCCTGCAGCTGAGTGGCCTAGGAGTGAGAAGGAACGGAGTGGGGAATGTACAAATCATTTAGGCATGACTAAGATATAGGAGAAATCTTGTCCAGGAAATGCTATCATGCTCAAAAATTAAGCTGGAAATCCAAAAATGTAACCATAATCCAGTGGTGCCCTTCTTTCTCCAAAAAACACTGTTTTTAAGCAGCTCATCACTGACGGTATTTCTCTGGCACACACATCTGCATGACTTTCCATGCAGGAACCTTAGTGATAGGGTGGGGAAAGCCAGAGAGACCCAAGCTCTGGTCAAACCTCTGGTTCTTTCTCGATGTGTGATCCTGAGCCAGCCACCTAACTCTCTGCACCTCAGTTCTCTTAGTTGTAAAATGAGAGCAACAATTCCTCATCCAGTGGTAGGTGCTTGTGAGAATTAAACTAGACAATGGCCATAAAATGGAGTGTAAGCTGAAAATCACTGCATACATGTGAAGCCACGTTAGTTAGTATCCCATGTATAAACGGTGTGTATCACATACAGACCCCATCAGGAAATTTCACTCTGGGGCAGAGTGATTTACAAAGCCTGTTCAGAAGTGGAGTCAATTAAGGTCAGCTTTCTATGTTGCTAAACAACAGGGGATTCTGGGTTCAGTAACGTTGAAAGGCAGGCCCAACACACCCCTTGAAACCGGGCTTTTGAGAGGGTTCAAAGGAATGCGAAACAAAAGCCGCTCTTTGTGATGTGTTCACTCTTCCTTCATTGTCCCCTTTTACCCTCCAAGGGCCTTCATGTAAAGAAAGGGGCTGCTAATGTGGCGAGTGGGAGTTGAAAATCGTCCTGGGCCAACAATGTTGGCACATTCTGCCCGGCCTCATTACAGAATCATCTGAAATGCTTGAGAAGTGTTTCCCACTCATTAGCATAAATAGCAGAAAAACTCTTTCACAAACAAAGCAGGTTCCATCTGCCCCCAGTATGTCCTCACCTTGACTTCAAATGGCCAGTCCCTCCCCCAGCACAATACCAGGGGCACCGGCCTCCGAGGCCCCAAGCACCCCACTTCAGAAGGGCATTCAGTGAAATATCAACACGGTAACCTGCATGTTTATTCATTGGCCGCCCCCTCCTTTTAATGGAGTCCCTTCCCCATTGTGGCCACTTGATGCTTTCACAGACCTAAAGGGAGAGGCTTCCTTTTCCAAGCTCTTAGGATCCTTAGCAACCCACACCTTGTGAGTGGGTCGACCAGGCTAATTCGGTTTGTTCTGCCTATGTGGCCCTAGCGTATTTTGTCAGGTATTCTGCTGTGGGATTAAAGAGTCATTAATCACTCTGACCTGACTCTGACAAGGTGGCTTTTGCAATGAAGTCCACTTCCCTGGTGCTGGCCAGAGACAAGGCCAGAGCTGTCTTGCATTAACTGTGGAAGAATGCACTGGTTCCTCCCCAGTCAACCTCAGGACACCATCCACAGCCCCAGTCCCGCAGGAGCTGGTGCCAGGGCCGGCGGTGGCCTCTATCTGTAGGCAATCAGAGCTCACAGCCCCTGGGTGGAATCAGTTCTAGAAGGATGGGCTTCTAGCATGACGAAGTTGGGTGACGATAGGGACCTGAGTTGCCATCCACATAGCCCCAGGTTTTGCTAAAGAAAGCACTGAGGCTCAGAACGAGGAGGGGCTTGCCAAAGGGTACACAACGAGTCACGTAGAAAGTCAAAATTAGAATGGGCATCTCTCCATCACTCTAGAATCCAAATCCAATCCATAACTTTTTATAACCATTTTCAACACCGCTGATACTATTGTGTTGAGCAATTCAGAGGGCCCTGAGCTCTTGAGAAAGAAGGGAAGTCATTTTCATTCACCAAGTGCTGCAAAAGTCTAGGCACTGAGCTAGGTATTTTGCATACATTTAACTTAATTTAAATGTCATTTAGATGGGTAAGCAAATGAAAGTGCTCAGCAATTATTAGCTCTCATTCAACACCACTATTTTCCTAGGTAAGCATTATCATCCCTATTTTTTATAGATGGAAAAAACAGAGACACAGAAAGGTTAGGTAATTCATTCATAGCTTATATTCTTTCCCCGGTGGATTTAGGAAAAATGAGAAGAGTTCCCTATATCCAGGTGTTCTTGTGAACTTTCATTATTACTTATGTAAATCATAAATTAAAAGTTTAGGTCAGTCATTTAACATCAGGTTATCAGGATTTATTATTTTCCCTTTTATCTCTTAGATGTGTGATAACTTTTTCTCTGGGCTTCCCTGGTGGCTCAGTGGTAAAGAATCTGCCTGCTAATGCAGGAGACTCGGATTTGATCCCTGAGTCAGGAAGATTCCCTGGTAAAGGAAATGGCAACCCATTGCAGTATTCTTGCCTGGAAAATCCCATGCACAGAGGAGCCTGGCGGGCTACAGTCCATGGGGTCACAAAAAGAGTCAGACACGACTTAGTGACTAAACAACAACTTTTTCTCTCCTGATGTTTTCCTGTCTTTCTTTCTTCCTTTATTCTTTCATCAATTTAACAAACATTTACTGAGCACCTGTGATGCCAAGTGCTGGGGATGCTGAGATTAAAAGCACATGGCTGCAGGCCCTCTTTCTTACAAAGTTACTGAAATGAGCGTCTCATAAATTCAAGAGCAAACCAAGAAAGAGGTAGACATGAATGCAGGATCCAAGAGCTCCAACCTGGAAAGGAAGGAGCCTCAGGGTGCTGACCCTAAGCCACCCGCACCACTGCAGGACAGAACTCCAGAAGGGGCTTCGCACAGAGGCAAGTTGGATAGAAGAACTGGTTGTTCAAATAACTGTGGCGGGTATTTTGATCTTTGGCAAAGAGTTTGAATTTTAATTATTGCTTAATACAAAGGAAACAAAGCAAATGAAAAAAAGAAAGCAGTTACTAACTCCAGAAAGGGAAATCAATCACAGTTTACCAAAAGGCTCCATTATAAATATAATTTATATTTTCATAATGTTGTTAAAAACAAGACAACAGGCCCAGAATGGAGTCACTTATACTAAGCTACATGTCATCAAACTGAGGCTCCATTTTAATTTTCGATTCTCCCAGAAACTGGAATTGTAAACCAGTCCATCAGAAACCATTTGAGTAGTTACCAGGCTGGAAATCTGCCTGATAGACTTGTGCCATTCCTGAAAGCAACCTTCCTAGTATAACTTCTTATTTCTGCTCCTTTCTGCCTATAAACGACTTTCATTTCATACAGCCTCTTAGATCTCCTTTCTATCTGCTAGTTTGGTTGCTGCTTAACTCATGGATCATCGAATAGAGAGAACCACTAAGATCTTTAACACTACTGGGTTGAATTTTGCTTTTTACACTGTAAATCCAGAATAAACTATATTAGCATTTTACCATCTTGGGAAGATTGGACTAGAAAAGGAGTGTGAGTAAAAAGGGAGGGGGAGCTGGCTAGAGCAGGGGATGAAAGAGCAAATCTCCTCTTTCCTGGTGGGGATTCCAGAGTCAGTGCTTAAAACTGAAAAAGCAGAACAGAAACACAAGCATGTGAAGGGCCACCCTCTTAAAACTGTTTGACTCTCCCCATTATGTGTATGTGAAACTTTGATAAATACAGAAACTAAAAAGTCATTGACTGATGTAATTTGAAAAATAGACTTTGTGTTGTTGCCAAGGGGTTAACAATGTCCTTGGGAGACTGTCAGAAGGAGAAATATTCATCACACACCTGGGATGCCCTGGCCCTGCTGGCCCGCTGAGATGGACGATTGGGAGGAAGTTTGCAGTGGAGGAGGGGCAGCCAATGCCTTGAGCAGCCGTGGCCGGAAAAGCGGGGGAGTCCTGAGGGGTGGGTTCCATGAACCATGAAAGTCTGGAACAAGGAGAAGGAGGTAGAACATCATGGAGAGAATCCCCAGGCACGAGAATTCTCAGGTGCTGTCTCCTGAGGGTGACTAGGTAGGACTATTAGCCTGAGCCAGGCCCACTTTGAATCCCAGCTTATGTGCTTACAGGTCACATGACCTTGGACAAACTACGGAACCTCTCTGAGCCTCATTTTCTACCTCTATAAAAAAGAAAAATGGTCCCCTTTTCCCCCTGCCCCCCCAAAAACATATTGTTGGTCTAAGATCCCCCAGTCTATGGGGTCACACAGAGTTGGACACGACTGAAGCTACTTAGCAGCAGCAGCAGCAGCAGCAGCAGGAGCAGCAGCAGCAGCAGGTTTTAGGCTTTCAGTTTAACAATAGGGCCAAGGGTTTCTACAGGGAAGTAAGCACCAAAGCCTGAAAATTGAGTCTTTTACTGTCTTTTGCAGAAGTCAAAGCACAGAGAGATGCAGGTATCTTGGAGGGACCTTTGAAAGCAGACTAGGAGAGAGAGATGAGAACTTTCTCCAGCCATGGAGAGAGGCCCCTGGAGTCCTGTGCAATCTCAAGCCTTTAAGAAGGTGGCCTCCTCACACAGCTCTATGGTGCCCCAGGAAGACCAAGCCTGAGAGGGCTTGGAGTATCTCAGCCTCCTCAGGACCCATCAGGGAGAGTGGAGGAGAGTCAAGCAATGATAGGGATTGAGTTTCTCCAACTGGAAGGATGAGGGCATCGAGAAAGATTTAAGATGATTTAAAAAAAAAATAAAGTGGTATTTCTTGCACAAATAAATTTGCATAAGATTCATACCCACCACAAAATCACATACCGAGTAAGGGAAGAATGGACAGTCCCTCCACCTCCAACTTCTGTTTGCTACCTGTGGGGCTTTGGCCAGGTGGGTTGAGGGGACTGGCCCAAAAAGTTGAAAACACCAAGTTTCACTTTATTTGCTGCATAGAAAAAAACTAGTCTTCACACTGCAGTGAACTCCCCATCGCCCCTCGGCCAAGGGATGACTCCATAAGTACACCCTCCTGGCTCCAGGAGGACCCACATGCCATGTACCAGGAGCCATGAGATTCATCCCTACCATGGAGAAAGCATCTACCCAGATGCACAGCCCATATTCAGAGACTCAGCCAGAAACTCTCCCAAAGCTACCTGTCCCTTCCCCCAGAGCCTGAACATTTTTAAAATTAAGAAAATATCTCTTTTGGGGGGAGTAGGTCTATCTGACCTTACAATTACCCCAATAGTTTATAAATGATCAGTGGTGCTCATTTATCAACTCTCATTGCACCTTTTACTTCCTCTTCCCAGAACAATTTGTGTGACATGCTTATTTGTGTAAACATGCATGCGTGCATGCTCAGCTGTGTCTGACTCTTTGAGACCCCATGGACCATAGCCCACCAGACTGCTCTGTCTATTGAATTTTCAGGCAAGAATCCTGGAGTGGGTTTCCTCCTCCAGGGAGACATTCCCAACCCAGGGATTGAACCCGTGTCTCTTGAATTGGCAGGCGGATTGCTTGCCACTGACGCACCTGGGAAGCTCTTTGTTTGTGTAACTGTCTAATCTCTGTCTCCTGCATTAGAACTTCCATGAGGAAAAGGACTGTGACTTGTCCTTTGCTGTATTCCTAGTTTGTGGCACAGTTTTTGAAACACAGATGTGCTCTGTTGTTACTTCCTGAATGAACATGGAACGATCACATTTGGCCAAAACCTTAGTGATCACCCAGCCCAATGCTCTGAGAGGCTAAGGCCCAAGAAGGCTGAACCACTTGCCTCAGATTTCAAATTTGGTTGAAAAAAATCCAAGGACTTCAGGCAGACCCCATGGACAGTAGGGGCTGTAGACCCCACCAGGCTGCTTTGTCCACAGGATTCTTCTAGGCAAGAATACTGGAGTGGGTTGCCATGCCTTCCTTCAGGGGATCTTCCCCACCCAGAGATTGAACCTGTGTCTCTTATGTCTCCTGCATGGGCAGGCATTTTCTTCACCACTAGCACCACCTGGGAAGCCCAACCGGCTAAAGGTGTCATTACAAAGGAGGAGGAGGAGACAGGGACGACAGAGAATGAGATGGTTGGATGGTATCACTGACTCAATGGACATGAGTTTGAGCAAACTCTGGGAGATGGTGAAGGAGAGGGAAGTCCGACATGCTGCAGTCCATGGTGCTGCAAAGAGTCGGACATGACTGAGCCACTAAACAACAACAATCGTTACAGATTGTGACTAGAACACCTCTAGTCACCTAAAGGAAAGGAAGTTGTTGGGAGAGGTGCAGATCTGATCATCTGAGGAGGTGACATTTCAACAAAAACCTCCCTACCCTAATTGGCCTTCCTACCGCATGCCCTCCCTTGTCCTGTCTCTGCCAGCTTTTTTAGACCAAGGTCAGTAGCTTACTCTCTGGTGGGGGAGTCCAGCTTTATTCTAGGGCTCTGATCTACACTTCTCACCTTGGGCAATGTGCACTGATAGAAGATAGCAGGCCACTTGGAACCCTCTCACCAGAACTTGTAACCTTTCCTCTAAGGCAGCTGTGGGAAGAATCAACCTGATTTTGATCTGAACTCGGTTCTTGTGGTGGCTGGAGGGAAATGGGCACTGGGTCATGTGACCCACCCTCTCTCTCACCCAAGGCTGACATGGGTGAATTAAGGCCACTCTGCTCTACTTTCAGAAAAAGACTCAGCCAGAAGAAACGGAAAATAAAACTCATCCTTCAGAAAGGACAGAACTCAAGCAAAGCTCTAATACTTGTCTTAATTTCTCCAAGTAGAATCCAAGGGTCAGAGCTGGCAGAACTCTTCTAATTCGATGATGCCATTTCACACAAATGGAGACTGGGGAATGGAGAGGAAAGTGGCCCATGGAGGTCACAGAGCTATCAGAGACATGGCTAGCATCCAGGCTCTGGGACCCCCAGTTCTTTTTTCTTACTGAATCATGCAGTTCACTCAAGAGCCCTAAGCGTATTTGATTTGGGTGATTCAGTTGATCTCTACCCCACTAGTACCCAAACTCTAACTATCACTCCCAGAAGGGTTAGCCTGTAGCAGATGCATGCCACGAACTTGGATTATGTGGACCTACATCTATGAGATACTGATCCAGGGAGGACTGTTTCCAACAAAGGTTATCCAAGCAGGCCTCAGCTGGGAGCTATCACCACACAAAATCTGCCCAGGTATGCAAGAAAAGATTTGCACACCGCTATGTGAAACCAACGGAGAAGGCAATGGCACCCCACTCCAGTACTCTTGCCTGGAAAATCCCATGGATGGAGGAGCCTGATGGGCTGCAGTCTATGGGGTCGCGAAGAGTTGGACACGACTGAGCAACTTGACTTTCATTTTCACTTTCATGAATTGGAAAAGGAAATGGCAACCCACTCCAGTGTTCTTGCCTGGAGAATCCCAGGGACAGGGGAGCCTGGTGGGCTGCTGTCTGTGGGGTCGCACAGAGTCAGACACGACTGATGTGACATAGCAGCAGCAGCAGCAGCAGGTGAAACAAGGATTCCTGGGATAAGTATCTAAGTCTTCCCAGCTTCTGGGATCTGCTGGGACAGAGTGAAGGAAGCAAGGATAGCTCACTTTCAGTAACTCTGCTCACCCTTCATGTCCTCCAACACCATCACCTCCTATACCCCCTTTGCATCCTCTTCCACTTTTTCTACATACACCACCTCCATCATGACCTCCACCACCACCACCATCTCCACCACCTCCACCATCTCTACCACCACAACCATCTCCACCACCACCACCATCTCTACCACCACAACCATCTCCACCACCATCACCTCCACCACCACCTCCACCATCATCATCACCATCTCCGCCACCACCACCACCACCTCCACCACCATCTCCACCACCTCCAGCACCACGACCACCACCTCCACCAACACCACCACCACCTCCGCCATCACCACCTCCACCTCCACCATCACCACCACCTCCACCACCATCATTTCCACCACCACCATCTCCACCACCTCCAGCACCACCACCACCACCACCACCAGCATCTCCACCACCACCTCCACCACTACCATCTCCACCACCTCCACCACCACAACCATCTTCACCACCACCATCTCAACAACTTCCAGCACCACCACCACCACCATCTCCACCACCACCATCTCCACCACGACCATCACCTCCACCACCACAACCATCTTCACCACCACCATCTCAACAACTTCCAGCACCACCACCACCACCATCTCCACCACCACCACCTCCACCACCACCACCACCTCCACCACCACCAGCATCTCCACCACCACCACCTCCACCACTACCATCTCCACCACCTCCAACACCACCACCACCTCCACCACCACAACCATCTTCACCACCACCATCTCAACAACTTCCAGCACCACCACCACTACCATCTCCACCACCACCACCTCCACCACCACCACCACGATCTCCACCACCACCTCCACCACCACCACCACCATCTCCACCACCACCGCCATCACCACCATGTCCTCCACCAATATCACCATCACCACCTCCACCATCACCACCACCACCTCCACCATCACCACCATCTCCACCACCACCTCCACCACCACAACCATCTTCACCACCACCATCTCAACAACTTCCAGCACCACCACCACCATCTCCACCACCACCACCTCCACCACCACCATCACCACCACCACCACCACGATCTCCACCACCACCACCATCACCATCACCATGTCCACCACCACCACCATCTGCACCACCACCTCCACCACCACTGCCACCACCATCTCCACCACCACCGCCATCACCACCACGTCCTCCACCAATACCACCATCACCACCTCCACCATCACCACCACCACCTCCACCATCACCACCATTTCCACCACCATCTCCACCACCACCACCATCTCGACCACCACTGCCATCACCACCACCTCCTCCACCAATACCACTACCACCCCCACCATCACCACCATCTCCACCACCACCTCCACCACCACAACCATCTTCACCACCACCATCTCAACAACTTCCAGCACCACCACCACCACCACGATCTCCACCACCACCACCATCACCACCACCTCCTCCACCAATACCACTACCACCTCCACCATCACCACCATCTCCACCGCCATCTCCACCACCATCTCCACCACCACCTCCACCATCACCACCACTGCCACCACCATCTCCACCACCACTGCCATCACCACCACCTACTCCACCAATACCACCACCACCTCCTCGACCATCTCCACCACCATCTCCACCACCACCACCACCACCTTCACCACCACCACTTTCACCACCACCACCACCATCTCCACCACCACCATCACCACCTCCACCATCACCACCTCCACCACCACCACCATCTCCGCCGCTGCCACCACCACCACCACCACCTTCACCACCACCACTTCCACCACCACCAACATCTCCACCACCTCCATCTCCACCACCACCTCCACCATCTCCACCACCACCGCCGCCATCACCACCACCTCCTCCACCATCACCACCACCACCACTACCATCACCTCCACCATCACCACCACCACCTCCACCATCACCACCACCACCTCCACCATCACCACCACCACCATCTCCACTGCCATCTCCACCACCATCTCCACCACCACCACCACCTTCACCACCACCACCACCTTCACCACCACCACTTCCATCACCACCAACATCTCCAGCACCTCCATCTCCACCACCACCTCCACCATCTCCACCACCACTGTGCTCTGCACCCCCTCTCCATGTCCTTCACTGCCACTGCCTCCATTCTACCATGACTACATCCTTCACCTCCTCCTCCACTCCCTCCATTACTTCTCCCACCTCCAACACCAGACCACTCCACTATCTCCTCCTCTACTTCCTCCCTCACCACCTCTATAACCACTCCATCCTACAGTTCTTCCACACCATCATTAGTACAACCACCCTGTTCTGGCACCCCTCCACCGGCTCTACCTCTGTCTCCTCCACGCCATCGCCAATACCATCCACACCGCTTTTAATTCCCCTACCTCCTCCACCAGCACCCCCTTTATTGTCTGTAAGCCTACACTGTCACCTTTACCACCACCTTATTTATAGCATTAAAAGAAGTTTTCCTACCAAATATGCTTCCTAGAGCTTAATACTTTCAAAGCTAAACAGGTGATCAATTTGAATCTATAGATAGAGTCATTGAAATTCACCTCACATTTGAAATAAATTAGGGCTGTTAATTCCCTCTCTTCCTGCTTATTTAGAAATTGCTTATTTGAACACACACACACACTCACCATCTCTCTCACACCAGGACCATAGGTACTCTGAAACGAGGCAGACAATGGTGGCCTTGTTGCAGGAGCCTGATATTAATAGACTATTCCTTTTGATTTCAGCCTGGAAACATTGGCAGCAAACCAATGTGAGAAAAGAAGGACTGTGTAACAAGAGTTTAAAAAAGAGACGAAGAAAAAACCCAACCCAGCTTTGATCACAAGGATCTGAAGATGAATTGTGGTCATTTCACAGGTCTCTGGGTGGAGGTTAATGTCATTTTGAAACAAGGAAGCTGGGTTAAAAAAACCCAAAAAACAAGCAAACTGAGAAGGGATGCACTTTCTGATGGAATGGGGTCCCCGCGACAGAGGATCAAAGCTGCTTGCTATGCAGAGAATGAAGGATTATTCACTTTCTATTTTTTCACGCCTGCAGCACACATGGGGATCTAATTGGTCAGGATGCGAAATACAGACAGGCAGCCCAGCAGCAGGGCAGAGCCCAAAGGGGGAGGTGACGGCTTTCTGCAGCTGCAAACCATTAAAGGCAAGCTCACCCCCATGCGCTGCTTTAATTGCTCTTCTGTGTGTTTCCTCAGCTCACAGGCACTAATGTCTACTTCCCAGTCTTTCTGATCTTGGAGGTGATGAGCTTGACGGCTGTCAGGCCTGCCGGGGTCAGGGAAGGCAGGAGACATGTCTCAGGGGAGTGAGGGCAGGGCTGCAGGGCTGGAAGAGGCCTAAGTGCTGGGCAGGAACTCTGCAGGCTCTGCCCAGTCTCATGCTGCTTCTTGCTCCTGGGGCTCTTTGTGTATAAAGCCAAGGCTGTCTCTGGGGGTGGTGTTTTCTCAGTTCCATTACAGCAGGGGAGACACAGGACAAAATGAAAACCTACAGCACTGTGTGGTATCTGACCCCAGGCCCACCACTCAGCCTCTCTGACCCTTCACTTCCTTGCCTTTGAAATGGAGTGTATGCCTACCAGCGGCCTTAACATTACCTGATGTCATGAAATGCTAACCAAGGAAGGGAAGTCCCTGTTGGTTGTTATCACCTCTCCTTGAACCTTCTCTGCCAGCCTCTTGATCTGCTTTAGGTTTGAGTCCCCCTAGGTGTCCCTTTTGGCCCTTCTCAGTGCCCCCTACCTGGTGAAAGCTGCCTGACTACCCAGGTGTTCATGCAGGTTGGCCGCGCCCTCACCAGGCTGAAACCCTCCAGCCGCTCATTCCAGCTCCCATCTTTCCTCTCTTAGATGTTATCCTCAACCACGTCCTCCTGCTGGCATTGCTGCCTCCAGTCCTTCCCGGCCCCATCTGCCCTCTGCCCCCATTTCAGCCACCACTGCTCTACATATATGAAGCTGCAAAGTGCAAGGCTGGCCATCCACTTCTCTGCTGAAAACTCTGGCAGCTCACTATTCTGTTTCGTGCGTCCCTTAGTACTGAATGCCTTCATCCTTCCTTGGTCTGACTCATCCTTTAAGAATTATCATTTCTCCTAGGTGGCCATCCTCAGACAGGATGATGGCTTCTGCTAAGCATATTTGTGCATTCACAGTGCCCTGTCATTGACCACAATGGATTAGAACCGTTTAGTCATTCCTCCCCTTAAAGGTGTCTGTCTCTTCCACTGGAAAATAAGTTTTTTGGGAACGGGACTGCATCTTAATTCATCTTTGTACTTCTAACACGTGGCATGGCTAGCAGAGTGCCTGAAATAGAGCAGGTACTCAATAAAGGCATTTATGGCTTTCAACTGTTATTTATTTGTCTCTGCCTACACTACCCAATGAAGGTGAAAGCATTTGGCAAGATGGAGATGTGTCTGATTCATTTTGTATTCTGCACAAAGCCCAGCACAAAGCAAACTCAAGAGAGAGCAGCTACTTCTGCTGTGTCTGGCTCACTTAGGGCTTTCTTCAGCATCTAGAACAGAGTTTTGTACACAGGTGCTCGATACATGTATTTTGAATGGATGCGGAGACTAAAAATCGTCACCTGCCATCTGGTTCTATAAGATTGAAGTCACAAGTCACTGTCGTCTTTGAACTTCAACATACCCTGAAAGGAGTAAGAGGTGGAGACCAGGAGTGAGGCGCTCTGTGCTCTGGAAAAAACTGGCAGAACAGTAGATAGATATTTTCAGGAGAAGATTTTATGAGCCCAGTTTCTTATACATTCTCATATCTAGAAAAGCACTAAAATCATTAGCAACTGCTCCTCCAGACTAGCAGCAACCCTCTGCCAAAATGTGTGCTTGGTTGCATGTACCCCCTTCACCAAAATCACATATATACTGAACCCACCCCTCTACCGCCGCTCCCCTCCCCCTCACCTCTTCCAAGCAGTTCCTCAGAGCTGCCTGAGAGACTGTCTCTCAGGCCATAGTCCTCATTTTATCCACAATAAAACTTAACCCACAGCTTTCATGTTGTGCTTTTTTTTTAAGTGAGCAGATAAATAGTGGTATTATAGGAAAAGCACCTGTCCTGATTAAAAGAACTGATTTCTAGTCAGATGTAACAAACACTGACTAAATGAGGTCAAAGAGAACTGATTTTCTCCAAAATTCCATTCCTCACCCCAAGCCCCAGCAAACATTTACCCATCTTGCATCCATCCAGCTGCTCAGGCCAAAATCTAGAAGTAATATTTGATTCCTCTGTTATCTTCACATCTCACATGCAATCCTCTAAGAAGTCCTTCAAGCTCTCCTTCCAAAATATATCTCACCTCTGGCATAAACTTGACAGCCACCACCCTGACTCAAGCTGCTACCATCGTGACTGTGCAATTGAATTGGTCTCCCTGCCCCAATACACTCACACACACACACACCCTTTTCATTTCATCACCTAGATCTTTCTGATATCACTCCAGTGCCTTCCCACTTTACTTAGAATAAAATCCAAACTTCTATCCACAGTCTACAAACCACACAGAATGTGGCCCTGTCCCCATCTTCAGCTTCCTTTCCTCCTGGCTCATTTCCTTCCAACTGCACTCGTCCTTCTACTATTCCTGGAGTATTATAGATTATTCTCACATCAGAACTTATTCCTTGTACCTCAAAAACTCTTCCCCAAATATTCCCACTCTTAGCTCTCATGTCACCCGTAGGCCTTCATCAACCCTAGGTGTGGTGTTTCATTTTACTTATCGACTAGACTACCAGGTGCCCAGATATTTGGTTGAACATTATTCTGGCTGTTTCTGTGATGGTATTTTTGGATGAGATTCACATTTGAATGGGTGAGTCCAATAAAGCAGCTTGCCTTCCCTAGTGTGGGTGACCCTCATCCAGTTGCTTGAAGGCCTAAATGGAATAAAAAGGCTGACCAACCTTGGGTAAGAGGAAATTTCCCCCTAACTGATGGCTTAAGCAGGGTATCAGTCATTTTTTTCACCTTTGGACTCAAACTGAAGCACTTGCTCTTCTTGGATTTGGAATCTGCCAGCTTTCAGGCAGGAACTCACACCGCTACTTCTTCTGATTCTTAGGTCTTCAGACTCAGACTGGAACCACTCCATCAGCTCCATGCATTTCCAGATTGATGACTGCAGGTCTTGGGACTTTCCAGCCTTCATAATCTCGTGAACAAATTCTCTATAACAATTAAAAAACTTGTAGAAGAAAAAATAGGTGTAGATCTTTGCAACCTTGGCCTAGGCAATGGAATCTGAGATATAATACCAAAAGAATAAATAACCAAAGGAAAAAAATGGATAAATTGGACTTCATCAAAATTTTAAACTTTCATGCATCAAAGGACACTATCAAGAAAGTGAAAAAACAGCTTATAGAACAGAAGAAAACATTTGAATTTTCTGCATATAACTGATAAGAAATTTCATCCAGAATATAAAAACAACTTTTACAATTTAAAAATAAAAATAGGAACTTTCCTGACAGTCCAGAGGTTAAGACTTCACCTTCCGATGCAAGGGGTGCAGGTTCAATCCCTGGCCAGGGAGCTAACATCCCATATGCCTTGTAGCTGGAAAACCAAAACAGAAAACAGAAAAATATTCTAACAAATTCAATAAAGACTTTAAAAATGGTCCACATTAAAAAAATAAAAATAAAAATAACACAATTTTAAAATAGGCAAAGAATTTGAATAGACATTTCTTCAAAGAAAATATACAGATGACCAATAAGCACATGAAAAGATGCTTAACACTTACTAGGGCAGCTAGTGAAAAACAAACAGAAATTAATAAGGGGACTGTATGCATCCTTGTTTATACCCTTTAGGACCTAGATAGAAAATATTGAAAAACATAGGTAGTGGTGTATACATTATATTTGAAATAACTCAAGACATATTATTGAAGAACTAATGAACAGGTGTCATGTAGAAAATCAGTCTTCCATTTTTTTCTTCTGTGAAGAATCTGTGGATTTGTATTATATATTAAGCATTTACATTTGGTTTGTTTCATAGCTAAAATATGAACAATTGAGTACAGTATTGAAATATTCAATGTGCTGGCGTTTGTAGTTTTGGTAAATCCCATTGCTGGCAATGGAGTCATGCTAGAAAAATTTTATTTCTACTGCAAAAGGATTAGAGACTTCCCTGGTGGCTCAGATGTAAAGCGTCTGCCTACAATGCGAGAGACCTGGGTTCAATCCCTGGGTCGGGAAGATCCTCTGGAGAAGGAAATGGCAACCCACTCCAGTACTCTTGCCTGGAAAATCCCATGGATGGAAGAGCCTGGCAGGCTACAGTCCATGGTGTCACAAAGAGTCAGACACGACTGAGCGACTTCACCTTGTAAAGATATAAATAAATTGGGGGGTTTCCATCATGGTTCAGTAGTTAAGAATTCACCTTCCAATGCAGGGTACACAGGTTGGATCCTTGGTCCAGGAACTAAGATCCCAAATGCCTAGGGACACTAAGCCTGCACGCCACAACTAGAGAAAGTCTGCATACTGTAACAAAGAGTCCACATGCTGCAATGAAGACCCAGCACAGCCAATTTTTTTTTTAATTTTTAAAATAAAATTTTAAAATAAATTAAAAAAAATAAAGATGTTAGGAAACTCATGCATTGCTGGTAGGAATGTAAAAGAGCAATTCTTAAAAAAATTAAACAGTTGCCATATGACCCAGCAATTTCACTCCTATGTATATCTCCAAGGTTATTGAAAATATATGTCCACGCAAAAACTTGTACATAAGTGTTCATAACAACATTATTCATAATATTAAAAAAAAAGTGGAAATAGCCAAAATGTCCATCAACTAATGAATGGATAAATGAAATGTGGTACATCTATATGGTAGAATATGATTTGGCCATAAAAAGGAATGAACTATTGCCGGGAGCCGGCATATTGCATATTGAGTGCAGCACTTTCCACAGCATCATCTTTCAGGATCTGGAATAGCTCAACTGGAATTCTATCACTGCCGGGAGCCAGCGTGAGGAACCCCGCCCATGACAAAGGTCATGAGGAAGGAGGCTCGGCATACGCAAAGGCGGGATCGAGCCTCAGGAGTCCCCCTGGAAATTCTCGAGCATCTACCCCCCAAGCCAGAGTCTGCCTACTTTCTGCTTTGTGCTTTCACCTACACCTCTGACTTTACAGGGGGCTGTCCCCCACTACCTCTCTCTGAAAAAAGAGTTAGCTTACAGCTCCAGTTAATAATTCCTGGGTGTGACAGTGTTTCAACCTACAAACTCCTTTGGAAATCCTCTAGCCTGCCTGCCTGAATAGGTTTTTCCGGCCACATGTGATTGTTCAGAGCCTCCCAACTGTGAGAGGCAGGAGATGTTCTAAACTGCCTAAACACAGATTCCTTTGAGTAGTTAAAAGATTGATTAGAAATTGTATTGGTGAAGGGTTTTTTCACTTGTTGAGCCAATGTTTGCTGCTAAGTCTCCATACTCCTTACCTACTGTGTCCTTGGCAGTGTATTGATTGATATAATGGGTGTATAGAAATGTAAAATGCAGCTTTGTTCAATGCTTTTTTGGAGGCTGGTGCCTAACTTTGGAATAATCACCTTTAGAGAAAAATAAGTTTCTCAAAATGTTAACAGGCCTCCGGGCCAGAAGATGATGTCAATCACCTGAACTTTTGCATATGATAAGTTTGAAAGCCTGGCTTAGATTAGAACCAGGAACTGCTGTCCTTGCATGACTCCACCCCTTCCCCCATTATCCTCTATGCATAACTTAAGGTATAAAAACTACTTTGGAAAATAAAGTGCGGGCTTTGTTCACCAAAACTTGGTCTCCCCATGTCGTTCTTTCTCTCACCTTCTGGCTGAATTATTCAGCCTCTTTTCTCCACTGAATTTCCTCACTGAGCTATCCTTATTTCAGCCTCTTTTCTCCACTGAATTTCCTCACTGAGCTATCCTTATTCTATTACTCTTTATATCCTTAATTAACGTTTAATTAAGCAGTTGTTTCCTGACCCTCGTCTATGCCGTCTCTCCTTCGAATACCCTGGATCAGCCGGGGCTGGACCCCGGCAAACTATTTGGCCATCTATATGGTAGAATATCGGAGAAGGTAATGGCACTCCACTCCAGTACTCTTGCCTGGAAAATCTCATGGACAGAGAAGCCTGGTAGGCTGTAGTCCATGGGGTCCGTAAGAGTCGGACACGACTGAGCGACTTCCCTTTCGCTTTTCACTTTCATGCATTGGAGAAGGAAATGGCAACCCACTCCAGTGTTCTTGCCTGGAGAATCCCAGGGACGGGGGAGCCTGGTGGGCTGCCATCTATGGGGTCGCATAGAGTCAGACACGACTGAAGTGACTTAGAGAGAGAGAGAGATGGTAGAATATGGAGAAGGTGATGGCACCCCACTCCAGTACTCTTGCCTGGAAAATCCCATGGACGGAGGGGTCTGGTGGGCTGCAGTCCATGGGGTTGCTAGGAGTCGGACACGACTGAATGACTTCACTTTATTTTTTCACTTTCATGCATTGGAGATGGAAATGGCAACCCACTCCAGTGTTCTTGCCTGGAGAATCCCAGGGACAGGGGAGCCTGGTGGGCTGCTGTCTATGGGGTCGCACAGAGTCGGACATGACTGAAGCGACTCAGCAGCAGCAGCAGCAGCATGGTAGAATAAGATTTGGCCATAAAAAGGAATGAACTATTGATACATGCTTCACACAATGTGGATAAACCTTGAAAATATGCTAAGTGAATCCAGACACAAAAGACTATATAAAATGTTCAGAATAGGCAAATCCATAAAAATAGAAAGTAGATTAGTGGTTGCCAGGAGCTAGAGGAGAGAAAGATTTGGTACAGGGTTTATTTGGGGGTTAATAAAAATTTTCTAGAATTAAATAGTGGTGATGGTTGTACAACTGTGAACATACTAAAAACTACAAAGAATTCTCAAACTACTGCACAATTGCACTCATCTCACATGCTGGCAAAGTAATGCTCAAAATTCTCCAAGCCAGGCTTCTACAGTATGTGAACTGTGAACTTCCAGATGTTCAAGCTGGATTTAGAAAAGGCAGAAGAACCAGAGATCAAATTGCCAACATCCACTGGATCACCAAAAAAGCAAGAGAATTCCAGAAAAACATCTACTTCTGCTTTATTGACTATGCCAAAGCCTTTGACTGTGTGGATCACAACAAACTGTGGGAAATTCTGAAAGAGATAGGAATACCAGACCACCAGACCTGCCTCCTGAGAAATCTGTATGCAGGTCAAGAAGCAACAGTTAGAATGGGACATGGAACAACAGACTAGTTCCAAATTGGGAAAGGAGTACGTCGAGGCTGTATATTGTCACCCTGTTTATTTAACTTATATGCAGAGTACATCATGAGAAATGCCAGGCTGGATGAAGCACAAGCTGGATTGCCAGGAGAAATACCAATAACCTCAGATATGCAGATGATACAACCCTTATGGCAGAAAGCAAAGAACTAAAGAGCCTCTTGATGAACGTGAAAGAGGAGAGTGAAAAGTTGGCTTAAAACTCAACATTCAGAAAACTAAGATCATGGCATCCAGTCCCATTACCTCATGGCAAATAGATGGGGAAACAATGGAAACAGTGACAGACTTTATTTGGGGGGGCTCCAAAATCACTGCAGATGGTGATTGCATCCATGAAATTAAAAGATGCTTGCTCCTTGGAAGAAAAGTTATGACCAACCTAGACAGCATATTAAAAAGCAAAGGCATTACTTTCCAACAAAAGTCCGTCTAATCAAAGCTATGGTTTTTCCAGTAGTCATGTATGGATATGAGGGTTGGACTATAAAGAAAGCTGAGTGTCAAAAAATTGATGCTTTTGAACTGTGATGTTGGAGAAGACTCTTGAGAGTCCCTTGGACTGCAAGGAGATCCAATCAGTCCATCCTAAAGGAAATCAGTCCTGAATATTCATTGGAAGGACTGATGCTGAAGCTGAAACCCCAATACTTGGGCAACCTGATGGGAAGAACTGACTCATTTGAAAAGACCCTGATGCTGGGAAAGATTGAAGGCAGGAGGAGAAGGGGATAACAGAGGATGAGATGATTGGATGGCATCACCAACTCAATGGGCATGAGTTTGAGTAAGTTCCAGGAGTTGGTGATGGAGAGGGAAGCCTGGCGTGCTGCAGTCCATGGGGTCACAAAGAATCGGACACGACTGAGCGACTGAACTGAACTGAAATGTATACTTTAGAAAGTGGATCTTATGGTACATGAATTTCATCTAAGAGCAGTTATTTTAAAAGTGTTCATTGTATTATTGTTTGTACTAGTTATAAAGGAAATATTCAAAATGTCCTTTTATTTTGAAAGTTATGATAAAAAAAGTAATGATGACTATTTGATAGGATATTGTACACTCATCCGATGTATCTATAAAATTTTATAATACTATATAGAATGATTATGAAATACTAGAGATAATAAAAACTATATATGTATATATATTTTAAGCATGTCCCTCTGGCTTTTTTTAAGAGTCTGGATGAAAACCCCCAAACTATTAGCAAAAATACTGGCTCTAGGTGGTGAGATTTGAAAAATTTTTTCTTCTTGTTTGATTTTTCTATATTTGCTAAGCTTTCTTCAAATAACATGTATTTTAAATATATATATATATATATATATATATATATATATTTCCCCCCCCTTTTTATGCTTTCAGTGGTTGTGGCTCCTGGATTCTAGAGCACAGGCTCAGTAGTTGTGGTGAATGAATGGGCTTAGTTGCTCCGTGGAATCTTCCAGGATCAGGGATTGAACCCGTGTCTCCTGCATTGCAGGCAGATTCTTTACCACTGAGCCACCAGGGAAGCCCTTAAAAATACACTTTTTAAATTCGGTAACTTTAGTAATTAGTTACGGTGTCAGAGTTTTAACTTCCATGAAGAGAGCAGAGAGCAGCCTGCCCCAGGGAGACCACCCGATAGGACCTGATGGGCCACACACAGCGCCAACATGGGTGAGTCCATACCTGGCTGATCTGGGACCAGGCATCATCTTTACAGGCTTGGAGCCACTTCTTTTCCTGTTTTAAGTGTTGCTCAGTTTTAAAAACCCCATTGTCATTTTAACAGCAGCATAAATGCTCCAGCCCCGGGCCTGTGCCTTTCCTCTGTCTGACCCCCCTCCGCCCCATTTATTTCCTTCTCCATCTCATAGTGGCCGCCCTTCAGGCAGGGACAACAGCAATGTTGTTACAGGTGTTCACTCACTCTGGTCTCATTTGCTCTGGCAAGAAGTCTGGTCGGATCAAATGCCCCTGAGGAAACTCTAGCTGAATTGTCTTCATTTTCTATCATTTTATTTTAATATCCCAGCAGTCCCTGCCTGTCAGAATTTTTGCTGGCAATTCAGCCATTCATCAATTTAAAGTATGGCCATACAATTCTGGACAGAATCCAACCCCACACAAGAAATCACTTCTTTCCTTTCCATTTTTATTTCAAAGCAAGCAAGAATCTGCTCATCTAGACACAGGTATACTGACTTTTGAGCGAATAGGAAGATGCTTTAAGGTAGTAATACTCAATATTTTGGGCTTCCCTCGTGGCTTAGATGGTAAAGAATCTACCTGCAATGCAGGAGACCCAGGTTTTGATCCCTGGGTCAGGAAGATCCCCTGGAGAAGGGAATGGCAACCCACTCCACTATTCTTGCCTGGAGAATACCATGGACAGACGTCTGTGAGGTCTCAAAGAATCAGACACAACTGAATGACTAAGATACTCAATATTTCAGTCACAGGGCAAAAAATTTCCCCATGTAATTACTGGTGTCATAGAGAAACCAGTAAGTTCATCTTTTTATTGGATAGTAACTGTGCATATTTAATTAATCATTTTTCTCATTTAATAATAATAATAACATTTATTCCATGACAGAAGGACTTCTCTTGTATTAATTCATATAACTCTCCTTATAATTCATAATATCCCCATTTTGCAGATGAGGAAATTGAGGCCCAGAGAAGTTCAATAACTTGCTGAAGTTCACACAGGTAGTATTGGCAGAAGTGAAATTTGACCTCTAGGAGTGTGGTTACAGGTTCTTTGCTCTCAGTCACTGCAATTCTCAACCTGCCATTGACAGTCATAGCAAATTACTACCAGGCCAGGAAAAAAGATAACCAAACTTAAGGACTAAGTGAGCATTAGAACAAAATTAAGTACTTTTCTGATGCTGAAGCTGAAACTCCAATCCTTTGGCCACCTGATGTGAAGAACTGACTCATTGAAAAAGACCATGATACTGGGAAAGATTGAAAGCAGAAGGGGACGACAGAGGATGAGATGGTTGGATGGCATCACCGACTCAATGGACATGAATTTGAGCAAGCTCTGGGAGTTGGTGATGGAGATGGAAGCCTGGCTTGCTGCAGTCCATGGGGTCGCAAAGAATTGGACATGACTGAGCAACTCAACTGAGCTGAAATGAAGTACTTTTCAGGAAGACCAAGTTTTACTTTCTGGAGTCAGGGTGATTTGGCTCCAAGCTGGTTTCATCCCCATTGGGAACTCAGGGGCAATGCTGTGGGGCAAAGCAGAAGAGAGAGGAGGACACAGGGTGTCCCTCATCAGCTAGGCCTAGCTGTGCTGGGAAGTCAAGATGGTGTCCCATGGAGAACCACACTGACCACCAGTGGGAAAGCCTCTGTTTGCTAGAATGCCTTCACCTTGGATGGAGGAGAGAGACGCTGACCCGCTCAGGAAAATCAGCGGGGTATTGGTCGTGTCACAGGGAGTGGGAAAGATGTTCTGGTGGATAGCACCTCTGCTGAACTAGAAGATGAAGAATGCCCCTGGATTGTGCAGCGTGTATCCTTATCTCTAGGTTTTCTGGAAGAAGTGCCTCTGGAAGCCTGTAGAGCTAGCTGGGAAAAAACTGCATGGTTCACAGACTCCAGACATTCCTGCCCATGGGTATGGCCCCATCCATAGAGTAGCTAACTCCTGTGCAGGAGAAGTGGCCAGCTGGTGCCCTCCTTCTATTCTGCTGTGGGTTCTCCTCAAAGAAAGCTTGTTGGAATCTGTCATTCCATATTTCCAGATTTCTTTTATATTCATAAACATCTACCAAATATATCTCCTTGCATTGCTGTTTTTCAAAAAGAATCAAGACACTGTTTCCCTACCTTCCCTAAGCCAATACAGTGCCAGGCTTTCTTACCTACCTTCTCTGCCTCTTGAACAGACCAAGAAGCTACAGTGGGAGCTTTACTTTCTATGGTTTGCATTTATAACTAAATCAACGTATGTATTTTTTCACACTCTGCTTGCCCCCATCCCCTCACTCTGAGGCAGAAATCACTGCTGGACCATTTTCACCATGGTGTGGTCTTCAAACACCCAAGACTTTCCCTCTGGATGTTCTCTGTTTCCACCATCGCTCCATCTGGAATATTCCACAGTTCAGAGTTAACTGAGGCCCTGTGTAACGTAGTAGCACATACAGCCCAGCCCAGCTGGTCTCATTTTACAGATAGCACGCCATTTATAAAAGTGTTGTGGGTGGGTCTCAAAGTCCCCGTGAGGGTCGACTTGGAAGGGCCCCACGTTTGGTTTAATGTTCTTCTGTCACTGCCTTGCCATTCTTGATAATGTTGAAACAAGTGGCCCTGTGTTTGGGATTTTGCAATAAACCCTGCAAATGATGCAGCTGGTTCTGCCACTGCTGACTGTTGCCCTCCTCCAGCCCCACCTCACCACCCCAAGGTTTGGCTCCCAGCAGAACGGTTCTTGAACCTGTCACATGACACATCATGGGTTCCCTTTTCTGGTGAGGAGCCTTAGACAAAAGGCATCCCTGAAAGATGCAAAGATCATTATCCCTGTGTGGGTCAAACAGAGAGATTCTTGGTTTAGGCATAGCCCAGTTTAGCCACAGCCCACAGCTAGGTAGGGAGAAGGCAATGGCACCCCACTCCAGTACTCTTGCCTGGAAAATCCCATGGATGGAGGAGCCTGGTGGGCTGCAGTCCATGGGGTCGCTAGGGGTTGGACACAACTGAGAGACTTCACTTTCACTTTTCACTTTCAGGCATTGGAGAAGGAAATGACAACCCACTCCAGTGTTCTTGCCTGGAGAATCCCAGGGACGGGGGAGCCTGGTGGGCTGCCGTCTATGGGGTCGCACAGAGTCGGACACGACTGACACGACTTAGCAGCAGCAGCAGCAGCAGAGCTAGGTAGGAACAACTCCAACCCTAGGACTAGCAGAATTGGTTTTATCAGGTGGAGTGAGGAGTGGGTATTTTGTAACGTGATCAATTAATAAATAAACAAACCAGTGTCTAACAGGTTGCCTTTATAGGAAGGCATCACTGTGGTCCTCTAGCATCAAGAAAAAGTCAAGGACTCCAGGTGGATGGGCCATTTCCCTGAATCTTGCAAAGTGCTGCCTGAGAAGGCAGCATAGTTCTTATGTCTACAAGAGGACCTCGAGACAAGGAATCTGGATGTGAGCAGCTGTCACAGAGGCAAATTCTCTGAAAGATAAAAGAGGAATTTGTATTTGACACACTATTTTGAGATCACAAAAGGTCAATAGAGTGAGAACGCAGCATTTCACAGTGTGTTAATGTTATGGGTCTAGAGAGTCCCTAAGTCAAGGACTCCCAGAGACAGAACTGTTCTCCCTGGCAAACACCATGGTGAGATTTGGGGCAAGTGATTTAATCTCTATGGGCCTGGTCCCCTTTTATAAGTGATAATACTATTAGTACTGACTGCACAGCGTTGTTAAGAAGAAAAAAGCAGTTTTTACATTACAAGCAATCAAAGCAGGGCCTGGCATATTGTAAACACTCAAGAAGTTATAGTTACTATTACGATGAAGGGGACCATCTTAACTAAACAGTGCATACAGGTAAAGACTTTGAGTTTTCTAGATGTTGTCTTAAACCATTTCCTTTTCAGTTTTGTCCCCGTTAGATCCAAGTGTGCCTACTCCTAGGACACATTCTTCAAGACATACCCCAGAAACTGGGAAGAAGAGAGATCAATAGGTGGGGGACTGAAAGGAAGAAAAGGATACTATCTATTGAAATGCCCTTGCTAAAAGAAAGAAAGAAAGAAATGGAATCCGGCAGCCCTCTGGATGAAACTACCAATTTACTGAAAATCTAGGGGACAGAGGAGCCATAGCCATAAACAAACCATAGGGGTACATTCAGCAAAAACCACACTGTGGTGAACTCCACAGGGCAAGTGACCTGGTTTCTTCAAACAACAACAATGAACAAATGAAACACAAGAAAGAAAATGGAGAAGGAAGCGTATAGATTTTAAAGATCTTAAGGGACCTATCCTTCTTGATGAAAGTGAAAGTGGAGAGTGAAAAAGTTGCCTTAAAGCTCAACATTCAGAAAACGAAGATCATGGCATCCGGTCCCATCACTTCATGGGAAAGAGATGGGGAAACAGTGGAAACAGTGTCAGACTTTATTTTGGGGGGCTCCAAAATCACTGCAGATGGTGACTGCAGCCATGAAATTAAAAGACTCTTACTCCTTGGAAGGAAAGTTATGACCAACCTAGATAGCATATTCAAAAGCAGAGACACTACTTTGCCAACAAAAGTTCATCTAGTCAAGGCTATGGTTTTTCCTGTGGTCATGTATGGATGTGAGAGTTAGACTGTGAAGAAGGCTGAGCGCTGAAGAATTGATGCTTTTGAACTGTGGTGTTGGAGAAGACTCTTGAGAGTCCCTTGGAGTGCAAGGAGATCCAACCAGTCCATTCTGAAAGAGATCAGCCCAAGAGATTTCTTTGGAAGGAATGATGCTAAAGCTGAAACTCCAGTACTTTGGCCACCTCATGCGAAGAGTTGACTCATTGGAAAAGACTCTGTTGCTGGAAGGGATTGGGGGCAGAAGGAGAAGGGGACGACAGAGGATGAGATGGCTGGATGGCATCACTGACTCGATGGACGTGAATCTGAGTGAACTCTGGGAGTTGGTGATGGACAGGGAGGCCTGGCGTGCTGCGATTCACGGGGTCACAAAGAGTCAGACACGACTGAGCGACTGAACTGAACTGAAGGGACCTATCAACCAACTACAATATATGAACCAGATTTGTATCTCAGTTCAAGTAAACTTTTTGAATAGTTGATGCTATGACTATTAAAAATTTTTAGGCAACAATGGTTTTATGGTAAATGTTTGGGGAAGAATCTTTATCTTGTGAAAACACAAAATGAAATAAATATATATACACATGATTTCTGGGATTGTTTCAGAATAAACCAGGGAAAAAGTGAAAGTGTTAGTCATCAGTCATGTCTGACTCTTTGTGACCCCATGGACCCCAGTAGCCTGCCAGGCTTCTCTGACCATGGAATTCACCAAAAATACTAAATGGGTCACCACTCCCTTCTCCAGGGGATCTTCCTAAGTCAGGAATTGAACCCAGGTCTCCTGCATTACAGGCAGATTTTTTACCATCTGAGTCACTGGGGAAGCCCAAATCAGGGAAAGGAGGGGATAAAGATGAAGCAAATTGGCCATGAGTTGATAATTAGTAAATCTGGGTAACAAGAATTCATGTGATTTTATGCTAAGATTCTTTTTAGTTTATATATGTTCAAATATTCTGCAATAAAAAGGTAAAGAAAACCCAGTTGAGTGTGTGGATTCGGTGATGAGACAGTTTCTACAGGAAGGATTCTGTCCAGGTGGCCTGTTGCCACAGGAGGGTTTGAGGAGCTACTTCTCTTTGCCTCGGTTTTCTCATCTGTCAAATGAGGATTGAATAATAGCACACTCCTCATGGGGCCGCTGTGAATATTAAATGACTATATAGATGCAAAGGGCCTGGCATGGGGTAAGTGCCATATAATATTTGCTGTCATTATAGTGCATGTGGAGCTTCCCTAGTGGCTGCCTGCAATGCAGGAGACCCGGGTTCAATCCCTGAGTCAGGAAGATCCCCTGGAGAAGGGGATGGTAACCCGGACCAGTATTCTTACCTGGAGAATTCCATGAACAGAGGCTTTCGGCAGGCTATTGTCCATGGGGTTGCAAAGAGTCGAACATGACTGAGCAACTAACACATACACACACAGAGCACGTTCAGTTTCCTGCAGCACCTCATTGCATCATCCAAAACTAAATCTCTACAGAACTTCACGCCTCACAAAGCACCTTTACAGACAACCTCATTTGAGCCTCACAATAGCCCTGGGAGATAAACACTAGTCTTATTCCCACTGGGCAGATGAGAACACTAAGGTCCAGTCCATGGTGATGAAGCCAGTTAGTGGGTAAGCCTTCACCAGATTTGAGTACTCTGATCCCTTCCCAAGTCCTCTCTGGGGCATAAGGCTATTCTTTAGGGATGAGTTGGAGGCTAAAATTAGATCCTCAAAACCTCTATTTTGTCTCTTTGCACATTGTGACCAGCACCCCTTTCCCCTAGTGGGGGGATGCTATTCATATGGAGCTAAGGGGATGGCACTCATATGGAGCTAAGGGTGGCTCAGACCCCAGCCTAGGCAGAAGGGGGGCACTGGGCATAGAGGCAGACCTTCTGTCTGGAGTCTGGTCCAGCCAGTCACCACTTTTGTGGCCCAGTAGCTTGTCAAGCTAAACACAGGTGACTGAGATTAGGGGTGCCAGTGGGCTGAGGAAGCACAGCAAACAGGAGCCACCCCCAGGTCATAACTCAGGAGGGAGCTCCCCTCCAACCCTCAGCTGGGCTAGGGGCACACAGGTGAGTCCCCAGACACAAGCCCAGGATTTCAAAACTAGCTTCTTTCAGAGGGAGAGGGCCTTGGGCAGCAGTGTGGTTGATTCTCTTAGTCATTTCTTCCGAGAACATTCCCGGGAGCTCCAGGATTTTCGAATGCATGCTAATAATACCACAAATCCTATCATTAAAAAAATGAAAATCTACCATTTACGAATGCTAGGCATTGCACAAAGTACTACAAGTATATTTCTTTCAGACACTCCTCAGTCACAATATACTGTGAAGCAGGTATTGGTTTTTATTCACACGACAGAAGCTCAGGATCCACATCCCAGCGGGGCCTGCCCTCCTGGGGGGCAAGGTTTGCAGTCTGTGTGTTCTCCCTGACACTGGTCTGTGTTTAGTCAGCATTATGTATACACACCCACTCGTGTGTATGCATGCACAAACACACACACATACAGCTTGTTTGTTTCTATGAAAACAGGGTCGTATCTTATTCAGTAACTTACTTTTTCACATATTCATCTATCTTTTTCTTATCTTGTATATATGAATAAGTAAGAGACTGCTGCCCCAGAATCATACCCCAACCCTTGCTCAAAAAGAAACAATCACTCTTATCTAAGTTTCAGGAGGTGAAGAGTGAAAAACAAGAACTGATTAGAATCAACGAGGCCCAAGATGGCAAAGGATTTAACTTCCAGCAGACCTTGAGCCTCATATGCTCAGTGTAGTATGAAAAGTGAAAGTGAAAGTGTTAGTTGCTCAGCTGCGTCCAATTCTTTGCAACCCCATGGACTGTAGCCCACCAGTCTCCTCTCTCGGTGGTGTTAGCTTCTAAACGGCACAGCCACAGGCGCCATGACAGTTGACAGTTTCTGTGACAGCAATCCAGAAAGCTCATACAAGGAATGGAAAGGAGAATTGCATCATTTCCGGGTCCAAACCATACTCCTGTTCTGGGATAATTCATGAATATTCCCCCCACTCTTTTTAAGTCCTTCTCTTTTCCTTCAACCCTCCTATATATTTGGTGTCTCCACACAAATTGGGTTGAGAAGTTGGTTTGTGAACTAGATTCCCTTTTCCCCATTCTTTGTACATTGAGTACAGCGCATGCTATTCCAGCGTCAGCGTTGGTTTCATTATTAGCTACATGAATATGAACAGAAAAAGAACCTCCTTGGCCAGGACAGGGGGTCTCAGCCCAGGCTAGGACCCCAGCTAGGGTCAGGATAACCAATTCAGTGGCAAGACCATAAGGAAATCTGGAATAAGCAAAAATGATTACTAGGTGTCTCTAATAGAAAAGTACATATTATTTAGAGCATACCTTTGTGGGCTGATTCTAGTCTCTGTGCTCTTTCTGCAACTCTGTAAGTTGTAGGGAACAGAGGACACACAGGGATTCTTGACGGTGACATGCACACAAGCTGGGCAGCCCCCATCCACGGTGCAAAAGCCAGTTGGCTGTGTCCATTTGAAGATGCGTTTCAAGATTTCTGATCTACGCATGTGTCTCTTTTTTAAGATTCTCCCTTGAACCAATTGTAACATCTCTCCAATTCACTCATTAACAATAAATTAAATAAAACCATTCGTCAGTGTTCATTTGTTATCTGTGTGAGGGTTGTGATTTTATCTTCTTTGAAGACCCTCTGGTAGCAACAGACACGACTCTTATTGTAGAGATGGGGAGATTGAGACTTGGAAAAGCTAAGCAAGCTTACCTACCAGGTATCATCATTGGTAAAAAGCAGAGTTTTAATTCAAACACAGGTTGACCTTCCCACTCCACCATCTGCCACTCCACCTAGCCCAGTTACCATGCCATCCTGCCTAGATAATTTTGAATATTTATTTATTTACTTATTGCTGTGCCAGGCTTTCATTACAGCATGTGGGATCTTAGTTCCCCAAACAGGGATCAAATCCATGTCCCCTGCATTGTAAGGCAGATTTTTAACCACTGGACCATCAGGGAAGTCCACTGCCTGGATAACTTTAAAGGAATGGACACTGGCTGTCTGTCAGGTACCAGTCTAGATATTTCAGGTGTATTAATTCACTTAACTCTCCTCTCAGTCTCTAAAGTGAGTGTGAGTCTTGCCCACCTTCCAAAAGAATACACTGTGTGTAGAGAGATCAGGCAGTCAAAATGGGGTACAGAGCCTGGCATCAAGGCTGAAGCTCTTAGCAGCCACTCGTCCCTCCCACCTCTCTTTTCCCCCATCTCAACTTTGGTAAACTGAAGACACCTTGGTTAGTCATGTGGATGGTTATCTGTAAGATGAAAGTGTTAGTCACTCAGTCATGTCTGACTCCTTGCGACCCCATGGACACCTGCCAGAATCCTCTGTCCATGGGATTTCCCAGGCAAGAATACTGGAGTGGAATAGCCATTCCCTTCTTAAGGGGATTGTCCCACCCCAGAGATTGAACCTGGGTCTCCTGCATTGCAGTTGGATTCTTTACCATCTGAGTTACCAAGGAAGCCCCATCTGTAAGGTACCAATGTCAAGAAACTTCAGTCTTGAAAGGAGCTTGAGGCAGTGTATTCATTTCCCAGGACTAAGTGCCACAAACCAGGCACCTAAAAACAATAGAAATGTGCTCGTTCTCAGTTTTGGAGGCTAGAAGTCTGAGATCAAGGTGTTGTTGGCAGGGCCGCTCTCTATCAGCTCTAGGGGAGAGTCCTCCCTCACCTCCGATAGCTCCTGGTGTTTTCTGGTGATGCTAGGTTCTCCTTCATTTGGAGATGGATCTCTCCCATCCTTTGCCCTTCCACGGCATTCTCCTGGCACATCTCTGTTCCTGTCTGTCTGGGTCCAAATTTCCCTTTTTACAAGGACACCAGTTATATTGAATTAGGGTCTACCCAAAGACCTCATCTTAGCTTGCTTAAATCTGCAAAGACTCTATTTCCAAATAAGGTCATATTCTGAGGTAAGGAGTGTTAAGACTGCAGTATCTCTTTTCGAGGGGTTGGTAGGGAGACACAATCCAACCCATAATGGGGAGCATACTGAAGTTCAACCTTTCCCAAAGTGTGCTCCCAGTGTGCTCCTCTCAACAAAGCTCTGCAGAGAAAAGGCTTCTGTGGTCTCAAAGATTCGGAAACCCTTTGCTCCCTGCCTGCTGGCCCTCATGGTGGGTGAATCTCAGAGGTCATTAGCATATAAACACCCTTAAAAGAACTGCAAGAAGAAGCCTGCTTTCTTTAAGTTGGCATTTCCCAAACTTATTTGAGCATAGATGTTTTGGGGTGTCTTTGTTGCGTTAATAGTGTTCTGTGGAACATATTTGGGGAAACTCATAAGACTAGAGCATGGAACCAGAGAGGGCTAGACTTGCATGGTGACCCCGCTAGTACTGAATAAATGACCTTGGGCAATTTATTTTCCTCTCTGAGTCTCAGTTTTCTCATCTGTAAAATAGAAATGGGAATTCATAATTAATTATTATACCTAGGGAGGGTTAACTGCTATAACAAACAGACTCCCAATAGTCTAAGGGCTTGGAAACAATAGGGTATAAGTTTACATCTTGCTCAGGACTGGGCAGGGAACATAGGAACTGAGCAATCTTTCTTCACACAGGCTGAAAGATATTCTGTCATTTTAAATCTATGGTTTCCAAGGTCATCCTGGGGCTAGCCCCTGTTCCACGCAGGCAGAAGGGGACAGAGTTTAGAGAGGGCTTCTTGGGAGGTTTTCATGGGCCAGGCTCTGTAGTGGAGCAACTCACTTCTGCTCACCATCCCCTGGTCAGAACCCAGTTCTCTGGGTGCAACTAGCTGCAAAGTTGGAAACTGCAGTCCCTGAATGAGCAGCTACTTCCCAGCAAGAACTCAACCCTAAAGAAAGGGAAGTAGGGATTTCGGTTGAAGGTTAGCCATCTCTGCCACACTTACCTTGCAGATGTGTTCTGAGGATTAAGTGAGGCTTTTGACATATGCAAAGTCTTAAGCATCACAGATAACTAAATAAATGGCAACCATTTAAAAAGGAGAAGGATGTGAAAGGGAAGTGCCTTGAGAGATGACATCAGAGACAGGCCCGGGGCACTGCAGACGTGTGGGCCCATCCTCCTTTTTCTTCCCAAGGCATCCTGGTGGCCGCTTGTCTGGTGTGTGGCGGGAATGGGGAACACAACCCCTCAGGGTGTCGTTCAACCCAGAGCAGCTTCACCCCCTCCCACTTCCTTTCCAGCCAGATGGAGCAGTGTGTGCTCCAGAGTCTTGACAGCCTCACAGCTTCCCAGCGGTGGCCCCCAGGACTGCAGATCCCACCTTCCTGCGGTTGCAGAGCCAGCTGAGGGATGGGCAGTGCGCCAGGCCCCTGGAGCACACGCCAGTTGTAGACTCTCAGGATTCTTGGGGGAAGGGGGAGGGGCTCTGACCAAATCACCATGATCACAGCCTCTTTAGCAAAAACCTCCAGACACCGACAACCCACGGCTTTGTCCTGCCCATGATTTTCCCATCTACCTGGCCATGTAGCACAGGTGAGAACAATCTCTAGACCTCCTGATCTCTGGACTGCATTGGTCCTCAAGGGACCATAATAGGTCAGTAACACAAGCTCTCTGCCTTCTAAGAATTCATGCTTTAAGTCCATATTAGTTATTAAAACAACTGTATCACATACCACATCCCCAGCCCCTCCACACAAATCCAGTTCCAACAGATGTCTCCCAGTAACCCCTCCCTACCGTTCTTGCCTGTAAATAAGCTTTCAGAGCTGCCATCAATGTGTACATACAACTCTGCTCTTGACTCTTCTCACTCCACTTTGTATACACTTTCCCATGGATCTGGGTCATCCCGATGTTGAATACTTCACAGGGCTGCAAAATACATGGGAGACATATTTTGTTTTAGAATCTGAATACTCAGAACATCTGGGTGATGCTGCAACAACCGGAGAGATTCTTGCTGACGCTGCAAGTCTCCAAGTCCATGTCTCCTTGCAGACGAAAATGCCGTGTTTTGCATCTGTACAAATGCACATGGGTTTTCTCCAGCACCATGGATCGTGGGGTGTGACAGTTAGTAATTTCTTCCCTGGAAGTGGCATGACCTGCAGGAGTTAACCGTTGCCTGAGGTTGTGAGTGCAGCCAAAATTTATTGGTTTTGATCCCCTCACCGTTTCCCGCGTAAATTAAAATGTGACATTATTACACCCTGCAACAGCCCACTGGCGACCTTTAGCACTCTCCCCATTCTGCAGCCATTATTCAGCATAATTTGACTGCAAGTTTGAGGCAAGCCGGGAGAGTGGAGAGGGCTGGATGGGGGCAGGGGATGGCAGAGTCCAAATTAGAAACAGATTTAAAGAGCATTTGCAGGGAATTAGGCAGCGGGCCAGGAGCGCTTGCTGGCAGCGTGTGGAACCCCTCTTTAGGGACTGTCAGCTCCTCCTAGGTTTCCACTGCGGATGTTTCCTGGCCAGAACGCAGCTGGGTTTCAGTTGTCAAACCCTCAGCCAAGACATCTGAGCAGGGGAAGAGTGCCTGTGTGCACGCGCGTGCAGGAGCCCAGACCACCTTCACACGCGCCTGCGACTCCGATGCTGCCCCCCGTGCAGTTCCACACATCCACACCTGCAAAGGCTCCTGAACCGGACACGCACCCCTAGACGTGCAGAGGTGTGAACAGACACAGGTGCTCACAGAGGAAACCAGGACGGGCACATTCCACGTGTACACAAGTAGATTTGGGCTGTGCCCCAGCCCACACTTTCTACGAGGAATTCCAGAGCGTGTTTCGCAATCCATACCTCCACCACCCCGCAAGGCTAGCTGTGTGACCTGGGGTTAGGGTTAGCCCTTCAGCCTCTCTGAACTTCTGTGTCTTTAACCAGGAAGTGTAAATAATGGCAGCTGTGATGATCAAAATGAGATAATAAAGGTGAATGCTTGGGGACAGAGATGTAAGAAATGGCGAGGGGATGGCAGTGGGGAAGATGACTAACCTTCGCTTCACATCCTTCATAGAGGAAACAGAAAGCATTTCTCTAAGCATTTCTCTGACTGGATTTTTAGCACAATAAAGGATGTGAAGCCTTTTACATCACATGGGGAGAGCAAGAGCTGCAGTGGCTGAGGAGAGGCACAGGCAGATGGCCCCCACGGGCACAGCTCTGTGGGCACAGGCCCATCAGTTGGCTTCCTTGGGAAGGTGGAGGGGGCTTGGGCATGTATAACAGGCGCTGAGACCGACAATCTGCTCTGCCATCTCCCTTCCTCCATACACACCTTATCCCCCTGCTGGCCCTGCCACACCATCTCATCCTCTACCCACGCTCTTGGGGAGAAATAGCTCCCCTTTACTCCTCTCCCTTCTCACTTCTGGGGCTTCCCTCCAGTCATCCTAACTCCCAGAACCCCACTCCTCCCTGAGTCCCTCAGCCTCTAATCTGTCCAAGGGCACCATCTGTCCTTTCCTGGGAACATTCTGTCCACCAACAGGCCCTAGTTCTGGGTGCTGGGGGCATGGGAAAGAGTGGTCAGATATGAATTAGATGTCACCCTGCTTGGGGGTTCGTGGCCCAGTGAAGGGGTCAGCCTAACACAGAACACTACAGGAGATCCGGTCAGAAAATGCCAGAACAGGGCATGAGCTCTGGATAGACTCTGAGAGGTTAGAAGCAGGAAAGCACACCCCACTGTGCAGGTTGCTGCTGCTGCTGCTGCTAAGACGCTTCAGTCGTGTCTGACTCTGTGCAACCCCATAGACGGCAGCCCACCAGGCTCCCCCGTCCCTGGGATTCTCCAGGCAAGAACACTGGAGTGGGTTACCATTTCCTTCTCCAATGCATGAAAGTGAAAAGTGAAAGTGAAGTCACTCAGTCATGTCTGACTCCTAGCGACCCCATGGACTGCAGCCTACCAGGTTAGGACACCCTAATACAGGACAAGAACAGGGATAGGTGTTGCCAGTGCCCAGATAGAGACTGCCAGTGGCACTGTCCTGAGACTCTTGGACCACAATGCACATCTGACCAGTGCCAAAACCTGGGAGGATGGCGTGAGGCATGGGGGAACCATGAGGGTGGCAAGGAGTCAAGTCGGGAAGCAGGCATTTCTAGATCTTTAGTCAACAAATGCATGAGGATCCCCTCCTGTGTGCTGAGTGCTGGGAATGCAAAGACTAGTGAGACACAGATGCTGCTTCATGGAACTGTCAAGTGAAAACAACTGATACACACACACGCCAATGCCGTGGGACATGTGCTCTATAGAAATGGGCTTGGCGTGTGGTGCTCTTAGGCACAGAGGAGCCATCTCATTCAGACAGGAGGACAAGAGAAGTCTTCCAAAAGAGGTGGATGGACAGGGAGCCGAAAGGAGTTCAGGACTGGTGTCAGGAGTGAGGGGAGAGATGAGACTAGATAGATCACCATGGATGGTCTACATTGGTTCACTCACTCTCACTCATCAATTCAACAAATATTATGAGCAACAGCTTGACAGGTCCTTTGCTGGAAGCTGAGACTGCAGTGGTGAGCAAGACAGCTACAGGTGGTTGAACTATGGTTGTAACAGTGGAAATGGAGAGAAATCAGTATTTTTGAAAGTGAGAGAACTATCTTTAATTGGATGATGGACCAAGGAGGGAATGATCTAAGCTGACTGTCAGGTTTCTAGCTGGGTGCTGAGTGGAGGAGGAGCCCATCCCTGCTGGGGAGGGTCACAGAAATGGAAGCAGGTTGAGGGGGCTGGGAAATGAGGAGTCTGCACCAGTCTTATCTTCAGGGCCAGCGGGACACTGGCAGTAGCCAGCATCCAAACTGGGCTGTGTAGTGAGAGCTGGTGACCATCCAGACCAGAACAGAGCCCCAGCTGAAGACACAGAGAACATTCGAGAAAGTGGCAAGAGATTTGCCAGCGGCCTGGGCTGAGTGGGGTTTTTGGACAGAGTTTTAGTGCTGGGGGGACCTGGAGGACTAAAGGCAAAATCCTCAGTTTGGTCCAAGTGCTTCAGGTACTGGGACTGTAGCCACACAAAGGCCAGTCCCCTTCTGCTGGCGGACGGGTCAGGCCTGGGTGCCTGAACCCACGCAGGGAAGCTGGGGAGGAGCCACCAGCACTGTGGCAGTAATACTCGTGTCAGGCCTGCCCGCCCTCCCCCCGCCCTCCACTCAGCCCTCAGTATAGAGTTGATAGTACACGTTCCAGAAATACTCTCCCGGAGCATGCAGACACTCAAGAGAAGTAAGAGACAACAGGTGGTGAGTGCAGCTTTGGGCCCACCGAGTTTCTTCCGAATTGCTGCTGGCCCCTTTCGGCTGCTTTAGGAGAAAACTCCATTTGCTTAATATCCCCCATAAAGATGGCAGCTTTTAGTGCCAACCTTTACCCTTCTGGAGCACAGGTCAGAGGCTTGAAGTGCACGCTCTTTGAAACCCCAGACATTGGCCCTACAACAGGGTTCCCTAAAAGGCTGCCATTCTGATGAAGTCCAGACTGACTGCTTAACCAAATATTCAGATGGCACAAATCAGGCTGAAGTTTAGGGCCTGGAATAAATGAGAACAAAGCACCAAGCAAAGATGGAAAGAGAATTTTCAGTGCTAAAGCTTATCCCCTTAAGATGGGTTTCCTGTGAAGAGGTAGGTTTCAAAAGTTTGTGCGTGAGAAAGGCTGCTTCATCAGCAAATAAGACAGGGTGCAAGGCCAATCTGGAGTGACTGGTTTGTTTGTTTTTTCTTCTTATTTTTTTTGGCTAAAAACTGTCAGAAGCTCACAGCTTGGAAGAGATCTCACCCACCTTCATGGTAGGACAGAGATTGTGGACAGTCAGCTGCAGAAGGCCTTTTAATAGTACATTCCTGGCACATGATGGGGGTAACCCATGCTGATGCTGGGGGGCTGAGCCCCCCAGAACAATTCACCATGGCACCCTGAGATAGGGTCAGCACCTTTCCTGTATCTCAGGCTATCCTTAGTGACATGTCTCACTCAACTCAGCTGTCCCTGAGGCTGGAGAAGAGGTGGCCAAGAGGGAGCTGCCTTGCCGGAGCTCGCCAGCTCTATGGCAGCAAAGCTAAGAAAAGAACCCGGGAGTCTGGCTCCAGCTCTGAAGAGCTTCCTCATCTGTGCTGTGAACATGAACCGTGAGCATACTCAGCCTCCTCTGCCTGTATTCCTCTTCATATAAAAAAACATCCTCTTGGCCTGTTGATTACTCTCCAAGAAATAGATTTATCTAGAATCAGTGATTATAATGCATTTTGCATATACAGAAAGGATATGAGATAAACACAATATACAGAGGCAATCTAGTAATAAGCATATCACACTTCTGGTTCATGGCTAGTGAAACTTGGGCTCAAATATATTTATGATAAAACTGATTTTGTAATATGTACTCCATTGACTACATCATGAATGATTTGTTTTTAAAGGTATTTTCAGAAAAAAATAAGTTATTTTATTATCAGTTCTTGGAGTTGGAAATAGATTTGCATTAAAATATTAAACTTAATATGTTGCATTTAATGAACAATAAGGGACTTCCCAGGTGGTGCTGGTAGTAAAGAACCCGCCTGCAAATGCAGGACATGTAAGAGGTGAGGGTTCGATCCCTAGATCAGGAAGATTCACTGGAGGAGAGCATGGCAACCCACTCCAGTATCCTTGCCTGGAGAATCCCATGGACAGAGGAGCCTGGTGGGCTACAGTTCACAGCGTCACACAGTCAGATGTGACAGAAGCGACTTAGCACGTACGCAATGAACTATAAAGTAAATGGGAAAAGTATGATAACAAAAATCCCGAAAATATCTCCTTGTGTCTTCCCAGATGCTGGGTCTGGAAGACATCCATGAGAACCTGAGATGACCTGAGGTTGTCAGAGAGATATAAAATGCAAGAAAAACATAAACAACTAACAGACCGAATGCGGCAGATCCTAGAACCAAAGTGAGCAGTCCGGGCTTGTATCACAGGCCTGGAGGGCGTGTGGTCCCTGATGGCCTGAAAATAGAACCGGCTGCCACCGGGATGGGAGTGGCCCGGACTTCCTGCCTTTTGGTCAGACAGACTGCCTTCCTGAATTACTAGGTCTAGGAAGTGGTGGTGACAGGGTGGGGGCGGGGTGGAGAAGTCACACATGTCACGGACAACCCCCATTGCAGCCCTCTTCCTCGCTGCCACCTCACTTCCCCTCTTACAGACCAGTTACCTAATCTGCAGCACGCCAGGATGGTATTTGGGAGCTCTAACAGCTCTGAAATCACACAGTTCTAGAATTCAGACACAAGACCAGCAGCTAAGAGACAGACAAAAGCCCAGCCCCGAAAACCAGTGTTGGATGTCACAGGTGAGACACCGAGTGTGGGGTCGAGGACTCGAACAATAGTTATGTGGCATCAAGGCCTGAGCTTGCACTCAGCAAGGCCACATGCCCTTACGTGCGCAGTCACCATTCTTGCCCACGTGGGCATTGCTGGCACCAGTGGGAAGACACAGGTTACACAGGTTGGTCTACCGGGCATCTAATCCATAACCCCAGTCTCTTTCCATCACACAACACTAGACACTGGCTTACACGGGACTTATAAGCCTGGGCGCACCTAACCTTCATCCCTCCACCCCTTTTGACTCTGGTAGCACTGGGAGAAATGCACCCCTGCCTCCCTTTTCTCCTGAGGAGGAGGATTCACCTAATGGGGTAAGTTTGGAAGAAGAACCTGTGTCTGCAGGGGGCAGCCTTCTGGCCTTGGCCAATATATCCAAAAGGTCATCATTTCTATATGTGCTCAAAAGCCCATCATTTTCTGTATGTCCCCTTTTCTATATAAAGCCCATCATTTCTATATGTACTCAAAAGCCACATGTGGCTGGTGGCTACCGCATTGGACAGCACAATCTTAGAGGCTAATCCACTGACCTCCTATGTCCCAGCTTGAAGACTTCTGGGGAGGAGAGGTCCCCACCTTTGGAATCACTCTTGTCACTTGGTGGTCACTTCTGGTTGCTAGAAACATCTTCACACCAAACTGAAACCTGCCTCCTTGTACGCTCCCGCTTCTCAATTCTAGTCTTGCCCACCCCCTCCCCCAACCACCTTGACTCGTTGGGAGCTCCACCAATATTTAAAGACAGGAGAATACACTCTCCCAGTTCTCCAGAGCCTGACTCTTCTCAGGGTTAAATGGCCTGTGTTACCTCTGCTGTTCCTCACATGACCCAGAGTCTTGGCTCTTTGTGGGTTCATCACCCGTTGGACCCTGGTCGGCCACTCAACTTGCCTTTGTCTCTCTGAGAGACAGTCAGAAGGGAACATGTGCCCCTAGAAGGATACTCAGGCTTGTTTCAAATACCTTCCTGCTGCCCCCATGTCAGTTCCCAACCCTGGCATTGTTTGCTGGAAGAGAGCTTCCCATTTATTTCTCATTTGAGAACACTAGATTTATAACGGTTGTGGACACCTGTTGTTTTTGACTACCCAGCATGCAGTCTTCCTAATTTAGAATCCCCAAATAGGTGAAAGCCATGGCCCCGTCTCCTTGATGGAGGCTGAAAGGGAACAGACTTCCACGCCCCACATCACAGGCTCATGCCTGAGCGGATGATGCGAGGTCTGTTCCAGCTTTGATGCACTTGGTTCCTGCATTTTTCATACATTCTTTCTGATGATTGAGAGAAGTGGCTGAAGGTGCAGTGGAGAGAGTTCTAGAATATCAGACAAACTTCCTAGTACCAGTGCTGCTAAACAGCTCTCCAGAAGTAACTTCAAACCCACCTTGGGGCTCTGAATTCAGAACAGTTCTCTAAAATAGAGACCAAGACTGAGACAGAAGACTTGTGCCTTTCCCTGCTGTCACTAGGGACTACCGTTCCCACCTTGGAGAGGAACCCCGAGACCCTGGATACAGGTGGTGCCAGGGACTTGGAGTCAGGACAACCTGGACCTCATTCCAGCTCAAACCCTGATATTGAAGGACCCTGGGCAAATGGCTTTCCTACCCTGGGTCTCAGGTTTTCCACATGGAAAAGAAAGAACTGAGTGATTTTTAAGGTTCTTTTTCATTCTGATTCTCTATGACTCTGAACCCTGTAGGAGCTGTTACTTCCTTGAGATTTACTTACTGTTTTCCCCCTTTTTGCTGGCTTTGTATTAACACTTTACAAATTTGTGAATGGATAAAGAAAATGTGATATATCCATGCCATGGAATATTATTCAGCCACAAAAAGGAATAAAGTACCAATACATCTACAATATGGGGCTTCCCTGGTGGCTTAGAGGTAAAGAGACTGCCTGCCAATGCAAGAGATGTAAGAGATGAGGGTTCGATCCCTGGGTCAGGAAGATCCCCTGGAGGAGGACATGGCAACCCACTCCAGTATTCTTGCCTGGAGAATTCAATGGACAGAGGAGCCTGGTGGGCTACAGTCCATGGGGTCTCAAGGAGTCAGACACAACTGAAGAGATTTGGCAAGTGGGCACACACGTCTACAATATAGATGAACCTTGAAAACACTGTTAAGTGAAAAGTCCTAGTCACCAAAGACTATAGATGGTATGCTTCTTTATATGAACTGTTCCGATAGGCAGATCTATCATGACATAAAGTGAACTACTGATTGCCTAGGGCTAGCAGGAAATGGGGAGTAATGGCCGAGAGGTATAGGATTTCTTTTAAAGATGATGAAAGTGTTCTGAAATTGGCTTTGGTGATGGTTGCACAACTCTGTGAATATACAAAAAATATGCAATTGAAATCTGTGACTTGTATAGCCTGTGAATTGTATCTCAATAAAGAGAAGGCAATGGCACCCCACTCCAGTACTCTTGCCTGGAAAATCCCATGGATGGACGATCCTGGTAGGCTGCAGTCCATGGGGTCGCTAAGAGTCGGACATGACTGAGCGACTTCACTTTCACTTTTCACTTTCATGCATTAGAGAAGGAAATGGCAACCCACTCCAGTGTTCTTGCCTAGAGAATCCCAGGGACAGGCGGGCCTGGTGGGCTGCTGTCTATGGGGTCGCACAGAGTCGGACACGACTGAAGCATCTTAGCAGCAAAGCTGTGGGAAAAAAATCAGGCAACAAGCTTGAGAGAAATCTAATGTATTTTAAAGCTGTGCTCATGGCATTGGAGGATACCCTTGAAAATTAAATCCACTCATAACCCAACAATACTATGTTTGCTCTTTAACGTCTCTCCCTTGGTCAATTAATAAAATTAATTTAATTTAAATGTAACATCTTTAAAAGTGTCCCTTCTAAGAAGGTCTAATTAACAGTCTAATGGGATCAGAAAAAGGAGAGATGGTGCCTGACCAGTTCTCACACTTGATTCCAGAGAGTTCACTGGGAGTGGTTTCTCTTTTCTCTAGACTTTTTATTAGGTTCTCATGGAAACTGCCAATAGGTTCTCATGGAAGCATTACAGAACAGTGCCTATCATACTTTGATATGCACACCAGTCAGATGGGGATCTTAGATTCTAATTGAGCAGGTCTGGAGTGGGGCCTGAGAGTCTTCATTTCTAACAAGCTTCCCAGTGTTGTGGATGCTGCTGAACCATGGTCCACATTTCAAGTTGCCAGGCTCCAGGAATGCATTATCCAATGTGGCTATGAACACTTGCAATGTTCTGATCTAAACTGAGATGTAGATGAGTGAAGGAGAGAATGCAAGTGATGTAAGAAAGACACCAGATTTCAAAGATGAGCAACAAAACAAAAGAATGTGAAATAATTTGCTGCATGCTGGAAAAATAATATTTTGAACACATCAAATTAAATAAAATGAATTTTTTAATTACAAGTCTTATTTGTGGGAGATACCTGTAGTCCCTTGCCTCCACCATTATTTATCTCCCCTTCTTCCTTAATAATAGACTTTCACCTGGACATATGGTAGTCAGCTGAAATTAAGACTACATTTCCCAGCTTCCCTTGCAGTTAGGTGGGACTACGTGACTAATCATTGCATGAAATGTAGGGAAAAGAGTCATGTGGCTTCCAAGATCCTTTCTTAAGAGATTACACAGGTGCGTTCTTTGCCTCCTTCTTCATTCCTTCCTCTAGACTGCTGCCTAGAATGCAAAGATATTGCCATGTCAGGCAATAAAGTCAAGGCCATGCCCAAGAGAACAACAAAATGTAAAGTCCACGATGGCAAAGATTTTTGTTGGGCCTTTTTTTCCCTTCCTCTATTTCTATAATGCCAGTACCTAATTGGTGCTAAACAAATTTTGCTGACTAACTGACTGACTGATGAAATGAATGAATAAATCTGGATCTCTGATACTAGGGAGGTGACATCAACTCAGACCACCCACCAAAACTTTTACATGAAAGAGAAACAAACTACCTTGCTTAAACACAAACCAAATCCTAATCAATACAATATTGAGAAGTCCTGTAACTGCTTTTACCACAGAAGGTTCACTTAAAATGCTGTTAAACCTCAGTAAATCTAATCACATTTTAAATGCATTGTGATATTCATCTTTTCAATGTTGTAGATTATTTTACCATGTCTAAATCTATCCATTTGTTTAATAAGCTGAGGTTTCAATATTTCAAGTTTCTAAAACCCAGACATGCCTCTCACAGTTCTTTCTTACTAACAGTTCAAAGCACTGTAGAAATTCCAACCAGCAATGTTTTTCCTAACAGTCCTAGGGTATAGGTGAGTTAGCATCCAAAAGGAGCATTTTATAAGATAGAGATGAGATGATTAAGAGAAATTTTTCCATGTCATTCTCCATCCATTACACTTCACTACTTCTAAACCAAAAAGGAATTCTATATTAGAGAGGTTAGTAACAGCATATTTTAAGCAAAAACAACTGTTCTTCTCTTATTTTTAAGAAAAAGATTTCAATTCATTTACCCAAGTTTTCTGCTTTGCTGATGTCTGAGAAGAATTATGCCTTTTTACATTGCTCTGTAAAAGAAAATACCTTTGTGCCTCTGGAAATGCCACTAGGCTACCCTGGGGTGCAAACAGATGGGGCTCAAAGTCCCATCAACACCGTGTGAGGCACCGTGTCCTGGTTCCCTATTCTTAGGGGAGCAAGAGAGGCAAGAGGATTCCAATAAGCCCCGAGTGGGTAGCAGGTAAGACCAGGGATAGAGCTGGGGTGGAGCAGAGAGGTCCAGAGAGGACCAATATGGACCAGTCCTGGGTGTTTCCACTTGAGGCCATTTCCAAGGTTGAGGAGAGCTGCTATCACCCATCAGCAGAAAGTCAAGGAGAACGTCCATGTGATTTTTCACCCTTCCATATCCTGTACCCTGGAGGCCTCATCCTTCATTCCAAGCTCGCCAGGCTTTGAAGTTGTAGGAGACCAAGAACCAGCTGCTGATCATGCTGTTAGCGCAAGTTCATGTGACTAACGCACAGTGAGGGCAAACAAACTGAAATGTCAGAGTTTGGAGCAGAGAAAGGTTTACTGCAGGGCACCGCAAGACAGGTGGCTCACGCTGTAAAAATCCCTGAGCTCCCCACAGGGTTTCAGCACTGCATATTTAAAGGCCAAGTGAGGGAGAGTGGTCTCAAAATCAGTTTGCGCACGTGTCTGACGGGCTGATGATGAAGGAACACGGTGGGGTCACAAGGTTAACCTTATCCGTCCTTAGGCTCCAGGAAGCCTGGGGCTGTGTGCTCAGGATAGTCAAGTAGTCAACATCTTCCATGCAGTGGGGGGTTTTCATATCTGCCACACAACTCAGGAAATGTGCATCAAATACTGTTATCTAGGTACTTCAGAGGGGAGCTAAAGCAGAGGATGTGGGGGAAGGCCACTCCGTTACAGTGCTGAATTCATGATTGGTCACAGTGACAGGTTCTTTTGTTGCTGGGAGGAGCCCTCTGTGACACCAGAGGAACTCTGGAAGAACAGTTTAGTCACATAGCACTCACCTAGCACCGGCTGCATCATCATTCTACTGGGTTGGAAGCCTCGCGTTTACTGTTAAGAGAGCTGATCCATAAGTCCAATGCCAGCACATTTCTTTTCTGGATGTACCAGGGACGCTTCTAGACAGAAGGCATCTGATATATAAGTTCCCTTTCAATTAACTCAGTTCAGTTCAGTCGCTCAGTTGTGTCTGACTCTTTGCGACCCCATGAATCGCAGCACGCCAGGCCTCCCTGTCCATCACCAACTCCCAGAGTTCACTCAGACTCACGTCCATTGAGTCAGTGATGCCATCCAGCCATCTCATCCTGTCGTCCCCTTCTCCTCCTGCCCCAATCCTTCCCAGCATCAGAGTCTTTTCCAATGAGTCAACTCTTCACATGAGGTGGCCAAAGGACTGGAGTTTCAGCTTTAGCATCAGTCCTTCTAATGAACACCCAGGGCTGATCTCCTTCAGAATGGACTGGTTGGATCTTCTTACAGTCCAAGGGACTCTCAAGAGTCTTCTCCAACACCACAGTTCAAAAGCATCAATTCTTCAGCACTCAGCTTTCTTCACAGTCCAATTCTCACATCCATACATGACCACTGGAGAAAGAGGGAACTTATATATCACACTTTAATATACCATTGGCACAAATTTTCCCAGAGCTAAGTTCCTAACTAGAACTGAGTGAAGTACCTTTAAATACAGTGTTTAAAAACTCTAGGGCTGCAGGATAGTATTTAATGCCTGATTTGTGACATTTTGGAGAGGATGGGAATTCTGGGGTATGAGAAGGTATAACAACATAAAAATACAAAAGAGGCGAATGAATAGAGTGAAGTTCATCTGTGAGGCTAGGACAAGTGGCATGGCAAGCAAAGGATGCTAAGGGATGAAGCTGGAGAGACGAACAGAGATCAGTGGAGAACAACTCTGGCTAAGAAACTGGACTTTGGTCTACTATGAATGGGGAGGCATTGGAGATTTTAGAAGCTGAGCGGGACAAGGTTAGTGTGTATTTTGAAGCATAAACATAACAGCATAGTGGTTGAATGCATAGAGCTGTGAGTCACTGGAAGCAGCTACCGCAACTGCATAGGTGTAAGACTGTGACAGGAGGGGTATCAGGAGGAGGGGAGGGTGGCTCTTTGGTGGCTGCTGGTCTTGGGATAGGAGGGAGCAAGCCTCATCTGCCGATGACCTGCAGATTTCTGACTTGGGATCTGGAGAGATGGAGACAGAAGAGCAGCTTGGCTTCCTTGGCCGTCCAGTGGTTAAGACTTGCCTTTCAGGGCAGGGAGTGAGGATTCCATCCCACATGCAGCCAAAACCCTAAAATATAAAACAGAAACAATATTGCAACAAATTCAGCAAAGACTTTAAAAAAATAGAGCAGCTTAGGAAGTGGAGGATAAAGATGAGGAGGTCTGTTCTAGACAGTGAGTTTAGGATGCTTATGGGAGGGCCACATGGGAGACCTCTGTAAAACTGTCTGGGTCTACATGACCCTACTTTTTCCAGGCCAAGGGATATCCTTCTACTTACTCTCACAATGTCCTCTCCTGTGTCAGAGGTGGGTGCTGAGGCCCAGCTGGGCTCCCAGCGGTAACACCACCTCCTTCTAGGAGCGACTGTCACAATTTCTTCAGCACTTGCTGTCTGTTCAACACTGGGTCCCCAGCTTTCCATGCTTTCTGTTTATCCCACAACAATGCTTTGAGGTAGTTATCATCCTATATCTCATATGGGCAACCTGAGACTGAGATAGAGTAGCTGACATGCCCAAGTTTTAACAGCTAGAAAGTCGCAGAATTGGTGTTGAAACCAGAGCCTTCAAATTCCTCCCAATGAAAGTGAAAGCGTTAGTTACTCAGTTGTGTCTGCTCTTTAAGACCCCATGGACTGTAGCTCACCAGGCTTCTCTGCCCATGGGATTTCCCAGGCAAGAATACTGGAGTGGGTAGCCATTCCTTTCTCCAAGGGATCTTCCCAACCCAGGGATCGAACCTGCATTTCCTGCATTGGCAGGCAAATTCTTTACCATCTCAGCCACCAGGGAAGCCCTTCTTCCCAATGAACTTAGACTCAACAATATCATATTGCTTCCAGACGAGGATCTGAATGGAAATCTAACAAGTTCTATAATGGTTTCATTTGAAACTCATTCATGTATTCATTCACTGAATTAACACTGAATTCCTATTAAGCTCAAAGTATAAACATATAAACATAGTCAACACAACGTGGGTGCAGAGAGCGGGGAGAGCGGTTGTGGTTGTATATGAACAAATGAGCCTTTGTCTTCAAGAAGCTCTAAAGCAGAGGTCAGCCAACTACAGTTTAGCTACCAAATCCAGCTCACTTCCTGTTTTTGCGAATAAAGTTTTATTGGAACATAGCCACCCTATTTGTTGACATGTCTATGTTGCTTCTGCATCAACTGTGAAATTGAGCAGCTACAACAGAGACCAAATGGACCACAAACTTAAAGTATTTGCTATCTAGCACTTTTTAGAAAAAAATTGCCTACCTCTGGTCTAGAATCAGAATCACAGAGGCATCAACTATAGATGAAATCTAGATTATTAAAACAGAGAAGGCAATGGCACCCCACTCCAGTACTCTTGCCTGGAAAATCCCATGGACGGAGGAGCCTAGTGGGCTGCAGTCCATGGGGTCGCGAAGAGTTGGACACGACTGAGCGACTTCACTTTCACTTTTCACTTTCATGCATTGGAGAAGGAAATGGCAACCCACTCCAGTGTTCTTGCCTAGAGAATCCCAGGGACAGGCGGGCCTGGTGGGCTGCTGTCTATGGGGTCGCACAGAGTCGGACACGACTGAAGCGACTTAGCAGCAGCAGATTATTAAAATGGCATAGGGACTTCCCTGGTGATTCAGTGGCTAAGACTTCACCTTCCAATGCAGGGGGCGAGGGTTTGGTCCCTAGTCAGGGAACTAAGATCCCACATGCCTCATGACCAATAATAATAATAATAATAAAGAAACATGAAACAGAAATAATATTGTAACAAATTCAATAAAGACTTTAAAAATGGCCCACATCGAAAAATATTTTTAAAAAATTAAATAAAATGGCACAAATTAAAAGTTGTGGAGATGCCAAGGACAGCAACTAAAGCCACAGACACGATTCACCCAGGAGGAGGTTTTGACAAAGCCACAGGCTATCAGGAACAGATTCCAGCCTGGAGCACCACCCAACCCACCGTGTGCCTGTGCTTGAAGGCACACAGTCCAGGGCAGGGTAGGAGATGCTCAGGCCCCTGGAAAGTAATTGTCTAGGTCGCTTTCCAGAGCATCAGAAGTTATGGAGTGCTTCTGGCTCTGCCGTTGCTGGGCTTCCGGACCTTGAGCCGATCTACTTACCTCCTGATCCTCAGATATCAGTTATCTCTTACTGGCCTATCAGGTAGTAAAACCCAAATGTGGGGGTGAAAGTCCCTGAGTGACTTGTGAAAAACTGAAGCACTCTGCAAATTCTGGGGGTCCTTGGGGTGGTTGTATGCACACATAGACTGCCTTGAAGATCCTCACATGTAGCACTCAGAAGCAAAATTATCAGCCTTGAATGTGAAATTGCTTTTGTCCCCAGCTGAGCACACTCCATATTTTATTAATTCACTCAGAATGCAGCTTGCTATATTACAAAAGAATTTTCCCCGAGAGGAGTCATTTTCAAGCTGGGAATGTGTGGACATCCCACCCCAAGAGATGATCCTGTGTTTCCTTGGAGGTGGAGGCAGCCCGGAGGTTGGAGCTGGTGTGAGTTGATGTTGGAGGTCTGAACCCAAGGGAACACGTTCTGTCTGGAACCATCACAAAAGTCTTTGCAGATCCTCAGCCAGCTGGCCCAACTCTGCTAGACACTGTGTTCCCACTCCCTCACCCTTCCTCCAGGAAGCAACTCCTCTGGCCCAGCTTCCATGATGCTCTTCTGCTCACACCCTTGAACCCATATCCCCAGTCCGAGGTGGAGCCCGCGGAGCTGTCAGTGCCGCCCAGCCGCAGCACCTGGCTCGCCTCCCTCTGTGCTGGGCCAAAGCCTCAGACTCAGGAGAAACCAGAGCTTGCTCAGCTGGCCAGCGCCGGGGCTTCCTGTCCAAGTGTATGCGGCTGGGCTTCCTGCTGACGGAAGGGCAGGGCGGCTGCAGCAGCTCGCCTCTGACATCCCAAGCGGTGGCTCCCAGAGCACGCCCAGCTGGCACCCGGTTCAGGAGCCACGGCTGCACTCACACAGCTGTCAGACAGCATTCCCAGGGATCCAGGGGTCCGGCCTGGAGAGCTATAAAGGGGATTCCTTTGGGGAGAGAGGAAGCAGTGAATCAGCCCAGAAACGCTGGAGCTCAGGCTTGTCCTAGGCAGCCAGCCAGAGCATGCCTCACACACACCGCACCCTCCACACTGACCGACCCCCTTGCTTCACATGCGCCCCCCTCCTTGGCCACCTGCGCACTTCCGTCTGCGTCCCTCTGTGAGTCTCCACCACACAGCTTCCCTCTGCCCCAGGTGGCCTGGGAACCAGGCCCAAGCACCCAGGTGATAGCCCACCCTGCCTCTGACCTCATGCCCTTAAGCAATTTAACTTCACGGAGAATCAGCTCCCCCTTCACAAGTGGAAACTGGAGAGTGCGAATATTTTCTGAGTGTTCAATGTTTATTTTCCCACATTTTAAGGGCGGTGACATAGGAAATGGGGTTAGACTTGTTCTCTCTAGTTCCAAAGATCAGAACAAGCATTCCGTGGAGGCAGAATTTGGTTTAAATAAGGGGAAATGAACCCACAAAATAGACTGTCTTCTAAAGTAGTAAGCATCCTGTATCCTGTGACTAGAGGTATTCAACAGACATTGTTTGCAGACTTTCAAGTGTTAGACCGTAAGCTCCATGAGCACTTCTGTCTCCATTCCTGCTGCAGGATCCAGCATCCAGCATCCAGCGCACTGCCTGCCAGAGAGTAAGTGCTCCAAATATTTGTGGAAGAGAGGAAGGAAGAGGGAATGAGAAAAACAGGCGGGTGGGGGGGTGGGGTGCTGGGAGAGAAATGCAAAGAGAGAAGGAGAGAAAGCAGGAAGGAGGAAAAGTAGGAAGGATCATCTCCAAGAACTCTGGAGAACTGACTCTCCTTTAGGAGAGAGCTTGGACAAGCTGACTGCAATGATCTTTTTGACTCTGCGATTATAAAACGAGGGTTTTAGGCGCCCACTCCACGGGGACTCATCAAATCCACAAGCAGACAAAGCAACTCTCCTGTGATGGTGTGTGTCCCAGGCACAGGCTTTTCTACCCAAGCCCGCTGTAGTCTACAAACCCCCACACATACATGTTGTCCTGCATTTCTGCAGAACCCTGTAAAATGTACAGTCCCCTTCTGAAAGACACAGAGCCTGAGGTTCAAAGATGGTAAGCGACTTGTCTGAGCTGAGACTTAGCCTCAGGTATCCTGTTCCTGAGGCCAGTGCCTCTTCCTAATAGGCATGTTCGTCTGCCTCACGGCCTGCCATGGAGCTTTCTGCCCCAGAGACTGCTATTATGACCTAACATGAAAACTGGTGCTCTATTAAAAGCACGGAGGTACTCCTATCCTTTGAAAAAGGTAAGGAGACAGATCTACCACGCGCGCACACACACACACACACCCACACAAATCCTCCTTTTCCCTGGCTCACTCCCAGCAGGGATAACACTTGGGCATCACCACTAACTGCAGTAACCATCACTGGATCTGGGACTACTTCCAGAGGCAAGTTGACTCTCCAGGGCTGACGCTCCTGATTACTGCTTGGAAAGATGTGTTCTTTTCCGAAGGTCTGACAAGCTGGAGGTAAGGAGGTCATTTGCCCGTCTGCCCTCCCCTCCACACTTCCTCTGCCCTCCCTCACGGGGGACTGACCCCTACAGGCTGCATTTGCTCAAGTCCCAACCAATCAGGAGACTACGAGGAAGAGGAGGGTAAAAACCAGAGCTTTCTCCCCACACCCTCTCCCTCTATCTGGCAGATCACCTCTGGGGTCCCCATTCCTGCCAGGGAACCTCCGCCAGGACTCTGGCTCTCCCTGGGTTCTGGAAACACTCTCTCTGCTCCAGACTTCCACCAGGCATGGTGTCGTTTTTTTTCCCGTGGCTGCTACTCTCAAGGCCAGCTTTCACCCACATCTGCCCTTTCATCTCTTCCAATGCCTTTATAACTGGTTTCCCTCGGCTGAGGTTTCTGGAATAGGTTATGTTTTCTGCCTGGACTCTGATTCCACGTCAATGTGGATTGGATAAGACCCAGCCGGAAAGGCTTGAACTGTTGGAAGTATGGAACAGTACTATCCTGACCACTTCAAGGAGAGTTGAAGACAGGCAGGCCAGGAGGCAGGGAATGAGGAAGCAGGCCAAGTGAACCTCGGGGGGACGAGAGGACCTGGAGTCAGCTTACCTGGCCCACCACAGGCCCCTTCCTCTTTCACAAGACCCGACTCACCCAGCATCCTTCACTGCAGGACACAGTCATCACATCTCACACACCTGGGCCAGACAGCGAGGCCCAGCCTCTCAGAGCTCTGTGCAAGCCAAGCTTCTAGGTCCAGAAGCCTCCAGGCTACCTCCATCCAGGCAGACAGAAGGGCTCCCTCAGCGGCATCAGCAAAGAAAGCAGGTGTCTTTCCTCCCCCCTGCCAGACTCCCGACATCTGGGACTCCAAGAGAAGAGAGTCACAGCCTCTTCCTTTACCTCCCCCAACCCCACTCCCAAAGCCCTTCACTCGCTAAGGCGAGGTCTAATGGGGACTTTTAATAGCCTTGCCTGGGCAGAGACCCACGGGGAGGCTGTGTTCTCTGAAAATATTATTCATGAGCACAGATATCGCATGTAGAAAGGAGAAAAGCTGGGTCTTACCTTTAGATGTATGTGGACCAACTGTATGCTTGTCGCTGAGACAGGTACTTTTGCCCAGTCTGTCATTTCATCAGACTATAATGGAGAGAATCAGACCCCCCAAAATGTGTCAAGCACTATTCAATGCATCTTTATTGGGTACCTGTCAGGTACTAGGTGTTCCACAAGGGTGTATGAACTTCGGTTCCTGCCTTCTAGGAAAATTAAGAAACTGGGGTCTGAAATCAGCCAGACCTACCTGGTTTTGAATCCAGACTCCAGTAATTAGTATTTCTGTGACCTTGAGCAAGTAACCCTTGCCCTTGAGCTTCAGTTTCCTCATCCATGAAAAGGGCACAATGATGGCATTGAAACATGTAAAATATCATGTATGAAATGAGTTGCCAGTCCAGGTTCGATGCACGATACTGGATGCTTCGGGCTGGTGCACTGGGACGACCCAGAGGGATGGAATGGGGAGGGAGGAGGGAAGAGGGTTCAGGATGGGAAAAAAATAAAAAAAAAAAAAAAAAAAAGAAAGAAAGAAAAGGGCACAATGATAACGTCATTGTGTCTCCCTGAGCTGGTGAAGGATCCATGTAGGGAACAAGCTGAGCAAGTGCCCAGCACATGATAAACACTCTTCAACAAGTGGCAACTTTTTAAAAATTAATAAATCCAGGATATGTGCACCACCCAATGCCAGCATCTGGGGATGAAAAGCATTTCTGGAGGCCGCCCAGCTACTTCTGTTAACACTGGGAGGACATCACACAGCCTTCTGACTCTAGAGTAGGATAAAACACAGCTCTTCCTTTCTCAACGGGACCTCAGAGGCGTCCCACACGCCCTCCGTCCTGGCAGGCCCTGCTGCCTCCCCTCTGAGTTGCCGGACGTCCGTTGAGGTCCTGGGTTTGGAGAGTTTCCGGGACTGGCGGGGTCACACTGCAGCTGGGCGGTGCCTGCCTGGCAGCCCCACCCTTCCTGGCGGCCAGGCTTCCCCCTCTCCCCCATCCCCGACCCCCACCGCCCCGGGTATCTGAAACCCTGCCAGTGCTAGGGCGGGGTGGGGAGCGGGCAGAGGGAGGCGGAAGGTCCTGCTCTGATGGACGTTTGCCCTAAGGGAAGCCTGCGGCGATGGTGGGGGCGGGAAGAGCGGGGAGCAGGGCGGACTCTGCTCCCCTCCACCCCCTCATCCAGCCACACAGACAATCCACCCTCTGGAAGTGCCAAGTGCTCCTCCTAGCGGGGAAGGAATGATGTGAGTGCCCATTCAACTGCCCCTCCCCCTCCCCATCCCTGTCCCCAAAGGTGGGGCTCCTTCACCAGGTCTCTCCGATGACGGCAACATCAGTCCCAATCTACAGCACCTCACAGTTGAAAAAGCTTCACATCCAATTGCCACCGCTTGGTGATTTTTCAGGCCGCACATTTTTAACAACCCATTTCACAGATGAGAACATTGAGTCAGGCTCAGTCTGTCTTTGGCAGAGCTGGGACTAGAAATCAGGTCTTTTCATTCTCCCTTTCATGGGTCTTGGTCAGTGCAGAAGCCTCAAAGAGGGAGACATGGCCACCTCCTTGCCCACTGCCCACCCCTCTCCACCCCCATCCCTCACACAAACATCGCACCATCTTGAAAATTGAGCGTTCTTTTCCTTGCCCCTCAATCATAAGAACTTCCATATCTACAGGTAACTTGATTAAACCCCCAACCCCCGCTCCCACTTTCCTACAAGATCACCCTGTGTTTTTAAACTCGCACATCTCAGAGTCAGCCCTCCCTTCCATCAGCAGGCCTACCCCACTGTTCCCAGCAGAAAAACGCCCTCTGCTCACTGTGGTCAGATCTAGGGCACAGAAAGTCTCCTCTGGATGACCAACCACAAGCTGTGCTAAGCCCATTGCTCAAAGACTGAGGGGTGGGGGTGGCAGGGAGTCATTCCAGCGCCATCGACCCCATGCCCCCGCCCTGGCAGAGACAGGCTGGAAAGGGGCCACTCACTCATCAAGGAATGGGAGGCGACCCCTGCCCTCTCTCCTTCCCTGAAAACAAAGTCCTTCCTCTGAGTTCTCCAGAGGCTGGCCCGCTGCTCTGAATGCAGCAGCAACCAGCCCTCGAAATCCCCAGTTCCCAGGGAAGGCCCCAGAGGTCTGGATTGGAGACTCAGCTTCCACTGACACCTCGCCTGCAGAGCAGAGCTGGAGAGGTGAGCCCAGGGTCCCACAAGGAGGGTCTCTCAGGCTCTGGGAGCCTATTCTCCTCCCTGGGTTCCAGTAGCAGGGGCGGCTCACTGTTGATTGCCGCCATGGGACAGAGCTGGGCCTGGGCTCAAGGACAGGCCAGGCAGACAACGAACTGAACTGTATTTTCTGGGAAAGCAGCCAGTCGTCATGCCCTCAGGCTTCCGGGCATCTAAGAGAGTGGCAGAGCAGGCCCCCGCCACCACCCTCGGTCGGCTCACCCCAGGCCCTGGCAGGGCACAGCCGGGCCCTGGTCTCTGACCCAGAACATTGCAGCCTGGGGACCACAGCACCCAGCCCTTACCCTAGACCACTGCCTAGTGAACTAAAGGGGGCTTCGTGGAGCGGAGAAGGGGTCCAACCTGAGGCCTCCTCCCACCCCACCCCATGCCCAAGTCTTTGGATGTCTGCTTGTGACATCCTAGCCTAGCTCTCCTGCTAGGCTGAGCTGCTTGAGGGCAGGGAGACGCATTTAATCTGGTCTCTCTTCCTGGGCAGTGTTGCTATCTCCCTGTGGGATGACCACATCGTGTCACCCCCTGGATTTCAGTGTCCTGGCTGCACTAGGGTGGGAAGCCCCGCTGTGCCCAGCTCCAGGTGGCTGGAGCCTTAGAGAGTAAGCCTGAGGCACATGCTCAAATGAGGGTTTCTTGTTGTCACTAACATCTTATTGATCTGGTTTAGAACTTGCATTTCCCACACGAAGGGAGATGAAGGACGGGGAGAGTATGAGCAGCTGGTCGGCAGACCCAGGCCTTCCTCAACCATCAGCTCCGAGACCCATGGAATGCTCTTTCCAGGGCCCCACGTGCTGGCAGAGTGGACACTCGCAGCCTGAGAACAGGGGAGAAGTGGGACCCCAGTGGATCTCCAGCATGTGACCTGAGGGGACCTGGAGCCAACCCCTCTTCCTCTCTCTCTGTAGAGGGGCCCGCCTGCCTCTCAGAGATTGTGGGGACTCTCCCAGGCCCTCTCTGGAACCCACATTTCCAGGGAATCAAATGGGGCTCAGATAGATGGTGGTGGAATCAGAACCAGATGGGAGGAGAAACAGCTGAAGAGACTCAGGCAGTTCAACCCAGATCCCCAGATGGAGAGAACTGTCTTCCTCAGCACAGTCCTGGAGAGGGACTTGCAACTCATCTGACCCCCAAAGGGTTGTAGGGGAATGTGGGTATTTAGAGGACAGACTTCGACTATTCCAAGAGAGCTTTCTACAAGCTGAGCAAACCCACAAAGAATAGCTGAGTCCATGGCCTGGAGGTGTTCTAAAATGCTCAGACTGGACACACTTGGTGGGAGGAGGTGATTCTTTAAAGGGAATCACGAGCTAAGGACTTTCGGGATCCTCCTCACTTCCCGGGGATCCCCCTTACTTCCTGGGGATTCTGGGATTCTCTGGGCGCCAAGGCATGCAAGCCTCTCCCTGGTATGAATCAGCTGGCCCTGCCGCAGAGGGTTATACAGAACAGAAGTGCTTGGCCAGCGCGTGCTGCCGGCCCGCCCAAAGCGCTCCACATATTGTACACATTATGCGCACACAGGAGGGGCCCGGCGTCTGTGGGGACAGGCCGTTTAACGGGTTATAAACGGTTCTGTTCCCAAGCATCCTTCTGTTGACACAAAAAAGTGTATCTCTCTCCCCTCACTGTGTAAATAGAGCTCACAGAGGCGCCTCAAGTCACTGCCCTGAAGCACGTGGCCATCCCAGTGCCAGGAAAAACAAATCCGTGCATGAAAATAACCTTCCCTGAAACCTGGTGAGCCAACTGTTCAGGGCTGGGTGGTCCCTGGTTGCCACGCAAGAGTTTGGTGCATGGCCTTCACTCACCAAAATCTACACTCCAGTCACGCTGAGTCAGGAGGGAGGTGCTGGGCCGTGGCCAGTTGGTCAGGAGGCTGCCAGGGAGCTTCCTATCTATCCAGCCGCCCCATCAGCCTGGAACCCAGGCGGGCAACTGGACAACTGTAGACCAGCTGCTGGCTTGAGGAAAGGCAGCAGGCAAGAGTCACCTCCGTGGAGGAGCAGTTTTCATCTTAAAAGGGGGCCCTGCCCAGACCCCCAGGAATGTGCAACTGGAAGGGTGCTGGTTCCTTCTGGCAAACTGGTACTGACGGAGCAGAGGACGTGTCTCTGGTTTCCATCTGCTGCACAGCAGAGGTGCATGGCAATGGCCTGCCTTTTCAGGGTTGGGATGGCCAGACGTCCCCCAGACTTGTGAAGCCGAGCACCAAGGAGAAACTGAGAGCACCTGCCCCATACGTGTCCCAGGGGAAGTCGGTGGTGGAACCTAACCTAGAATCCATTTCCTGAGTCCATTTTCTCTTCACCAAGCCCTGTTTTCTGTGAATCACTGAATTAAGGATACCATCTGCCATCTGCCACCTCTGGGACCCACTCATCTCCTGTGTTCCTCTTCCTCCTTTCCTCTCTCTTCAGACCTTGGAAGCAGCAGGCCGGCTCTGAACACACACTGGCTGTGCTCTAGGCCTGGAGTGCCCTTCCCTAGCTTCTGTGGCTGGCCTCAGCTCAAATGTTGCCTCCTCCAAGAAGCCTTCCCTGATCTGCCCAGAGTTAATATCTGCAGAGAACACTCTGATATTTTCTTGTTTTCTCATACATGTGTGTATGTGTTTAATCTGTCCCATCCCAATAAAATTTAAATATCAGAAGAGTAGGAACTAGGCAGTGCTTGACAAATACAGTTCAATGACCAACATAATTTCATTTTAATTGCTGAAAGCCCAGAGTTGGGGGAGATATTGAATACTTCTGGAAACATCATTAAACTATAATTCTGAATAATGCGGGAGTTTCATTCAGGTGGCTCACAAGTTCCCTGCAACCTGAGGTAGCACCTCCGATATAGCTGAGACACCTCCTGCTCACAGACTCTGGTGCCGTCCAGAAAGAAGGATTCAACACTTTCCTGGTGCCTTAAGGAGAAAATGGGATTTTCTGAGAATAGCCTTCCTCTGTTTTCCTTCTCACTTGCAGAAGGAAAGCTCAGGAGATGGGGTTGACAGCCCCCATCATCCCCCTACTCCCATAATTGATTCCCCTTCCTCTCCCTCTTCCTCTCCCATCCTGAGTATTTGTCATTCTCTACTTGTGGCTAATTGCTTTTCATCTTTGAAAACCAAAAACGGTTGGTAACCAAGACAGACTGGGAGTTCTTCTTTTTACAGGTGGGACAGGTTTCAAAATAAAAACACTATTGATCACTTCCCTAGTAGCAGCATCACTGAAATTCAATTGGCCAAGAATTTGTGGGCACTCTATGAGGCCAGTACTGCCCCAGTCATCCTGGTGATACAGACAGGTCTTGCCTCGGAGGAGCTCTCAGGCCAGTAAGAAAGATGATTTTTCACTTGACAAATGTTTTCTTAAGCACTTACTAAAGGCTAGACTGGCGGCCCACAGTAAACAAAGAATAGGCCTGCCCTTGAGCAGTTCATCGGGGTTTCCCTGGTGGCTCAGCTGGTAAAGAATGCAATGCAGGAGACCCCAGTTTGATTCCTGGGTTGGGAAGATCCACTGGAGAAGGGATAGGCTACCCATTCAACTATTGTTGGGCTTCCCGGGTGGCTCACCTGGTAAAGAATCTGCCCATAATGCGAGAGGCCTAGGTTTGATTCCTAGGTTATGAAGATTCCCCTAGAGAAGGGAACAGCTACCCACTCCAGTATTCTGGCCTGAAGAATTCCATGGACTGTATAGTCCATGGGGTCACAAAGAGTTGGACACAACCGAGCGACTTCCCCTTCACTGAGCAGTTCATCATCACGAGAAGGTGAGAGTCCTGAATATTTCTGTACTCTGTTTGAGGTTCTGTGGAGGAGAAGAGCAGGTGAGAGGAAAGCAGGTAGGTGCCGAGGGAGCACACCCAGAAGTTCAGTAAGTGTCAGAGGGAGGTGGGAGTGTGCTAGGTCAAGATGGGGCTGGGGACGGGGCTGGCTAGCAGAAAGGGCTTCAGGCAGAGGGACGGCAGGTGCAGAGGAGGCCTGTGCTTGCTGGGTCCAAGGACTGAAAGGAGGCTCCCGTGGCTGGAGCAGGGAAAGAGGTGGGCTTGCAGAGGCAGGCACGGAAAGCCCAGAGGGCAGGTTTTCAGAATGGTGAGTGGTCTGTGGCAACAAAAGATACAGCAAGTGAAACAGTGCAGCGAAAGAGTTTAGAGTTTATTATGTAAGCAATGGGGAGCCCAGACGGAAGTGTGGAGATAGCAGCGGGGAGAGCAATCTGGAGGCTGTGGCCTGGGTGAGAAACAGATGAGAAGGGAGGGAGTGGGAGGATGGACAACTACGTGAGAGTCACATGGTCTTCTGCTTGCCACCACCCCAAGGAGCCCCACATCAAATACCCTCTCACACGCCATCCACAGATCCTCTCCTCCACCCCACCCACCCAGCCTCGCTGCTCCCCGCTGGAGATGGCGTCAGAAAACAAGAGAAGGTGCACAATTGGATATACGGAGACAAACGGGTCTGAGATGTCAGAACAGCTCATCCTGAAAGCTGACCTCCTTGAGGTCCCTCCCTGACCCAAAAACTTCCCGCCACGCATGCGCTTGGATGATCACTTTATTGACATTTCCAGCAACTGGGAATCAAGTGGGAGAACAAGAGCCTCTTCAGGAAGGTCCAACCTGATTTATACCAGGGGAGGTGGGGACCTTCGCGCACCAGGAGACACAGTTGATCGTCAAACACTTTTCCTTTTTGAGAAAGTGCACCCCCACTCCATTCAGCCGGTTTACAACCCTTTGGGGCACTGTTGCATTGGGCACCTGGATTTGCTTGGTTTGGTATGAGGCAGCAGGGGTCAGGGAGGAGGGCAGAGGGCTGGGCAGCCTCGGAGTCTGGGTTCCTGACCAGGCTCTGCTATTGCATGGGTTTCTCCCCTCTCTTGGAGAAGGAACTGGTAACCCACTCCAGTATTCTTGCCTGGAGAATCCCACGGACAGAGGAGCCTGACAGGCTGCAGTCCATAGGGTCGCACAGAGTTGGGCACGACTGAAGCGACTTAGCACATCACACTCCCCTCTCTGGGCCTCAGTTTCCCAATCTGCAAAATAGGGGATCGTAACGGCTGACAGTGAGGTACCTGTGGGCTCTGATCTCTCCTCCCTAGGTGTGCGTGTCCTGGTCACCTGGTTACCCCACCAGGACAGGGGAATGTGTTCCACCTCTTCCCTGGAGCCAGGCCTTCCCATCAACTCCATCTGTTTTTTAACACTGTACTCAAAAGGAGCCAACGCCAGCATGGCCACCAGCCAGCAGGTAGCTTACTCCCAAGGTGGCGGGGGCATCTGAAAGCCTCTTCCCAGTCAGCCTCCCCATCCATCAGCACTCTGAGTTGGGCCTAGGTAAGGTTTCAGTGGCTGCCAGTGACAGCCGCCCACCCAAAAGCTCTCTGGTCTATTCTACACCCCCATCCTTTTCTAACTGGGCCTTGGATGGATTTCAGGTTTCAGGCATGCTCACTGCCAAGGCCTCCACCCAGCCTGCAACCTGAGGAAGGTGCCACAAGCCTGGGCCAGGGAGCTCAGCATCCTCAACCACAGGCAGCCTGGGGAGCACCACCCAGCCTAGATAGGCCCACAGGGAGGGGAGAGAGAGCAGGGGGAGGCCTCCTCCAGGGCTTCGCCTGCTCCTAGGGCAGCAGCTGAACCTGGGCTGGAAGGGAGCTGAGTAGAGCAGGAAACTGGTGGGGAAATAAGTCCCAGGTCAGAGAAATATGGAAGGTGAAAGTGAAGGAAGTCGAGCCAGCTCCACAGCAGGATAGGAATGGGAGGCAAGAGAAGGATGACCTCCTGCCTCCACACAGGAGAAGCCAGGCCTGGGCAGGCAGGCAGGGCGCTAAGCCCCTGAGGAAGCACTGGCCCCCAGCCCAGGGGGTTGGCTGAAGCTCTTCTTGGCTCAGGCAAACTCCCTTGGAGACCAGTCTCTGTTCCTCACGTCTTCTCTTTGTCTAACAATGGAGTTGGAGCTATTGGAATCCTTTTTTTCCTTTGTAAGCTTGTTCCCTCCTTTTTTTCTGCTGTTTAAAAAGAAAAAAAGTTTTGAACCAAGACATAGTGCAAACGCTTTTATTTCTTAAAGTTTCTTTAAGGAAACAGTAGTGCTCACAGTAAAACGGAGGTGACCCCAGTGTTTACCCAGCACTTCTGTGTGTATAAAATCCTCACATGGATGTCTGCTGCAGCCCAGAGCTGCAGATGAGCCAGCAGTTACCCTCCCCATGCCTAGGAGGATAAGGGGCTGTCCCAGGTCAGAGACTGGTCAGGTAAGGACCCAGGGACCCAGATTCTGCCAGAGGAGACCCTGGGGCACACTCCCTTGTGGCCCCTCTAGGCCACAACCACACTCAAACAGAAGGAAGCCCAGCTACCCACAAGACAAACTTCCCTCTAACTTTTTCCCCTGGGCAATCTCACTTACCCAACCAGTCAATCCTAAAGGAAATCAGTCCGAATATTTATTGGAAGGACTGATACTGAAGCTGAAACTCCAATACTTTGGCCCCCTGATGTGAAAAACTGACTCCTTGGAAAAGACGTTGATGCCGGGAAAGATAGAAGGCAGGAGCAGAAGGGGACGACAGAGGATGAGATGGTTGGATGGCATCACCAACTCAATGGACATGAGTTTGAGCAAGGTCCGGGAGTTGGTGATGGACAGGCTGCAGTCCATGGGGTCACAGTCAGACACGACTGAGAGACTGAACTGAATTGAAATGAACCTCACTTAGGAACTTCCAAGGTGACTCAGCGATAAAGAATCCACCCACCAATGCAGGAGGTGTAAGAGACATGAGTTTGATACCTTGGTCAGGAATATCCCCTGGAAGAGGGCACAGCAACCCACTCGAGTATTCTTGCCTGGAGAATCCCATGGACAGAGGAGCCTGTAAGGCTATAGTCCATAGAGTCACACAGAGTCAGACACGACTGAAGTGACTAAGCACACGTGCACACAGCCTCACTTAACGACAACCCGGGAGGGCACATGGATATAATCAGAGCCGTGGAACTGTCTCACTGGTCCCCACAGAGATAAATCTTATCTCCCTCCCTGATCAAGAAGGAAGGTAGTGATGGCCTCTACATTTCTTGTGCTCTGGCATCTGCCAACATGATCTGATTTTCAATAAAACAGCAACTTTGCAGACTGGCTAGTAATGTTACCCCTCTTATTAGTAAGGAAAGTGAAGAGCGCCAAGGCAGCACACTAGAAGGTGTGCAGCCAGGATTCAGACTCAGGTCTTTCTTGACTCTGAAGCCCACACTCCTCTACTCCTGCCTGCTGCCCTGCCACGTCCTAAAAGCAGAGTGGGGAGTCACAGGGCATGCAGTGAGTGTGCGTCGGTGGCTCAAGGTGGTTGTAAACAATTCCTTCTGGGGACTCTCAGGCACAGCCCATGCCCAGGATAGGGACTGAGTCCCTTCCACATGCCTCATACAGAGTGAGATGCCAGGGAGGGCTTATGCCATACTTGTCCGTGTCCTCACTGGGCTTCTAACAGGAAGTGAATGGACCATGAGCATGATCCATGATCCATGACAGAGTCTCCTCTTCTGACCTCGGGTTGCTGTAGGTGAAAACAGGACATGGAAAGATGGAGGGTCTACAGCCACTACAACTCAGAGGGTTGGAGTCCTCGGCATCCTCAGCAAACTTCTCCACAGGCAAGGGCAGGGGCTCCTGTCCCCCGTTCTCCTGCCTGGTCGAGGAGCCCCTGCCGGAGAGACCCCTTTAAAGTAGAACAGACAGTGTGGTTCCCTTGCAGCCTCCTATGCTCTGGGCCATGGGCCTGACCGTACAGGGACATATACTGCAGGAGCTCGCTGGGGGTTCCATGGTCTCATCTCTGAGGCCTGGCGGGGGCTGGGGGCAGAGTTGGGGAGCTTGCATGTTGAGGCCTCTGAGTAACTTCAATTCCACGCTCAGTGGAACCTATTGCTGTCCTTCATTGTGCTGGGCTGGGAGAGAACGACTCATCATGTTGAAGCCCAGCCTTCAAGGGGCTTCCTGGGCCACTGGGGCAGCCAGAATGGCTCTAGTCTAAGAAGTTAAGGGGGCAAGAGAAGGGTGGACTAGGTGCTGTAGGGGTTCTGGTGGGAGGAGCCCCAGGGAAGGCCACGTGGAGGAGATGACACTGCATAGGGGCTTAGAGGATGGTAGGGTCTTGACATGTGGAGCCAGAAGGGAAAGGGCAGAGATGATTCCATAGAAAGAACAGAGCAAAGTATGAACCCAGCCTTGGCCTAGCCACACTCCAGCTGGGGACTCGCTTAGCTTCTCCGAGGGTCAGAAGAGGCCGTTCTCTGATCTCGGGAAATAGCACCCCGTGCACACTCCCCACCGGACACTCACCATCCGGCTCCTCTTCCTGTCTCCCCAGCCACTCCCCTCTAGAACATACCCTTTGGAAACTGGACACTCACAGAATAGAAACAAAACATAGAACATAAATGCTGGGATGACACTTGGCTGTCAATCAGTGTATCCTGACATTCTGCAAATATGTCTGAGGCCCAGCCAGAGTGCATGATTTGTCCAGGGTGACAGAGCCGGGACAAGAACGCTCATGTCAGTCATGACCCTGATCACACACTTGTGACAATCACATCTTTGGATCGTCTTCTTTTGGAGCAAGGTCAATCTTTTCTGTCCCATCCCCCACCATGGCTTTCAGAGTCAGATCCAGCCCTCACTGTTCTCTACCATTTGTGGTTGCTCCTTGCATCCACCCTGTTCTGGGGTCTATTGCTGCCCTCTGTAAAAGTCAGGAATTATGGGATTAGTCCCCAGCTGTGGACATGTGCTTGTGCTTAGTCGCTCAGTCATGGCCGACTCTTTGCAATCCCATGGACTGTAGACCACCAGGCACCTCTTTCTATGGGGATTCTCCAGGCAAGAATACTGGAGTGGGTTGCCATGCCCTCCACCAGGGTATCTTCCCAACCCAGGGATCGAACCGAGGTTTCCTGCATTGCAAGCAGATTCTTTACCATCTGAGCCACCAGGGAAGCCCAAGAGTACTGGAGTGGGTAGCCATTCCCTTCTCCAGGGAATTTTCCTGGCCCAGATATCGAACCAGGGTCTCCTGCATTACAGACAGATTCTTTACCAGCTGAGCTACCAGGGAAAACTGAAGTCAGTATTAAATTAATGGAACAGTTTCAGATCCAGACCAAAGGCCCTAAGTCTGAGGAGTCTGTGGCCTGACACCCTCATGGGGCTCTGTCTGTCCTCACCGGTGGCCCCAGGGCTTCTCAAGGGCAGCCGAGGAGTCTGGGCAACTGGTGAGAGGGAAGCAAGCATGTGACAGAGGACACAGGGCTGGCTTCTGTGTGAACAATGACTGCTCCCTTGACTGACATCTCACAAGACCCCAAATGTCATCACAGGGAAGACAGAGATGGCAAGAGGGTGGCAGGTGACATAGATGACACCTAGCGTGTTATTTCCAGGCTGTGGCTGAGTGTGTCTGTCACGTGGGGGAGAGCAGCTGTTAGGACTGGGGGTTTCTGCCTGGGCCCCTGTCAAACTTCTGGTCGTCTCTGCAGGCTGTGTTTAGATTCTGATCACATCTCCCACTGTGCAGCCACCGGTGCACAGAGCTGGTAGGGCTCTTTCTCAGTGGGCAGGGGGTAGGAGGAACGTCTGGGGAGAATTCAGACAAGCCTGGCCTCAAAGCAGAGCTACAAAGCCAGGAGCTGACTGCTGCTCCATGGCCCCAGCCTCCCTTGGAGGGCACTCAGAGTGTGAAAGTAAACAGATGTCCTCAGCAAGCTTGCAGCCTGTGTCACTTACTAAGCCCCTCTCGTTCCAGTCTCCCCTCTGATAGACACTTCAGTCTGACAGGTTTGATGGAACTCGGGGGCAGGAGCTTTGCTTTGTTCTTTATTTACAGGAGAGTAAATGGGGCCTGCAAGGCTGTGGGTTCAAGACCTCCCCTGGGAGAAAGTGTGGTCACATCTGGGATAGGATCTAGGAGGTACAGAGAGACTCTTGCTGCTGCTGCTGCTAAGTCGCTTCAGTCGTGTCCAACTCTGTGCAACCCCATAGACGGCAGCCCACCAGGCTCCCCCGTCCCTGGGATTCTCCAGGCAAGAACACTGGAGTGGGTTGTCATTCCTTCTCCAATGCATGAAAGTGAAAAGTGAAAGTGAAGTCGCTCAGTCGTATCCGACTCTTAGCGACCCCATGGACTGCAGCCTACCAGGCTCCTCCGTCCGTAGGATTTTCCAGGCAAGAGTACTGGAGTGGGGTGCCATTGCCTTCTCCTACCTGTGGCAAATATGACAGAATTTCAGAGCTGAAAAGTATTTCCTTGGAGCCCCCATGTATGTCTGGGACCACTGAGGCCTGGGGGGGAAATTGCTTACCCTCAGAGAGAAGCAGGGACATCATGTGGACCCCAGAAAGGCCAGGGATGGTTTGCTCTACTTGGGGGAAGCAGCAGATTGGAAGTGCTGGGGAGCTGGCCCCTTAGACAGAGTGGGAGGGTGCAACAAGAGGACGCTATGGGAGCCCCGTGGTCCCTGCTGCAGACCTCCTGCTCTGTCACCTGCCCCAAATGTACAGTGCACACAAAGCCAGCTCACAGAGGCCAGTAGTGACTTCTCAGCCCTTACTGCAGTTGATGGGCTTGCCAGGTGGCCCTAGTGGTAAAAGAACTCACTGGCCATTGCAGGAGATGTAAGAGTCGCGAGTTTGATCCCTGGTTTGGGAAGATCCCCTGAAGAAGGGCACGGCAACCCACTCCAGTATTCTTGCCTGAAGAATTCCATGGACGGAGGAGCCTGGTGGGCTACAGTCCATAGAGCGCAAAGAGTCAGACATGACTGACATGACAAAATATGCACACACTATGATCGATAATCGCCAGCTTCTCCCTCAGAAGCCACTCTCCAGGGCTTCCATCAGGAAGTCAATGGGCTAACATTGGAGAACTACCTCCTGGCTTCTTCTGACCTCCTGCTGCTGTCAGTGAAAACATGTCACGGAAGGAGATAAAGATAGACAGTGAGGAGATCACTGGGGTGGCGGGAAGACCCAGTCCAACTGAGGGCTCTGGCTCAGGAAACTGAAGGTTACTTCTGACTGTCTCTGTGAAGTTTGCTAAAAACCAGGCCAATGAAGCTGTTGTAAACAACAGCAGGAGCAGAGCTGCCAGTTCACAGATGGTACTGAGTCCTCCAGAGGAATGTGTAAAAAGGCAGATTCCTCAGCCCCTCCTCCAGATTCAGAAGGACTGGACACCATGCAGCCTCCTGAGCACTGGCCAGCCCCCAGTGTAGGCAGGGAGAGTGCCAAGTCTCCCAGTCTGCCACACCGTGAGATCCAATGAGTGGCCCGGGCAGAGAGGGCCTGGGCTGGAGCCAGGGGTCAGAGACTGGGGTTACCCCACAAAGAGAGAAGGCGAGGGGGCAAGCTGGGAGCATGGCAAATGGGAGCGTGGTCTGAGAGAGTGCTAGGTACAGCCAGGCTCTCTTAACGGAACAGGGCCTGGGGCACAACAGACACTTGCTGAGTGAGGAAAGCAAAACTCTAAATAGTGTGCACAGGCCACTCCAGCTGTGCAAAGAACACCAACAAAGAGAATTTAGAGAGATGTAAAATAGCTACATCTCCTGATCATCAGGTTCCTTTTTTTTCCCCATAAACTTTGCTTAAGTTCATGATAAAAATAAATAAACACAGGCAAATTACACTTACTTCACATAGTCATTTGTGGGTGGTAAATTCTGTATTAAATTCAAAATTCATATGCATGGGTGGAACTTCCCACATCAGCCCAACATGAACCCGGGGAAGGGGGGCAGATTAGGGGCCATTACCTTCTCAAATAGCCCAGAAGCGATGCTCTGTACTCCACTCCCACCCCTGCACCAAACCCTAGGCCCTGGGGCATCACTGGCTGTGTCCACACCACTCAGAACAGAAAGACCTGTGCTCATGGTGGGGGGCAGTGGGGGGCACTCCCAGAGCTTTGCCAGATTAATTTCTTCTCATCCATTAGTGGAAATGGGAGCCAGAGGGAATCTGATGTAGTGGAAAGAGAACTAGACAGAAAGTCAAAATATTTAAGTTCATTTCAAGAACCAACTTGTCATTTGTGGAAATGGGTAGGTGATTTCCCCCAGCAGGGCCTCAGTTCTTCCCAGTGGCTGCACAGTGAGAGAGAGATCAGCTTGACACAGGGCCCCTGGGTAGTGGCTTCACACACTGGACACTATCGCCTGCTTTCTCCACATTTTCACGGTGGGTCAGGAATCTGGCTGAGGTTTAACTGTGGGCTCAGCTCCAGGAATCTCCCGAGGCTGCAGGCAGGATGCCCACCATCCAGCACCCACTGGGGCTGCAGTCAGCCGAGGCTCAGCTAAGAGAGCCACTGCTTCCAGGCTGGCTCCCAAGGCTGCTGGCAGGCTCAGAAGACCACTTCCAAGCTCACTCATGCAACTGCTGGCAGGCCTTGGTTTCTCACTCTAGGGGCTGCTCCTCAGGCTGCCTCACATCCCAGTAGTTGGCTTTCCTCAAAACAAGAGATTCAAGAGAGAGAGGGACAGAGACAGAGAGAGATGGAGAACCCAAGACAAAAGCAACCTTCTTTTTATAAGCTAATCTTAGAAGTGACATGCATCAGTTCTGCCACATTCTACTCCCTAGTGGGCTGGAGAGTAAGTCCAGTCTATACTCAGGAAGAAGGGGCCTGAGCTCTGCCTCTTGAGGGGCATCATATCAGAGAACTGTGGACACAGCTCTAGAACCACCATAGGGAGTTAGAGCCAATGATCTGTAAAGTTTCCAAGGCCATGACTCCGGCTCCCCACCCTCCATGCCAGAGCATCAGGCATGATGGACATAAAAGGATCAGAGGTGTCTGCTGACCTTTCTCCCAGTGGGCTATGTTCTCAGGAGAGAGGACCTGGAGAGTGAGAAGGTGCACTCCTCAGAGGGATGTATAGGTCGGAAGGGCTATGAACCTTGTGAGTGAGCCCAGTGCCTTAGTACAGCTGCTCAAAGAGTTCTGTTGGCCTGTGAACAGAGCACCTGATGTGGGTGTCCCCCCATGGCCCCCAGGTGCAGGTAATGCAAAATGTCTGGCCACCCTGATGGTCTAAAGCCCGGCAGCTTGGTGAGGAATCCTCGCTAGCCCACAGCAGGGACAGGCTGGCAGGGTTGCCCCAGATCTCCCTCATCCCTCCAAAGGGATGAGGATGAGAGATGTTGTGGCATCCAAGTGAACCAGGAGGAACAGAGTCAGTGTCCTCCTGTGGACCAAGAAAAGAAGGGAGCAGAAACTCATTCAGAGTCAAATTCTTTTAAGGGGCCTTGTTGTAGCGTGAGCTCAATAGCCTAAGCTTGGCATTACCCAGATCTGGGTTTGAATATTGGTTCTATTGTTACTAACATCTCCATGCTTGTTTCCTTATTTACAATATTGGTATACCAAGACAGTCTAAACCACAGTGCCATGAAAATTAAATGAGATGACCCATTAAGGCCCTTAGAACAGTGATTAGCACATAATTAGTACTCATAACTAACATATTATTACTAACTTGGGGATTACAACAGACATCAGAGTTCACACCCAGTTCAAGTGCACACCTGGCAGGGGAAACCCCCCTAACTTACTGTGACAGATGACAAAGGCTTCTCTGGGCACTACTTGAATGCTTTGAGAGCTTGGGAGCTGACTGCCTGCCCCGGACATCTGCTGACCCACAGATGAAGAGCTCACATTAGATCTAGAGCCAGCCATAGAGCACAGTGCCAACCCACAGGGGGACAGTTCGGACCAGACCTAGGGCCAAAATCAGCCTCTCTGTGGCCGCCCCCTTCACCTCCATCCTTTTTGCATCCCAACAGCAAACAATAGCTTTGAATTTCAAATAGCCCAATAACATATCAAAGAAAAAAATAAAAGCATAATATCCAATTTCAGCCTATGTAAAGCCTCATTGGCTATCCCCCAAACATTTTATTGATACTTATGCTTACTCGCATCTTGTTTCCTTTCAAAGTTAAGTCATAATTGAAACATTTAGTCTAAAATCCTGTGTACTAAGGTGATAGGTAAGGAAGATGTTTGTCTACAAAGCTAACTGAAACAGTTCAGACTGGGAGTGTATGGGTGGGTGTGGGTATTTGAAAGACGCTGTATTGTGTGTTTATTTATTAAGGGTGCTCGTGTTTATGCATACATGGGAGTGAGTGGCGGGCTTCCCTGGTGGCTCAGAAGTAAAGAATTTGCTTGCCATGCAGGAGACATAGGAGACAAGGCTTCCACCTTGGGTCAGGAAGATTCCCTGGAGGAGGACATGGCAATCCACTCCAGTATTCTTGCCTGGAGAATCCCATGGACATGGATGGAAGAGCCTGACAGGGTACAGTCCATGGGTTTCTACAGTCCAAAGAGTCAGACATGACTGAGCATGCACAGGAGTGAATGGCATGGGTAGCTGTGTGGGGGGGGGGTGGAATGTGTGCAAGGGGGTGCATACCTGTGGGAGTGGATGTAGGTGGAGTGAGGACCATCCAGGTGCTCTCTTGCCAGGGTACAACATTCCCCCCTGCAAAGCAGTCACAAAATTGGGAGCACGTTTCTCCTCCTACCAAATTCCTCACTCTCCTCAGGAAGCTGCGTGCTTGGCCAGGATTTGAGGTTTCTTTCATTGAGGCCTCTGGAGACACATTCCAATGGTGAACACAGAACACAAACCCAAGAAATAAAATCACACCTAGCACCTGAAAGGACTCAAAAACCCCAGGGGAGGAACCAAAGGTTCAAAGTTCCATAACTCACACTCTTTGGAAAGAGAGGAGGCTCGCCCCTCCCACATCCCAGATTCCCAGTTTGAATTTTTTAAATCAACCTTATGAGCAAACATCTGCCACTCTCCCTCTTTTGAGGGAAGGGTGAAGATTGGGATAAGGCATCTTTGTGTTTTCATTAGGTATTTTAGCAAATGCAATGAGGACATTCAGATACGATTTCCCTGTTTTGTACACACAGAGAAGTCTGTGCTAAGAGGATTACTTTCCTGGAGCCACATCCTTCCGAAAGGCCCTGGTCAAAGGAGACTCTTGTTAAACAGCATTTTCTCTAATTCCTCGGGCTTTCTTCCTGGCCTCAAAGTGCAGACATCTTGCCCACTCCTGAATCCACCCACCTCACAGACTTCGGGATAAAGTTGGTCCGGCCCCTCCATTCTTCTCTGGCCCCTGGTTCCTTAATAAAGCTGAAGATGAACATTAGCACTTGGTTCAACAGCATTCGAAAGGGAAAGGGCAGCCCTGTCCAACCCTCGACACCCCCTCGCTGCCCCAATAGAAAGATGTAGCCTTTTCGCCTCTGCGCCAGTGAATGGCTCTTCGAGGGTTTTCATTAGGGCTGGGTCTGCTGGTGCAGAAAGCCTCACAGATGTTGACATTTTTTTCATCCCTGGGTTAAGATGTCTTCCATAAGCTTTTATTCCCCATTTGTTACTTCTTTATTATCCAGGAGGTTTGGCCGCCTCCCTCTTCTCATTTCTCTGAAGAGAGCAGCGGTAGCTGGGCCTGTCATTATCTCGGCCCTTTTCTCTGGACTCCAGAGGCGGCCAGGGCCTCAGGCCCCATTGTGGGGGACAGCGGGGAGCTGAGGCAGGCCGGTCACTCCGCAGACCCTTTTGTGAAGCAGCCCCTCCTCCCCGCGGCGTGGCTCCGGGATGTGAAAGGTCAGGGGGCACACGAAGCTTCCATACCTGAGCTTTTGTTGAGGGCTGGAGGCGAATGTTTCCAGAAGCAATGTTTGGGAAAGCCGCCTAGAGACGGCCTCCTCCCTGTTACAGTCACAGCTGTACCACACCCCTTGGGGCTGGGACCAAGGGCACTGGGGAATTTGTTTACATCATCTGTCCCCAAAATGTCCCGAGAAAAATTTTTTTATCCAGAGATTGGCTCAGACATGAATTTGAATGGAAGCCTGAAGTCTCTGAGATGCTGAGAAAAATTCTTTGTGATACATAGAGTGTTCTGTTGATTTTAACTATCTTTGTCCTTTAGTCCTGGCAGCCTAGAGTCAACCTGCAACCTCAGCTTCCTCATCTTTTAAAGGGGGACTAATACCTCTTCTTCTGCCCACTTCATACAGCTACTCTGGTTATTCTGTGAATCTGATGAGGTCATACAGAAATTGTTTTTCCAAATTGTAGGACTGTATACAGTATCTTGCTCTGCAGTGGCTGTGTGGACCCTGACTTGAATATAAGCCACCACAAGAGGCAGACTAATTTTTTCTGAAAATTATTGAGCAGAAACGCAAACAGATTGAAGGCTTGAGGCATTTGATTCCAGGCACTCTCTAGGCTTGATGTCCCGAGGGTGAGGGGAGGTCTCAGGGCAGGGTAGACTCTGATGGCAGCAAACCTCTGAGGCTTGATGTTGTATTGTGCTCCCTAGAAGGCAGCTCCGGGAGGCTGGCTGGAGAAAAGTGATGTGTGCTTCTATGTAGGGAAAGATGAAAAAGGGCCCAGGGTTGCTCACTGAGAACCAGCTTGAAAGTGAAATTTTTAGTTGTTCAGTCAAGTCTGACTCTTTGCGACCCCATGGACTGTAGCCTGCCAGGCTCCTCTGTCCATGGAATTCTCCAGGTGAGAATACCAGAGTGGGTTGCCATGCCCTCCTCCAGGGGATCTTCCTGACCTAGAGACTGAACCCAGATCTCCTGCATTACAGGCAGATTCTTTACCTGTTGAGCCACCAGAGAATCACCAGCTCAATATGAGTCAGTTAAGACATGACTGAAATACTCCAAGAGGAACCTCAGCTGCCTTGTGGAAGGAAGGGGTCCTCTAGCCTGCCCTGAGTGTTGGGTCCTTTCTGGACATCATATTTCAAGGAAGCTATGTAGGTCCAGGACCCTGCTCAAGGGAATGAGATAAGTCACTCCGAGGACTGGCCAGAGGAGCTGAGGCTGTATCCTCTGCTGAGAGCTGAGGCACTTGTGGGACAGGGGAATTGAGCTCAGTCTGTGTGGCAGTGCGGGCTGGAACTGAGCTGGGGGAATGAAAGCTGAAGTGAAGATATTTTGAGAATTTCAAAGGAAAACACTTCAAATGGTTATCAGAACTGTGTAAGATGAAGTGGACTACTTTATGAGGTAGTGAACATTCCGTCACTGGGGGTAATCCAGCAGAGTGGAATTTGTGGAAAAGATTCATCCCCTGAACACTTAAGGCTCACTCTGTCAGGCCTGGCAAGTTCTTCCCAATCCTGAAACTCCTGAAATGTTTCCATTCTTTGCATTTATCAAGAAATCATTTTCTAGTGATTAAGTTAAATACAGTCAGTGTACCCTTCCCATAACGATTCAGTAATATACCCAGTGAACAAAAGTGAAAAAAAGCAGATAGAATATAATTCAGAGTCCACACTCCGAAGAGCAAACTCCCTTATTCACAGTTTTTTATTAGGACCAGCTGTGGTTGGCACAGTATACAAGTAGGGTAGGGAGTGGGGATAGCAGGTACTGCTGGGAAAAAAAAAAAAATTCTGGCCTTGGAACCAATGAAACCATGATAGTGAAGAGAACAGGGCAAAACTTTAAAGGGAAAGAAGCTGAAAGAAAATCCCAAAAGTCATCTGTCCACATCTCTGTCTAGACCCTGAACTACATATACACAAAAAAGTTGAAAAGCAGCTAAGCTATTGGAGAAAGATCTGAACTGATATCATCATTGTTGCTTAAGAAACAAAGTTTACAGTTTGAATTCAACCGAGATAATTGCCTGACAAAATAAAAGAATTAACATCCATCAGAGAAAATTGCTAAATTCCAGAATCTATACAACTTTACATGCATAATGTCTAGAAGATTATCCAAAATTATTTAATACACATAGAACCAGAAAAATAGAACACATTATCAAGCTCAAAGAACATCAACTGGGACAAACATAAGAGGATATTTAAAGGCAAAAAAAAAAAAGCAAAAAACTTAAATTTCATATCTTTTACAAAAATTAATTTTAAATAGAGCATAGATTTAAATGTAAAACATAAAACCATAAAACTTTTAGACAATAACACAGAAAAAAATTTAAAGACTGAGGGCTTAGTAAAAAGTTCTTATATGAAAAGCATAAAAGGAAAATATTTATTTTATTTTATCATAAAATAAAAAAATTGATAAATTTGGCTTAATCAAAATTAAAAGCTTTTACTCTGCAAAAGAACCTCGTAAGATCATGAAAAGACAAGCATAGACTGGAGAAAAAAATACTTTTCTATCTGAAAAAGAACTTATATCTAGAATATATTTTAAAACTTGCAAATGGAGTTTACTCCCCAGTAAAATAACCAAACAATCCAGCTAGAGAATGAACAAAGGCATGAAGAGACATTTTACTGAAGAGGACTTAAGGATGTAAAGAAGTATATGGAAAAATGTTAAATATCACTAGTCATTAGAGAGCTGCAAAATAAGATCATGATGAACTACCACTAGAGATCTATTAGATATGAAATTTTAAAATAATCACAATATCAAATGCTGGCAAGGATGCAGAGAAACTGGATCTTTCATATGTTACTGGTGGGAATGCCACTTTGAAAAACAGCTTGGCAGTTTCTTTAAAACCTAAACATATACTTACCATACCTCACAGCACTTGTAAATAATTATAGGCATATACCCCAGGGAAATGAAAATCTATGTCAACACAAAAACCTATACAAGATTGTTCTTAGTCACTGTATTTGAAACATCCTCAAACTGAAAACAACCAAAATCTCTCTCAGTAAGTGAATATTCAAACAAACAGGGGTATATTCATATCATAGAATACCGTTTAGCAATAAAAAGAGAAGATATATTGATACATACAACCATTTGGATTGATCTCAATGGTACATCCTGAGTGAAAAAGCCAAGCTCAAAAGGCCACATTCTGTATGATTTCGTGTCTATAACACTCTTGAAATAATAAAATTATGGTGATAGAAAGCAGATTAGTGGATGCCAGAGGTTAGGGGTGGTGGAAGAGGGAGATGACTATAATTATAAAGAGGTAGCACAGGGGAGATCTTTGCCGAGAGGGACTAGTTCTGCATCTCAACTGTGGTGCCTGTTACATGAATATATACATATGATAATGATACACACACGTTGTGCCACTGTCGAAGTCCTGGTTTCAATATTTTACTATAACCACTGGGGGAAACTGGGTGAAGGGTTCTTGGGGCCTCTGTCCTACTTTTATAAGTTCCTGTGAATCTATTATAAGTTTAATAAAATAGCTATTGTATTTCTACATAAAAGTAATGAACAATTGGGAAATTAAAAAAAAAAATTCAACTCCGCTTACAAACAGTATGAAAAATACTTAGGAATAAATTTAAAGAAAAATGTGCCAGATCTGTTCTCTGAAAACTACAAAATACTACTGAGGGAAATTAAAGAAAACGTAAGTAAATGGAAAGATATACCATGTTCATAGATTTCAACATTGTTAAAATGTTTATTTTCTCCAAATTGATCTGTAGATTTCATGCAAGCCCAATCAAAATCCTAGCAAGCTTGTCTTGAAGAAATTGATAAGTTGATTCTAAAATTATATGGAAAAGCAAAGAATAAAAAAAAAAGTAATCTTTAAAATATAAACAAGCTTTGAAGAAACTGCATTCCTCAATTTCTGTAATCAAGTAATCAAAACTCTGTTGCACTGGCATAATTGTAAACATATAAATCAATGGAAGAGAAAAGAGTCCAGAAATAAATTTGCAGTCATACAGTCAATCGGCTTTTTATAAAAGTGCCAAGGTACTTCAATGGGGAATGGATAGTGTTCAGAAAGATCCTATAATCATGGAGGAAAAAGACTGAATTGTAAGCCTTACCTCATACCATATACAAAATAGTCAAATGGATCATAGACCTAAACATAAGAACTGCAATAATACAATTTCTAGAAGAAAACACGGGAGAAAATCTTTGTAATATTGTGTTGGCAAAGATTACCAAAACATGCCACAAACTGCATGAATTGTATAATATATATATAAATAAGAAAATGGACTTCATCAAAATTAAAGACTTTCATTCATCTAAGGACACATTTAAAAGTGAAAAAACAAGCCACAGGCTAGGAAGAAGTATCTGCACAATACCTAACTGGTGAAGGACTTGTTCCAGGATAATAAGAAAGCAAATAATGCAATTAAAAATGGGCAAAAGATTTGAAAAGGTGCCTGCTCAACATAGATATACGACTAGCCAATATGGACATGGCTGACTAGTCATCAGGGAAATTAAAGCCACCATGGAATATCATTGCAGACTCACTAGAATCAGTAAAATTGAGAAGACTGTCAGTACCAGTTTGTGAGATGGGAGAATGGACTCTTATACACTGCTGGTGGGAGTACACAATGGCACAGTCTCTTTGAAAAAGTGTTTGGCAGTGTCTTATAAGGTTAAATGTATGCCCATCATCAGTTCAGTTCAGTTCAGTTCAGTCGCTCCGTCGTGTCCGACTCTTTGCAACCCCATGAATCACAGCACGCCAGGCCTCAACCCAGCAATTTCACTCCTAGGTATTCACCCAAGAGAAACGGAAAAATATGTCCACACAAAGACTTGTGTGCAAATGTTTATAGCAAAATTATTCTAGTCCCATATTTTTAACAGCCCAAATCTGAAAACAGCCCAAATGTTCTTCAATAAGTGAATGGACAAATGAATTATAGTTATCCTATGATATACTGCTAGGCAATAAAAAGAAACAAAAATATTGATACATGCAACAACATAGATGAATCTCAAAACCCAGACATTGAGTAAAAGAGGTTAAACACAAAAGACACTGTGTACTGTGTTGCTTCATTTTATAGAAAATTCTAGGAAAGGCAAAACTATAATGACAAGATTTGCAGTTGCCTGGAGCATGGGGTCTGGAGACGGTGCTGACTGTGATGGGGCTTGGGAAAACTCCTGGGGATGACAAAAATGCTCTGTACCTTGGCTGTGATAGCAGCTATACGACTGTACACAATTGCCAAAACCCCATCAAACTGCATCCATTAAATGTGTAAGTATTATTGTATAAATGATTCTAAAGGAAATCAACCGTGAGTAGCATTAGAAGGACTGGTGCTGAAGCTGACGCTCCAATACTTTGCCTACTTGACTCAAAGAGTTGACTCATTGGAAAAGACCCTGATGCTAGGAAAGATTGAAGGCAAAAGGAGATAGGGGCAGCAGAGGATGAGATAGCTAGATAGCATCACAGACTCACCAATATGGGTTTAAGCAAACTCCAGGAGTTGGTAGAAGACAGAGGAGCCTGGTGTGCTGCAGTCCATGGGGTTCCAAACAGTTGGACATGACTTAGTGACTAAACAACAACAACAATTTTAAAAAATGCTTTGACCTAAAAAATTAAATATAGTTACGGGTCACTTATTATTAGCATGATCAACCCACTGCTACCACATTGAATGGAGTCAAAAACAAGAGAACAAGACACATACATGATAGTTGGTCCCACGCCCTAACCACAGGCTTTCTGAAACACTGAAAAGCATTAAAGAGCCTTGTTTACCACTTTTGCGAATCCCTGGTGGCCCAAAGACCCCACACTAAGAATGAATGGAAGAGATGCTCCCCTTGGTCACAGTGTTCTCTGAGGTAACATGTAAAAATGCACCTAAGAAACAGGACCACTGGTCCTTTCCAGAATGTGAAGTCATACCTTCTCATGGAAGTAAACTAGTGGAGATTAACGCACAAGGGTATTTGATGAGGCTAAGCCCCTGAGCAGAGTTGCCTTCCTGTCCACTTGGCCAGGAAACATTTCTGTACAGATTTCCTGGAGTCACTTAGGAAACAGCAAAGAAATGCCCCATTCGGGCAGGACTGAAACACTTAGAAAGTAGTCCTAATTAAATTTACATGCAAATTGCCAGTCACAGTGGGGCAGTTTTTTAGATTTTCAAATTAGCTGCTATACAAGGCAAAACCAAAAATGGATTTGGTTTAAATAAACATGAAAAAGGAAGGTTTCATCTTTTCCTCCCCTCCCACGGTTTCTGCACATCACTCTCTAACACTTTGAGGGGCAGGGCAGATGCAACTCACCATTCAATACATAAATTACTATGCACCAGCAGCGATACTAGAGACCGGGCCACCGAGAGGAGTCAGATGTGGCTTCTGACCCTGAGAAACTCACAGAGTAGGGTGGGGCAAAAAGCACAGGACAAAGACCCACTGTGGCGACAGGGGCGGGCAGTCAGTTCTGATTGGGTTAGGAGCTTGAGGACTGTGTCCCACAAAGGAGAACACGACACAGAACCCTGAAGGATGAGACAGACTTAATAAGTAGAGAAGGTGAAGAGACAGTGGCAGGGGAAGCAACAGATACAACATCGTGGGGGCAGGAGCTCATGCTCTGTTTGAGGGAATCATGGGTATTTTAATGGTGCAGGAGTTTAATGGGAGGCAAGTGGGAAAGTAATGAATGAAGAGCCGACAGTATTTTAGCTTTTTGCTGTCTGGTTTTTGCTGTGCTTGGGCAGCAGCATTCCAGCCCTGCTTATGCCCACAGGGCCACTCCCTCGGGAGTTGAGATCCAGCAGGACACCCAAGTACTGTTCACTCAGAGAGAAAGGCCGGAAGTTAGCTCTGAATGAAGAATCCTCTTTTGAGCCAGATCATCTATGACACTGGATCCATGTACTGAAGTCCACAAGGCCATGAAATTTCCCCAACGTGTTCATTCAGGTTCCAGTTAAATGGGCACTAATAGTCCTTTCTGTGTGTGTGTGAGCACACACACAGTGTAAACCTACCTAGCACCTTTCTCTTTATTTACAAAGCACTTTCTCACCTGTTAATCAGTGGAGTCTCCCAATGCCCTCCCAATAAGTTAGAGGGCAGAGAAAACACACCCTATTTCATAGGGGAGGAAACAGGCTGGAGCTGCCATGGGTTAAGGCCCATGTTCCCTGTCACAAGTGAAGTGAAGTAAAAGTCGCTCAGTCGTGTCCGACTCTTTGCGACCCCATGGACTATATAGTCCATAGAATTCTCCAGGCCAGAATACTGGAGTGGGTAGCCTTTCCTTCTCCAGGGGATCTTCCCAACCCAGGCATCAAACCCACAAAGTAGCCACAGAACATGAACACCATCTGAAGGGCAGGGGGAGAAGTGATTTACTGGCCAGATCTCCATGCACTTTTTTTTAGGGTAGACTTTCATTAGAATGTCAACAAGTCCACTTTCCTGTAGACCTCTGAAAAGTTGATTTTGATCAGATCAGCCCAGCCCCACAGTGTTAAAAGTCTTGTCTTCTGGTTTTTCCTGCTAAGGACATGAAATTCACAATTAGTGATCAACTTATTCTCAGGATGGACTTGTGGTTGTTGTTCAGTTGCCAAGTCATGTCCAACTCTTTGTTCTCATATTAATGCTTGTTAATAACGCCTCTCTTCCAATCCCTCTTTGTAACACCAAGTCATAGAGCACTGATGCTGGTAGGGCCGTAGAGGCACCAGTAATGTGGTTTCAAAGGATTTTCACTTACTAATCAGCATCTATCATCGCATTTGATCATAAGCTGTGAAGCAGCTAACAGCCTGGATCGTTATTCCCCTCTGACAAATGAAATAACTACAACAAAAAGAGGCTGAGTCGCCTCTCCACAGGTCATAGAGCCAGGTTCGAACACAGGTCTCAGAACTCCCCGCCGATGTTTAGTCTACTACACCAAACCCCCTTTCCCTTCCTCCCTGCAGATTAGGTGAGATTTACAACATCCCTGAATTTCACAAATGGGAAACTGCAGCTCATAGAGGATCAGAAATCTGACTGGCCTTGATGGCATTCTGGAGAGCTCCCTGCTTCTCACCAGCCCTAGAGAGAGGGGGAGACACAGCATTGCCTTTATGTGCCGTCATGAGGGTTGCTGCATGTCAGCCCCCATCTTAACCTAAAAATGACTGCAGGCCAATATCAAAAGGAAAGGGAGACTGCCCACCTACACACTCATGGTAGCTGGCCACATTGTGCTGTCCTGGCCACAGCCGGTCGCTCCAGGGCATTCTTTTGAAACACATAATGGCATCCACCACTCCACCCCGCCCCCCCAGCTCCAGCCTCAGCTCCTGCTGACAGGCAGGCTCTGAAGCCAACAGGCTACAGCCTGAAGCAGCTCCCAGCAGGAGTTGGACGAGGCCGACAAGGTTACAGGTGCTTTTCATCCAGCCTTGCAGGAGAGCACCAACTTCCTGCTGCTAGAAATTTGTCTGCAAATTTTTGTCTTCATTCAAATCGATGGATGGAGGCCTGGGGACCCTGGGGTGATATGATAACTTGATTAAGCCCCAGGACAGATGACACACTAGCTCAAAGGCCATGTGCTCTCCTCCTTAACCTCTCCAAGGGAGACCGCAGGCTTTGCTGGTAATTGGCCCATTGTCCCTTCCACCGTGCTTCCTACAGAAGCCCACTAATCGCCACGACCCTGGGCTGCTCTCTGCAGCAGCCTTAAATGCTCTCAGAGCCATCAGACTCAGTGAGCTGTGAAAAATACCTGTGCAATGTGACATACCAGAGTCGTGATTTGAGCAGCCAAAAATGACCTTTACTGGAAACAATGACTTGGTAAGATACCCTTCCATCCTCCAGCCTGGGTGCAAATTGCAGCACATTTGGGGATGAAAGTCTGAGACAGTTTTGTTAAAAATGTGTTCAAACTTTTAGAATGGTTTGTTCTCTCGGGGAAATAATCCCCCTATCTTTCATGTTTACCCAGTTTAGTGTCTTCTGTTGGACAAACCATTACTGAGAGTGTTTATGATCAACCCTTTCCAGGTACTTTGGCATACGCTCATGTGAGTCTGCCCTGGGTGAGTGAGTGTGTGGATGTTGTTTCTGGAACAAATGTAAGGTTCAAGTCTGCCAAAGGAGGGAGAGAGCACTGAACAGAATGGATGGATGTGATCCATAGGTGGGTCGGCAGCAACAGCGATAGTTTGTTCCCCACCGCCCCACCCCACTCCTTTTTAAAATCTTCTGTCAGCCTTTTTTTCATAGTTTCAGGGATTTTAGAGTTAAGAGGGAGTTTGAAATGCATCTCCTCGATCCATTTTCTTTAGGAATATTGTGAAGGAATAAAATCCACTACTCAGGATCTCAGATGGGGTCACTTTGAGAGACGTCAAGAAACAGAGCTGTTATTGGCACTTGAAAATAAGCAAAGTACACATTAAAAGTTAAAGAAATGCTATTTTAAATTTTCACTCCTTATGATTTATTGCTTGAATCTCCCTGTAAGAAAAACGGCTAGGTATGCCAACAACACCGTTGCTGTCTTTGTCATGGGAATGGAATGTCTTTTGAACTGCTAAAATAGATAATTCCAAGCCTGGAAGAAAAACAAGGGAGGGGGAAGGGGGAAGCATGGGAGAAAAAAAGAGCCTCTCATTTTCCAATAATTGCAAAGGCCAGGAATGTGCCACAGTGGCACGAGGACCACGTGGCGGGACGGCCTGCAGTGGCGCACTCTCCTCCTCCCCCTGGTGCCAGGCTGATGGTGGGAAGCCGACTGGAGATCGCTTCTGCCATCTGCCCAGAACCCAGAAGCTGGAGCATTTGCGCCTTCCTGCGAGGGAGAACTGTGTGTTTTCATCTTTGTCATCTTAAAGCGGGCCTCCTAGCGCCTAAGGGCAGCGCGCGCCCCGCGTGGTGCGCGGGAGCCCTAGCTGCGCGCGGAGCCTCCTGCCGGCCCCAGGACTGGAAAGGCCCTCCTAAAAGGGGGCGTTCCGCTCGGCCCTCTGCGCCGCTGGCCTTTGTCTCCGCTCGCCCCGCACGGGGGCTGAGGAAGGGGCTCTTTAAATGGCTTCCCGGAAACAAAGGGGGCCCAGGCGCCCGGCTTCATTACAGGCTCATCGGCCACACCGGCCGGCCGCCCCTCGCCCGCCCCACTCTGGCCTCGCTCTCGCTAGCCCGCCCGGGCCCACCGACCCATGAAGCTGGGCGTCGGTGGGGGCCGGGGGGCGCCTCTCCTCCAGGCCTCGCCTTCTCCACCCGCCTCCCCTAGCCTTCCCCAGCACTCCTCTCTTCCCGGGCCCTCCTCCGCTACCCCCACTCCCACCCCCACTGTGGCACCTACCCCCCTGCGCTCCTGGCAAGCCACCCTTCCTGCCCCAAGAGATGCTCCCACCCCAGAGCAGCCCTTTCCCGGTGGAGAGGCTCTTTCCCGCCTGAGGACAGGGGAAGGATTGCCTCTAAATTGCCTTGAGGGCCCATGTTGAGATGATCCAGGCCCTGACTCCTGCATGACCGCTCTCTGACCCTCCTTTGCTGTTGGCAGAACAGACTTGGCCGACCACAACTTGGAGTGGGGAATCCGAGGGCCCGGATTTTGTCGCAGAGAAGAGGTTAGCATGACCTCAAACATACTCTGGGAGCCACCTGTTAGGCAAAAATGGAGAAAGGCCACTTGGAAGGTGAGCAATAATGTATGTGACCCTCCTTCTTCTAGTTCAGTTCAGTTCAGTCGCTCAGTCGTGTCTGACTCTTTGTGACCCCATGAATCACAGCACACCAGGCTTCCCTGTCCATCACCAACTCCTGGAGTTCACTCAAACTCAAGTCCATCGAGTCGGTAATGCCATTCAGCCATCTCATCCTCTGTCGTCCCCTTCTCCTCCTGCCCCCAATCCCTCCCAGCATCAGAGTCTTTTCCAATGAGTGAACTCTTCGCATCAGGTGGACAAAGTACTGGAGTTTCAGCTTTAGCATCATTCTTTCCAAAGAACACCCAGGGCTGACCTCCTTTAGAATGGACTGGTTGGATCTCCTTGCAGTCCAAGGGACTCTCAAGAGTCTTCTCCAACACCACAGTTCAAAAGCATCAATTCTTCGGTGCTCAGCTTTCTTCACAGTCCAACTCTCACATCCATACATGACCACTGGAAAAACCATAGCCTTGACTAGATGGACCTTTGTTGGCAAAGTAATGTCTCTGCTTTTCAATATGCTATCTAGGTTGGTCATAACTTTTCTTCCAAGGAGTAAGCGTCTTTTAATTTCATGGCTGCAGTCACCATCTGCAGTGATTTTGGAGCCCAGGAAAATAAAGTCTGATACTGTTTCCGCTGTTTCCCCATCTATTTCCCATGAAGTGATAGGACCAGATGCCATGATCTTCGTTTTCTGAATGTTGAGCTTTAAGCCAACTTTTTCACTCTCTTCTTTCACTTTCATCAAGAGGCTTTTTAGTTCCTCTTCACTTTCTGCCATAAGGGTGGTGTCATCTGCATATCTGAGGTTATTGATATTTCTCCTGGCAATCTTGATTCCAGCTTGTGTTTCTTCCAGTCCAGCGTTTTTCATGATCTACTCTGCATAGAAGTTAAATAAGCAGGGTGACAATATACAGCCTTGACGTACTCCTTTTCCTATTTGGAACCAGTCTGTTGTTCCATGTCCAGTTCTAACTGTTGCTTCCTGACCTGCATATAGGTTTCTCAAGAGGCAGGTCAGGTGGTCTGCTATTCCCATCTCTTTCAGAATTTTCCACTGTTTATTGTGATCCACACAGTCAAAGGCTTTGGCATAGTCAAGAAAGCAGAAATAGATGTTTTTCTGGAACTCTCTTGCTTTTTCAATGATCCAGCAGATGTTGGCAATTTGATCTGTGGTTCCTCTGCCTTTTCTAAAACCAGCTTGAACATCAGGAAGTTCACGGTTCATGTATTCCTGAAGCCTGGCTTGGAGAATTTTGAGCATTACTTTACTAGAGTGTGAGATGAGTGCAATTGTACAGTAGTTTGAGCATTCTTTGGCATTGCCTTTCTTTGGGATTGGAATGAAAACTGACCTTTTCCAGTCCTGTGGCCACTGCTGAGTTTTCCCAATTTGCTGGCATATTGAGTGCGGCACTTTCACAGCATCATCTTTCAGGATTTGAAATAGCTCAACTGGAATTCCATCACCTCCACTAGCTTTGTTCATAGTGATGCTTCCTAAGACCCACTTGACTTCACATTCCAGGATGTCTGGCTCTAGGTGAGTGATCACACCATCATGATTATCTTGGTCGTGAAGATCTTTTTTGTACAGTTCTTCTGTGTATTCTTGCCACCTCTTCTTAATATTCTGCTTCTGTTAGGTCCATACCATTTCTGTCCTTTATCGAGCCCATCTTTGCATGAAATGTCCCCTTGGTATCTCTAATTTTCTTGAAGAGATCTCTAGTCTTTCCCATTCTGTTGATTTCCTCTCTTTCTTTGCATTGATCACTGAGGAAGGCTTTCTTATCTCTCCTTGCTATTCTTTGGAACTCTGCATTCAGATGCTTATATCTTTCCTTTTCTCCTTTGCTTTTCACTTCTCTTCTTTTCACAGCTATTTGTAAGGCCTCCCCAGACAGCCATTTTGCTTTTTCGCATTTCTTTTCCATGGGGATGGTCTTGATCCCTGTCTCCTGTACAATGTCACGAACCTCATTCCATAGTTCATCAGGCACTCTATCTATCAGATCTAGTCCCTTAAATCTATTTCTCACTTCCACTGTATAAACCTCCTTCTAGTAGGTGGTGCTAAAATCCCAACCACAGTGTCATTAGAGCGGGAACCCACTGTACCCAAGGGCTGCTGCCTTGGGAAGTGCCTCTCAAGTGATGAGGTCTGGGGAGGGGGTGGCCAGTGGCAGGCCAGCCCTTCCTTTGAGAGGAGGCTTGCTCCTATCTGCTGTTTCCCCTAACCCCACCTCAGAGGAACCTACAGAGCCCATGATAAGAGCACTGGCAGGTGCTCCACGGAGTCTTTGGAGAATGACCCAAAGGCATTCCAAGATGCTGTGATCATAAGGCGTGCAGACAAGTCAAATGGACCATTTCATGTGAAGCCAGCGAGTCATGGGAATAGACACATCTTCATGGGGGGCATGGGGGACTATTTCAGATTGAACCCTTGCTGTGCTCCTTTCTCACAGAGGACCGGACCAGCACCCGCAGGACAGGGGTGAAAGAACATTCACCATCAGAGTAAGAGCACAGCCTCCCAGGGGAACTTTCCAAAGGACCAAAGAGGCACTCCTGTTCCTCAGTGCTATCCTGGGGCTGCCTCTATTAGTGAAGGCTAACAGAAGGCTGCCTCTATTGGTGCCCACCCAGAGGACTGGTGTTAACAGTGGACCATCAGGCTAGGCAGGACAGGTGGGAAGCACAAACCCACAGGGCTCTGGGAGCAACTACACATCCTGTCTGCCATCCCAGCAAGGTACTGTTGCTTCTCGCTTGCAGTTGGTAATGAGGAAGGTGAATTGTTTCAGAGTAGTGCAGATAGCAATTCAAGCTGGCGATAGGAAAACCTCACCCAGATCCCAGCCCACAGCCTGCAATGGGCTACTCCCTGGAAACAGTGAATGAAAATGTAGGACTGTGGCCCTGCAGACAGGTTATTACTCTCCTCCTCCATGCTGTGCATACTGGGCACCAATGAAGCCCATCATATGGATGTTGACAGTTGTCCCAAGGTCCCCAAAGGAAACAGAGAAGAAGCAATAAATGGGAGTTTCTGGAGTGCACCATCTTTTTGTTGCTGGACTGATTTTCAGCCAACTTGGCTAATATATATGTTAACTTTTTGGTATTAATCTTCCCTTTGTTTACTTTGCCTCCCTGTTTTTTCCTACAGTGATCATGAATTGTGACATTTTCTAAAATTATTAGAAAAGAAACAGGAACCCACTGGATAGTCTGAAAATTTATATATCCAGTGAAGGAAAGTCCTAGTTGAGACTAAAATTGGCTTAAAAACTGCCCCCAAGGAACTTCCCTAATGGTATAGTGGCAGAAACTCCACTCTTCCAATGCAGGGGGCACAAGTTTAATCCCTGGTTGGGGAACTAGATCCCACCGGACCACAACTAAGAGTTTGTATACCTCAAGTAAAGATCCTGCATGTAGCAATGAAGATCAAAGATCAAGAGAGCCACAGCTAAGATCCGGTGTAGCCAAATAAATAAAAACTGCGACAAGATGTTGCAGCGCTTGGGCACTTGTGTAGGAGCGGGTGTGGGCGGTGGATGAGGAAGGGTTGCACGTTCAGTCCTGGACCCCAGGTTTCTGCAGTTTCTCGGCTCGTGTCCTCTCGGACGAGATAACTTCACTTCTGACAGTGAGCTTCGTCCAGAGACTCCCAGACTTGATGACCGGCAGCCAGTCTGTCCAACGTGAAGGTCACAAAGAGGCCAGTTGGAGTCACCCTGAAGAGGATTCACCACACAAGCCTTTCTCCATCTGGGATGGTGAAGGAATGGCGGCTGGACTGTTGGAACGCTCTTAAAATACTTTTGATGAGCTGGCCTCAAGCAAGGTGGGCTGAGGCCCAGGGTAGATGATGCAATGCTGACCCCTTCTTGGGCTGCCCTGGGAAGGAGGTAGACGGCTTCCATGATGCGATTCCCAGCTCTGCTCAGTCAACCAGAGGCGGTGAAATTATCCAAGGGCCAGAGACCTTGCTCTGGCTGGAGCAGAATCCCATGGGCCCTCTTGAGCGGAGAACCTGTTTAATCTGGAGCAAAGGACCTGAGAATGAGTGGTATTTGTGTATATCTGGAGAAATGCTCTGAGGAGGGGAAAGATGTAAATGTTTATTGGTGGTGGTTTTAAAAGTCTGGGGAGGTATCTGCTAAATGAAAATTTGAGCATATTTTTCATACTCAAATCCACTGGATATAATGAAATGGTCAATTTTAAGTCTCAAATGTTGCTTTTTTAAAACTCTATGAAAGTTTCCAAGTTAATTTTGTTCAACCTCCTATCTTAAACTTGGTATAAATATTAACTGAACTGTTTTTGAACTCTGATTTTGAGCAAGTTAAAAATCTTATTTCATTAGACTGATTTCTGAGGCCTATAAGATTTCTTTCCAGTGGCGTAGGGCCCATCTGCCAGTTGCGGCTAAATCAGCGCACTGGTGTATGGGCTGGTTTTGATATCTAAGATTTGGTACATTTATAAAACTAGTATTTTAGGTTAACATCTTTTTTTTTAGTTGGTCTTCAGTCTAATTCATATTTTTTGAAGCTATAACATATCTGACACTTTAATAGGCAGTCTGCACTGATAATGCCACAGAGTGTCACAATTGAGTAACTGTGGATGATACTGAGTTTCTAGAACTTACAAGAACAGAGTTATGTGACACATCTCCTTTATATAAAAAAGTATATTAAATATATAGCCTATATTACATATAAGAATATAGAATATTCTATATTATTCTATATTACATATAGTTTCCATGGACTAGTCACTCTCCTTATTAAGACTGGCATTCAAAAGTTGTCATCCACAATAACCATTATATTCTTTTTCATTAGTATATTAATAGCACTTTATACAACATCTGCCTTGTTATTTATGCATTCAGCAAACATTTACTGATTTCCTCCAATGTGCCAGGTTCTATGCTAGGGACCAGAAATTGAAGTGAGTCAGCATTATTTCTGTTACTCAAGTGACATTCAGTAGAAGATAAAAACGGGGAAGCAAATAAAGATGGGAAGATGTTATAAGTGTTAAAATACAGAAATGAACAATGAGCCAAAAGGAAGATGGTGCAAGCTCTGCCCAGAAGAGGGAAAAGAAAGTAGGACCATCTTTCGAATGGAAGGCTCCCAGCCTTTAACTGTCAGTCACTCTCTGGATGTTACCACAGCCTCGTGAGTGGCCTCCCAGCTGCCACACTTACCACAAGGCTAAGAAGGCATTTGATGGAGTGTGGGAGAGTGTGCTCCCCACCCAGGCCTGCAGTTCTACAGGAGTGGGGAATAGCCATTCTGATTGAAAGTGACAACCAGTCCTCTGTAAGATGTCAACAGGAACCCTCAAGCAATTACCAATAAAGAACACATTCATTTCCCAAACATCAACATTATGAAGGAAGGTCTTCTACTGAATGACACTCATGAATTCTGACCTCTGCCCTTGGCTGGTGACCCCGAGCATGAAGATGGTCAAAGCTGTTGCACTTGCTGTTCCTTCTGCCTCAACCACTTAGAATGGATTCATCCAGGAAACCCTCCTGATGGCCGTCATCTGTGGGCTCTCAAGGCGCCTTCTGCTTCATTCATTTAGACTGAAATTCACTGAGCATCTGCGTGTGCATGTGCACGCATGTTCAGTCGTGTCAGACTCTGCAAACCCATGAGAGCAGCCCATCAGGCTCCTCTGCCCATGCAGTTTTCCAGGTAAGAATACTGGAGTGGGTTGCCATTTCCTCCTCCAGGGGATCTTCCCAACCCAGGGATCAAACCTGTGTCTCCTGTATCTCCGCACTGACAGGCAGATTCCTTGCTCCTGAGCCACCTGCGAAGCCCCTCACTGAGCATTTACCACCCGGCACACATCAGGGCCACAGTAGGGAATAGACCAAACATCCTGCCTCCAAGGAGCTTATATCCTAACGGAGGGGAAAGGAAAGCAAATAAATAAGGGAAATACAGAGTGTGTTATATAGTGGAGAGTTAGCGGGAGCTCCCCTGGTGGGGAGGAGTATCATATAACAATGTTTAGACTTGCCAATGCATGGTGCTAATAGAAAACAGACTGACTTAGTACATTTCATGATTATTTTTTAATTTTCTACAGATGATGCACCTCCTTATTACCTGGACCCAGTACAGGCTCCCCACCCCCACCACTGAGTTGGTAAATCACTGAATTAAAGAGAGATAAGTGCTCACAGACATAGAAAACAAACTGATGGTTACTAATGGGGAAGGGAGGGGGGAAAGATAAAGCAGGAGTTTGGGATTAACAGATACACACTGCTGTATATATAACAGATAAATTACAAGGACCTACTGTATAGCACAGCAAACTATATTCTATATCTTATAATAATCTATAATAGAAAATAATCTGAAAAGTGTACATAGGTATGACCAAATCACTTTCCTGTACCCCTGAAACTAACACAATGTTGTAGGTCAACTGTGCATGCTGAGTCGCTTCCGTCATGTCCGGTTCTGTGCGACCCTATGGATCATAGTCCGCCAGGCTCCTCTGTCCACGGTATTCTCCAGGCAAGAATACTGGAGTGGGTTGTCTTGCTCTCCTCCAGGGGATCTTCCTGACCCAGGGATGGAACCCAAGTCTCATACGTCTCCTGCATTGGCAGGCGGGTTCTTTACCACCAGCGGCATGAAAATTACATATTTGAAGAATGGTAAGCACACTGGAGAAGATAGCAGGGATATTGGACAGTGGGTATAAATGGGGTAGGTTGCGACTTTACACAGGGTGATCAGGGAAAACCTTACTCAAGTGACATTTAGCTTGTCTAATCTTGGAGGCAAAGAGTTCCCAGCAGAAGAAACAGTTAGTGCAAAGGTCCTGACGCAGGAGAGAGTGAACACAGTGGAAAGAGTAGTAGGAGATAGAAAGATCATGGAAGGACAGAACACACGTGGTTTGAAGGCCTTTGGGATGAATGTGGCTGAGGCTCCATGTGAGATGAGAAGGAAGAGACATGATCTAACCTATTTTTTAAAAGATTCCTCTGGGAACTGTGTACAGAATAGACTGAAGGCAGGGAGGGGATCTTTGGGAAGGGTAGAAGCAGGAAGAACCAGTTAGAAGCCTTTGGCAATGTTCTAGCCAAACATAATGGTAGATCGGACCAATGTGATAGCAATAAAGGTGATGAGATGTAGGGCTCACAGGATTTGATGACACAATCAATTTGAGACATGAGCCTGAAAGAAGAATCAGAGAAGCTGCCATTAGCTGAGAAGGATGGGCGGCGGGGCGGGGGGTGGGGTTGCGGAATGCAGGCAAGAGGGGATTTGCGTGTTGGTGGGGCAGGGGCAAGCAGGAGCTCGGTTCTGGAATAGATGTGTGTTAGCTGCCAAATAGAGATGCAAACAGGCCTTGAGTTCAGAGGAAACACAACCTTGGAAGTTAGCGCATAAGTCTCACTTAAAGTCTTGAGGCTGGGTGAGTGATGACAGAGAGGGGAGAGGCACTCAGACTGAGCCTTGTTATCTTCATCAGGAAGATGAAGAGAAGCCAGCAAAACTTTGAGGTGGAGCAGGCAGAAGTGGAAGGAGAGCCACATGAGGGTGATGTCTCAGAAGCTGTGAGAGAAACTGCTCAAGAGAAGGAGGGGCCACTGTGTCCAATGCTGTGGACAGGTCAAGCAAAGTGAAGAAGGACCAGGAACTGGCCATTGGATTTAGCAAAATGAGAACACTGGAGACCCTGTCAAGACAGTTTTGAGAGTGACAGTCTGACTGGAGTGGATTCAAAGCAGAGTGGGAGGAGAGGCTGTGGAGGTGATAAGTACAGACGACTGTCTACAGGGTTTAACTGTAAAAAGGAGAGCTCCGGGGCCAACTTCCTGGGGGAGAAAGTGGAGTCAGGAGAAGGTATATTTAGATGGGGGGGATTAACAGCAAGGCTGATGCTGTTAGGAGAGACCCCGCAAAGAGGGAAAGATGGGTGGGACAAGAGAGCGAAGAGAGACACGGGAGCAATGTCTGAGAATCCAGATGGACGTGGGGTGGCTCAGGCAGGTGGAGGGGCTGGCTTCAGCCAGGTGGGGAAAGCTCATCCTAACAGGACAGAGGCAGAGACAAGGGCACAGACGTAGGCTCGGGGTGGGGCAGAAGTGATATGGAGACAAAGGCCGCGCAGGTTGCCTGACTACTTTTATCTTGCCTGCAGTGAAATAGGGGCTTCCCTGGTGACTCAGTGGTAAGAATCTGTCTGACAATGCAGGAAACTTGGGTTCAGTTTCTGGGTTGGGAAGATCCCCTGGAGAAAGAAATGGCAACCTCCTCTAGGATTCTTGCCTGGGGAATCCCATGGACAGTGGATCTGGCAGGCTACAGTCCATGGGGTCGCAAGAGCTGGACACGACTGAGCGACTAAACAACAACAGGGAAACAGAGGAGGGTAGGAAGTGAGACCATAAGCTCAGGAAGGTGGTAACCTTGTCTCTTGCTATTGTTCTTCTGGTGCTAGGCACAGACAAGGTGTTCAAAAGGCACTTATGGGAAGATGAATGATTGAATAATTGATTAAATGTTCAGAATAAGCAGATTATCAAAGGACCTGAAACCTGTTAGCCTTTTCCTAAAGTCTCCAGCCAGATGCCCAGTGCCACTCTAACACACTTACTTGTATCCGCAGCTGTCCAACCCCAGGGCTGCCCTGGCCACCTGATACGACTTCAGGCCAATCCCTTCCCTATTCTTTCTTCTCTTGCTGGCAAGCTTAGAAGGGGCTGGACTTAAGGCCTCTTTGTAAAATGGAAGTTAGATTAAAACAAATTTATCTAATTTGAGATTAGTGAGGCATATCACATTTCTATCCATTCCTTGTCCTTTTCTTCTTTCCTAATTACCCTCCGGTTGTTGTCGTATTTGTTGCCAAGCCCATCAAGGGGAGCACCTCCAAACCAGTGACATCACCCATAGTTAGAAGGGAAAGTTGGAAAACCACAGCAATGACCCCACTGCCTTTTACAGACATCAATAAAATTCAACTGCTTAGTCAAGCCCCCAGGAATATTTGTTTTATTAATATTACTAATAGTTTAAACTGTTCATAATCTTCTGGTCCAAGGCAGAGTTGTGGAGGAGGGTGGGAGTCCTGCCTGGGATGGGTTAAAATAGGTGTCCTGCCAGGTCCTTCAAGTCTGACGGTCTGGGTGCTCATCCCAGGACCACACAGCCTGGAGCCCGTGGGCAGGGAGCTCCTTGCCACACTGCACTCAGCCCGAACCACAAACCCACGGCAGCTCCAGGGCTCCAGTAATCCAGCCCAGTGCTTGCCAGCACGCAGCCTCCTATGCATCCACGTCAGGTAGTCTCCAGCTTCATGGGGACTTGTGGGTTTAAAAGCAAACTGCCAGAAAAGCTTTGGCCCAATTGTCTGTAAAGACCTGTGTGTCTAGTCACCTAGTTGATCCTTATTTGGCATGCCAGATTCCCGCCCAGAGCATTAGGGAGGGGCGGAAGGGGGTTGTCCGCCCCATCCACTCTTATATAACATGTGACAGTGACCTGGTGCCGCTTGGAAACATCTGCCGAAGGGTGACAGTCTTTCCCAGGCACCTGACAGCCTGGGGTACAAGAACTTTCGTTCCTTCCCTGTCAGGCTTGAGAGCAGGCTTGAGGGGGAGGGGTAGAAATTCACATACTTGGTCAATACATACTCAGCAAGAAACTACCGTGTGCCAGGCATTGTTCTAGATAGCGGAGGGTGTGTAAGGAGCAAGACCAACCAATCTTATGCCTGTGGAGCTTGCATCCCGGTGAGGACTCGGGGGTGGAGTGGGGGTATCACGTGAGAAAACGGCTCCCCTTCCATCCAGTCCATTCTAGGGGGTGGGCTTCCTTTCCCCCACAACCCTTGCTCGAGGAGCAGGTGGAGCCCTGGGTCCTTTCAGACCTGTGTCCCCGGACTGAGGCCCAGAGGCCTCCCCCTGAGCCTGCACCACCGGATCTGCTGAGGATGTCAGCTGATCCCATCTCCTCAGAGAGACTCGAAACCACTCGGCAATCAGGGAGATCAGCACCGCCACGGTTGGTGGCAAACCCCCGCCCGCTCTGGGGGAGCCTGCGGGGTCAGCTCCCTGCCACCTGCTTCCTGCCTCCGGAGCCACAGGGGAAATACTACCTCCTGGGGAGGTGGGGCCTGTCACCCAGATAAGCAGGCCTTGTTGGGCTGCCCACTTCAACAGGAAAACCCACTTTCTAAGAAGCAGCCTCCCTCCTCTCAGGGTTTTCCTGGCAAGTAGAAGCAGCACGAACACCTGCAGATAGCAGTGAGCTGGGGTGGATTAAAGCAAAGGCTGCTTAAACACCCACCCTCTCTTTAAATCCAGGGACGCTTCCCAAATAAAACATTTTTAGAGGGGAAAAAAAAAACAAAAAACAAAAAAAACTTCAGGTCCACCACTGTTTGCAAAGAGCAGACAACTCAAGGTTTATCTTCTCCCTGTCATGGGCAATAAAAAGAGGCTCCTGACATTCATTCCCTTTGAGGAATTTGTAAAAAACAGAAGGCAGCTGTACATGCTGCTTTGAGTATAAGGACCACAACACCTCCCATCCTCGGGGCCATGCTCCCCACGTGCCCGTGCGGCCAGTGCAGGGTTCGAGGGTGGGTCTCCACCTCCTGGGGTGGGCCGTCACCTCAGTCATCTCCTAGTCAGCAAGCCACACAGGACAGACCTTCCAAATCACCTTGAGGAAACTCATCTCCTTTCTAAGTCTCCAGAGTGAATAAATTAAGACTTTGTATGTAACTGGAGGGAGGTTTTCCAGGCCAAACACAAGTCACTCTGTGGTATCATGAAATTTCTGAAGCTTAAAAAAAAAAAAATCACCAAAATACAGAGACATTTGCATGATTCTTCTAATGCAAAATTAGTTTCTAGATCAATGGTTTTCAAATAGGGGAGGGGAGCGGAAGGGGAGAGAGACCATAACTTTTTAGGGACTTTTTCAAACTACATTAGTCACCTTCACCCCCAGCTCCAGAGTTTATGGCACACGCCCCAGGGGAGCCTCCCTGACCAAGAACCACTGTCGCGGTGAGCTAGTCTTACTCACTGGCCCTCGAACATGAGCGGCCTCGGAGTCACTTGGAGGGCTTAGTAAGCCCAAACCGCTGGGCCCACCCCAGTTTCGGATTCAGTAACTCCCAGAGGGAGTCAAATACGTGTGTTTCTGTAATAACAAGGGCAGAGGTGCTGCCGCTGTGGCCGGCCCAGGGCCACAGTAAACCTTCTCCATGGGTTTCGAGGGTGAGAACGGTTAAGAACGCTGAAAAGACACCACGTGCTGTTTATTGCAAAAAAAAACAAGCTCAGCTCCCCGCCCCACCCGTTGCTTCTCTTGATGCAGAAGGTGTGACTACACACTAAAATGCCAAGGCTCCACCTCCACTGTCTCACCCATCTATGCCACGGGAGGAAATAAGGCCAGGAATCCCCAGCTGCTCTTTGAGCTGGAGCATAGATGCAAGCAGAACAGGCGCGGGCTCCATCCCTGTGCAGGCTGGGAAGCTTGACTTGTTGGGGATAGCGCCTCAGGCCGTAGGGACGCCTGGAGAGAGGAGCGTGCCAAGGGAGACACCTCGGCTACTCAGGCCCGCAGCTGCAGTGATGGTTCTATTCTCAGAATTCAGAAGGGACTTCGTGGTAACCAAAGGTGCAGCCGTCAAGCCAAAGTCAGGCCAGGACCCCCAGCATCAGTATTGGTCACGATCATGACACAGGAAGGAAACTGGCCTGTGGTTCCAGAGAAGGAAAGACAGTCTGAGTAAAGAAGAATTGTAGAATTTACCTTTATTTCCTATTGTGTTTTCATCACACATGAGATCGCGTCTCATAATTATCTGTGGGAGTGGGGATTTCTCCACCTTCTCCAGTGCTTCAGGGCAGGGAGTCTGTCATCACTTCCAGGGCCTAGCACAGTGCTAGGAACACACTAGATCCTCAGTTAAGGATAAACAAATAGATCTTTTAAATGTTCTAAAGTCAATACCTCCCCAAGGGGGAAAAATACCATCAAAGGGCAGGTCTGTGGGGGCCCAGGGATTGTGCTCAGCTCAGGGGAGCTCAGTTCAGTCTAACAAGGAATCCTGCAGCCATGGAGCAAAGAAAACTTCTCCCGGCTGTGTGCCTTGCCTGGCTCTGTTCCTGAATATTTAGTTGGAGTTGTTATGGCTTTTTCCCACAGGATGTCAGCCCCAAGCCTTCAGAAACTGTCTTCTTATTCTTCCAAAGAGTTAAAGACCTTCAAGCATTAGAAAGATGCTATATTTTGGCCGGTTATCAAAGTCAGCTATCCATAGAGGTGCTGATTGCAAGCTGCTCTCTGGGGTGGTGTGCACGCTGGGGGGGTGGGGGCAAGTAGGATGGGAGAAGGGCTTGTATTTACACCCACTCACACACCCAGGTATGCATGGGCACCAACACCAAATTTAGACATTAGCTGACTTAAGCAGATGACTCATTTTCCGCTCACTCCTTGGGGGTGCGGGGAAGGGAGATTGGCCACATGCAGTTAATGTTTCCCCTCAGATATACTCCGACCAATATCTTTGGTGGCTTGTCTTTCTTCTTTTTACGCCCCAGATCCCACCCAAAGTGCCCCTAGGTAGGGACTGCACAGTGGTCTTATCCATCCTTTTATAGTTTCTAACACTCTGCTTACCCCTTTCTGCTTCCCAGACGTCACAATGACACCCTCGGTGCTGGTGAAGGCCATGATAGAAAATATTGCCTTGAAAGCTACTTCTGTGTTGAGCATAAAACTGTTGTCAACATGCCGGCCCGATCCTATCGCTCTACAGGAGTCCCTCAGATATTTTTTTTAAAACTCAAAAATGAGAAATCTTATCCCCACTAAGAAGCCAAAATACCAACTTCTCCCCCTTTTTTTCTTGGCCACTAGGACCTTCAGAGTTAAGTTTAACAAGAGTTTTAGGTTTTATATACTTACTTCCTGCCTCCTTCTTGCAGTCCTGGAAGTAGGACAATGATTTTAATCATCTTATTGAAGATATGTTCCTTGTTGTAAGCACACAATTTTTAAATTTTAATTTTTGGCAAAACACAAAGTATCAATGATCTTAGTGTCAAACAGGGATAAACATAGATCCAGCTGCATAAACAATAGTGATTTCCCATAAACACAAATTCCTGAAAACAATTCAGGGGTCACAGTGGACCACAAGCTGATGATGGCCCTGTGCCAGGGGCAGCTGGGCCTAAGAGACTGGGTACTTGGGTGCAAGTTTGAACTGTGAGGGCAGTTCCTTCTCCAGGACGCTATTATATTTCAACCCTCCCTGACGCTTAGTGTTTCTCTCTCACATTGGCCCTTGGAAAAGATAATGATCTTACTAAGGCTTGCAGGAAAAGGTTGTGCCATGCTTAACTGCAACCTTTTTGCTTGGGAGAGCTTGTCTAGTAAACATCCATTACATACCTGCTGTTTTCAGAATCCTGCCCCCAGCTCCCGGGAAAGGGAGCATCCAGAGGAGAAAGAAGAGAGCGCAAGCCATTGCACTCAGGGCTTTTCTTCCAATCCTGGTCACCAGTGTCCATAGAAGCTTGTGGAAGCAAATTCCCCAGCAGCATAATGGATCTGGATTGGAAAGAGACAGCATTTCCTGCTGACCACGCTGATCAGACCCCGAATGGGCGTCCACACAGGCTTCAGTGTTCTGTTCTCCAAGGCTTTTAGAAAACTTCCTCCAAATGGACTATTGTGAGTGGGGCTCATTCCATACCCGCAGGCCTCCTGCTCTGCAAAGCCCACATCGTACCAAGGCCCAGCCTCCAGAGCACTCGGCGAGCTCTCAGAAGCTGGCGTGAAGCACCGCTCCACTGTATGGTCCTAATTCCTCCACTAATCCTCCACAGCCTTCATTCCTGTAGCTGCCGTGTTGGGGGTTCTGGCACCAGTGGCCGCGCGAGCCGGGCTGGCCCCTTGCCCTGACTTTTTTTTTAAATATAAATTTTAAAATGTGACTTTGAGATGAAAGCAAGAATGCCAAAAGGAGGCCGATGCCTTCTTGTGTTCAATTACAGCCCTGGGGAGTACCCCACACAAGGAACTGCTCAGAGCTCCAGCCAAGATGAAATCTGCTTTTCCAATAAGTACTTCAAACAGCGGAGGATGTTTTTGGCTGGATTCAGTAACTGGGAAGCCAACAGTTAATAGGGCTGGGCACTGAGGCAGGGCTCCCTGCCATCAGGGGAAATCTGAAGCTGCCTTTCACAGTGGCTCCCACTGCAACTGAAGTTACAAGGCACTTGTTTGGCTCCCCCAGACAAGCAAGCACGAACTCCACTGCTGGACCTCATTGAACACATCTTCCCAGATGAAAGATTTCACTATCCCAGTTAATTACTCTCCATACAATTTTTCTTCATTTTTTTTTCCAGGCCTAATTCCTTTATTCCTAGTCAAGGCTATGGTTTTTCCAGTGGTCATGTATGGATGTGAAAGTTGGACTGTGAAGAAAGCTGAGCACCGAAGAATTGATGCTTTTGAACTGTGGTGTTGGAGAAGACTCTTGACAGTCCCTTGGACTGCAAGGAGATCCAACCAGTCCATTCTAAAGGAGATCAGTCCTGGGGTGTTCATTGGAAGGACTGATGCTAAACCTGAAACTCCAATAATTTGGCCACCTTATGTGAAGAGTTGAATCATTGGAAAAGACTCTGATGCTGGGAGGGATTGGGGGCAGGAGGAGAAGGGGACGACAGAGGATGAGATGGCTGGATGGCATCACTGACTCGATGGGTGTGAGTCTGAGTGAACTCCGGGAGTTGGTGATGGACAGGGAGGCCTGGTGTGCTGCGATTCATGGGGTCACAAAGAGTCAGACACAACTGAGCGACTGAACTGAACTGAACTGAACTGAATTCCTTTACTAAAAGTTCTAGCTTACTGTAAAGCTATTGGAATTTTGTTGGTCTGAATAAGGGACGCCAGAAATGTTGGTAATAATGAAATAGGGATACTGATGGTTATGGTGATAATGGATGAATGGGTGAGTGGATGGATGGATGGATGGATGTATGGGATAGGTAGATGGATGGATACACAGGTTGGCTGGTGGCAGAGGTGGAGGCAGCATTGAAATAAGTGGGAAAAGTTTTAGGAGGCCCAGTTCACAACCCTGGAAGCTGAAGCTCCTCAAAGCAAATGACTTGGTCAAGCTTACCACCATTGAGAGTGATCTATTAATAGAATGCAAGTCTTCTGATCCATGCTCTTCTCATGACAATGGCCTCTTGCTCCAGTAAGCTGGGCTGCACCTTGACCGAACGACATGCCATGATATCATGCTTTGCACTGATAGATCCTTCCAGACCCAGTCATGGTCATGAGTGCACTTTACCTATTTTAGTTACTAAGTATAAGCTAGTTTGGAGAAGGCAATGGCACCCCACTCCAGTACTCTTGCCTAGAAAATCCCTGGACGGAGGAGCCTGGTAGGCTGCAGTCCATGGGGTCGCTAAGAATCGGGCATGACTGAGTGACTTCACTTTCACTTTTCACTTTCATGCATTGGAGAAGGAAATGGCAACCTACTCCAGTGTTCTTGCCTGGAGAATCCCAGGGACAGAGGAGCCTAATGGGCTGCCGTCTATGGGGTCACACAGAGTTGGACACGACTGAAGCGACTTAGCAGCAGCAGCATAAGCTAGTTACTAAGTCACAAAGGGAGTCATCATCAGGACCTAGATTCCAGTTTCATTCTTGAACTCCTGAAGTCACACCTAGATTTGGACAAATATTTCCTCACCTCTTAGGTAAATGTCCTTTGCACGGAGAAGCACCAGGATGCAGACAGGGATCTCTAAATTTAGCTGGGCATACAAGACTTGTTAAACCATGTATTTCAAGACCCCCATTCCCAGAGGTTCTGAATGAGCAGGTATGAAGTGGATATGGGAAGCGCAGGTTCAACAGCAAAATATTTATCTTTTTGGAGTTTTGGTTCAAATGGCATTTTCTTGGTAAGGCCTGTCCTGACCATTATGTTTAAAATGACAACCCAAACAAGGACCTAATATATAGCACAGGTTTTGAACAATATTCAATATTTGAATTATAGTCAATATCCTATGATAAACCATAATGGAAAAAATATGAAAAAGAATGTATGTATGATTGAATCACTTTGATGTACAGCAGAAACTAACACAATATTGTAAATCAACTATACTTCAATAAAAATATTTTAAGTTAAAAAAATAAAATGACAACCCACCCACATACCACCTCCCCACTTCTCACTTCCTACTTCACTCTCCTTTTTTGTCACACAGCATCATCACTTTCTGTTATTCCACTGCTATGGACTGAATGTGTCCTCCTACTCTCATACCTTGAAGTCATAACCCCTTGTGTGATGGTATTTAGAGACAAGGCCTTTAAGAAATTTAAATAAGGTCATGAGGGTGGAGCCCCCATGATGTGATGAGTGCCCTTATAAGAACAGGAAGAGCCCAGCATGCTCTCTCCACTATGTAAGGACACAGCATAAAGGTGGCCATCTGCAAGCCATGAAAAGGGTCCTCACCAGACACCAAATCTGCTGGCACCTTGATCTTGGACTTCTCAGCCTCCATAACAGTGACAAATAAATGCTTGTTTAGGCCACCTGGTCTATGGTATTTTGTTATTTCAGCACAAGTTGACTCAGACAACTATATAATTGACTTGGTTCTTCTATATATCTTGATCTCCCCAGGCGTGGAAGCTCTGTGAAGCTTCCTGCTGACTCCAGTGAACCTGGAACAGCCAAGGTGGATAATACCTGTTTAAAAAGATAGACAGAATCAGGAAGTGGTTCTAACATAAGTGGCCCAGGATACACTAGAGTAATCCTGGTGGAAGAAGAGCATGAGCATTGGTATTAACCAGATGAAAGTTTGGACCCCAACTCTACCCACTTCTGCGTGACTTCAGACCCTTTAGGCAACGTTAGCCTCAGCTTTCTCATCTGGGGAATGGAGGCAATCCCTCCACCCTAGGGTTGCCACACAGGAATCCAGCACAGATCCTCCACAGAGCACTGCCCCACCTGCAGAATTCTTCCCTCCTTCCTCATCTTCAGGGTAGAATTTTGCATTCAATGACCTCGGAGCAGAAAATGTGCCTGGAGCCTCCCAGGTAGGGGAGAAGCATGCTCTTCTCATCCTGTGGAGAGAGGCAGGGAGGACACACTATCAGAGGCCATCCATCAGGGGGAGTGGGGAAGTCCTCCCTGCAGCTCCTTCTGCAGCTCAGAGGACACGCATTCACCTCCCTCCATTGCTCCATCCCTTCCCACCAGCAGGAATGAACAAGCGCTCTCTGAGTAAACAGACAATAAATCACTAGCTGGGATCACACTCTCCCTCCAAAAGCAGCATCATTCAAGACCTCAGGCAGAGACAGCGTGTGCTTGGAGGCTGCAAAGTGGAAGTAAGCATTCCTCCCAAAACAGCCCAGCCAGTTTCCCCGGGGGGTCCTTGAAGAAAATCCCATAGACTCTGCCAGCCCCACCTGGAGAGACTTAAACTAGAGCATGGGAGCTTTGGGCAAGGTGGGAACAGGATTTCCTGATAGAGATCCTGGAATAGGTGACTGAGGTTATAGAATCTCTTTTCTCTGAGTTTTATGAAGCTGGTAGGAATTGGGAAGCAGGGACACAGGAAATGTCTATACACATGCATGCACACACACACACAGAGATACAGATTATACATCCCAAAGAGAAAGAAAGCAGAACCTCCATCCACATGGAAAGCTGGACAGTGGCAGGGACAGTCCATTCGGAGTCCAGAAGACTGTCCCAGCTCCACTCTGCTGCCAACTGTGTGGTGACCTTGGGCCTGTTTCTATCCTGCCCTGCACTAATTCTTAACCCACAAGACGAGAGCATGAATCTCCTTGGTCCTCCTCCAGCTTCTGTTTCATGAGGCCCTGACTTCCAGCTGGGCTCTGGCCAGATGTGCGGCTGAGGCAGTAGGGAAACTGGTCCAAGCTCACGGCTGCCTGGATCCCTGGGGTCGCCCCCAGGCCCTTTTCGAGGTCCAATTTGAGGCTCAGACCTTTACTTCCAGAGGCTCTGCTAGAAGGTGCAGGATCTGTACTGACCTTCCACATCTCTTCCCTAGCCTTCTGTCTGTAGGGAATGGTGCCTGGCAGGTGAAATCTCCCGAGTCCTAGGACAGTTGTTTCCAGCCAGTCCTGCTGGGTCAGAGACCCCAGGGTCAGGCTGAGCCCTCGAAGGACATCTGCCTCTGGCAAGGGGTCACTCATTAAATTCAAGGAGAGACTAGCATTTCTCAAATTAAACCAAACCAGCTCCCCTTGGAACCCAGCCATCACTCCTTCAACATTGCCTAACAGTGTCCATTCTTGCATCTGGAACCCTGAGGGGCCCTACCAGGGGCTTCTGAGGAATCAGCTTGAGAAGGGACATGCTGCAGACCAGCTGTGTGACCCTGAACATGTCCTTTCCCTCTCTGGGCCTCAGTTTCCCCATCTGTGCTGGCCTGGCTCCGTGTCATCTGCCCAGTGCTGATGGTCTGTGTTTCTTTCCAACACCCCAGCAGCCTCCCCACTTCGGGGGCTGCCCACCTCAGTGGCTGGTCATGGTTGGGAGGGGGCAGGGGTGTCAACTGAAGGAACCAGGCACAGGCACTGAAGGTCAAGAAGAGAGCAGGAATCAAGCCTGCCTGTTGCTTCCCAGAATTACCTCCTCTCCTCTTCTTAAAATTATGAGCTGTTGAAGCCCAGAGAGTCATCAGACATCATCCAGACCAGAGGTGTTCAGGCTGCTTTTACCCTCAAAACCTTTCTCCAGATGAAATTTCACACAGAGGCCCAGAAAATCAAGCATGGGGGAGGGGAGAGTCTTTATGATAAAAGCAGCTCTGGCATGCCTGCTGGGAAAGCAACTCCAGAGACGTCCTCAGCCAGAGGGGAAGCCAGATAGGGAGAACAGCACTGCGCCCGACTGGGCAGTCTCCTCTAGAATAAACTCCCATCCTGGCTTCAAGGAAGTGTTTTTTTTTTTAACTAAATTTTCATCAACAACCAGAACTCACTCCTCACCACCACAGACAACGTTCCTTACAAAGAGAACTGCCTTGTCTGTCATATTCAAGGGAGGCAATCTCTGGCCCCATCTCTCCCACTCCTGCATATAAGAACATTATCAGGTTGAAATATCTGATCTACACACCTCAGATAAGAGAGAAAAGGAGTAGGCAGCCAGGAACTGAGCTGAGGAGAGCCAGGGAGAAGAAAAACTCAGAAGGAGAAAGGTAAGACTTGGTTCTTGCAGCTGAAGTGGAAGATCCAAGGATCTGGCCTTGGGGTACCAGGTCTGCGGGATTTCCGGGGACCTTCGGGGATCCTGATAAGGTAGGGGAGGGGCAGGGAGCTGCCGGGGAATGGGAAAGGACATTGCTGCCCCAGTCCGGTGGAATCTGGGAAGCGATCTCGCGTCATCCAAGGAGCATGAACAAAGGCTGGATACTCAGGGTGAGCCCGGAGCCCTGCCTGGAGGAGGCGGGCAGCACGGCTGGCCGGGCGAAGCAACTTGTGCCGAGTGGCTGCAACGGCCGCATCTCCCCAGCACCGAGCACAGCCCTGACGTCAAGCGCGGTGGGGCCGCGGCCAGCTCTAACTAGGTACAGATGCACGGAGGAGGGCCGCCTTGGCCGGGAGCAGCTCCTGCGGGCCCCCCTCCCCCAGCCCCGGAGCCCCTCCAGCCCCGGGCTGGGAGGAGTCTGAGTCGTCGGCCCGGCGGCCTCCCAGGCGGCGCAACAGCGCGCCCTAGTGGCCATGGCCCGGAGAGCGTGTCCAGGAGCCCCTCAGCCCTTGGTGTGGGTCTGACATCTTTGATACCTTCTAACACTCAGAGCAATTACATCTCAATCGTGGGAGGGACTTTTCAAAACCCCAGTGCCCAGGAGACACCGCACCTTAGTAAAATTAGAACCCCTTGGAGCGGGACCTAGGCGCCAGTATTTTTTAAAACTCTTGAGGTGTTTGCTATGGTCCACCAAGTACAGTTCTGGTTCCCTTAAAGTAGTGGTTCTGCTACTGCTTTGAGCCTACATCAGAGTCACTTGGAAGGCTGGTAAAACAAGGATTGCCAGGTGCCGGCCTGGAAATACTGGAGTTTTCTGCCCCAGTGTGTCTGTGGTGGGGCCTTCCTAGCTCTAGCAGTTTCCCGGGTGATGCTGATGCTCTGGTTCCCAGGACCCACCTTGAGGACCCAGGGCTGAACTACCATGACTCACAGCGGGGCAGGGCACAGCACTGAGATCACCTGGGAACTGGCTGGAAATGCAGACTTGAGGCCCCGCCTCAGATCCACTGAATCAGAATCTACTGATAATCTAAATTATCAATTTGTACGATAGGATTAGAAGCACGCTCTAAACACCATTTTGTCAGGCCTCATAGGCTCAGACTGTGTTGAGTGCTGGCAAAACCTGTCCACATCCTCTCCAAAACCTCTGGATCAGAGAGCTGGATGGGACATTCCAGATTACCTGATCCATTTCTCCTGCATGACAGATGGGGGAAAGTAAGGCCCCAAGAAGGGAAGGAACTCGCCAAGGGTCAGTCACCCTGGGCACCTCAAGTTTCATCTATTCATAAATATTCCCTCTCCTCCCGGGGAACAGTCGTGAGTTATGATTTCATTCATCCATGGGTCAGGCACCTCGAGCTCAAGGGAGCCTGTGGGGCCCAGGTCTTGCCTGTCCTGTCTGCTTGGCGGTACGCTGAGGCAGGGAGTGGGAACACAGGCAAACTGCAGCGCTGTGGGAGGTGGCCTGCACAGGGTGACTCGGGAGGGGCTGGGCTTGAGAGCTGAGGGTCAGCCACCGACTTTAAGTGTATAGAGACTGACACCCATTTTTTTGCTCATGATTATTTTTCTGACTTCTCAGGGAAAAGACACAGATCCGAGGCCTATCTTACAGGCACCTGTCTTATAGAGGGGATATACCGGTCATCCGGTCTTTCCAAAGTGGAAGGGATGGAGGGCTCTGATTGCAGTTCACAGTGGATTTCTTTTGTTGTTGTTGTTGTTATTTGTCATGCAGGTACTCTGAGGGGTACACAGAGTCCAGGTGGAGAGACTAGAGAAACATACAAATAAATGGCAGTGGAATAGATATCACAGGACTGGGGGTTCTGATGCCCATGGGTGTGGGAGGAGGGATGGCATTTGGAGCAAATGGATGCTGGAGGGAGGCACACTGTGGGTCGGGGAGGCTGTGTGGCCCTCAGAAGCAGGGCATGATGGACTTGGAATGTGCCCGAGTTTGGACCTCACGCTCCTAACCACTCCGCTCACTGCCTAGTCCTCAAAAGGTACAAAGGTGAGAACCGCACCCCCACCCGCATTGTGTCCTGTCTGGGATCTGTAAACAGAATGTCTGACTGGAAAAGAAGCAGCTGAGGCTGAACAGAGATGGGGACGTGGGACTTTAAAGTTGATGAGTGTGGGTTCTATCCAGGATCCCATGGGAAGCCATCTGAGTTGTGATGCAGGAAACAGGCACTGATGGAAGTTTCAGGGAGACTGAGGCTTTCTAGAGTCCAGCGAATGGCTGATATGTAAAGCTCTAGCTTTAGGGCCTGTAGTGAGAGAACCACCAAAGTTCTCTATAAGATTATCTCAATTTTGAAGGGATAGATGCATTTTAACATTCTCCCTTCATTTCCATTCATTCCCCCAAAGCTGGGGGTGTGGTAGGGGCGGGGGAATAAACAATTTGTAATTGTTAAATAAAAATGGGTAGGTGTTTGTTTTCCACTTGTGGTCTTTTACATTCCCAGCTACACCACCCTATTATCAGCTTTACAGAAAACAAAGAAACTGAAATTAAACATTAACCGGGGTCATTGAGAATGTCAGTGAAATGAACAGGCCTGGTGTTAGGAGAGGAGAGGCCCCTGACTCTGGCTGATTGTTCAAACAGGAAAGGGACCTGAGTGGGCCCCATTGCCAAAGGATTGGGAGGCCAGCCGATCCCAATAGGACTTTTCATTCCAGCCAAGCAAAGACTGAATGACCGTCTGTGTAAGGGCAAGGTGCCTGGGTACCAGGAGGGCTCTGACAGGGTTCCAGCCCTGAGAACCATAGGAGGACCTTTTTTGGCTGGGGGGTTGGGGGGGACCAGGGGCAGAGGGGGGAGCTGGGCTGGGTTTTTGCTGCTGTGTGCGGGTTTTCTCTAGTTTCTGCGAGTGGGGACTACTCTCTCATGGTGGTGCTCCACTTCTCGTTGCAGAGGCGTCTCTTGTTGTGGAGCATGGGCTCTAGGGCACAGGCTCAGTAGTGCTGTGCATAGGCTTCTTTGCTCCATGGCATGTGGGATCCTCTCAGACCAGGGATCTAAACCCATGTGCCCTGAATTGCAAGGTAGATTCTCAACCACTGGACCACCAGGGAAGCCCAGGAGAAGGGTTCTTGAGGAGGCAGATCCAGGGCCATGGAAGGCAGAATGGGGAGTGATGTGTTTCACCCTCGAGGAGGTAGGTAACATCTGCTGTGGGTCTTAAAGAATCAACAGACATTTACCCGTAGAAAGAGAGGGCGGTCCAGGCAGAAGGAACAGGTGAACAAAGGGTGGAGGGCCACGCAGAGCATGTGTGGTGGGAGGAGGTGGGTGTGGAGGATGGCCAGGGCTGGAAGGTAGCATGGAACTAGACTGGAAACACCAGCTCTAAAGTTAGGTTTGATTAGAAAAGGTCTGGGGACCTTGTCTAAAGCCCCAGGCCACTGTGGAGGAAGGTGGGGTGGCAGGGTGTCCTTGTGGGAGGCTGCTGGGATCATCCTAGCAAGAGATGATAAAGACTTGCCCCAGGCTGCAGCAGAAGGGAGGGGTGACTGAGCTGAAGAGGATTCCAGAGGCACAGTCCTCTGACTCAGTGACTGGTTGTGTGAGTGGGAGGCGAGGGAGACTGAACACTCTGACCTGGTGCCATCCTGAGGGGGAAGGAGTGGTCTCAGTCAGGAGTTCAGCTGGGCCACAAGAAGCACACTAGTATCTTAAACAGAGGGAATTGGTTGCATACTGATGTAAAAGCTGAGAAGCCGCATAAGATGTTGAGGCTGCACGGAGGTTAACAATGGGGAAAACCACTGGCACCATCTAGAGAAGGAGGGATGGAAGGGGAGACTGTGTAAGAAGAACTGGAAGGCCAGCCGAAACCAGATCAGGCCTGTGCAGTGGGAACTGGGGGCATGGAGGAGGCCCTGCTGGAGACACTTCCCAGAGCAGAGAGAGGGGAAGATCCTGGCCTCTCTCCGCCCACCTGCTAATGATCAAGTACATGAAAGCCCAAAGACAGGAAGTGCCTGGCACAGGACTACTAGAGGCACCTGGGTGAGCAAAGATGAGTGCAGCTTAACATGGGAAGTGTGAGGGACCTCTCTGGAAGCGTACCCAGCGTGCACTGGAGACACAGACATAGGGCTGGAGAGGCAGGTATCATCAGCATGACTCTGTTGGATGTTTTCCCAGTGGAGGCAAAAGCTGACTCATGCCTGAGTCACACCGTCCCGGAGCTGAGCCTTGTGGGTAGGGCAGGGCAAGGGGGTGTCAGGTGGCTCAATGAGATGCCAAGCCCCAAGGTCAGGAGAAAGGCTGGCCAGGAGAGGCTGTCAGACCACATCATCATCCACATCTTGATGCTCTCTGGGCCTTGGCTTCCCATCTGTAGAGTAGAGAGAATACTGCGCCCCCATCACTGGGAGAACAGAACCATACAGAAGCACTTTGTGAACATGATGCTCTGTCTATGCCAGGAAGACCAGAATGCCCAGGAGTCGCCAGGAACAACTGGGGCTCAGTGACACCAGGGCTGGGCAAGGCATTCGGGTTGAGTTTGCTGTGCCCCTGGGGATTCCTGAGGTAACACATCCTGCAGAGAGGCTGCTGGCAAGTGCAGAACCCACTCTGGCTCCACAGAACACAGGACTGCATGGGATCTTTGAATTCCCCTGGTGTTAGGAAACTTGGCCTGGATCCCTGAAATGATGTGCAAGATTCTATAGGTACTTCCTTCCTGCGAGAGGGTCTGATTCTTAGAGGATTGACAACCACAGGGGCTGACAAACCACAGGTTAAGCCGCTCCACACTGCAGCCCCACCTCCCACCTGCCCAGGCCGCACCAGCAGCCCCAGTCATGGAACTCCTTGCGGTTGCCCCCAACGCTCCAGGCTTTTTCAAATCCTTGACCCTCAGAGGATGCTGCCCCTCCACCTGGAATCTCTCTCCTCCCCTCTCCTCCCACACATTTTATTGTCTCCAGTCTTCAACACTCAGTTCAAGCATCACTCCCTCCAGAAAGTCTCCTCTGGCCTCCTGCCCCCTGGCCCCAGTCCTAGATGGACGTGGCAGATTGCATTCTCCAAAGACTCTGATATACTTAGACCATCCTGTAAGATCTCCTAGCAGTATGATGGATACACACTACTCCCACGGAGAGGAGGGTCTCTGTCCTCTCTCCTTGGATCTTGGATCTGGAGGGCAGGGTGGCTTGTGACTGCCCTGACCAATGAAGCACAATGATGCCTTCAGGGGCCAGGTCAGAAAAAGACAGCTCTCTGCCTGGTTCTCATTCATTTTCTCTCTCTCTCCTTCAATCTCTGGGTCCTCCTTGGACCAGTCACCATGCTGGGAGGAATCAGGGCCACAGAGAGAGCCATGGGCCCAGAGTCAGCAACCACAGCAAGTGTGGACCTTCAGGTCACCCCTGGGAGGCCCTACATAATGGTGTAGATGCAAACTGTCCCCACCAAGCTCTATCTGTGTACTGGCCCCCAGAATCCCTGAGAGATAATAAATGATTACTGCTGGTTTAAGCTGCAATATTTCAGGGTAATTTGCTTTGCAGCAATTGACAAAAATACTTCTCTGGAGTCCTGTGACCCCTCTGCTTCTCTCTGTTGAGGCACTTTTTCCTGAAGCTGGAAGTGTTGGCTGACAGCCAACCCTCCAGATGCTGAGCACCCAGAGCAGGGACTAGACATACCGCTTGCTGCTCACAGAACACCCCGATAACGTGCCTCCAATGAAACCTAGGAAGTAAGGGACGATTAGGGATAGCGGAAATGAATTCCTAGGTCAGAGAAATATTTGAGCTACAACTCTAAAGATGTAAAATATGGTTGTTTTTTTTTAATGAATGAAATATTGGTGAGAACGTATCCATTGAAAGCTTTAAGGTTTTATGAATTGGTCACCGTAGACTGTGGTCTCTTATTACAGGGCTTGCTGTGGAGTAAGCTGATAAAGGGACATGAAGGGACCCAAGGCCAGTGATTCTCCCTTCAGCTTTGCAGCTCAGTGACTTCACAGAACTACCGAATGGTGCAGGTTTCTATTGGGTTGCAAAAAAGTTCATTTGGGTTTTTCTGTACGACGTTATGGAAAAACCCAAACAAACTTTTTGGTCATCCCAATACTTCCCTCATTGTGATTTCAGCATGCCCTCCAACAACAGGCAGCCTTCGTCTCAGGGAGCATCTCTCCCTTCCTCCTGGGGCTCTACAGGGCCCCAGGCAGTCACCCGCTCCCCAAGGCTGAGGCCCCCCAGAAGCCACCCTCCCAAGGGCCCCAAACACAGAATCGCTACCCTGTTGCCCAGACCAGACTTCTGGCCTCTGTCTCTGGGAGGGCACCTCCCTCCCAGGAGGCAGGCAGAGAAATGTCATGACAGGGACCTCACGAGGAGCCCTTTCCAGTTTCCAGAGCATTCTCTCCTGCTTCGTGTCCTTGATCTCCTTGATCTCCGGGTCACCGAGGCAGACCCGGGAGATGTGACGAGGAAGTGGCCTCAGCAAGCCTCCAAACTGGGCTTCTGCCTGCACACAACTGCCCCCCAACCCTGCTCGGGCCACTATCGGCCAGGCTGAGGCTAATCACCGTGGTGGGGCCTGCCGTCTGTCCCTGGGGTGTACTGGGTCATCCACAGACGTCTAACCATCTCAGTAACCATGTCAGTTAGATCCTGGCACCCAGGACATTTCTGGACTTCCTTGACCTACAGTGTCGGTTAAGAAAACAAAGCTCGGATAGATTAAATAGGATTAGACTGGTACTTCTGTTGCCAAAAGACACACACTCACATATACACAGCAAAAACAAACCAAAAAGACAAACCAAAAAACTTTAGCATATATTCCCCAAGCCAGTTTTTGGATTACTTGCTGCTTGGGATTATTTGTGTTCCTTTCCCCGTGTACCAAAAAAAAAAAGAAAAAAGAAATTCAGTTAGCTGTGCTGTGTCTTTTTCACAGATGTCTGCTTATATAAATATTTAGGGAGTACGAGCATGTGTCCCGCACACGCACACACAGGCCTCGCTATGGATAAAGAGGTCTCAGGGTTAGGATGCATTCTGGAATCTCTCCTTCCACACCTCCCGCGTCTGGTCACTGTCTTTGAGGCTGACATTCCTCAAGTTGAGGGATGGGCAGGCAGAAGGCTGCAGGCTGTGCGCCAGCCAGGTCAGCTTACGGCGAGCTGTCAACCCGTTTCTGACGCCCCAGCTAGGCCATAAATAACCGCAATGAAACTGCAGCAGGCCTCCGGGGCCCCTGCAACGCGCTCCCCTCCATCAATCACCCCTAATGACTGCTTGGCATTCAGGCTTCCGCCCGTGACCCGACCCCGGCCCCAAGCATTCTTTGGGGGCGCAGCGTCCTTCCCAGGCATAGAATGGGTCAGCCGGGAGCACACAGCTTTGAGAGGTCCCCGTGTCCTGCCAATATACTTTATGGAGGCTGGAGACAGGCAGGAAAACTCTCATCACTCAAAAAGCCCCTCCTTCCCAAATGGGCTCCGGAGAGCAGAGCTACAGCCACCATCCACGTGGTCAATCTGGTCACGGTGGATTCTAAGGTGCAAATGAGCCCACACAGCTATAGCTTTCCTCGGCATAATACTCTATGGAGAAGCCGGCTCTGTGCTGTTTGCAATGTGGGTGGGCACGAGCCAGAGGACACTCAACGCCCCTGTTTACACTTCTTTGTCCTGTCCTCAAGTGACAATTACCTTTCATTCTTGCCTTCTGCTCATAAGCCTGGTTTGTCTCAATTATCTCACTCTCCTAAAAACATCAACTTCAGGGCCTATACCCAGAAGAGTTGAAAACCTTTATTCAAAAAGATAGCCCTACATTCACAGCAGCACCACTTCCAGTAACCAAGATACGGAAGCAACCTAAATGTCCATCAACAGAGGAACGGATAAAGACAATGTGGGACATACGCAGTGGAATATTACTCAGCCATAAGAAAGAATGAAATAATGCCATTTGCAGCAACATGGATGGGTCTGCTTCTGGGAAGCCTGACCAAAACCATCAGGAAACGTCTGGGGAACGAGTGAAGGCATTGTGGCTGCAGGGACGCTCCTGGGGAGGTGGCAGCAGGAGGGATTCTGAAGCACCCGGAAGGGTGACGCTGGGAAGAATGAAAAGTCTCCAGGAGCCTCTGCTTAAACAAACAGGCACACAGGCTCTGGCCTGCGCAGGAGCGCACGGGCCAGCGCACGGGCTCTCCAGCACTCCCACGGACTCCGTGAGCCCAGAGCCCTCTTGAAGGACCACTCTGGATGGGCTCATCTTCGGGGTAACTGAGCACACCTGTGAATGACCCCGCACCATCCATCATCCTCCACCCTTGTGCCCACTTCCCGGAATTGGGGGGGCGTTGGGAACTGGAGGTGGGCGCTGGTGGCTAAATGCTCTGCCTCCTAGAGCCGCTCTCGATGTGTCTCAGGCCGCCCTTCTGGAATCAGTCCCATTGCCCAGAGCAGCTTCCACAGTCATCTGTGTGTTGGTTTTTCCTCCTTCCCTGTCTCCTGGGCCTTCCTCTTGGGATCACCTTCTAATTAAACCGCATTCAAGCCCTTGATCCGAGCTGTGCTTGCAGGGAATCGAAAACCAAGCCAGAGCTACACTTCATGTGGACTTTTCGCAGGCAGCTCGGGTCATCATTATCTACCCAGGAACTCCATATTTACCTCCAGCTCTGAGCTGGAATAACGTGTTACCCTCAGAGCCACTCAAGTGCCCTCTACTAAATGCCTAGCTGCTCTTCTTTGGGATTTCATATCTGATTCTGCTATTTTTCTCTTTGTGGCTGGCAAGTCTCCAGCAGGACTGCCACTCTCCTCCCAATTTACGATTTTGTCTTTAATCTACTATAGTCTGGAAACCATATGATCATACTTGGTGGACTTGTGTCTAACATAGAAGTGAACAGAGTCCAAGGGCAGGAATGTACGTTTGAGCAAATGCACATGCTTTCATCCAAGGGAGCAGAAACTTATGTTGGCTGCTCTCAAGACATGTTTCTTTTTCCTGGTTTCGAGCTCTAATTTGGAGAGCATAGCAGTTGGGTAGTGAAATTTTGCATGAGTGAGTTCTTGTATTTCAATTTAAATAGACGATGTGTTTGTGGGCAAAGGCAGTGGATCTAATAACACTTATTGCAAATGCCCTAAGGCTTCAGCCTGCCCTTTATTAGGATATGCTGACTCCATAGATGTAAGTTTTAAGACTCTGAGGGTCTTCACAAATTTGCCAGCTTCACAGATGCCAAAAAATGTCACACTCCACAAAGAATGATGACTGACACACACAGTTTGGAGCGAAAGTAGAATCTGTCCAGGGATTGAATTAAAACCTCCCAGGCTTCCCAGGTGGCCCTAGTGGTAAAGAACCCACCTGCCAATGCAAGAGATGTCAGAGACACAGGTTGGATCTGGGGTTGGGAAGCTCCCCTGGAGCAGGGCATGGCAATCCACTCCAGTATTGGTACCTGGAGAATCCCATGGACAGAGGAACCTGGCAGGCTACAGTCCATGGGGACACACACAGTTGGACACAACTAGAGTGACTTAGCATACATTAAGCCTCCTAGTCTAACCTCTTTCCTCTCCTAAGATGTCACATGTCCCCTCTTGTGGACAGGAGGAGGTGTGTGCCCACACTGGCCTAGGTAACTCCATGGGATTCTGCCCATGGAAAGAATTCTGTTCTGGGCTCGCCTCTTTCCTTAGCACCTTTCCCAGCCTCAAGGGCATGGGGCAGCCTCTGCGTGCCATGGCTGATGGCACAACTGGGGAAAAGCCACAAAAGAGCCACATTTCAGGGACAAGCTGAGAACATAGTGCAGTAGGCGTGTCAATGGTAACCCACCCGGAGCCGTGGGAGTGAAGCCAGGGGTGAGGGAGCTGAGTGCTGAGAACAGGGGTGGCAAAAGCGTGTAGGTGTTGCTGTTGGACCTGGGACCTCCCAGGGCTGAACGGTGAATGGGAGTTTCCTTCTTGGCCAGGTTCAGTCCTACAGGGTGGCAGTGGACTCCCCTCTGGCGAGGGACAAAATCTAGGCAGAGGGAAGCATGTCCCATTGGGGCCCTGGCCCCTAGCCAAGCCATGGCTATGCAGACCCCAAAGCCTGGTGTTCTGGGCAAGGTGGCAGGTGACAGGAGGGCTAAAGTCTGAGGATCATAGTTGTTCAAAGAATCAGGGTTGATAAAGTGTCATCACGGGGGTGGTTACTATGTGTGGTTTGAGGGCTGGAGTTTCACACAGAGCAGGCTGACGAGGATGTGGTTGGAGGCTGAGTGTGGTCGGCTGCAGAGAGGCAGGAGGCTAGGTGGTTGTCGAGTGGTCAGCGGGGCTGGTACTCGATGCGCTTGAGGATGCTGCAGCCTCGGTGAGGCCCATCGTCCCTCTGAGTTGTTGCACGAAGGGAGGCAGCAAGATGTGGACAGCTCCACCCACCTGGGAATCCTCTGGGGCCACCTGAGAAGGAATCTCATGGATTAGAGCATCAACGGGGATGCAGAAGCCCCCTGAGGCAAGCTCATCACCTCAGTGACTGCAGGGAGAGACTCCTCAAATTTGGCAAGGGAAGAAAATATAATCCCTTGAAAAAAGCGACTGAACTGGCTTCCATGCAGAAATCTGTGAATTTCCCAAATCCATGATTCCCCAAGCCAGAGGTGAAATCTGGTTATGAGAAGCAATCAGTTTCTTGGTTGAGGGCAATTTGGCTGAAGCATAGGGCTGTCAGGAGCTCAGACCCAGACCCCTGCTCCCAGGGAGCGACAATGCATAACTAGACTGGGAGTGTCCCCGCAACCACTCAGCTCCTGGATTCCTAGGACTTGAGGTCACCCAACCCTGACCTTCTCACCTTCACCTTATTCGTATCCCTTGGGACCCCCGACCTCCACTGGTGGTAACTTCAGCTCTTACAAAAGACACTAGTGAACCCCCTTCCTCTCAACAATACTGACCCCCACTCTGCTGCCCCCAGCCCCTGGCTGCTGTACGCTTCTGTAGCCCCTCCCTGGACGCATCCCTGCTGGTGCTGATGGTGCCTTCTGTCCTGGCCTGGCCTTGCCCCTGCACTCTCCTGCCTCAGAGGGTGGATCTTAAGCTTCCTCCTTGCGCCCACCCCACCCCGCACCCCTCTCTGGCTGCCTCTCTTTAGTCCTCAATGAGAGACTAAATTATTTGTATTTTGTAGAGAGAATTCTATTTTAGTAGGATATGCAGGAACCCAAGCTGGGTCCCTGCTGCTTGTATAAATTGTACAGACCATGAAAAAAAAAAGAAGCCGCATTTCGTCCTGTGTGCTTGACTGGCCCAAAGAAGTCAGGACATGGAATCTTCCCAGGGAGGTTGCTCCCCAGATTCTTCATTTTCAGCTCAAGGAGTTTCCAGAAAACAACTCAGCCCCATTGTCCTGAATGCTCAGTGCAACCTTGCAGGAGCATTAGGGTTCCCCACCCAAAAACAGGAATGTCTTTGACTATGAAGTATCTCTCTATTAAGGCTGACCCCAGAGTCTGAAATTTCTATGAAATAAATCCTAACACCCCCTTCAGTCTCTTGAAATAAATGTCACAGTTATCATCAGCTCTCATAGAAAATTTAAAAATTAGATGTTCTAATTGTAATAAGCTAGAATAAAAGGTAGTTTTAAAAAAATATTTATTTATTTATTTGGCTGCATCCAATATTAGTTGTGGCACATGGAATCTTGGTTGCATCATTCAGGATCTTTCGTTGAGATGCACGGACTCTCTAGCTGCGGCGTGCAGGCTTAGTTGCTCCGCGGTATGTGGGATCTTAGTTCTTGGACCAAGGATTGAACCCTAGTCTCTTGCATTGCAAGACATATTCTTAACCACAAGCCCACCAGGGAAGTCCCCAAAAGGTGGTTTATAATAAAATAATATTCATCTCTGTGTGTAAATGCTTGGATTAGACCTCACACCTTGGTGAAGGTCTTGGTGAAGACTGGTGAAGTAGCTGGAGGCTTTCACTTACTTCCATACTGATTAAAGGATGAATTTTAGAGAAGTTGCTTTTCCTCTGTACTCTACTTCTTAAAATAAGGGTTAAGTATTGCTAAGGGGAATTTCCCCCCCAAATCCAGAACAACTTGCATAAAATTGCAAAGAAAACAAAGCACAGTCTTCCTAGAATGTATTTACTGAGGAAATACATTTCAATCTTGGAAAACTGAAAGTGTGCAGACAGCAAGGCAGAGACAACTTTGAATGTATATGAACAGAGATCATTACCGCCGGCAGGATTTCACCCCCAGCCGTGTCTGGAGGTCTGTTCGCGGGAGAAGTAGGACCACCTCCCCCCATCCTACCCCAGTCGTGCAGGATTGTCCCTCTTCAAACCCCTACCCCACCCCCGTGCAGGACACGCTGCATCACTGGGACAAATCTGATAGTCCGGCGTGCCAAAACACCACGAGGTGGCGGTGAGAGCGAGACCTCAGCCTCCGCACCGCCGCTCCTCGGCGCGGGCGCGTTCCAGAGTCGCAGGAAACAGAAGCCTCCGCAGGAGTTGCCATCCGGGAAGCGTCCCAGACCACGGAGTCCCTGTGGTCCGGTGTCTTTGCTAGGGCTCCCAGGTTGACTTCTGGGAAAGCTATTCTCCCAGTACGCCACGTGGGGGCGCCCTGAGACCCAGAATCGGAACCTTTTAAGGTTTGTGAGATGTTCAACATTTCACAAACCTTTTAGAAAAGGCAGAGGAACCAGAGATCAAATTGCCAGCATCCGCTGGATCATCGAAAAAGCAAGAGAGTTCCAGGAAAACATCTATTTCTGCTTTCTTGACTATGCCAAAGCCTTTGACTGTGTGGATCACAATAAACTGTGGAAAATTCTGAAAGAGATGGGAATACCAGACCTTACCTGACCTGCCTCTTGAGAAACCTATATGCAGGTCAGAAAGCAACAGTTAGAACTGGACTTGGAACAACAGACTGGTTCCAAATAGGAAAAGGAGTACGTCAAGGCTGTATATTGTCACCCTGCTTATTTAACTTCTATGCAGTGCAGAGTACATCATGAGAAACGCTGGGCTGGAAGAAGCACAAGCTGGAATCAAGATTGTTGGGAGAAATATCAATAACCTCAAATATGCAGATGACAGCACCCCTATGGCAGAAAGTGAAGAGGAACTAAAAAGCCTCTTGATGGAAGTGAAAGAGGAGAGTGAAAATGTTGGCTTAAAGCTCAACATTCAGAAAACAAAGATCATGGCATCTGGTCCCATCACTTCATGGCAAATAGATGGGAAACAGTGGAAACAGTGGCAGACTTTATTTTGGGGGGCTCCAAAATCACTGCAGATGGTGACTGCAGCCGTGAAATTAAAAGACGCTAACTTCTTGGAAGGAAAGTTGTGACCAACCTAGATAGCATATTCAAAAGCAGAGACATTACTTTGCCAACAAAGGTCCGTCTAGTCAAAGCTATGGTTTTTCCAGTGGTCATGTATGGATGTGAGAGTTGGACTGTGAAGAAAGCTGAGCGCCAAAGAATTGATGCTTTTGAACTGTGGTGTTGGAGAAGACTCTTGAGAGTCCCTTGGACTGCAAAGAGATCCAACCAGTCCATTCTAAAGGAGATCAGCCCTGGGTATTCTTTGGAAGGAATGATGCTAAAGCTGAAACTCCAGTACTTTGGCCACCTCATGCGAAGAGTTGACTCATTGGAAAAGACTCTGATGCTGGGAGGGATTGGGGGCAGGAGGAGAAGGGGACGACAGAGGATGAGATGGCTGGATGGCATCACCGACTCAATGGACGTGAGTTTGAGTGAACTCCGGGAGTTGGTGATGGACAGGGAGGCCTGGCGTGCTGCGATTCATGGGGTTGCAAAGGGTTGGACATGACTGAGCGACTGAACTGAGATATTGAACTGTCAACAGAAGCAACAGGAGGCAACAGGAGGCAGTGGGAGATAGAGGCAGTGGGAGATGCAAACAGTGTGAGGGAGAATTCATTACTGCACTACTGCTGTGCTAAATTGTCTAATCTTTGGCAGAACCATCCAGTTTTCCAATATCCACTGTTAGCCCTGAGCAGTTTTGAAAATGGCATTTCCAATATTCCCAATAATTATAATTTTGATATATAAACAGCAATGTTAACATCCTCTGGAAATACCAATGGATACAGGTGAAACAAATGCAGTGGCCAAGCAACTATCCAGTTCCTTCCTACCCCCTGCCAACATCCCTCACAATTCCCCAGAAATAATACTAATAATAATAGATGACATTTTTGAGAACTTACCCCATCTCATTTTTCTGGGATCTCAACATGAATATTTTATCTTCACCAGTGACTACGAGATAGGAACTATTATCCCCATGGTAAACAGTATGGAAGAGAGAACCGAGCTGCAGAGAGTTTCAGTAACTGGCCCAAGGTTGCCTCGCTGGCAAGTGGTGGGGAATCACTGAAGAACTGTGGAACTTTCCAGGCATTGGCGCAAGGACTCTCTTCTGCGTGTAAGAAGGCATTTTGAAGGAACTTAGCCACCCTTGTACTGCAAGAAAACAAGGCATCCCGTACCCAGCTTATTGTCACTCCAAAACCTGAGAGCACTGAAGATTACATAGAATAAAATGCACCAACAAGAAAAAAACCCAGTGAGATATTTTGCCACATGGCGTTGTGGCTTGCTTCACTCATGAGTTCATCTGAGCGTTTCACCAGGTGGGCCTGACAAAGCATACATTTGCTCCCCGGCCCTGGGGCAGCTATAGAGAGTGGAAGACCTAGAACTGGGCAAAATCCAGCCCTGAGCTTTTAAGCCTGGCTGAGCATTAGAATCACTGGAGGAGTTTTGTGTGTGTGTGTGTGTGAAACTGATATTTGGGTCTCCCCAGGCCAACTGAATCATCATCTCTGTAAATGGGGTCCTGTTGGTTTTTTGCCTTCCCCCAGGTGATTCTAGGATTCACTGAGCATTGAGAACCAACCTCTTCTGGCCAGAGAGGAGCCATGACTTACCAAAGGGCAAATGTTGAGGAAGGAGGACTCAAGTGTCCTGATTTCTTTCCAGAACCCATCAAAAAAAGCCCTACTGTGGCACCAGACCAGGACCACCTCCCAAGAAGGCAGCAGGACCGAGGACGCGGGGTACACAGCACACTCAGAGCTGTCTCCTGATCTGCTTACCCCTGCATCTGCATCTGGGGGATGCTCAGCACCTCCTGCTTCCTGTCGACTCCAGCCTCAGGATGCTAGTGGCCCTCAGTGGTCAGGACTTGCACCACTGTGGGCTCGGGCCTGACCTCCCCAACCGGGAAGCGAATCCCCAACCCCCACCTCCATCCCCTTTGTTACTTCACCTTCATCAGGTAGTTGGCTCACCACATAAAACATCCAGTTAAATTTGGATTTCAAATAAACTAAGAATCCTTTTTTTAGTATAAGTATGTCCCATGCAGCATGTGTGTGCTTATTTGTAACCCTGGCAACCCTGCTCAAAGAGCATAGTGACTCTGGTCTCGCTCAGCCAACTTAAAAGGCCTGCAAACAGCTTTCCCTGACTACTGGCCTGTGCTTTTCCCCCATTTCCCCAGCACCATTCAACACAGAGAAAGATTATTATATTTTAACTTAACAAAGTGTTATATTTGGGGGTGGGGAATATAATTAAGAGAAATGTCTGGTTGATTATCTTGCTCCTTTATTTCTGGCAGTAGACATAAAGACCACTTGGACCAGGAACTGTAGCTCAGCCGGCATCCTTCTGATGGAGATCTGTGATGTGTCTCCTGTGTGCTGGGCGTGGCCATCCTTTCCCCAGACAGTGGCCCTCACGACCAGGTGGAAGCCAGTGGTCGGCGCAGCCTGGACTTGGACCAGTGCAGTGAAAACAAAAGCACTGGGGGCCAGCACCACGGGACCCTCGGTCACTCAGGATCTCCTCCTTTCTGGGGAAGCAATGTTCCCCAACCTTGGAGGAGCTGGTCAGGATTATTATTAAACCAGATGCTTTGGAGAACTGGACCAAATGAATCTGGGAAAGTCTATTCCTTTGGTAAATCTGCCAGACTACCTTCCATCACCTTAGACTAATTGGTTTGACTCTCAGGAAGCACGCCTTTTTAAAGGGGCATCACTGGACAGGACAGGATGGCAAAGTTGTACTTTTTTGCCTAAAGCTGGCATCTTGCTCCTCCTTTCCCCTTAAATTCCACCTGCCCATGGTCAGTGGCTTCACTGTCCTCCCCATCTCCCAGGAGAGAAAACTGAGAGTCACCCCACGTATCTCCCTCCGCCACCCCTCCCATCTTCCAGTACCCACCCCATCCCTGTCCCCCTCACCAAACCCTTTCTTGGCCTCAGGGTGTCTCCCCTGCTGGGAGGAGTAGCTGCCAGGGGCACCCTGAGGCTCCACTATGTCTGCACTGAGCATGATCCCGATTTCTCATTTCCATATTATTAATATTAATTCTCAAATTAATGGGTACAAGGCAATGCCTGTATTGTTTGAATCTGCATTTCTATAATTCACATTTCAGTCTTTTAATCCATTTGTGTAGGTACTGTTCAGGTCCTGACAACTTTTCATTCTATCTCCTTGGCGCCCCTGACACTTGGGGCTCCCAGCCCAAGCCAAGCAGGAGTCCTCACTGTTTATCCTGCCTCTTGCTGTCAGACTTCACAGGCATAAGCCTTCCTTTACATAAAGTTCTTCAGGAACAGCTGGGCATCCATAATGAATATGCAGCCTGCTCGCTGTGCCCCTCGAGACTCCAGCTAGCTTTGCAGCCTTGCTTGTCTTTCCGTCTGCTTTCCAACCAGCCTGTTCCAGAGGCCTCAGCCCTGACCTCACCACTCGCCTGTCTCCACCCCTTGGCTCACGCTCTGCTTGCACAATCTCAAGGCTCAGGGATCCAACACAGCTTCCGGAGGTCTGTGCTCGTCTGACCTCTGCCTCCCCTGTACTCTCCAGCACCTGCTCGGTGCCCACCCCATCGAGCTTGTGTTTTCATCCCAGACACCCCCTGTCTTTTCTTTTCCATCAGACCGTGAGCTCCTGGAGAGCCTGCTTACATCTGATTCTCTTCTCCCAACCCCTGAACTTCAGCCAAGCCTGTCCACGCTGTAGGTGTGGGCGGGGAAACCGGGCAGGAGGCTGGGCCATGGTTCAGTCCAAGGAGACCAAGAGCTTCTCCAGGCTGGGAACAGGAAAGGAGATATGGACAGAGGACACTCAGAGGCACTCAGTGACAGGCTGGGCATGAGGACTAAGGGGAGGAGAGGCTGGAGACCACTCCCAGCTCCTGGGCTTGGTGACTTGTGGGGCAGGGGTCCTGGAGGAGCTGGGGACAGAGTCTGGCTTACACGTGTGTGTGGCTGTCCTGATAGAACACAAGTTCCTGAGCAGAAATATATGTCACCATGGAGCCAAACACCAGGCCTAAGATGGAGATTTGAGACAACTAGAGAGTAGCCCCCAATCGCCGCAACTAGAGGAAAGCCCATGCAGCAACAAAGACCCAGTACAGCCAAAAATAAACAAACAAATAAATTAATTAAATTATTTTTTTTAAGATGGAGATTTGAGGTCATCGGCATAGAGGTGGGATCTGACTGCAAGGATCTGCATAGGGATTACCCAGGGAACCCAAATGACAGCCAACCCGAAGGCGACCAGCATGCAGGAGGTGAGGGGAAAACTGGTGGGGGGTGCAGCCAGGCTTGGGTAAGAGGGTGGTGTCCTGAGAACTGAGAGAGGACCATCGCTGTGAGTGAGCAGACCCTCACTCACAGTTCTCACTTCAGTTCTGAGGGTCTCACAGGCACAGACCCTCAGAACTGGAGGGCATCCGTCCCCGCCCCTCCTGGCTCGCTCCTCAGGGAGCAGCCGTCCTATCAGCTGAGCAGGCAAAGCCACGGCGTTCACGCTCCCCAGGGCCCCTGTCACCTGATTTCTCCTGGACGCCCTGGAGGTGGGTGTGAACAGCTTGAGTCCTCCTCAACACCAAGTCAGAGCTCTACCCCACCCCTCATCTTTCTCGTCAGCTCTGCTTTTATCCTCTCCCTTTTTCTTTTTATCAATTAAAACCACATTTCCATATGGTAGTGTGTATGTTTCCATGCCTCTCTCTCTGTCTCACCCTCTCCTTACCCACCCTCCGTGACCTTGTCCGTAGATCTGTTCTCTATGTCTGCATCTCCATTGCTGCCTTGCAAACAGATTCATCGGTACCATCTTTCTAGATTCCATGTATATGCATTAATCTACGATATTATATTGTAAAGCAGTTATCCTTCAATTAAAAAAAAAAACCCACCACGTTTTGAGGCAGAGGAATAGAAACAGACATTGGCTCTTGAACTGGATGTCAAGAGAGGTTGGCCCCCATTTTGTGGAAACGGAGCCTTGGTATCTCAGAGTGGAGATGAGACAGGGGTGAGAATTAAATAACAGAAAAACATCAGGGGAGCCGCATTACTTTATTCTCCAGACCACAACGCAGCTTTGATGGGTGCTTTGCAAAGCTTGCAGAAGGTCCTGTTAGGTATCATTCTCAGACCAGGGTAATGAAGGAGGCTCTGGGTAGTGGAGCTGGCCACGCCCCCTCCTCCACCTTGGAGATGCAACTCCACCCCTCGCATCTGAAGAACCCGCTCAGCTCCCCTCACCATTTCTTGCCCAGTTGGGCCCAGAGGCCATCTGCCTAGGGTCCTGGTCCGTCTGCCTGCACCTATGGCTCCCCTGCCAGAGCCTCAATGGACACAGTGACCCTCACAGAGCCACAGCTGGACTTCAAGTCCCACTCCTGACTGGCATTGATGGGTAGTCCTGGGGAGCCCAAGCCCTGCCTGGGGGACAGCTGGACGTTCAGCCAGCGACACCGGGCCTTGTCACAAGCCACCACCACGGTTCCCTCAGGATTGCTGTAGGTGCACCGGCTCCTGGCCGCCCTTTCCTCCGCAACCAGATCCCAGGCACCCCCTGGCTCCCTGTCGTCTGGCCCCAGAGCAGCCTGGAAGCCCAGGTGGTCCCGGGTGATGGGGCACACCAACTGCTCCTCCTTCAGCGCGGGCACCACCTGGCCCTTGAGGTAGGCAGGACCGGCACAGTAGGTCTGGATGTTGAAGAGCCAGTCGCTGTACTGATGCAGCCAGCTAAAGAGATAGGCCAGGTGGCAGTCACACTGCCAGGGGTTCCCATACAGGGCCAGGTTGAACAGGTTGTCATTGGTGTCGAAGATGCCCTCAGGGAGCGTGGTCAGGAGATTCCTGGAGAGGCTGAGCAGCTCAAGCTTGGACAGGTTCTGGAAGAGGGCGGGGTGCAGGACCGTCAGGTTATTGCTGCTCAGGTAGAGCTTGACCAGCCCCTTGAGGCCTCTGAACACACCGGCCGGCAGATGGGTGAGGGCGTTGTGCGAGAGTGTGAGGGACCCAAGACTGGTCAGGTTGGCAAAGGCTGCCTCGGGGACTGTCTCCAGCTGATTGTGGGACAGGGACAGGCTGACCAGGCCGGGGGACTGGGCGAAGAGGCCGGCAGGCAGGGTCTGCAGCGCATTGCCCTGCAGGCTCAAGAAGGTCAGGTTGGGCAAGGCGGAGAAGACAGACCCAGGCAGGTGACTGATGGCATTGTGCTGCAGCCACAGCTTCTCCAGGCAGGAGAGCTGAGTGAACACTTCTGGGGGCAGCTCGGAGATGGAGTTTCCATCTAGGAAGAGTTCCTGCAGGTTGCCCAGACGGCTGAAGAGCCCCCGGGGCAGACTTGCCAGCTGGTTGTTGCTCAGCCTTAGGGTCTGCAGGCGGCCGAGGGGGTGGAAGAGCTCCTCGGGCAGGTAGGCCAGGAGGTTCTGTGCTAGGTTGAGGGTCTTAAGACATCTCAGAGGCTGGAAAAGCCTCTGGGGCAGGGTCTGGAGCCGGTTGCCCTGCAGCTGGAGGGACTCCAGGCCATCCATGTGCTGGAAGAGGCCCTCGGGCAGAGCCTCCAGCATGTTGAAGTTGAGGGTGAACTTGCTCAGCGAGATCAGGTTGGAGAAGATGTCAGCGCTGAAGTTGGAGAAGTTGCCCCCGGTGATCTCCAGATCCTGGAGCCCTGGAAGGCCCCCGAAGGCATCCGGCCTGAAGTGGCACACCCGGGTGTTGAGGAAGACCACCTTGGTCAGGTTGGGGCTGCTGCTGAAGGCCCTGGAGCCCACCACAGTGAACGAGGTCTCCACAAAGATGATGTCTGTGGCATGTGGCGGGATGTCCAGTGGGACAGCGGCGAGCCCCTCATCCGAGCAGAACACCTCCTGGATGAAGCAGTCACAGCCCTGGGGGCAGGGCAGGGTGGGCCTGGCCAGGAGCAGGAGGCAGGCCCAGCGCAGCCAGGCTCCGGGCGGCATCTCCTACACCTGAATGGGAAAGAAAAACAGAAGCGGCACCTTCATCGAGGGCAGGCAGCCCAGTGACCAGCACACCCATCAGAGAGCCAGGAGCCTGCTTATGCTTCTGATAGTTGTTCTCACAGGGCCTCACAGCAGGCTTGCAAGGTCAGCAGGACCATAGTTCTAACCTCCTGACAGCAAGGCTGTCGCCTGTGGGTTACTGTCAGGACCTAGACCCTGGTCTCCTGGACTAGCCATGTTCTTTCCAGATTGGAGGGAAGAGGTGAAAAGTGAAAGTGAAGTCGGTTAAGTTAAGTCACTCAGTTGTGTCCGACTCTTTGCGACCCCCGTGGAGAGCCCACCAGGCTCCTCCATCCATGGGATTCTCCAGGCAAGAATACTGGAGTGGGTTGCCATTTCCTTTTCCAGGGGATCTTCCCGACCCAGTGGTCGAACCCAGGTCTCCTGCATTTCAGGCAGATACTTTACCATCTGATCCACCAGTGAAAATGAAAGAGGTAGGAATAAGACCAAAAGGCATGGAAGAAGGGTATGAAAGGAGACCATGGGTACTGCAGAATTTTTAAGATAATACGTAAGATATGGGCAGATTATTCCTGAGTTGGAAATTTTTAAACCATAACTCTTCCTGAGCTTCCAAACCTCAGCACATTCCAGAACCTAATTATGAGGAGTTCTTCCCATCAGCTCTTTGCATAGCTGAGGCTGAGAGCGGCCAAGGGGATATAATGGGCTCTTATCTTGAAATGAGTCTGTGTTCTCCTCAGCACTGCCGTCAAAATGCTCCCCTCACCTCACCAGCACCTTGGAGCCCACAAAACTTTCCAACACTATGTGGACAAGAAGGTCCCAGAGGCGCATATTCTACAGACCCGTAGGTATTTGTTTGGGGGGGTGGGTGGTTTGCTTTAAATAAGGGAAGGCAACCAAGTTTATAGTTCACTAAATATACAATTTTTTGAATGCCAGTATCCATTCACAGGTCACAAATTGGTGATACAGCTTATAATCCTATTTCCCTTGCCACTCAATTTTTTTTTTTTAATGTATGAACCACTAGTCCGCATATTGACACTGAGAAATAGCACATTAAATGTTTCCAGATTTCAGGATGACTTAGGGGCTTTGGGCTCACATTCTCACATGACAAGACCAACTGGGGCTTAATTGCCTCATTATGGGGTTTGCACCACCAGTTCACTCTTGCTCCCACCCACATCAACATGTAGGTGGCGCATAGTGATTCAAGTTGTATTCATTGGAATCCCAGCTCATTCCAGTGTTCCAGCTATGTGACCTTGGATATGTGTTTCAACTTCCTTATCTGTAAAATGAGAATAATAACCATGTGCTAACTATGTTGGAATAATCGGAGGATTAAATGAGTAAATATAGGTAAAGGTTTTAGGACAGTGTCTGAAAGTGTAATTAATAAGCTGTGTTAACTATTGTTAAAGGGTGCAAACCACCATCATTACAGAAAAGATTATTTGAACACCAAAAAAAGGAGGAATAACAAAATGCCCTTTGGATAGAATATATTTAGCTTTATTTTTTTTTTTTTTATTTTTAAACTTTACATAATTGTATTCGTTTTGCCAAATATCAAAATGAATCCGCCACAGGTATACATGTGCTTTAAAGACAGAAAGAAGGAAAGGCAGAAAAAAGAGAAAACCCTCACACAATATAAATCATAATTTTTTTCAGTTTACCTATCCTCAGCCAAGAGCTCAGTTGGCTCCCTTTTGGGGAGCCTTGGCCCCAAGCACCAGAGAAGGCAATAGCACCCCACTCTGGTACTCTTGCCTGGAAAATCCCAGGGTCGGAGGAGCCTGGTGGGCTCCAGTCCATGGGGTCACTAAGAGTCAGGCACGACTGAGCGACTTCACTTTCACTTTTCACTTTCATGCCTTGGAGAAGGAAATGGCAACCCACTCCAGTATTCTTGCCTGGAGAATCCCAGGGACAGAGGACCTAGTGGGCTGCCATCTATGGGGTCGCACAGAGTCAGACACGACTGAAGCAACAGCAGCAGCAGCAGGCCCCAAGCACACTTTGCTGGCTGCCTCTCTGCGGCCCTCTGCTGGCTGCCTTCTCCATCACAAGATTCAGCTTGGGCCAAAGGGCCCCACAAGCAAACACAGTGCTTTCAAAAAGCCGCCTGAGACCTCTTCCCATTCAGACACTCAATAACCCTCAGTTTTCCCAGGAATTTTTCTGCCTCATCAATAGAGAAGGAACAATTTCTCCCTAAGAAAGCACATAAGTCCCTGGAGGCTCCTATGTAAGCCACAGGAAGTGGATTTTATACAGCGGTTGGGAAGGTCTCTAACAGTGATGGCACCAGACTGCCACGCAGGACACACTAGGGAAGGGACAAGCCTCCTGGTCCTACCGCCCCCGCCCCCAGACCAGAGTTACAGAGCTCAACTTTAGCCTGAGACTTTATCCTCTCAAGACTGGATGCACAGAACACAAATAAGAAGCAGAGGACCTGGCTAAAGAAGGATGGGGTAGCCATGGTCGCCTCCACTCACCCACTCATATCTGCCACCTGGGCTGCCCCCCGACTCTTACACAAACCCCTGGGGATCCTCACAGAAGGCTTCCCTGACCCCAGGAAGGAGGTGCCTGGCCGTATCTGAGCAACCTAGCATGGTCCTCTGAAGAATGGATTCTCCAGCTGTCTTTTTTGTGAGAAGATAGAGTGATCGCTGTCTAGCGTAGCGTCATCACTCTATGCTCAGCATCCAGCACAGTGTTGATGCACGGTGGGCTTGGCTAGAGTTTCTTGAACCAACTCCTCCACAGTTGGGATGAGCAGCGTTTGGGGCAGAACTGCCTCTCCCTGGAATGGTTCCAGCCTGGAGAGAATGACCACAGCCAGGCATGAACATGGCCCTGAGCCCTCCTGCCTACACCCCTGCCAACCAGAGGGTAAGAGAGGAGCAATTCTTGTCTGTAACATGCTGTGATGTTACCAACATGCCGGGCCTCTTCCTGCTAACCCCTTCAGTCTTTGCTTCTCAAAGGGCAGTTTCCAGGAGAAATCCCATTAGAATGGACACAAAGTTCCCAGGGACCATCTGGCCAACCTCATCAAGAGAGAAAGGCCAGGCTCCCAGGGGTCCACAGCGGGCCCTTGGTTAGAACCAAGATCTGGTCTCCCTGATCACTCCTGCTGGAAGAGCTGTGACCAAAGCAGGAGGTGCCCGTGAACGAGGGGTCATGGGGGACTGTGCCCCACCTACCCCACTCCCTGCCTCTAACTTCTAACCCACTGTAACTTGGAAATAATACCCTTTATAACTTTCCAAAAGAACACATAACTAGAGAATTCAAGACTTGAGTCAAAACTATGGCATCAGAGGCACAGAAAATCAAGTGTAAACAAATCAGCTTAGGCTCAAGCACGGGTGGGGGAGGTGGGGGAAGCCTCTCTGATATAGGGAGCTGAGCTAAGGGGCGAATCCCACCTGCTAGCTCCTAGAGCTCTCATCATGATCCTTGGCAGATGGAGACATTCCCAGAACAGGGAAACCAGGGCTTCCAGAGCTAGAGCGACTGGGAGCTATAGTTAAGAAGTGCGGGCCAGAATCTATCCCCGTGGCCTAAGCTTTCAGCCAGGTGCTTGCAGCGACACCACAAGGCTCCTGGAACAGGCAGACCCCTCCTCACATTCCCAAGACCCCCAGTGAACATAAACAAGGGACCTGGCCTGGTCCCTCCTCTTCCCACCCAACTCTCTCCGGTACTATGAGTAGAGAGCCCACAGTTGCCTTAGCAGCCCACAAGCCTACAGGCATGCACTTCCATGACAAGAGTCAGCTTAGGGAAGATGAAGCTGGGATATGCCCCACATAAGCCCTGGGTCCTGGGTCCCTGCAGCAGGGTTTCAAATATGGTTGAAACCTCTGGTTGGGCATATCCCTTTGATCTTGCAAACTTCTCACCCTTTGGGGTGCCATGGTAAGAGGAGAGCCAGAACAGGGCCTCAAAAGTTTCAGGGCAAGATCCTCGTGCCCCAGTCTATTGGGGCGGAAGGAAGTGGAGGATAGTAGTCACAGTGAGAACACTGATGGTTTCCAAACACTGATGATCCACTCCCAGCCCAAGACTCACTCTCACATCCCTCTAGAATGGCTAAGAGTTTGTGCTCTAATGTGAGACCAGTCTGGGTTCAAATTTTATCTCCACCCCTTATTAGCTGTGTGGCCTTGGCTGAATTACCTAAACTCTCTGTGCTTCAATTTCTTTATCTTCAAAATAGCAAACTTCAACACTACCTTCCTCATGGGTTCTGAGGATTGAGTAAGAAAACGCACTGAAAGCTCCCAACCCAGAGCTAGGCACAGAGAGGACTCCCAGTGACAGGAGCTCAGGCCAGCCCCAGCTCTGGGCTGAAGTAGCCACAGGAGTCAGCTAAGGAGAAACGGATGGGATCATCTGAGCGCCTCGCTGGCAGACCCGAGAGAGGCCCCTTTAAAAACTTTCTGGCTCTTTCCTCCCAGCCAGCGGAAATGGGTCAACTGTTTTGTGCTTGGTTTAGTGGAGCGTGGATTCTGATGGCTCTGGTCAGGATGCCCTGGACTTGGGCCCCTTTCCCAAACCACCCTTGAGAGCAGGTCACCAGGGACTTAGGAGACGGGGAATATCCCTGCCTAGGTACCTCGGAGGCTGGCACGGAGGGGACGCTGGGGCAGCAGCCGGAAGATTCTAGCTTGTCACCTGACAAACCACCTCTGCATTTGTGCAGAGAGCAGCAAGATGCCCACAAAAATGTTCCATGCTTTCAGCAAGCCACAGAAGCCTGGCTTTTTGAGGGTGGGGGATGTAACTGGCTGCAAATGGACTCTTCCCTCTTCTCAAATTGCTTTTGTGTTGGTACATTTCTGTGTCATCCACCACAGAGCCAACCCTCACTCCTTCCAGAGGGTGATGGGAGCTCAGAGCCCAGCCCCTCCCCCCAAAAAAAAGCCCCAGGGGCTTGCCCCTTGACTGGGGTATCTACATCAGGGGCTGTCTCACCAACACGGTTGGATTTTGCCCTTGGGCTCCAGTACATCTGGGGGCAAGAAAAAGGGCTTCCAAGGCTCATCTGGAGCCCCTGACTGCCTCACCCAGGTTCCTGGGACCCCGGTCTCCTTTGTTCTCAACCAGAGAAATAAGCCAAGTGGCTGACGCTGGGGGAACTGGGCTGGGCTCCTGCCTCAGGCCCCTCCCCACCAACCACCCCCACCCCCCACCCCCCAAAACACACAGTGAAGTAATCCCTCAGAGTCCCAGTTTCCATATTTGTAAATAGAGAACAGTGGTGAAAATAAAGTCCACATTACATACTGTTAGGGCTATTGTGGCAATTAAATGAGATAATTGGCCGTGGGTTTGTGATACTCTGATATAATAAATGTATATTTGGTCTTCCTCTTGGTTCCTGGCACAGAGCTCCAGAAACCTTTGGAATATCCTGAGTAATAAGACAGAAATGTCTTTGCTATTCATAATAAGACCCTTCCACCCACACTGGAGGCTAAGTTAATGAAGTGACTCAATGGCTTCAGATTATACACAAAAATATTTGCAGCGGTTATCACTGACCAACAGAATTAATTGCAGGTGATTCTCATTTTTTCCTTTTGCTTAATCATATATTTTCAACTTTAAAAAATAATAAACAGGCATCACTGTTGTCATAAGAGTGAACGTTATTAAGAAAATCATATAAAACATGAAGCATAACCAAGCACACAATAGGTGCTTCCTTGATTTCTTTCCTTCTTTGCAATTACATTGCAGAGACTCAACGAAATTTGTCTGTCTACTGTGTCATAGCTTCTTTTTTTTTAATTTTTAAAAATTGAAGTATAGTTGATTTACAATGTTGTACCAATCTCTGCTGTATAGCAAAGTGGTTCAGTCAGACATATATAGACATTCTTTTTTGTATATGCTTTTCCATTATAGTTTCTTGAAGAGAAGGAACGTTCTGAAGTAAGAGCAGGTTGTGAACCTGGCACTTTCCTTTCCACAAATGCTCCCCATGGGCCCCACCTCTGGTCCTTGATTACATAGTCCCCTCCACTTTAGAAGGCCCACCCTGACCTCTCCCTATTGCTCCCTGTCCCCATTCTCCCCATCCTCCAGGACAGCATAAGTCACATTTCCTCTGGGAAGCCTTCCTTGCCTGCATCTCCTTTGGGTCCCTCAGGAACTTGTCTTCTATTGACCATGTGGGTCCTTCTTCTCTGCCTTCTAGTCAGTTGCACCACCTGACTAGGAGCCTCTGGGATGGCGGTGGAGAGGCAGAGGTCTTGAGATCGCAGCATCCCTTACCTGGCCGTGCACCCCAGTACCTGACTCAAAGTTGAGCACAGATAGGCGCTCAGGCCCTGGGTGCCGAATGGAACTGAATGTGTTTGCGGCTCTCGTGAGCCTATATCTAGGGCCTTGGTCTTCATCCTGCTTCAGGGATTGGGGCGCTATTGGCGCTGCACCCTGTGTGCAAATTCTGATACCACTGCCTACTGGCTGCGTGGGATTGGGCAGTTCACTCCATTTCTCTAGGCCTCAATTTCCCAATGCCTGGTTAGAGCCCATCCCTTAGTATTAAAATTAGCACTCAGTTGGATGATAATATGCTAAATTAGATGGTAAATAATAAAGCACTTAATACAGTGCAGGGTATATAATAAATGTTTGACTAAAAGGTAGCCACATGCATGTTTTATTTCAACTTTATCATCCAAACCAGGACACTTCTGAGATTAAAAGAGTTGCTATTGATAATTATGGGCTTCCCTAATGGCTCATTGGTAAAGAATCCACCTGCGATGCAGGAGTCATGAGTTCTATCCCTGGGTCAGGAAGATCCCCTGGAGAAGGAAATGGTGACCCACTCTGGTATTCTTGCCTGAGAAACCCCAAGGACAGAGGAGCCTGTCAGGCTACAGTCCATGGGGTTACAAAAGAGTCAGTCACGACTTAGTGACTTTGTTGTTGTTCAGTCACTAAGTCGTGTCTGACTCTTTATGCCAGAATGACAGACATAAACAAGGGTGGCGTTAGGCCAAGTGGGACATGTGGTCACACTACTTATCCTTCCCATTCACTGGGAGCTCCCTGAGCACAGGGACCAGATCACCCTCATCTCAGAACTCCCCCACCACAACCTGCCTCCAGTCCCAATGCAGCACGACCCTGGCTGAGCAGCCCTCAGGGACTTCCCCTACCTTGGCACAGAGGTGCAGCCTGCCTGGAGTTGGGGATATGCTCTGAAATCTGGGACAAGTGGCCAGCCCATCTCCTGCCCCTGAGCTGGGACCCCAGATTCCTCCCATGCCCCCATGTCCCCTGTAGTCTTGCAGTGACCATACCGTGAGGGGCTGACAGGTGGGGACCAGCTGCCCTGGCTCTTCCTCTGGAGCAGAAGGGCCTCTGGGGTGGTCAGTGGTCAGCACGAACCCAGCAGCCCTGGCGCTGATCAAAGTTCCAGGGAGAGGTTCCTCCCCTCACGTGGCCTAAGCATTCCTGGAATGTCACCAGCGTCACAGGACAGCAGGAGAGAGTCCAGGCAAGGCCTCTGAAGATTACAAAATGACCCTGAACTCTTACCACGGACAGATCCTTGTTGGGGCCAAAATCCAGCCAAGGTTACAGGTTTGGCATCTTTAGGACCCCAGGGGAATCCACCAGGCCCTAGAAAGTTCCCAGTAGGTTGCTCTGGGGTGAGCACTGGGATCAGGGGTTAAAACTTATATCCCTACCTGTGCAAGCCAGGCTGACCACAGCTGGGCAGCCAGCCGCAGGCACCTGCAGACTCCCAGTGCCAGGAGTAATCCTAAGAGGTCTGCAGCTTTGCTGTCCTTCTGTAGCTGTTTATTGAATGCTTATGTTTCTAAACCCTTTCTGAGTTAAAAGGGGGGAGTGATATAGGGAGGTGAATTTTGGCTCAGTATGGACAGGAACGCATTCACCACTGAGATTATCCAGGGATGAAAGCAGTTGCATGAGGAGACAGTGATTTTCTGGCCTTGAAGGTGTTCATGCAGGGGCTGCAGAGCAGAGTGAGGAGAGCGTGTGAGTGTGTGTGTGTTCATTCGTATGCACTTGTGTGAAATCAAACAGTGGGTCCGTGCTGCTGGCAGGACCCTGGGCAGATGTGCAGGTGTGGAGGGCAGGTTTGTATTAAGAACTCCAGCATCTTTTGGGAGATGGGAGATAGGCGCTCACTGTTCTTCCATTGTTGGAATTCCAGGCTCCCATCTTGAGTGGGTGGGCTCAGTGGTTAGGGAAGGCGCATAAGGCCCTGTCCCAGTCAGTGACAGGGTCCTGCTTTGTGAAACAGTGAACACACAACTGACCCTCGCCGGGTCCAGCCTCCTGGGACAGGGTTACACCCAGCAGAAGGGATTGAAGCGCTAAGAGAGCCCAGGAAATATGGTTTGAAGCCCTCTTCCCGGGCATGGCAGTGGGATGAAGGGACAGATAAAAGATTACCCTTCTTATAAACCCTGGACTTGCACCAGCAGCGGTGACAGCCCCCGAACCTGGAGGCCTGAAAAGGTCCCAGGGACTTCTGGACACCTGGAGGGTCACCTTCACTCACAAGGTGTCTTCTGAGAGCCTGGGGCTCACTGAGCCTGGGTGCTAGGCACTGTAAGAGTCCAGACGTGTGCAGGAGAGTCCTATCCACCAAAGCTAGTGTGTGCATGAGTGTGAATGCATGTGCACTTTGATGAATGCTGAGGGAAATTCACTGCCTTTCTGAGACATAGAAGAAGCCCCAGGTTGGGAGTGGAGGCCTGGTTGTCTTGCAAGCTCAGCCACTAGTTCACTAGGTGACTATGAGAAATTCATTTCCTGTCCTGATCTTATTTTCTCCATCTATAAAATGGGTTGAGCCTATTCCTAAGGCCCCATCCAGCCATAGTGACCTCAAGACATCATTTTGATCCCACTCGCTTTCCAAAAGCCTTTCCCAGCCCTGAATATCTGGTGTCTGTGAAGAGCTGTCTGGGTCAGCCTTGCATTCATGTGACAAGCATAGAATCAACAGCGAGATCCCTTAGCCAAGGCGCCCATAGGAACACATGTGTCCTGTGTATACCATTTATTGTCGATTCTGTACCCCAAATCTGTTACAAGCAGCATCCAGCAAAGAAGGACCCCCCACCTCGCCCACCAGGGCTCACACTCTATAAAACCCTGGGGGCCTAGAAAGCTCTAAATACATCACCAAGCACCTGGGACTATTTGCAATGATTCCCTAAGTGAGGCAAAATCGATCCACTTTTGAAGGCAGCATGAAGGTGATGAGTTGGTGAGAACAATCCCTCCTTGGGTGAAGAAGAAAGTTCAGACTGGGAGGAGTTTGGCCTGGAGGAGTGCCCACCCCGCCCCTCTCTGAATCACAGCCATGACCTCCTCCCCAAGACCACCACTGCCTCCCCAGCAACTCCAGTTCAATTCCAACTGTGGGATCTGTGGGTTGATTTCTTTGAGTGATTCGTAGCTAAAGGCAGGCTACTGCCCATGTCTCTCTAGCAACTCCAGTTATCTTGTCATCTGTAGCTGCCTCCTCTTCATAAACTTCCTGAGTCTGGAAATGATTCCTAACACTTCACTACACAGACATCAGTGACAATGCTGTTGCTGCCCATGAAGAGTTCTGAGAACGGCGTTGTGCCTTTAAATCCTGGCGAGGAGGAAAAATATACACTCAGCCCAACATTCCCTTGAGGAAAGCCAGTTTTTCTTTAATGGATGGATGAGTTTAACTTTTCCTGTATTTACAAAGCTTTGGATCCACAGAGTACCAGGTGGGGTCGAATAGCTAAGATGATGGGGAGCAACAAGACAGTGACTCCCATTTCCCTTGGTTAAGCAATGAAAGCCTAGGACAGGCCATGAATTCTTGTATGAGCTTAAAGAGAGAAGGAACACTCACAGCCTGTTAAATAATGTTGCAGAAGCAAGAGGTTTTAGATCCTCACACATGTACTGCTCCTGCACAGGGCTGTTGTGAGGGTTAAAAAGAAAATGCCTGCTAAGTGTTTTGAAGGGTATCTATGCAGAGTAAACATTTTTGAAAAACAGTGGTTCTAACCAGTTTTTATTGTCTTTCCTCCAATATTTACCCTCCACTCCAAATGGAGAACTGACAAGGAGGACTAGAAGCCAATGAGCTACGGAGAAAAGTGAACTCAACTCTGGGGAACCAAGCAGCTCACTTCAGCCCCAAGAAGTGAGCAAATGCCAAGAGCCAAGAGCCTGTTGGAAAGGAAACTCCACCCACCTTTTCTGGCAGCTTCCTGACCAGACACCATGGTTTAGAGAGACCACATGGCCTGCCAAGGAAGAGGAGGCTCAATGGTTCCCTCCCGTCTCTGATGGAGAAAGGACCAGGGGCACTCAGAAGGTCAGAAAAAGGGTCCACCAGCCCCACCCAGGGTGCTTCCCTGCGGAGTCATCTGAGGACAGCTGCCCTCAGGCCAGCCTTTGATCTGGAGACACATGAGGTATCTTGGGCCAGAGAGGAAGATATTCCAAGGTCATGGCCAATGCTATCAATATCCAGGGGTCTGGGCTCAGCTTGACAGGTCACGCTGGATGACGAAGACTCCTTCCTTACCTTTCTGATATCTCTGGCCCACTTGTACCCTTGCACAATGAGATGCTGGGGCCTCCTTACACGGAGTCCTTTGAAGAATGCAGTGCCAAACCGTGCTTCCTGTCTGGAGGAGAGTAGGCCACACTTCCCCTTTGGGGCCCAGGATCAACAAGGCAGGTGGCCCAGGATCAACAAGGCAGGTCACCATTGGGAATGATGCTCAAGCCCCAAGCTCTAGGCTCATTTCTTTTTGGACCCTGGCAAACCCTGGTACATGTCTGCCAGGTACTATACATATTTTGAAAACATTTTGGAGACCCGGATTTACCTTGGTGAGATAATGTCTTTTGCCTCTAACAACATCTCTCCCAGATTTCCTGTGACAGAGAGTGAAAAGCTACAAAATGCACTAGCTCTTAACACACATCTGCTCCTGGACTCTTTGTCGGGGCCTGTCAGCACCATGCTGTTAAGGCCAAAGTGGATTTCTTATTTGTCTCGTGCGGCAGAGGGAACTAGTAAAGGCCAGTCAGGATTGATGGCAGATTTCCAAATCTGAACAGTATTGGCTTCAGCTGTTTTCTGGGAAGACACAGACACCTGAAAGTCTCCATTTCACTGTTTCTACTTCTAAAGTGGTATACCAGTTGTCCAGAGAAAGACATGCATCGTCATAAGTGTACTTTCTTTACCAGTGTGAATATGTGTGCAGCAGGAATGGTGGCCAGGGCAGGTATTCATGTGACTGCAACACTGAACCAAAGCATTCAACTGTTGTAACCAGACTACAGGCAGGGGGAAGCTTCAGAGAAGTCCCTGACCCAGTCTGACCTGTCTGTGTATCCGTGTTGCCTGCTGTGTGTGAGAATGCTGAAGTTCAGTTTCTAGCTGACTGTAATGTCCATGAAGAATTTTACCACGACCAGAGGGATTGCTGGGTTCTATTATACTTGGCTGTCCAATTAAAGGATCTCATCTCTGAGCTATTTCACTTCCCCAGATGCAGAGATGCAGAGTGAAAATTAAAAACAGATATAGGGCATCTCATGCCCATAAAAGGCCCAAGCAGAGAAACCTCCAATGAGCAACAGACAGCTTGTTGGCAGGGTAGGGTGTGTGGTTGCATGGACCTCTCTAGTTGAGATGCTTCTGACCTGCCCAGTCTGGGTGCCTGAAGGTCTGGCATTGAATACAATTTCCTGCTCAGGCCAGAGTATACCTACATCTTCTCCTCCACTGCTGGTAGCTGGGCCTTTGCAAGGACTGGCTGCAGGGGGAGGGCAGGCAGGGGCCTATCCTGATCTGTGGGGAGCCAGTTTCCAGGTAAGTCCATGCCATCTCCACAAGCCCCAGTCTTCTCCAGTAAAAGCCCCGGATGGAGGATGCTGGTGAGGTCTCGTTTCTTGAACTGGGTACTAATCACACAGATGTGTACAGTTTGTGAAAATCCATCAAACCTTACACTAGCATGCTCACACTTTTCTGTATGTAGGTTACATTTCCAGAAACAGTTAAAAGAGAAAAACCTTGCAGGTGAACACAAGGACCCCCAGGTACCAGATTGCTTTCTCCATCCAATACCAATAAGCGGACTTTCATGTTTTGGGGAGGTCAGAACTTCTGCATGATTTTATTCCTTAAAGGACTAAAATATTGAAAGCAAAGTTTGCAGTTCAGAAATATTCTCTAAAGAGGCAAAACTTGTTGCACCAGTGCCTTTCTTCCTTTTCCAGATAAAAATCACAAGAGAGACACTGATGATGACTCTGCCTTCAGAAACTGAGCAGCCTCAGTTTCCCCTTTCTCTCTATCATAGCATCCTGAAAGCCAGGGCATTTGGCAGTTCTTGGAAAAGCCACTAAAAGGTTTGAAGCCTCCTTTGAGGAGAAAAGTCACCTTGTCTTCAGGAGCAGGAAATGAAGAGAGACTCTTCATTTGAGCGGACAGGGTGGAGCCATGCCACAAACAAGATGAGCAAAGAAGGGGAATCAAAATTACATAATACTTGGGAGAGGGGCTGTCCCAGTGGAGAACTATTCCCACAAAGTGGCAGGTGTGTGATAACTGTGTCTATAGAGGCCAGCGGGGGCACAGACACAGGGAAGGCACGTTTTGGAGGAGAGCTGATGAGCTTTAGAGGAGGGGCTTCTTGAAAGAAGCCCAGGCATGTGAATTGGGACCACCACAGGATTTTTTCCATGGCAGGTTAGATCTCCCTGGTAGTAAGAAGGTTCTGCCAGAACCTCATCTACAGGAGAACCAGGCAGGTCAGGAAAAGGTAGGGATGCCTTTCTCTAGGGGACCCAAGAGAGAGGGACAGGGGATGGTCTGTGGACCCAGAGGTGAAGGAAGCATGGTGAAATCCCGGGTCCTCTGGGGTCCCACTGTCCCCTAGCCCTTCCTCCAGCCCTCCTCTCTAACACTCATTGGGTGCCTTCATCTGCATCAGGACCGCGTGGCTCCTCTTCTTGCAGCAGCAACAGCAGATGCAGGCAGCCAGGGAGCAGGCCAGGGCAATGATGCCGATGACAATGGCGGCAATGGCCAGCCCACTCTGGGCCGGGGTCATGCCGTCCGGGTGAAGACTAATGGGGGTCTTAATGGTGGTCAGATCAGTGTAGTCCTGTGAGGGGCTGGTGAAGTCAGTGGTGGAGGAGATGGAGGTGGTGTCGGGGTAGCTAGATGTGTCCGGGTATGTCGGCGTCCCTGGGTAGCTGGGCACCTTGGGGACCACTGGGCTCTGCACACTGGGGACAGCAACATTGATATTGATGATGATGAGGGACTGGCCACGGACACTGGCTGGGCTGAAACACACAGGGAGGCTGTCTGTCCCCAGCCTGGCCTTGTTGAGCAGGAGCCAATTGTGGAGCGGAAGGATGTCTGAGTCACACCTCCAGGGGTTGTCATAGAGCCGCAGCTCACACAGCTTCCCCAGGTGATCGAAGATGCCCAAGGGCAGGTTCTCCAGCTGGTTGTTCTGCAGCTGGATGGTCAACAGGTTATTGACGTTGGCGAAGAGGTTTCCGGGGAGCTGCCGAAGGCGGTTGTTCTGCAGGGAGATGTTCTGCAGGTTGGCCAACATGCGGAAGACGCTTCCATCCAGCTCCTGCAGTGCATTGGTGTGGAGGGACAGCTCCCGCAGCTCCACCAGCCCATTGAAGGCATCCGGGGAGATGTAGCTGATCTGGTTGCGGCTGAGGATCAGGACCTGAAGCTGGCTGAGGCTGCTGAAGACATTATCCGGGAGGGAGGTGATGTGGTTGTCATAGAGCCACAGCTCCCGCAGGTTGTGCATGGGTCCAAAGATGCCAGGAGAGAGCTCCTTCAGGGAATTCCCAAAGAGCGTGAGCCGGTTGAGCTGGGGCAGGTGCAGGAAGATGCCGGGGGGCAGCTGGGAGATGTGGTTGTTGGACAGGTAGAGCTTCTGGAGGTTACGGTTGTTGTGGAAGAGGCCGGGGGACAGCATTCCAATCTGGTTCTGCTGCAGGGCCAGCTCTTGGAGGTTGCTGAGCCCGTCAAAACAGCCCATGGGGATGTCTGAGAGCCTGTTCTCATACAGCCGGAGGACCTGAAGGTTGCTCAGGTGCTGGAAGACCCGGGGTGAGAGGTGGGTGAGGCTGTTCTTGCCCAGATTGAGCTTGGTGAGGCCCACCAGGTGGTCAAAGACCCCATCAGGGATGTACTCCAAGTGGTTGCCATGCAGCTGCAGCTCCTTGAGGTTGCTGAAGTGGGTGAAGTGGGCCGGCTGGATCTGCACCAGTTGGTTGCTGGACAGCAGGAGTGACTCGAGGTTGTCCAGGCCCTGGAAGAGGCCAACAGGCAGGATCTGGAGCTTGTTGTTGGCAAGGCTGAGGTAGCGCAGCGAGCCGAGGCTGCGGAAGGCACCGGGAGCAATATGGGCCAGCTCGTTCTTCTCTATCCGCAGCGCGATCAGGGCCGAGATGTTGAGGAAGGGGGACTCATTGAGTTCGGTGATGTGTGTGTTGAGGATCTGCAGGCTCATGGCGTTCCAGGGCAGCGGGGTGGGCACCACCGCGATGCGTGCCCCCGTGCACTCTACCTGGGAGGCCCTGGAGCAGGTGCACTCACTCGGGCAGCCATAGAAGGCCAGACCTGCAGCCCAGGCCTGGCAGCCCACCAGCAGAAGGAGGTAATGCTTCAGTGGCATGGCCTCTGCAAGAGGAGAGAGAGCACGCGGGTCAGGACTGCCTCACCGACACTGCCGCTACTTTTAAGCCAGCATCAACCTTGGGTGCCAAACACCGGCTTGCCTTTGAACCCCATGACCACGTGCCCATCTCATGCTACCTGTAGGTTGATCTGCAAGCCTCTTCATCTTCCCCGCCAGCCTTCCTACTTCCAGGCTGCTGCCCAAGCAACCTAGGGGGCTCTTCATCCTCATCCAAATTTTTCCCGCACTTCACATGCCTCCACCTTAGGATTCCATGAGTCGGCTTTAGTCGCCCTCCAATGCCGGTGGTTTTCCCAACCTCCTTCCCAACCCAGCCACAGAGGCACATGTGGCATCCCCTGTGACCCCATCTGCTTCCTCACTACTCAGTAGGCTTCACAAGGGCAGGGCTGCTGGTGCCCCATCCCAACTAGTTCCTTAAGTCAGGAACAGTATCTTATCCATCTCTGTGTCCCTCTCAGTTCCTGGACTTGCTGGCTGAACATGGCTTCCTCAGGAGAAACCAATAGGAAATGAGAACAAATAAACCAGGCCTGAACCAGGTGGAAGATGCTGAGGCCATGAACACGGAGGCTGCTGGGAGGAGCTGCGGCAGCCAACAGAGCGGGACCATGCAGTGATCTGGTGGAAAAGACTGCAGGGAAGCTCAGTTTTTGCTCTCCCTGGGCCCTGCCCTGCCCCATCACCACCGGCAACAGCCTGCCCCTGTGTTAACCCTTTCACAGGTGCTTCATCAAGGTTTAATGCAAACCACCTTCCCAATAAAAGGAAATTATCCACACCACTTCCTGTCTCGCTGAAAGGACTGCTGTACGTCAGCTGACGTCTGGAGTCTGCCTTCTGGGTACCAGTACCACTTTCCAAAAGAAACATCGAGTGGCCTTGAGTAAGTCCGAGAAAATTTAGGATGTACTCTGAGCTAAGAGGGCTTCCCTGGTGGCTCAGACAGTAAAGAATCTGCTTGCAATGTGGGAGACCCTGGTTTGATCCCGGAGTCAGGAAGATCCCCTGGAGATGGGAATGGCTACCCACTCTAGTATTCTTGTCTGGAGAATTCCATGGACAGAGGGGCCTGGCAGGTTATAGTCAGGGGCTCACAAAGAGTCGGACACACTGAAAGGTGGTAGGTAGGCCCAAATGTTCCCTCAGACATGGTACTGATCTGAGAATGGATCCAAAGTCATGGAAGTTTTGGCATTTGAGTTCAGGCCTATAAAGTGTATAGAAAGTGGAAAATGGGGTATGGGGGTTGGGCCCTATGTGAATATTTAAGGACCACTAACTAGTTTATTTTGGGGGGCTCCAAAATCACTGCAGATGGTGACTGCAGCCATGAAATTAAAAGACGCTTACTCCTTGGAAGGAAAGTTATGACCAACCTAGATAGCATATTCAAAAGCAGAGACATTACTTTGCCAACAAAGGTCTGTCTAGTCAAGGCTATGGTTTTTCCAGTTGTCATGTATGGATGTGAGAGTTGCACTGTGAAGAAAGCTGAGCGCCGAAGAATTGATGCTTTTGAACTGTGGTGTTGGAGAAGACTCTTGAGAGTCCCTTGGACTGCAAGGAGATCCAACCAGTCCATTCTAAAGGAGATCAGCCCTGGGATTTCTTTGGAAGGAATGATGCTAAAGCTGGAACTCCAGTACTTTGTCCACCTCATGCGAAGAGTTGACTCATTGGAAAAGACTCTGATGCTGGGAGGGATTGGGGGCAGGAGGAAGAGGGGACGACAGAGGATGAGATGGCTGGATGGCATCACCGACTCGATGGACATGAGTTTGAGTGAACTCCAGGAGTTGGTGATGGACAGGGAGGCCTGGCATGCTGCAATTCATGGGGTCGCAAAGGGTCGGACATGACTGAGTGACTGAACTGAACTGAACTGAACTAGTTGTTTGGGCTTCCCTGGTGGCTCAGAGGGTAAAGAGTCTGCCTGCAATGCGGGAGACTCGGGTTCAATCCCTGGGTCAGGAAGATCCCCTGGAGAAGGAAATGGCAACCCACTCCAGTACTCTTGCCTAGAAAATCTCATGGACAGAGAAGCCTGGTAGGCTACAGTCCATGGGGTCGCTAGATCTTGAATGAAATTTGAGGCCTCCAGGCTCAGCTTCCTCACCCTCAGTGATGTCGATAACCACTGTCTCCACCTGAGGCCATTGTGAGGGGCAGATAGGAGAAAGGCTGTGGAGGTGATCTGTACAACATTGTGAAAATGTGTGAGCATGTGCCAAGCTCACCCACAATATGCCCTTATAGACTCTTTCAGGCAGGAAGGCCTCAAAGTGCTTTTAACCTTGGCATTCTTAGTCAAGTGATGAAGGATTTCTGTGTATGTGCAGAGCATCTGTAACTTCCATCTGAGGTTCAAAGAGGTCTTTAACTCCCAAAGGGTTAAGAACTTCTGATCATACATTCCCATCATTTTAAGGGATGTAGCAAGCAGGGAAACTGAGGCTTAAAGCCTCAAGCCAAGATCTTCAGATAGCTGATGAGAACTTTGAGTGTTAATGCAGTGCCTCTCCTTTTAATGAGCAAAAGCCCTGAGTCAGAGGAAAGAATTTCAAATGATGGTCTATAAGGCCATAAACTGACTGGGTAGAAAAGGTATTTCTTTGACCTCTCTTTGCTCCCCTGAACTCATGGGGTCCTGAGTCTGGTCCATAACTCAGAATAGTCCAGGCTTCCTTACCTGGAACTCAGTGCAACCCTCCCCTGTCCCCCAAAAAGTTTACTCTAGGGACAGAGCCCAAGTTCATCCCACCCCAGACCTTGATTGTTGCCTTAGTCACAAACCATACAAGCCTTGACCTGCTGTGCTTTCACTTCAAAGACTCAAATAAGTATGTAAAACTGTAGAGAGAAGAAAGAAAAATAACAACTTGACTAATGAAATCAAGATGTAAAGCAAGGGGGCCAGAGTAAGCTATGGACACATTTAAAAGGATGAACTTGTATAGACAAATGTCAGATCCAGAACTGGAGAGCAGAAAATTAACAGCTTAGATAAAGGGCACTGAAAAAAGTGAATTAACATCCACCCTTAGATGTTAGGGCTTTTTAATTGATGGTAACAGAGAAGGAAGGCTGCTCACAAAAGCTAATGTGATTGTAGATTGCATTAATAGAAGTGTTAAGTGTGGAACAAAGGAGTGATTGTCTTCCTCTACACTGCCCTCATCAGTCCATATCAGCAGTGCTGTTCTCAGTTTCACCCTGAACTTGAAGAAAACCAGTGATAAACTGGTCTCCTGAAGGACTTCTGGAGAAGAGTTTGAGGAGGGTGAAGGGATGCAGACACCAGAACATCCTTGCATCCACTGAAGGAACTGCGGATGAGTAGCCAGAAGAAGAGATGTGAAGAATCTGCAAGCACTTTCTTAATATATGTCAAGGGCTAACTTGGGATAAAGAAAGCAGCCTTACTCATGCGGTCTCCAAGGTCCAAACCAGTGTGCAGAAGCTATGGGGTCACATATTTCAGTTCATCACCAAAGACAGCATGTCAGAATCAGAATGGACAAACTTATAAGGTAGTAAGCTCCCCATCACTGAGAGTGTTCAAATAGAAACTGAGCAACTACTTGGTAAGGATGCTGGAGAACAGGGTCCTACACCAGGTAGAGTATTGAGCTGGATGACAGCTGGTGTCCTGTTCATCCCCAAGAGGTTAGGATTCTAAGGCTGGGTGTCAGAGCAATGACATGAGAGCCATCTACCAAGACAATAGTGTCTGCACTCCCAGCAAGTGGCGTTCTGCACTGCCCTCCCAGTGGGTGTTTGCCCATCCCCTTGATATGTGTGAGAGAGAGATCCACTCCCTGGACTAACTTACCAAAGGCAAAGTGTCACTTCTGGTTATGAGCCATGCAGTACTCAGCTTCTATGCTCAGAATGCTTCAAAATGGTACTGTCACCCAAGTATTAAAGATTAAATTAAAGTGCCTATAACCTGGCGAGCCCAGGGCAGCCTCTCAAGTTTCCCCATCTATAAATGAGGGTGTGGGCCAAGGTGCCTTCTGAGGACACATCTAAGACCTCTCTGAGTTTGTACTCCCCAGCTGGGGAGGGGCATCAAACCAGGCCCCGGAAGGGCCCAGGGCCAGGGGAGGTACCTTGTGATTTGGGAGGAGGAAGCACAAGATAATTCCTTATAGGAACAGAGGCACTGTTGTTTAAAACAGACCACACTCAGCTTGACAAATATTGCAAGAATTTGCAGATTTTCCCCTCATAAAAGCCTCCTGTCTGCAGAGCCCACCCCAGCACCACATGCAGTAGGCTCCTACTTGCCAGCACGTGTTGCAGCTGACACTGAGTGCTCCTAAGGACCTCTGGGGAGCCCACTCCAAACCCAGCTGCAGAGCTTCCGGGGAGGGAGGGACTGCAGGAGCAGGGCTGGACACCGGGCAGGCCCTTAGATTTCCAGTAAGGGTGGCCTGCGTCTATGGCAGCCCGAGGCGCTCGGGAGCCCAGCACACAGCAGCCTAATAGCCCACGCTGCCCTGCGCCGCTTGGTAGCCGTGACAAATGCCAGTTAAAGTCCCACAAAGCTACCTTAATTACACCTTCCTCCTCCAAGCAGCCAAACACATTCTAAGTCACTGCAGCGACCAGCCCCTGTCCTTGGAGGGGGCCCAGGCTGGCATCTGCCACGGGTCCGGGGAATTCACTGAGCCCACAGTACACAGAAGGACGGACAGACAGCTCACCTGGGCACTCTGACGTGGTCCCTCCCCAGGAGAAGTGCTCGGACCCAGAGCTCTGGCTCTGGGTCGCCTTAGCAAGAACTGCCTATATGACTCATGGGCAAACACATAATTAGCCTCGAAGCCCTGGGCTTTGTTGGCTGGTGGGTTGGGACTTTGGGGTTTAATACCATCATTCACATTCCCTAAACACGAGCTTCCATGGGAGGAGACGCTTTCTTATTTCAATGCCACGGAGCAAAGATTTTGGAAAGAGCCTCGGAGATGGATGAGCTACCCAGTCTTGACTCTAAGCTGGAGTGTAAGTTTAGGTGAATTCTCCAGACCTCAGTTTCCCCTCCTGTAAAGACTCCCAGGGCCCCTGGGCAGCTCTGATATCCTCCCGCAGACAGAATGGAGATTTGGCCTGAAGCCCCGCCGTTCCCACCGCCCCCTACAGGCTGCATTGACCCACCAGCACAGTCACCTTCTCACTGAGGCTTGAGGACCTCATATCCATCTTTTCAGGCCCACCATGTTTCAGAAGTTTTCCAGGCAGGGCAATCCCGCTTGTTAACTGGTGCATTTTCACATGGCCAATAGCCATTTCATGGATTGGGGAGCTCAGAGGTGGCCTTTGAGAGGCCACCTCCTAGCCCATCTGGGGAAACTGAGCCCCAGACAGGAGATCTCTCTCCCTGGCCTGTGTCCTTCCCCCAGAGAGGCCTCCCAAAACGTGGCTTCGTGTGCACTGAATGGTGCCCCATTCACCAAGGGAGCTGTATTGTCTCTCCCTCACTCAGCCAGTGTCAGCCTCGGTCCAGTTGCTCCTCTGTACATGGTCCACTGGATCTGAAGTCACTAACAGGCTCACTGCATCCTAACCTCCCATCTCACTGATATGAGGTAACCACCCCCCACCCCCATCAGTATACAAACACTGTCTGGAAGTACCTGGGAAGTGTGTTTAACAGAACCAACCTCATGGCATCACATCAATGAGGATTACATGTAAAGCACTTAGACTCACTCTTGGCCCCAAATGAGTACCTACTAAATGTTACTTACAATTATTGTTCATCCACCTGTTGAGTAAAATCGGAATCTCTGGAGGCTCCACCCACAGAGCTCCTGACCCTGAGGTCTGGGATGAGTGGGTGCCCAGGATTCTGCACATTTAACAAATCCCCCAAGTGATCCTGATACAGGGGTCCACAGCCCTTACCACCACTTGAGACCTAGGTCAGCTGGGACCCCACACTCCTGATATATGTTATTTACTGCCAAGCAGTAAAGAGAGACTCAACCCTGGATGGGGGGAGCTAAAGGTCAGGCCACAGACCTGGTCCAGCCCCCTCTGTCGCTATTTCCTTCAGTGGTCCTTTCTCCATCCCTGTCATAAATCTGGGGTCTGAACTGAGTTGAATCCAGCAGTGGAGGCTGTTTCCAGGAGCAGCACTTAGAGGGCAGGGCATCAAAGGTTCCAGCGTCCTCTGAGCCCATCTGATCTAACCATCTGGTCAATGTGTAGAGAGGAAAACAAAGGTACCCAGAGGAATGAGGGGTCTTGCCTAAGGTCACATAATCAATGGAAGACTCCAGACACCCAGATCAGGGCTCTATCTAACCATAATGCTTGGTGACCCCCTGAACCTTAACATGAGGCTTTAGGATCTCATCAACCACATGTCTGGCAGCACCTGGAAGCAGAAAGAGGTGGCTTCTCTCTCTCCATCTTAAAATGATCTCAGGTTTATCTACAGTCCACCCTCTAGCTGCCCAGCATGATTATTCAAGGTCAAGTGCCTCTCCCAACTCCCAGGCTGCATGGTCTGAGAGATGTTCTTCCTCAAGTCTGCCCTGATGCTTATGTTCACTCAGTTTCACCTGAGTGCCCTGGAGGAGTGCAGGGAAGGAACCAGAGGGATTGATCCCATCATCTCAATACATAGCCCCGTTCAGGACTTTACCCCCAAACACATCCTGGAACCCCAAAGGAAGAGTGGCCACATCCTCATCCCCCACCTGGTTCAATCATTGACCCCATCTCTCATGGCCCACCAAAGTCAATATACAGTTCATTTGTTTAAAGAAGAAAATGAGAAAGAAAAAGCCAGTCCTTTCCAGCCACAGGGTTAGGGGAGGTAGGGCTTCCTAAAGAGGCCAGAGCAGGGCTGTAATTAGGTTGGCAGAAGCAGCAGGAGATACTGACAAACTTGCCAGCAGACCAAAGAGATACTCCTACTTGGGGCTTTTATTTTAAAAGCCTTGGGCTACAGCCCCCTTCTCAGGGTAACACCTGGGGGGCCCAACTTTGATAAAATGGATCAGCCCCTCCTCAAAGGATCTTGAAAGAAGTTTCTAAATCCCATGTTCCCAAAGCCCATGGAGGCAGTGAAACCAGAAGCAGGAGTCAGTCTTTGGTGGTCAGGACTCAGCGAAGCAAATTGCCATGTGTGATCACCGCCCCAGGAGCGTGCGCTGGCAGGACAGAGTTAGAACAGTTTCTGCCCCAGCTCTCCTGACTTCTCCCCATCTGGATCTACTTCCACCCACACCCCACACCCCCTTCCATTTGCTGAGCAAGCCAAGTAGTGTCTCCAGCCCTGGGAGAGCCTTCCATGTCCTGACTTTCCGCAGGGTCTGTTCAGAACCCTTCCCCTTGGCCCTGACCTCTCTCACATACTTGTCTCCTCCCCACAGAGCCTGCCTGGCTGACTCAAGACCACAGGCAAATACAACGGTCTGGCCCTGAATGTACCCCAGATGTTCAGTCAAGGCAGAGTGTAAGAAGTGACAGCCATTAGAGAAGTTCTAAATTATGGAGCCAGTGGTGCCCACACTGGTTGAGATACGGTGATATAATCCTAAAGGAGAAGCCAGAGCATTTCAGATGGGCATCTAGCACCTTCAGTCTGAGTGATGTGTCATCCAAGAGAGAGTCCCAGCCCACTCAGAGGTCACGCATTTGGCCCCGGAAGTAGACTGGCACTCTCACACTCAGCATGGCTGGGAAACTCTAGTAAAGTTCTGGTTTTCCACAGTTGGTTCCTTGGCCCCACTTCTGTCTCTGTGTGTGAGAGAGAAGCTGGTAAAGGTACAACAGTCACAGTCTTAAATGCAAACCACCCTCATCACAAATTCATCTTCAGCTCTGACTCTCTCCGCCCAAAGCCATTAGCGGCCAAGGCAAGAGGGGAAAGTGGCCTAAGCCACACACAAACGTAGCATCCGGAAAAACTCTGAATCCGCAGCGGAATTCCAAACTGGAATCCAAACCAGACATCAGAACATCTGCTGAAGCTGCTTTTGTAGCAACTGTGAGTCAGTCTATGAAAAGAGGACAGTTCTTGCTTGGGGAGCCCCCAGCAATCCCTGAGAGACCCAAATTCACCATGGACCACTGGTGGCCACCATACTATGTGCTGAAGAAGAGGACCTGGGTTTGAATCATCTGAAACTTAAAAAAGAGAAAACTCTTCTCCCGATGGAGCTAGTATCCTGAAAGAGGTACACTTGATGGTAAACTGGTGTGATAATTTAGTCAACTTTCCATGTGTCTTGCCAATCTAAAACATCGTCTCAGCATCTCAGGTCGACATCAGGGATGGGTAGGACCAGTGGAGCCAGAGGCGGGTCAGGGATCAGGAGAGGCGGGCTGTGGCCCCAGGCGCCTGGGCAGCAGGGAGGCGCGTTCTGAGAGCTTCCTCAGGCACCGCGCCAGCCCGGCCTCTTCTGGACTCTCTTCCCCGGGGGAGCGGGGTCAGCAGAAAGAGAGGGGGAGGGCAACCGGGTCCTTCCAGTCCGGTAGGAAGGAAGGAGGAGGCAGGAGGCCGACCCGCCTACTTACCAGCAGCTCGGCGCCCGCCCGCCTGCTTGCCGTCGACCAGAGGGAGCCGGAGAGGAGGACGTGGGGCGGCTCAAGTCTGCAGCATGAGTGCGGCTCCCAGGTCCTCCGCGTATTTAAGGGCTGCCTGGCGTGAGTCACCGCCAGGGGCAGTGTCGGCGCGGTGGCAGGGAGGGGCGCGCGCCACTGCAGCGCCCGACGTGCGAGGACAGCCGTGCGGCATCCCCCGGGGAGGCAAGCCTGCGGCGCTCAGGGGAAGGGGTTTCCTTCTGCCAGATTTTGTGCTATTTTTTTGGCCCGGGAGCCCGGGTGGGAAGGGAGCGTTGTTTGTTTTTTGAACACGTTTTCCTCTTGTCTGTTTTTCTCCAGTGTTTCTTTTGGACTCTCAATGGCATTGGCTGCTGCGGTTCTAAGAAAGGGCTGTGGCTCTAGAAAAAGCATCTGTCTTTTCCGTTTAAACCTTGTGTTCAAAAGTAATTTCAAGTTTACAAAACATTTTCAAGAATAATACAAGGAACCCTCTTATTTGCTTAACCCAGTTGACCCTGTGCTAACATTTTGGGAAAATTCTGAGGCAAGTTACCCCCAGGGTGTCACTCTTAAAAACAGTGTTTCAATTCCCTTCTGACATCATCCTCTGTTCCCTCACTGCCCCTTGCAGAAGTGGGTGCACAGGGCAGTCAGCGGACCTGTCAGAGTGAGGGTCTCCCTATGCCCCACATCTCTGCATTGAAGTCATCAACCTGCTGCCCCAGTGGGAGGGTAAGAAACCATTTCTGTGCATAGCATCACCAAGAGGGCCTGGGAAGGGAAGAAAGAAGTCATAGTTGGAGGGGTGGGGAGGCTGTTAAGCCCCAGCTTCTCCAAGGTGGAGCCTCAACAAGGTATGAGCCATGCTGGACTAAGCCACCTGGCCTCTTCGGCTCAAGTTACCCTCGCAGCCAAGTGGGGAGAGTGATATTTACACACAGTGCCTCATGGGATGCTGAGAGTCTTAATTAATGTTTGCACTGTGCTTTGAGATCTATGATGAAAGGAAAACATAAAAGTGCGTAGTGTTATTATTGAAATAGTCATTTGGGTGGCTTGTCATGGTCAAGCCCTTCAACCTGAATCATGCTGCATTCCTCCTCACCATGGCCCCATGATTCAGAGCCAGAAACAAAAAGTCCCCAGTCCATAAGTCATACTGGCCCAAGAGGGGCAGGCAGAACTTGGAGGGGATCCCCACACAGCTCCCAGCTGTCCTCTTCAGCCACCAGCCTCCCTTCCAAATAATAGTCCACGTGGAGAACTCCCCCCAACCCCTTACTCCCCTGGAACCTCCACAGCCCCAAATTTGAGTCTTCAACTGCCTTTCCTTAGAACCTATAAGGATAAGAATATTCCCTCTTTACTTTCTTTCCTCCCTTCCCAGTGCTGACACCCAGCTGCCCTGTGCTAAGCCCCGTCCTGGGAGCTGTTGGACAACACAGGGATGAATCAGAAACATTTCCTGCCATTCAGTGAGCCCCTATTGTGAACCAGAACGCGCACAGGCACCTTATTGCATTTATGCATTACTTTGTCTACACTGGGTTTCACAGCTTCACCACTATTGCCATTTGGGATCAGAGGATTCTTTGTCATGGGAGCTGTCCTATGTATTGTAGGATGCTTAGTCATCCCTGACCTCTACCTGGGGCTTCCTGGGTGGTGCTAGTGGTAAAGAACCTGCCTGCCAATGCAGGAGTTGTTGGAAACTCTGGTTTGATCCCTGGGTCAGGAAGATCCCCTGGAGTAGGGCATGGCCACCCATTCCAGTATTCTTGCCCAGAGAATCCCATGGACAGAGGAACCTGGTGGGTTACAGTCCATTGGGTCTCAAAGAGTCACACATGACTGAAGCAACTTTGCATGCATGCGTGCAAGACCTCTGCCCACTAGATACCAGAAACATCCCTCCCAAGTTGTGACAACCAAAAATGTCTCTACCCAGTGCCAAATGTCCCCTAGGAAGTCAATACAGACATACTCGTGTGCATACACATAGACGTGGCCAAGAACCAATGATTACCAAACAAGCCTGTGAGTGGGAGCAATTGCCCGCATTTTACAGAGAGAAAAACTGAGGCCCTGGGCAGTTAACTAATTTCCCCAAGGCCACCTACTAAGTGGCGAATCTGAAATTCAAACCTTAGATTCTTTGTTGTATGCTATTTCCACCACATTGTATGCTTGGATACACATAATACTATATAGACAGAAGTGTGACTGTGTGGTGATTGGTGCAGAGTAAGGATTCGAAGGGGAGGCCCCTGACAGAAGGTAGAGGCTTCTCTGGGATAAGGTTGGTACCTCTGGGTGCATTTGAAGGGATAGGACTTGAGTTTCATGTAAAAAGTGGCCTAAAAAGATGAGCAAAGGGAATTCCTTGATGGCCCAGTGGTTAGGACTCGGTGCTTTCACTGCTTTGGCCCAGGTTCAATCCCTTCTTGGGGAACTAAGATCCCACAAGCCTCACGGTGGGGCAAAAATAATAGATAAATAATTTTGTAATTAAAAATAGAAAGATGAGTTGTATCTGGAAATGCAGAGACAATTAAGGGAAATCCTGGAATCAGAGCAAGAAGGAGAGAGAGCTCACAGTCAGACACAGCATGAGCCCAAGGTGCGTGACGGCCCCACAGGGAGGCCTGGGGCGCCTTTCCGAGGGGTGAGATGCCCCTCTGCAGGCAGTAGGGAGCCCCCAGGGGTTTCAGAGGAGGGGACTGGCACAGTCCCAGCCACACTGCTAGAGCTGTAGTACAGCAGGGTTCCCAGGTTTCACGGAGGACCCATGGGTGCTCACAGAGAAAGCAGTTTCCAGAGCACTTCTAGCATTTTCTCTGTCCTTATGACCAGCCCTAGGTTTCAGTACAGTAACTGGGCTGTGCAGGGAGGACTGTTTCCCACATTAACAGTGTCTATGGGCAACAGTTGCACACAACCATATATAAAATAGAGAAACATCAAGGGCCTACTGTATAGCACAGGGAACTAAATTCAGTATCTTGTAATAACCTATAATAGAAAAGAATTGAGAAAAAAGAATATGTAAGATCCCCTGGAGAAGAGATAGGCTATCCCCTCCAGTATTCTTGGGCTTCCATGGCGGCTCAGCTGGTAAAGAATCCACCTGCAGTGCGAGAGACCTGGGTTCAATCCCTGGGTTGGGAAGAGCCCCTGGAGAAGGAAACTGCTACCCACTCTAGTATTCTAGCCTGGAGAATTCCACAGACTGTATAATCCATGGGGTTGCAAAGAGTCGGACATGACCGAGCGACTTTCACTTCACATACATATAACCGAATCACTTTGCTATACAATTGAAAGTAACACAATATTGTAAATCAACTATACTTCAATTTTTAAAAAAAAGAGTGATGTGGGGATTTAGCTACAGGACGTCTGGGTTTCTGCTCACTGAGCCCGTCTTTTTCATGGGGAGGCATATTCTCCGCTACAGGGAAAGCCAAATGATCCAAGCCAATCCCCAGAAGTGAGATCTATTACTGGTGAAAGTAAAAGCCTGATTCACTCCCCGCAGGCTCTGTAAACTCCAGAGCTCACTTTCCAGCCCCCTTGGGAGAACCAGAAGGGCCAGGTTGTCTCAGAGTCTCAGGGAACTCTGCACTCCCACTCACACATGTTTCTCTAATTTGGGGAACAAGCACAGAACCCAGGGAACTGGGGGCCATGTGATCTAGCCTCCCCCCTGGGGAGGAAGCCCCTCCACCTCCACCTCAAGAGATGAAGTTATAACTCTGCTTGGTCTGCTTCCAGGGTGGGGAGGTCATTACCACACATTGAAGTCTCCTGGTAGTTGGGCAGAATAAAAAACATGGAGACACTTAGGCATGGGACAGATGTGTGTGGTCTTATGCACTTTTATGGGACTATAAATTGGCAGAGCAGTAGGTACCAAAATTCAAAATGTGTAAATCCATTTACCAGCATCAATCGATGCTACATACACAGATGGGAAAATGTGTGTGTTCAAGATGGGTCCATGCAGCATTGTTGGCAATAATAGATCATTGTAAACAATGCAGATGTCCATCCATAAGACAATGATTCCATGCATCATCAAACCCCTGCTGCTGCTGCTAAGTCACTTCAGTCATGTCCGACTCTGTGCGACCCCATAGATGGCAGCCCACCAGGCTCCCCCGTCCCTGAGATTCTCCAGGCAAGACCACTGGAGTGGGTTGCCATTTCCTTCTCCAATGCATGAAAGTGAAAAGTGAAAGTGAAGTCGCTCAGTTGTACCAAGCAGCTAATTTAAAAGATGGGATTCATCTCTGTTTGCTAAGAAAAATATATATATGATGTTTTCAGCAGACTAATATACAGTGTGTTAGTTGCTCAGTCATGCCTGACTCTTTGCACCCCATGGAATAGCCCTGCCAGGCTATTCTGTCCATGGAATTCTCAGTGGATTCCCTGAGAATTCCAAACTTCAGTGGATGTTCCCAACCCAGGGATAGAACCCGGGTCTCCTGCATTTCAGGCAGATTCTTTAGCATCTGAGCCACCAGGGAAGTTCCTGATTGCACTAATTGGTTTTAGGAAAACACTCTGTTGATCACAATCACTCAAAAAGTCAGATGGTACAAAACTTCAGTTTTTCCACTGCATGGCTCTTCAGTGCCTATGGGGTCAGCCTGGCACGGGCATCCAGGGCCTGTCCCCCTACTTCTGTCCTTTCCCAGGTGGCCCTGTTCAGCCCTCACCTGTTCTTCCCTTCCCAGTGGCCCAGCTGTCTTGGAGGCAGAGAAGGCCATGGCCCCTGAGTTCCAGATGCATGGTTGTGGTTCCAAGCTCATTCCCACAGCCCTGGCTTCTCTCTGAAGGAGGAATTTTAGTTTTTTCCTCAGAGCAGTGAATCCCAAAGACAGGCATCGCTTTTGCTCACCTGGACAGCCTTTCATAACAGGACTGGGATGCAGCCACCACCTGTCTCTGATCACTTACTCCATTTTATAAAAAACCAACACATACAAGGAGAAACAACAGAGGACAGTGCAGGTGAGAGAAAATTTCAACCAGCTATACATCTGTATTTGTGTGTAAATTAATACATATTAATACATACATACATATATATTAATACATATGTTAATACATACTTTGTCTATATCTCATATATAAACACATAGAAAAAGATCTAGAAGGATACATATAAAATTGCTACAGTAGTGGGGAGCAGGGAGCAATAATGGAGGATTTTTTTTATAACTGTGTATTGTTTTATGTTTCTCTTAAGAAAATACACAGATGAACTTAATTCTAAAAGAGAAAGGACTCACGAACACAGAAAACAAACTTATGACTACCAAAGAGGAAAAGGAGGTGAAGGGAGGGATAAATTAGGAGGCTGAGACTAATATATGCACACTAATATGTGTAAAATAGATAACCAACAAGGACCAACTGTAGAGCACAGAGGACTGTACATCAGTACTTAAACAATATTGTAAATCAACTATACTACAATTTTAAATTTTTAAATGAACACACATTCTTGAATTGCATCTAATTGATCATTAGAATGACTATTTTAAAAGATAAAAATAAAATTCTATTTTTTAATGTTTCATTTTATTGCATTGAGACCTATCTCCCTGGGCCCTCTACCAATGGTTCTCTCCCCCTCTTCAGGCCCCATCATGCCCGCTGTCACCCATGGGCCAACCCCTGGGATGCTTGGGGCCCGTGAGCAGGCTCACCCCTTTCCAGAGCCCCCTCCTTTCCTACCCCTTTGGACACATCATACAGTCACTTCCCTCCACCATCCTGGTTGCTCAGCTTGGAGCCCCAGCATTCACTCAGCAAACTGAGTGCTCAGTGAAAAGCAGGTCTGGCCAGGGGCCCGCATACAGAAATGAATTTGTCTGAAAGGGACTCACACACGTGAACAGTCAAGCATAAGGCCTGTGTGAGGTGGGGCCACACAAGGGAGCTGCCCAGCCTGCCTGAGCTGCAGGAGGAAGGCTTCCCCTAGGAGATGACTCTTGGTCTAAGTCTGGTAGGATGGGCAGGCCTTTGGGCACTCTGAGAAGAACAAATAGCATTTGCAAAGGCACGCAGGCACCAAAGACCATGGCGTATCCAAGTTGTAGCAAATAAACCACAGGCAAGGTGTGTGTGAGGGTTCTGTAGCAGCACCGTCTAGGGAAGAAAGCAGAGTGTGCCGTGTGAAGGGTCCCACCAGCTGGACTCATTCTGCAGGCAGTGGAGGGCCATGGAAGGGTTTAGTCAAGGAGAGATTTATCAGCTTGGGGTCAAGCAGTGGTTTTCAACCAAGAGTGATTTTGCCACCCTGCCCTCCCGGGGACATTTGGCAATGACTACAGACATTTTTGGTTGTCACAACTTGGAGAATGCAAGTAGCATCTAGTGAGTACAGGTCAGAGATGTTGCTAAACATCTTCCCAGACATGAGACAGTACCCCTACAACAAAGAATTATCCAGGCTGAGATGTCAAGAGTGCTGAGGTTGAGAATCACTGATACAGAGGATGGACAGTTCTGGCAGCAGTACAGAAGATGGATTGCATGGGAGGAGGGGGTAGGGGTATGGAGACAGGAAAACAATTACAGCAATAGCTCAGATGGGAGACGGTGAAAGCCTGAGCTAAGACAAGGCAAGGACTGAAAGAGAAACCTGAATCAAACATTATATTAGGAGTTAAACTGGTAAAATGTAGTGATGGATTGGTTATGGTGGTTAAGTGAGAGCTGTTACTATATGGATAAGATGACAACAAAGTGAGCCCCAAAAAGCAAGAGTTTAAATGAGTGCTTATTTTCCATCTAGAGCTGGAATGGTGCTGCATCAGGTACTGGGTTCCCATCTATCTGATTGAGATGGAATTCCCATCTCAATCCATGGTTGCCATCTCATATCCAAAATAGCTGCTCCAGCTCCAGCCTTCACGTTCATATTCCAGCCAAAGGAAAAGCAAGGAAAGAGGAAGCGAAGGACTCAGTCCTTTTCTTTACAGAAATGGCCTAGAGGCTATACATACCACTTCTGATCACATTCCATCAGTCAGAACTTAGTTGCGTGGCTGCCGCCATGTATAAAAGCAAAGCTCTTATACCTATGGAAGTAGGGGTGAGCAGCCTCTGAAGAACTCGCAGCAGTCCATGCCACAGGTGATGAAAGAGAAAAAAATCATGAAGGAAAACGGGCAGGTGTTCAGCTTGGGTGACTGAGTGGGTGGTGGGTTCTGTTAAGAGGAGGAAACACAGGGAAGGGCATGTGGGGAGATGGCAGAGTCACTTGGACAGACTGTATTTGAGCCCTATGGGACCACAGTGTAGACTGTCTAGCAGAGTCCAAGATCAGGGTCTGAGCTCAGAGGAAGGGTCTGGGTGGGGATGGAGATGTGAGGAACTATCAATAAGGACACTGTCCAAAAAAGGTGCTGGATGTGGAGTCCAAGAACCCCAGCCATTCAAGCAGGCTCTACACATAGAGGATGAGAGGGAGAGGCCACCTGTGACCCCCTGAGATCGCATGTCGAAGCATGTGCTGTGCAGGAGCACTTTTCTAGGGAGACAGCTTGCAGCTGGCATCAGATTCTCAGGGGTCTGGGTGCAGAGTAAGAAGGTAAGAAGGGGTTCAGAAAGGCAGTCTGGGGCTCCCCAATATTATCGAGGCAGGCAGAGGAAGAGGAGCCCAGCAGAGGGACCAGAAAGCAGTAAGGAAGGTAGTAGTGCTGAGCAGAAGGATGGAGAATTAAGATGGGGATGGCAGTTGACAGGTGGGGCCTATAGACATGGCATTAGTGTACAGGACCAGAACAGATGTAGGAGACGGGGTCCTGGGGGGAAGGATGGGAGAAACGGCCCATCCTGGAGGGGACACGGGGCTTCTGGGATGACAGAGGATTAAATGTGTCAGAGTTGAGTGCAAATGTCCAGCAGAGAGAGTGGGATTGTGAAGAGAGAGAGAGAGGGCAAATTATATCTTCTTCTTGAAACCAGTTCCTGATACCAGCTTCAGGTGTGGTCCACCAGGGACCACAGATGCACTCTTTTCTTGCTGCCACAGAAAAGGGCTCAGACTGCTGGAGTGTCTTCCACCTCTGCCTGTCTTATCTGACTGGGTCCTTGAAAAGTTAGTCGCCTCTCCAAGCCTCCTTGTCTCCGTGTGTGAACTCAGATGAGAAGAAAAATCATGGGTGAAATACCCAGCTCAATCCTGATCACAGAAGGTGCTCAGTGCTTGGGAGGGCCCGTCTCTCCTCCCCATCCTCCCTTTCTTACAGGACAGCTGCTTTTTACTTCTCAGGGAAAGGACAGTCTTGAAGAAAATGACTTTATAATCTTCCTACTTATCCCAAAGTATCAGGATTTGGGCCATTTAAAGGATTGTACACCAGCCTCATAAAGGAAGAATGAAATGCTTAAAATACACAGAGTAGGACAAACAAATTAATGGGACAAACAAACAGAAAGTCACCTTATTTTTCTTCCATCATAGTTTATTACAGGTTCTTGAATATAGTTCCCTGTACTACATAGTAGGTCCTTACTACTACTACTACTAAGTCGCTTCAGTCGTGTCCGACTCTTAGCGACCCCATGGACTGCAGCCTACCAGGCTCCTCCATCCATGGGATTTTCCAGGCAACAGTACTGGAGTGGGGTGCTATTGCCTTCTCCGAGTAGGTCCTTACTGTTTATCTATTCTATATATAGTAATGTGTATCTGTTAATTCCAAACTCCTAGTTTATCTCTCCCCACTCTTTCCTCTTTGGTAACCCTAAATTTGTTTTCTATTTCTGTAAGTCTGATTCTGTTGTGTAAATCCGTTCATTTGTTTCATTTTCTAAGATTCATATGTAAGTTATTCATAGGGTATTTGTCTCTCTGTCTGACTTACTTCACTTAGTATGATAATCTCTAGATCCATTCATGTTGCTGCAAATGGCATATTTCATTCTGTTTTCTGGCTGAGTAATATTCCATTATATATATAACATCTTCTTTATCCATTCCTCTGTTGGTGGACATTTAAGTTGCTCCCACATATTGGCTGTTGTAAAGAATCCAGGTGTGAACTTAGGGGTACATGCATCTTTTCCAATCAGAGTTTTGTCCAGATATATGCCTGTGGGATTTCTGGATCATATGGTAACTCTATTTTTAGTTTTTAAAGGACCCTCCATACTGTTCTCCATAGTGGCTGCACCAATGTACATTCTCACCAACAGTGTAGGAGGGTTCTGAAAGTTACCTTAAAATCCTCGGTGACAACTCCTAGACTCATCTCCTTCCATAACTGGTTATTAGTGGTAGTTCTCCAAGTGTCATGAGATGGTTCTTTATCCTCGCGTTCTGTTCCTGATGATGATGATGTGTTTAGAGTTATGAGTGTCCCAAGGAGGCTGTTTGGTCAGAGGCTGTCAAGCCTGGAAGCAGTGGGTGGAGGAGAGAGGATTTCACATGTGAAAAAGCAATCTTAAAAACAAACAACCCAATTAAAACATAGGCAAAGGACTTGAGTAGATATTTCTCCAGGAAGATACACAACTGGCCAACAAGCACATGAGTAGATGCTCAACATCACTAGTCATCAGAGAATTGCAAACCAAAACCATATGTATCACTTCACACTCATCAGGATGTCTGCTATCCCCAAAATAGAACCTAGTAAATGTTGAAGAGGATGTGGGGAAATTGGAGCCTTTGTGTGTTTCTGGTGGGAATGAAAAATGGTCCAACTGTTGTATATAAAAACATGGTGGCTTCTCAAAAATTGAACAAAGCAAGGCCCTGTACTTAGTACTCTGTAGTAAACAATATAGGAAAAGGATCTGAAAAAGAATAGATATATCTATTTGAATAACTGAATCACTTTGCTGAACACCAGAAACTGATACATTGTAAATCAACTGTACTACAATATAAAATAAAATTAAACACAGCATTATTGTATGACCCAGCAATTTCTCACACACACACACACACACACACACACGTATATGTTGTTGTTTAGTCACTAAGTTGTGTCCTACTCTTTGTGACCCCATGAACTGTAGCCCTCCAGGCTCCTCTGTCCACAGGATTTCTCAAGCAAGAATACTGGAGTAGGCTGCCATTTCCTTCTCCAGGGGGATCTTCCCAACCAGGGATCGGACCCAGGTCTGCTGCATGTCTCCTGTATCACAGGGAGATTCTTTACTGCTAAGCCTGGGAAGCCAAATTTGGAAAACTCAGCAGTGGCCACAGGACTGGAAAAGGTCAGTTATTCTGATCCCAAAAAAAGGAATGCCAAAGAATGCTCAAACTACCGCACAATTGCACTCATCTCACACGCTAGTAAAGTAATGCTCAAAATTCTCCAAGCCAGGATTCAGCAATATGTGAACCGTGAACTTCCTGATGTTCAAGCTGGTTTTAGAAAAGGCAGAGGAACCAGAGATCAAATTGCCAACATCTGCTGGATCATGGAAAAAGCAAGAAAGTTCCAGAAAAACATCTATTTCTGCTTTCTTGACTATGCCAAAGCCTTTGACTGTGTGGATCACAATAAACTGTGGGAAATTCTGAAAGAGCTGGGAATACCAGACCACCTGACCTGCCTCTTGAGAAATCTGTATGCAGGTCAGGAAGCAACAGTTAGAACTGGACATGGAACAACAGACTGGTTCTAAATAGGAAAAGGAGTTCGTCAAGGCTGCATATTGTCATCCTGCTTATTTAACTTCTATGCAGAGTACATCATGAGAAATGCTGGGCTGGATGAAGCACAAGCTGGAATCAAGATTGCTGGGAGAAATATCAATAACCTCAGATATGCAGATGACACCACCCTTATGGCAGAAAGTGAAGAGGAACTAGAAAGCCTCTTGATGAAAGTGAAAATGGAGAGTGAAAAAGTGGGCTTAAAGCTCAACATTCAGAAAACGAAGATCATGGCATCCGGTCCCATCACTTCATGGGAAATAGATGGGGAAACAGTGGAAACAATGGCAGACTTTATTTTTCTGGGCTCCAAAATCACTGCAGATGGTGACTGCAGCCGTGAAATTAAAAGACGCTTACTCCTTGGAAGAAAAGTTATGACCCACCTAAATAGCATATTCAAAAGCAGAGACATTACTTTGCCAACAAAGGTCCGTCTAGTCAAGGCTATGGTTTTTCCAGTGGTCATGTATGGATGTGAGAGTTGGACTGTGAAGAAGGCTGAGCGCCGAAGAATTGATGCTTTTGAACTGTGGTGTTGGAGAAGACTCTTGAGAGTCCCTTGGACTGCAAGGAGATCCAATCAGTCCATTTTGAAGGAGATCAGCCCTGGGTATTCTTTGGAAGGAATGATGCTAAAGCTGAAACTCCAGTACTTTGGCCACCTCATGCGAAGAGTTGACTCATTGGAAAAGACTCTGATGCTGGGAGGGATTGGGAGCAGGAGGAGAAGGGGACGACAGAGGATGAGATGGCTGGATGGCATCACTGACTCGATGGGTGTGAGTCTGAGTGAACTCCGGGAGTTGGTGATGGACAGGGAGGCCTGGCGTGCTGCGATTCATGGGGTCACAAAGAGTCGGACACAACTGAGCGACTGAACTGAACTGAACTGGGAAACCTATATATATTTATCCAAATGACTTGAAAGGTTGGTTCTATGACCTGTCCACATTGGGTGAACCAGGAACCAGATCATTTAGACTGGGTCTCTGTGTTTATCTTTTTCAAAAAGGCCTCGTTTTTAATTGCATAGGAAAACATTTTACCAGTTAAACAAGGATCTTCAACTCTGTCCCACATAATTCGATATGAGAATTGCTTTTTTTGTGTTGTAAAATACATATAACATAAAACTTAGCATTTTAACCATTTTTAGGGGTACAGTTCAGTGGCATTAAGCATATTCATATTATTGTGCAACCATCATCACGATCCATCTCTAAAGTTTTGAATTGCCCCAAACTGAGACTCTGCACCCATGAAGCACTGGCTCCCCATGCCTCCCTCTCTTAACCCCTGGCAACCACCATTCTACTTTCTACCTTAATGAATGTGAATGCTTAGGCACTTCATATAAGCTGTGTCATACAGCATTTGTCCTTTTGGACATTTGGGTTGCTTCTCCCTTTTGGTTATTATGAATAATGCTGCAATTAACATGGGTGTACACTTATCTTTCAAGTCATTTAGAGATACGCATGGCAAAAAGTGAAGAGGAACTTAAGAGCCTCTTGATGAACATGAAAGAGGAGAGTGAAAATGCTGGCTCTTAACTCGGCATTCAAAAAACTAAAATCATGGCATCGCTTCACGGCAAATAGATGGAAAAAAATGAAACAGTGACAGACTTTATTTTCTTGAGCTCCAAAATCAATGAGGATGATGACCTGAGAAATGAAATTAAAAGACTCTTGCTCCTTGAAAGATATCTATAACAGACCTAGACAGCATATTGAAAAGCAGAGACATCATTTTGCTGACAAAGGTCCATCTAGACAAAGGTCCATCTAGTCAAAGCTATGGTTTTTCCAGTAGTCATGTATGGATGTGAGATTTGGGCCATAAAGAAGGCTGAAAGCCAAAGAATTGATGCTTTTGAACCGTGGTATTGGAGAAGACTCTTGAGAGTCCCTTGGACTGCTAGGAGATCCAACCAGTCAATTATAAAGGAAATCAACCCTGAATATTCATTGGAAGGACTGATGCTGAAGCTGAAGCTCCAATACTTTGGCCACCTGATGCAAAGAGCCAACTCATTGGAAAAGCCCCTGATGCTGGGAAAGATTGAAGGCAGAAGGAGAAGGAGACAACAGAGGATAAGATGGTTGGATGGCATCATTGACTCAATGGACACGAGTTTGAACAAGCTCTGGAAGATGGTGAGAGACAGAGAAGCCTGGTGTGCTGCAGTCCATGGGGTTACAAAGAGTCAAACATGACTTAGTGACTGAACAACAACAACTATATATATATATCTCATATATATATAGATATATATATCTCATATGTATATAGATATATATATCTCATATATATATATGAGATACATATATGTATATAATATATATGTGTGAACAATTCTCATACTGAATTATACTGGACAGAATTGAAGATTATTGTTTAACTGGTGAGATATTTTTCTATGCAATTAAAATTAGGCCTTTCTGAAAACATTATCAAAGATAAATATAGAGACTAAGGCAGCTGGTTCCTGGTTCAGATGGACGTGGACAGGTCATAGAACGCACCCTTCTGCTCTGGCCGGAACTCAGCTCACTTCACCCAGCAGACATGTCTGAGCCTTTGAGAGAGACTGGCCTGCCTCTGGGTGACGAGCATATGAGCCATCTTTCCCTCCCCTATAATTTTTTGTCTTCTGTAATTTTTCCACATTTTCTGTAATTGATTTGATGATTTTTACATTGAAGAAAACATTCCTTAAATTCCCCATATTTTAAAGACCCCATCCTCCATGCCTGCCCCTATGATCGAGGGCTCAGTATTTCTCAGGAGGGACCTCCATTGCTCAGGACCAGCCCTCGAGTGAAACTCTCTTTTGCTAAGTGAGTCATGCAGGTAGGACCACAGGGATAGGTTAGGCTCACAGTCCAGATGAACAGGCCTCCCAGCAAACCTTCGTGGCCATCAGCTGAGCTCCTGGTAGGCACTTGTAGAAGACAAACTGTCTGCAGAGACAAACTGGAATGACCTTCAAGGCCGCATCCTGAGAGGTCAGTCTCAGGGGCCTGAGACACATAAACAGCCACCATAAATCATCCCAAACCAAAACAGCTCCTGACCTCATGCAAGCAGAATGTCCGGAAAGGACAGAAGAGGGCAAGGTTCCCCAGCCAAGACTGATCAAGGAAGCCAAGGTGGGGAGGTTGCAGGCTTCAGAGAGTGAATGGGGTTCTGAAAGGGTTTGAGGTGGATGAAGAAGCATTCCAGACAAGGGCCACGGGGTGATCAAAAGCAGGAAAGGGTACTGTTTGAAGGGTGCTGGTTGTCAATCGTGAAGCCCTTGTATGTCCAGCTGAGAGATTTGGGCTTCATTAGCTGACTGCAAACCAGGAGGGTGATTGGTGGTGGCCATGGTTTCATTTACTTTATCAGGAGACTAGCCCACCTGGACCATGAGGCCTCAGAGTCTGTTTTGTTGTCCTGGCAGCCTCAAGTCATGCCAGGAGGACAGTGTGAGCCTAACCAGTAGCTGTCTCAGAATCTACAGACTGACTCCAGCAAGCCTGCCAAATGTCTTTTTAAACATTGCTTTTCAAAGAGCCCCATCCTCCATTTCCCTCAAAGCGATTCAGGGAGTTTTAAAATAGTTAACAGACAGGAGTGGGAAGGGGACAGAGCTAGAAGAAGGGAAAAGTTCTCTTTGGCCTAAAGCAATTTATTTGAGTTACATTTAATTGCACATTTTAATGTGAGACTTCCAAATTTTATGCCATAATAAAACAGAGAAGCCTTTGAAATGATTATACTAGCAAGTTCCTGGTCCTCATGGCTAGAACAGCTTCCAGCGCGTCACCACACCTAATTAAAGGTCAGAGATGAGCGAGGGGAGGGCAGCTGTGTTTTCCTTAATTATGACACGAATGAACAGGTCTGTTTTGAATGCCCTACATGACTGAAGTTTACACAAAAACACAGGGGCACGTGGGCTCTGAGGAGCTCTATTCTTTTCCTGGTTCCCACTTTGAGAAACTTGCCTGGCTCATCACTCCCACTACAAATGCCTCTCTGTGTACAACCCAAAAAGGAGCAAGAAGATGCTTTTAGCTAGACCAACATGTTTAAGACAGTCAGGGACAGCCAGGAGCCCAGAATCTGGACCTTAGTAAGTCCTGTTCCCTTTTGGGTATCAGTTTTCCCATCCATAAAGTGGGGACATTATGTGAGCTAACTATTTATAACAGTCTGTTTTTCTGTGAAAAAATCATAAATTTTCATCCAATTCCATCTGATAAAGGAGAAGAAAGAAAGGAGGGAGGGAGGAGAGAAGGGATAGAAGGAGGTGGGGAATTTTTGTTCATATTTGCATTTGCCTTGACTCCTTTCAGGCTTCCCTAGTGGCCCATATGGTAAAGAATCTGCCTGTAAAATAGGAGATCTGGTTTCAATCCCTGGGTCGGGAAGATCCCCTGGAGAAGGGATTATTGGCTACTCACTGCAGTATTCTTGCCCAGAGAATTTCATGGACAAAGGAGACTGGCAGGCTACAACCCATGGAGTTGCAGAGAGCTGGACATGATTGAGTGGTTAACACCTTAATTTTGACTAATTTCAGACCCTTTTGACTCCATACTGTGCACCACATACATCAGTTCCCAGACTCGACAGCTTCCAGCTTAATTTATTATTGTTGTTGTTTATTATATATAAATGGTAAACAAGATCAGAGAAGGCCTTCTCTCACCACAGGTGCATAGAGGGAACCAGGCTCCTTCTAGACTTGGCTGGGGAAGTGGAGGCTCTTGAAGGATGGGAGTCCGCTGGGCTGGGTCTGGATAAGTCCCAGACCCAGATTTTTTCACAGAATAACAGACTGTCATAAATAGTTAGCTCTTCAGAGGTTTCATCGCACTTGGAGCCTTCAGCGACTCAGTTCCATAGTAGGACCTAAAAAGAGCATTTCAAATTGCAGCCCCTTCAGATGGCTTGCCTGAGCTGAGGCCTCTGTAATTCTGCTCCTGTTTGCTTCAAAAAACTCCCAACTTGTGTTTTTAGGCCATCTATTCAATCCTGTACCTTGAAAGGTCATGACACCTACTGTTCAGAAACAGAGACACTTTCATAGCAAGGTTCCCATTTCTCCTTTTAAGGACTTGTGCAAAAAGGAAATAAATCTATAAACTTTTCCAAATAAAATCAGTATCAGACAGAATTGGGGTTTCTTCTTTCATTCAAACAATTGCTTATACATGTGTTATTCTCCAGAACAATTTCTGTCACTTAAAAGTGGTCAGGGTCCTCACAATACTACCCACCCAAACCATATGCTTTTGGGGAGGTGTTGGGGGGAAGCCAAGATCTGGAAAGGACCCTAGACCTCATCTAGTTTAAATCTACACTCTTCTAGAAAAGGAAACTGAATTCCAGAGAAGTCTTGGTCAGAGATTGAGATTAGAGTCCTGCATTTTCTATTATACAGAGTGAAGTAAGCCAGAAAGAAAAACACCAATACAATATACTAACGCATATATATGGAATTTAGAAAGATGGTAACAATAACCCTGTATATGAGACAGCAAAAGAGACACTGATGTATAGAACAGTCTTTTGGACTCTGTGGGAGAGGGAGAGGGTGGGATGATTTGGGAGAATGGCATTGAAACATGTATAATATCATATATGAAACGAGTCGCCAGTCCAGGTTCGATGCACGATACTGGATGCTTGGGGCTGGTGCAATGGGATGACCCAGAGGGATGGAATGGGGAGGGAGGAGGGAGGAGGGTTCAGGATGGGGAACACATGTATACCTGTGGCAGATTCATTTTCATATATGGCAAAACTAATACAATATTGTAAAGTTAAAAAATAAAATAAAATTAAAAAAAAATCCTCAAATCAAACAAATAATAGAGGGGAAAAAAAAACTGCCTTCTGGTCAGCTTTTGCATAAGAAATAAGGCAAATGAACAAGCTGCTGCTCTTCATTAATGACGCTGTGGTTACTGCTCGGAGGGGAAAACAAGGGTAAATGACGGTAGTGACTGGTTCCATTGTCAGAGCCATCACCCGAGTCCTTGGAATGACAGGCTGTCTTCTCTGGCATCAGTCATTTCCCTGGTGACAAATTAAGGGACATAACTAAGCTTTGCTCCTGACAGCAGAGGATTTTGAAGACAGAAGTGCAGTGCTGGAGCTTATTACAGCTGGAACCTAGAAGGAAGTGGCAAGTGGTTAACAGGCTGAGTGGAGACCCAGGTGACAAGTGACAAGGAGGAGAGAGCTGATGTCAGAGCTGGTGTCAGGACTGAACAAGGATTCCCCCTGGCTTTCTTCTGCTCTGATCATCCATCCCTCCTGGGAAGCCTTTCCTCACGTCTAGGATGGAGTCACGGTCCTCAGGACTAGTGACTTCGGGTGGACCAGCTTCCCAGTCATCTGAGAACTGTGTATTTATCCAGACACTCATTCATCTTTTTGCATATTTACTCTCATCCCTTCCAGTTCCAGAATGGATTTGAGGTAGCTCAAATAAAAGGTCTGTATAGTCATGACGTCCATCTAGTCAAAGCTATGGTTTTTCCAGTAGTCATGTATGGATGTGAGAATTGGACCATAAAGGCTGAGCACCGAAGAATTGATGCTTTCAGACTGTGATGCTGGAGAAGACTTGAGAGTCCATTGGACAGCAAGGAGATCAAACCAGCCAATCCTAAAGGAAATCAACCCTGAATTTTCACTGAATGGACTGATGCTGAAGCTGAAGCTCCAATACTTTGGCCACTAGATGTGATGAGCTGACTCTTTGGAAAAGACCCTGATTCTGGGAAAGATTGAGGGCAGGAGAAGAAGGGGATGACAGAGGATGAGATGGTTGGATGGCATCACTGACTCGATGGACATGAGTTTGAGCAAACTCTGGGAGATGGTGAAGGACAGGGAAGCCTGAGGTGTTGCAATCCACGGGGCCACAGTCAGACATGACTGAGCGACTGAACAACAACAAAATAAAATGTAACAAAACATTTATAAACAAAACCTAAGTTAAAAGGAAGAAGGAAAGAAGGAGGAAAAGCAAAAGTGAAGGACTAAAAGGGATTCTGAAGGAGACTCAAAGTGGACACTTCAAACTTCATTTTGTGATCATTCATCCAGTGGCACACATGTGATTCATGTACTTTTCTGTATGGGTTTATGGGTGGAAATTTAAAAAACCGGTTCGCAGCTCTCTACACTGCTTGCTTGTCTCAGGGACATCTTCTAGGGGGCCTGGGGGAGTGCCTGAACCACTTCCCATGTCTTCTCTTTCCAGCAACTTGCCCTAAACATTGCTCTACTCACCTGAGATTTGAAAGAACATCATGTGGCCATGAGGCTAACTCTGCTGTCTAGGCCAAGTGTCAAAGTACAGGGCTTCTCCCCAGAAATCCAGACCCACCCATGCTGGAGCTGACCTCTTGTAAAATCTAAGTGTTTTTGAAAGGGAGAGTCTTTAAAAGCCCCCAAAAGGACCACCTGGTTAATCTGAGCAGAAGCAGGTATTCCTCAGGAAGAAACAAAGATGTGGGAACTGGTTTTCCACTGGGTGTTTAAGTGACATCCCATAACTCGCTCTATAAGCCACGTCCAAAGGGCAGGGCTCTGATTAAGAGGCTGGCACTGCAGGCCCATCAGACCCGTCAGACTCCTCAGTGCGGGAGGGCTGTGGGGGTATAGCCCAAGCAGGGATCTCCATGGCCCCACTGGCTCCCTCCTCTGCCCAGACCACTCTGGTTCCCTGCTGCCTCAGCCTTGGTGACAACTCAGGCGTCCCAGGGAGGCAGAGAAGAGCCTTGAGTTCACTGAAACTCACTGAGAGCTGGGGCTTGTAGTGGTCTGACATTGACAGCAAATTTCTCAATTTGCAGTTGAGGGGACTGAGATCACAGAGAAGGAGAACTGGCTGAGGGCACTGCAGTGAGGGGCGTGGCCAAGAAGGAGTCCACACGCAGTCTTTGTCTCGTTCTGTCTCTCTGTCTCTGTCTTGCTCTTTCTCTCTTTCCAGGAAGCATCTGACTCAACGTGTCTAAGCCCAGTAGCCCCAGTTGACCTAACATGCCTCCCCCGATGCTACCAATGAGAGCCCAGCCACCGGGAGGCCCTGCCTTACTGTCCCAGTTGACCTCCCAGATGTGGTCATTCCTCACAGAGAACTCTGCTGCTTACAAAACACTTCCTCACCCAGGTCTCACCATGATTGTTCCAAGAACACCTGTGTCCAGCCATCGGTGGGGGGAGAGAGCAGGGCCAGGATCACCCAGAGAACTCTTGCCATTACACTAGGATGAGCGAGATTCCAGGACTGCCAGAGGGTGGCAGGGACGAGGCGGCAGGCAGCTGCTGCAGGACAGGCAGGCTCTATTCCCAGTTAGCAGGGAGCCCTGGGCCCAGCCACAGCGCCAACTGAACCCAGGGCTCAGAGGGGACCTCGCCAGGTGGCCTCCAACCAGGAGTCATGAGAACAACGCTAAAATGTGCTTCTGCAAAGGTGGTAGGAATGCATATGGGGACAGAGACACTTGGACAGACTCAGACTCTGTAGTTGCTTAAGTATTAGGAAGGAGATGAGACACTCAACTATTCAAGGGCAGCCTAGGGTGGGGAGACAAGTGGCAGGGATGTGTCTTTGAAAGGACAGAGGCAGACGGACAAAGGAGGGAAGTGTTTTTTTCAGGGTCTAGACTCTGGGCTCCGGTAGCATCAGAGTGGGAGGGGCCTTCTGATTCAGACCCCTACTTTACCAGTGGGGACACTAAGGCCCAGGGAAGGGAAAGAAGGCATTCACAGTCACACAGCTGGTCAGTATCAGAGTGAGGATCTGATCCCTGGGTGGCAGAGTGGAGGAGCTGGGGGAGTGGGTATCTAGAGGAAGGGCACAGGAAGTGAGGAGAAAAGCAAACACACATTTTGGCCAGGGGCCAGCCCTCAAAGGACTGTGGGAACCTAGGACTGAGCTTTTCCAAAGCAATCTGGAATATAAACCCCTGGGAGGCCCTGCTGGCCAGTGACAGGCCTCCTCCCCGAAAAGAGCAAGCTGCAAAAATCCTGCTATTGGGACAGCAGGCTTTATGTCTGAGGACGGGACTGACCCCAGGGCATTAGGCACCGACACCAACACAGTGTCAGCAAATCGCTCTTCCTTTTTGTTCAAAGCAGCTTAACAAGGCCATGGCCAGTGTCTCCAGAGGCCAGAGTCTGGGCAGTGGGTTACACCCGTATTTGACCAGGTCAACCTGGGGCAAGGTAGAGTAATCACAGGCCATATGAGGGAGAAGGGATCTTAAAGGGCATGATCCAGCCTCACACCTGTCTCCATCAAACACTGGAATTCCTTCCATCTCCGGGTGGCTCAGCTGCAGCTTGAGCAGCTCACAGAGACAGCTCATGCCCCCACATGACGGCCACTCCAATCCTTGGGCCAAACGTCTCCCCCACCACCCACCGTGTGTTCCCTGCCAAGTGGTCCTCCTTCTGTCCCTTGGGACCAGAGGGGAGAGGGAACAAGTCCCTCTCCCTTCCCCATAGCAACCCTGAACTGGTTAAACACAGTGATGTATGTGTGATCAGTGGTGTCCAATTCTTTTCGACCCCATGGACTGTAGCCCGCCAGGCTCCTCTGTCCATGGGATTCTCCAGGCAAGAATACTGGAGTGGGTTGCCGTGCCCTCCTCCAGGGGATCTTCCCGACCCAGGGATCAAACCCCAGTCTCTTGTGTCTCCTACATTGGCAAGTGGATTCTTTACCATGAGTGCCACCCGGGAAGCCCTGAACACAGAGATCAGCCCCCCAAATCCTCTCCTATCCAGACTAAACACCCCTGCTTCTCTCAACCAGTTTCCTTATACCTGGGTTCCAGTCTTTCACCAGCTCCCCCTCCCACCCTTCGCCCTAATCATTTTCTACTACACTGCCTCCACTAGATTAATTACTAATCCTGGTTCCACATAACATTCAAGGTGAAGGCCAACATCTCAAATCACCCTCCTAGAGACCTAAGGAGGCAGCTTATCCACAGGCCCCTTCTCCTTCCTGCCATCTCTCCTCTAAGCTTCAGAGGCACACACACAAAGGCCACAATTTCTCAGAGAACAGTTACGTGAACCTGTGCTCATAATTACATGCGTGGTAAATCCTGATTTTCCAAAACCTTAAAAAGGAAGAATATTTAATTCTTTAAAAGGCAGGACATCTGTGTGGCAGCTGACCTCTGTCAGGTCTGATTCTGGAGTTCAAATTAGGTAAGGAATATTCATTTAGGAGAGCAAGCTCTGAGCACCTATTAGACCCAGGAGCACCATGGTAGAAGGCTACTTAATATATAGCTTTTATTCCAAGAAGCCCAGTTAAGGAGATCCGTACATGTAGAATTACAGTAAACATTGCTAGATGCTGTGATCGAGGCATGGAAATGGGAAAAGCTAGTTTCCTATTGCTGTAATAATGAATGACCACCAACCCAACATGTGTCTCCCTGGTGTAAAATCAAGGTGTCAGCCGGGTTGGGCTCCTTCAGGAGGTACCAGAAGAGGACCCACATCCTTGCCTCTTCCAGCTGCTATCGGCTGCCTGCACTCCTTGCCTCACAGCCCCCGTCTCCATCTTCAAAGCCAATAGCATTGTCGTCGAATCTTCAATTCTTTCTCCAGCTTCTGCCTCCCTTCACTTATGAGAACCCTTGTGATTGGGTTCACCTGGATAATCTTCTCAACTCAAGATCCTAAATCTAATCACTTCTGCAAAACCCCTTTTGCCTTGTAAGGTAAACTATTTATACATGCATAGGTTTGGGGACTAAAACCTGGACATCTTTGGTGGCCATTATTTTGGCCATTATGTTCCACAGGGAATAACTAATTGCTTGTGGGAATAGATTCTTTAAGGCATTGTAGTTGTATGCAGGAGGCTTCCAGGTGGTGCTGGTGGTAAAGAACATGCCTGCCAATGCTGGAGACATGAGGCCAATAACTCATTAGAACACTAGCATTCCCAAAGCTGGGTGGGCTGCAGGGTTTCACTGCAGTCCTCTCCTCTACCTCTGCCCTACAAATTAACTGAAAAGAATTTAAACTGAGGCTGACTTTGACCTTGAGTTTGAAGGGGGCAAAAACACAGAAATACTGACATTTTCTGTTTCTCTTTTGATGTCACTGAGGATCTGAATTGCTAGGGGTTTGGAGCCAGGAAAGAGGCCCAGCTTTCTGCCTTCTGTCAAGGCAGAGACAGCCCCTAGCTCTGTCAACCCCCAGCTCTCCGGGGTTCTACTGGGGTTCAGTCTGGCAGCCCCCGCTATGGTGGTCGAGGGGAATGTGGGTGCTCTGGGCTGCAGGGCCTGTGGAGGGAGGCCAGGACCATGGGAAAGGCTTGTGTCCCTGTTGTCCCTTTGCATCCTCTGCTGTGTTTTTCAATGCTGGGTCTTCTTTGTGTTGAGCAGGACTGTTCTGGGTTATGCTCTGAGATGTGGAGGCCGTGGATGAAAAACCACCCTGCCCTCATGGTGTGCTGTCAACAAGGAGACCATTCCCTGCTGAACAGAACTCTGGTTTACAATGCACTTTTACACCCATGATCATCTTAGACTCGATTTTTTTTTTGGCTACATGCGACATGTGGGATCATAGTTTCCCGACCAGGGATCGAAACTACTCACCCAACAGTGGAGCTTTAACCAGTTGACTTTAACCAGAGTCCCTTTCTTTGACTCTGATAATACCCCCAAAGTCAGTCAGGGAAGTCAGTCAGTGGCATTGCTGAGACCCACAGCTGAGACCAAACCTCTGCCACTCCCACCGCACAACAGTGCCTCCCGTGGGCTCTTGAAGGTGACTGCTGGGTTGAGGCCATCCTTGCAGCCACTGACAGAACTTCCTTTCTCTTGTTTCCTTCTCCTCTCAACTACCTCTCTCCCACTCTTTTTTCTTCCCTATTCCTTTCTCTTTATCTCTCTTCTTTCCTCCTTCTCAGCAACCAAAGCCCCCCAGATAACTCTCAGCTCTCAGGGAGCCCCCAGTAGGCTTAAGGGACTAGAACTCCTAGGTCAGGATGTCTACAACCACAAAAGAATGTCCTCCTGATGCTTGCCTCCCATAATCATCATGTCCTGGGTTGAGCGGGTGACCTGTCCATACCAGGAGAAGCACTGGGGGCTTGGAATAGTCTAGGCCAGAAGCCAGGACACCAGAGCTCACAGACAGCTCTGCCAGTCATAACCTTAGGTACATTACTGCTCCACTCTGGACCTCAGTCTTCTCATCAATAAAGTGGGACAATAACAACTACCTCTCAGGGCAGTTTGAGGGTTAGGAAAATTGGTTTCATGGTATTAAGCATGTATTAGATGTTTAATAAAGCTTGGTTGAATGAGGCAGATGCTGGAACACAGAATCCTCCCAAGCAGTGGACTTGAAAATATCAATATCTGTGCTGGGGTAATAAAAGTCAAGAAGCACCTGGAAGCATCAACAGAGAGGTGGAAGGGGATGGACGAAGAGTGTCATTGGGGAGGGGCTGTTTATTTGTTTCTCCCTGCTGGGGGCATTTCACGCTCCCTGTACTCTGGATCCAGCCACTGAATTCAATTAATGCTTGTCTCTTTATGATGGTGAGGAAATCATGTTGTAACATTCCAGATGCCTAATGAGGGTGTGTGCAACGACTGGGCAGTGAGTCTCGGAATCTCCCTGCCTTCGACACGCCCTGGTAGTAATGGTGATTTTTAAAAGCTGGGAAGCCCAGAGTGACTTCTCCCAAAACAGACTTGGTCAATCCCAATGTCAGTAGAGATTCAAAGTCCAACTTGCAGTCATTCCAGAAAGAGAAGCCAATTACAACACGCTGGGAGGAGAGGGGATTGGAAACTTGGAGAAAAGAAATGGATGGACTTGCAGTTACACATGCAAATTGATTGTCCCCATTTATCTCCTCTCCCTCCAGGGACCCCACTTAGATAGTAGTAAAGGAACTGAAATGATAAACCCACTACATCACAGGGAATGGAAAAAGATTATCAATGGAGTAGAGATTTCAGCACATTTATGGAACTAACAGAGCTCCAGAGAGGTTTGAAAAGTGATTATACTGGGAACAATGCAGGACAGTTTTCAGGCTTCCCTGATAGCTCAGTTGGTAAAGAATTCTCGTGCAATGTGGGAGACCTGGGTTCAAACCTTGGGTTGGGAAGATCCCCTGGAGAAGGGAAAATCTACCCACTCCAGTATTCTGGCCTGGAGATTCCATGGACTACAGTCCATGGGGTCACAAAGAGTCGGATACCACTGAGTGACTTTCACTCATTCAATGCAGGACAGGTGGGTGTGAGATATGGGATTAAAATCCAGGGGGCTGTTTGAAACTATATGGGACAGTTGCCTCTGCTTCCGTCCCTAGGAAAACAAACAAATTAGTTTTTAAAATTACATTGTGCTAGAGAAAACAACCCTCCACAAATATTCTGGCCTGTCGAGATCCCCAGGATAATACTCAGCCTGCTACTCCAGAACCCTTAACATGAAGCTTGCCCATGTGCACAAAGCTCTCAGAGTCGGTGATTTTTATTGCCTCACTTTTCAAATGTGAGCTAATAACCAAGCACTTAAGGGAAGCAAATAACAACAACAAATCCCAGAGAAAATAGATACAGCTCAGAAAGGAAGCCTTTAAAACCTCAAAATTTTGGATAACCAACAAGGACCTACTGTACACGTGGAACTCTGTTCATGTGGCAGCCTGGATGGGAGGGGGAGTTTGGGGGAATGAACACATGTATATGTATGGCTGAGTCGCTTCACCATTTACCTGAATCTATCACAACACTGTTTGTCAATTGGCAATCAGTTCAGCTCAGTTCTGTCGATCAGTCGTGTCCAACTCTTTGCGACCCCATGAATCGCAGCACGCCAGGCCTCCCTGTCCATCACCATCTCCCAGAGTTTACTCAGAGTCACGTCCATCGAGTCAGTGATGCCATCCAGCCATCTCATCCTCTGTCATCCACTTCTCCTCCTGCCCCCAATCCCTCCCAGCATCAGAGACTTTTCCAATGAGTCAACTCTTAGCATGAGGTGGACAAAGTACTGGAGTTTCAGCTTTAGCATCATTCTTTCCAAAGAAATCCCAGGGCTGATCTCCTTCAGAATGGACTGGTTGGATCTCCTTGCAGTCCAAGGGACTCTCAAGAGTCTTCTCCAACACCACAGTTCAAAAGCATCAATTCTTCAGCGCTCAGCTTTCTTCACAGTGCAACTCTCACATCCATACATGACCACTGGAAGAACCATAGCCTTGACTAGACGGACCTTTGTTGGCAAAGTAATGTCTCCGCTTTTCAATATGCTATCTAGGTTGGTAATAACTTTTCTTCCAAGGAGTAAGCGTCTTTTAATTTCATGGCTGCAGTCACCATCTGCAGTGATTCTGGAGCCCAAAACAATAAAGTCTGACACTGTTTCCACTGTTTCCACATCTATTTCCCATGAAGTGATGGGACCAGATGCCATGATCTTCGTTTTCTGAATGTTGAACTTTAAGCCAACTTTTTCACTCTCCACTTTCACTTTCATCAAGAGGCTTTTTAAAAAGTTTAAAAAAAAACTAGGAAATTTTAAATTCTATTATCCTAAGAGAAATCCAAGAGATTGCATCAATAAAACAAAAGTCTATGAGTGCTAAATTGCTTCAGTCCTGGTGGCTCAGTGGTAAAGAATCCACCTGCCAGTGGAGAAGACACAGGTTTGATCCCTGGTCCAGGAAGATCCCACATGCCGTGGATGAACTAAGCCCATGCACCACAACTATTGAATCTGTGCTCTAGAGCCCCGGCTCCACGACAAGAGAAGCCACTGCAATGAGAGAAGCCCGAGCACCATAACAAAAAGTAGCCCCTGATCTCTGCAACTCGGGAAAAGCTCACACAGCGACAAAGACCCGGAACAGCCACATAAATAAGATTATTTTTTAAGAAAGTCAGATAGTGAAAAAAGATACTTGCAAAGAATATAATTTACAGAACATTAGTGTCCAGGATATGTAGAGAGTTCTTACAAATTAGTAATAATGAAAAGACAAAATGTCCCATCGTGAACTGGTTGATGTATATGCACAGATAATTCAAAGAAGGATCAAAACACTCAATAAACATTTAAAAATAAGTTCAAGTTCACTAGTTATCAGGGAAATATAAAATAGCTATGAGATATCATTTCATACTTTTCAGATTGACATAAATCTAAAATTTTGATGTTATCAAGAGTTGGTGAAATTGTAGAGTAATGGGGCATAAAAAGAAAAGAAAAACACTGGGAGTGAATGTCCATCAACAAGAGAACAGATAAGTTGTGGTATATTCATTCACTATTATGTAGCTATTAAAATGAACTCGAGCCAAATACTTCATGTGGATAAATCTCAAAAATGTGAGCCCAGGAAAAAATTTGAATACTACATGCAAAGTAGCATTTATATACAATCTTGAAAATAGGCAAAGGATTCCACTTGCTTAGAGAGTTGTGGGCACAAGTAGTAAGAGTATAAAAAGACACCTAGGGATGTGAAAGATTCAATTTATTAATGTGGTTACCTCTAAGGAAAGGAATGAGAACAGGGGAAAGACGGAGACAGAGCCTTAAAATTTATCTGTTGCATTTTATTTGGTTAAAACAATATTTGAAGCAAATAAAGCAAAGTATAAAGATTTGACACAGCTGGTTAACGTGTCCAAAGACATTCTCCACACGTTTCTGAATGTTTGAAGATAATGACCAGGAATTTGGAGGAGATGTTTTAGTTGAAGGGGACACCAAAATGTAAACATTTTGTTTTATTTGCTATTTTTATTTGCTTCTTTATCCTTCTGCTTAGAAGACTGCCTGGTACAGAGGAGGTAGTCAATAAACAATTGCTGAATAAACACGTGTGCGCAAAGGCATTGAGACGCGATAGAACATGCTGTGTTCTAAGAGAGCAAATCACAGTAATAGCCAACTTCTGCTGCTGCTACTGCTAAGTCGCTTCAGTCGTGTCCGACTCTGTGCGACCCCATAGACGGCATCTCACCAGGCTTCCCCAACCCTGGGATTCTCCAGGCAAGAACATTGGAGTGGGTTGCCATTTCCTTCTCCAGTGCATGAAAGTGAAAAGTGAAAGTGAAGTCGCTCAGTCGTGTCTGACTCTTAGCGACCCCATGGACTGCAGCCCACCAGGCTCCTCTGTCCATGGGATTTTCCAGGCAAGAGTACTGGAGTGGGGTGCCATTGCCTTCTCCGAATAGCCAACTTCTATCAAGCCCCATATGCAGTGGCCTGGATTATTTCATCCTTGCAAGAAAGCATGGCGGTTAGGACTAGAGTCCATAGTCCATCAAAAAAAAAAAGTCTGAGTTTTATGCTGTAGGTAGTTTCAAAGTGTGGAGGAGTGGAAATAAATAAGGAGGCACACACATACACACACTCCCCTAGAGTGCAAGGTGAGCGGGCCAGATGGGGTGGGGAGCATGCCCAATGCCTGACAGCCTGAGAGGGGGCACACAGAAGGGGACACTTTTAGTCTGCCAGGAAGACTTCACCAGGAGGAGACATCTGAACCTGACCTTGAAAATGAAGTGCACCTACAAATGCCAGGAACCCCTAGCTCTTCCTGTTCCATATCCAGTGGTTGTTGTTGGGGGATCTATTTCTCTGGACCCTGAGCACGGAGCCTGACTGCACAGGGCTGAGACCACTCACAAGTGAAGACAGACTAACTTGAATGTAAGCACCCATTCCAGGATGTTTGGTCTCACCTTTAAATACAACAGAGGAAAAAAGAAAAAAAAAAAAAAACAAACTACCAGCTCAAAGCTCTTTTAAAATTATGACAGCAGTAATAATTGCTTGCCCTTTAATAATAAGAGCTACCATTTATTGAGCATTTACTGTATGCAGGGCACTGGGCTAAGTCATCAGAAGCTTGTCTTTAGTTCTTACAACAACTATAAGAGGCAGGTACTATTTATTCCTTTCCAGGGATGAGGAAACCAAGGCTTGGAGATTTCAGGGGTGTTGCCCACAGACCTATGCAGTTAGTAGGTGGAGCTGGGATCCCAACCCACCAGTTTCTGACTCTTCTCCAGCCCATGCTTTAACCACTGCTTCTCCCAAGCAGACACCCAATTAAAGAAAGGAGGGTTTTACTGCCTTCAATTGGAATAAATGAGAACGTGATCCGAGCATAATAAACTAGAACCCAAGCTCATCATTACATTCATGAACACCTGTCACTGTCAGGTGTCCCGTAAATGCTTGTGAAATGAGGTAGCGTTTAGTTCCAGGAAATGAAACCCAGTGTCAAAATGACAGACTTCACCCTTGTGGGACTCCAGTAGGAACTCACAGATCATGTGAACAAGCAGAGCAGGGCTCCTCGGGCACGCAGCAGCCGGGGACAGTCGAGATCAACAGCATCTCCCAGCAGCACACTGAGAGCCCCTGGAACGTCCCACCCTCCCTGATGCCCGCCCTTCTCCAGCTCCTGGGCACTCAGCCCGCACCGCGCTGGGTACCGAGCTCTTAGAGAGAGGGCTGGGTTGTCTCTCTCTCAGCCCATCATCAGTCACACAAGCCTATCCACACTCTTGCGTGGATGGAGTTCAGCGCTTTCCCCCAAATCCGACAGGTCAGACATATGTAAAGTGAGAAAAAACGGGACGAAAAGAACTGTGAAATAGTTCTGCTTTTCAGATAAAGGGAAAGAGAGCAACCCATCTTCTCCCCTAGGAAAAGCCACCATCGCCGGATCCCACGCATTCTATTTATTCATTTCGCAAACATTTGCAGACATCTACCAGGTGCTGGAGGCAGGCCCTGGCCTGGAGCTGGCTGTCTCCTTTGCACCCAACTCTCAGTTCACAGTTCAGAGACCGCTTTCGTCACCCCACCCACCGACCCCTGACTGTGGGCACAGGGAGGAGCCGTCGCAGTCCGCGCTGCCAGGAGCACACTGTGAGTAGGCAGACAGGCACAACAGACAGTCACGGTTTACCACTGTAAATGGTACGGGGGCTCAGAAGGAGAGGGGTCACTGAACGGGGAGGAGAGAAGGAGGGAAGGAGATGGCAGAGGAGGAAGGGAGAGGAAGATAGCGTCAGCGGGTCTGGGCTCTCTCCGGAGCCGCGTCCGCAAATACTCCGGTCACGTTTTAATTAATTGCAAGGTTTTCTCACCGCCTCAAACCAGAGCTCTGTGATTAATTTCCGAAAGAGCCTGCCGAGTTTAATCATCGCAAACACAATGATCCCGGTAATTAGGGCCTGAGCAGCTAAAAGCAGAAAATAAAGACCCCAGAACAGGCTATGGTCCTGACTTTGGCCCTCAGCCACCGGCCGGGTCCACGACTCGGAGCGCGGGCAGCCGAGGTCGCCGGCCTTCAGGGTCCAGAGCAGTCGGCCGGCGTGCGGCCCGGGCCCGTGACACCGCGGGGGCTCGGCTCGACCCACGAGGCCCACGTGCCGCCGCAGCCACGCCAGGAAGGGCCCCAGGCCACAGTCGCAGCGCCAGGGATTGTGTCCCAGCAGGACCCCCGCCAGCCGGGGCAGAGCTTCAAATGCGTCGCCCGGCAGAGTCTCCAGCTGGTTGTGGTCGAGCTGGACCTCCTCCAGGCTGCTGAGGTTGCGGAAGAGAGCGCTGGGTAAGGCGCGCAGCCGATTGCTGCGCAGCGACACGTGGCGCAGCCTGCCGAGGCCGCGGAGCAGGCTGGCGGGGAGGGAGGCCAGGCTTGTGGAGCTCAGGGCGAGCACCTGCAGCTCGCCGAGGCCTCGGAAGGCGTCCTCAGGGAGCGCGCTCAGCCTCGGGCTCAGCGACACCTCCAGGACGCGCAGGCCAGTGAGGTTGCGGAAGGCGGCGGCCGGCAGGGTGCGCAGCTGGGTGCTTTTCAGCCTCAGCTCCCGCAGGCCGCCTATCTCCCCGAAGAGCACCTTGGGGAGTTCCTCCAGCGGGTTCTCAGACAGGGTCAGGAAGGTCAGATTGTGCGAATGAAGAAAGAGGGCGGAGGGCAGGAACTCGAGGCGGTTTTCGGAAAGGGTCAAGGAGCTCAGGCTTCGCAGCCGATCGAAAGCTCCGGGGACGATGGAACGGAGGTGATTGGTGTGGAGCTGCAGCTCCGTCAGGGCGCGCAGGCTGTCCAACAGCCCCGACCCCAGAGAGGCCAGCCGGTTTGAGTGGAGCAGAAGCTTCTGAAGCTTAACCTGGACCCCAAAAAACCCCTCGGGCAGGTGGGTCAAATTGTTTCCCGATAAATCCAACAATTTAAGGTTCCCCAGGTGTGCGAAGAGGCTAGCAGGCAGGAAAGCGAGTTGGTTTTGGTTCAGAAAGAGCTCCTGCAGGTGAACCAGTTTCTGAAACAGGTTTTGGTCAAGGCTCTTTAGTTCATTGCCGTCCAGAAACAACTGTTTCAGGAGCACCAGGTTATCCAACAGTGCGCTTGGGAGATGAGTGATCTTGTTGCGCGATAACCTCAGGGTTTTAAGTTTTATAGTGTCGTTGAACGTGCCCGGGGCAATGGCGGAAACGTGGCTGTCGGACAGCAACAGGCGCTGCAGGACGGTCATGCCACTGAAGCTGTTGTTCTGCAAGGTGCCGCGGCCCATTTGGAAGAGCAAGATGTGCGTGAGGTTGGTGGGCAGGCCGAGCGCGGCGATGCCGGCCACCGTGCCGCGCGAGCACTGCGCGGAGTCGCGGAAGGAGCACCTGCAGGTGGGTGGGCAGGAAAAGGGCTGCGCGCGCAGGAGCCAGAGCGCTGCGCATAGCAGAGCGCTCCTCAGCATGTCTGAAACGGCGTCCGCGGCAGATCTGTGGGCTACAAGCAAAAGGGCAAACGCTCGTAATCCTGCATGATCCTTTCACCCGGATTATCACTGACTTTAAATGTTACCCGGATCCACGCTACGTCTCCCTCTTAGCAGTGCTGATTTTTCCTGGGTGGTGAAAAGACATTCATTTTGCACTCCGAGGTCTCATCCTCTTGTTTCACTGATTTTCCACTCTTCATTCAAATCGGTAAAATTAAAGCATTTGCAAGCTATGGAAAAGGTAATAATACCTTTAAATCTTTACATAGCAAGAACTAAAGTAATCTTTCTCACAATCAAGCTTGGAGGTATCACAGAGCAGTGCCCATTGTGAAAATAACCCTGCTCTTGACTTTATTATTATTAATTTTTTGGATTCACCTTAAAAATTTTCTTTAATTATTTATAATTTAGCCAGGGGTGCCTATGACCTACAGCCCTGAAGGGAACAGCAAAGTCTGTTAAAACAGCAGCAACCACTGCCTGATTCTTTTAATCACTATCACACTGTATCTGCAGTGCCTTCTTACTCCACTAACACAGGAACGGCTCAAAATAATGAATAGTCTCAGCTACACTGAGACAAGTAGGTTAACAGTACTTCATCACGTTATGCCACACACTGGTCTCAGCACTGTATTTAAATTAATGCATTTACTCCTTACAGTAACCCTGTGAAAGTGAAAGTCACTCAGTCATGTCTGACTCTTTGCCACCGTAGCAGGCCAGGCTCCCCTGTGCATGGAATTCTCCCAGCAAGAATACTGGAGTGGATAGCCGGTCCCTTCTCCAGGGGATCTTCCCGACCCAGGGCTCCAACACAGATCTCCCGCATTGCAGGCGGACTCACTGCAGTCTGAGCCATGTGAGTTGGGTTATCCGCAATTAAAGGATGATGCAACTGAAGGCACAGAAAGGGTAAGTAACTTAACCAGGGTCACAGAGCTAGAATTTGAAAGTATTTCTGATTGTGCCATAAATAAGGAACTATTACTTCTAACATGCTAAATTAAAAATTAGTACTCAAGGCACTGAATTATCCGTGAAATACACACAATAATACTAATCTGCCAAAACAATGTTTCCCACGTGTAATTTCAAATAAACTGCATCTTGTACTAAATTTCACTTATTTGCACAGACTAGCCAAGCCGTCCAGTTACCCACACTTAATTTTTAGAATATTTGGCCTTACCTGAAATGGTGCTGCACCCCAAAGCAACTGAATGGTTTAGAGCTTTGCATGTGATTTGGCACTTTCCAAAGGAAGAGAGGAGTATCTTTGCATCCTGAAGATAAAGACTTTCCCAGAACAAAAGTCATGGTAAGAGCCCTATCGCAGAGGGCATATTCTGGTTTTTTAATGACAAATAAATGACAACTATCTTCAAACTTGGAAAGAGACTGTATGTAACCCAAGTCCTGCTGCCAAAGCCGAAAGATGAGCAGGAGGGGTGCAGTTTCTTCATAAATGGCACAGTATGACCTGGTGATGTGTGTCTAGTGTCACACAGAAGAATCATTGCAGCAGCCATATATCCCTGGTTGGTCTACACTTCCTTGGGACGTTCCTTTATCTGCTACTTCACTACAAGTCTACTCAGGTTCCCCTCTGCCCCTTTTAAGAACAATAAGGTTAAGGACACTCTCAAGTGCTCCACTCATTTTTTAAAAGTATTTTCAAGTATGTTCCCTAATGGCCTTGCTGGGTTGAGGGTGTCCACATGTTCAACTGAACATAGGAATGTCCAACTGCTTTGCAAAGTAGTTGTACCAATATATGTTGTCACGTACCATGTATGACAGGTCCTGTACTTCATCTCTGCCAATGCCTTGACATTTTTTTTTTTAACTTTAATTTTTGCCATTCATATGAAAGAGTTGTGTGGTTTTAGTTTTTCATTTTCCTACTGAACAACGAACTTGAGCATTTTTCACATTTTTAAGGGCCAATCTTCTGAGAAATTTGGGTTCTTCTGACCATTTTTCTATATGGAAAGATATGTCTTTTAAAAAGTAAATTGTAGGCATTCTTTATATATTGTGAATATTAATCCTTTGTGGATTATAAGTGTTTGTTGCAGATATCTTCATCTAATATGTGCTTTGCCTTTTCACCTCCTTTATGTCTTTTACTGAACAGAAGCCTTAATATAGGCAGTTATTAATATTTATGATTTGTTTTTTGTGTCTATCAAAATAATTCCTCTTCTCGCAAACCAAAAAACTTCTCCTATAATAACTCACTACACTTTAGAATATTGTCCTTTGCATTTAGGTCTTTATTGCACCTAGAATTGATTTTTGTGTATGATGTAAGAACAATGTTTTTTCCAATAGATGAGTTGTTCTCTATATATATCCTTTCTTCCCTCAGAGCTACAATGTCAGCACTGTCACAGATCACCATGGATGAATGTGTGGTCTGTGTTCTTGGCTACTTGATAATCCCTGTGCCAACACCACACTGAAATATAAAGCCTGAAAATATCCAGCATTTTATCAAGTGTGAAGTAGTAGACATTCTCATACATTGGTGGGAATATAAATAGTAGCAAACTTTGGGAAGGGAAACTTAATTGTATCAGCCAAATTTTAAATATACATATTCTTTGTCCAGTAGTTCCATTACTAAAAATACACACTATGGAAATGCTCATTAAGACATCTACACAAAAATTTATTTGCAGGATTGTAATAGAAAAAAGGAGATCCAACCAATCCATCCTAAAGGAGCTTAGTCCTGGGTTCATTGGAAGGACTGATGCTGAAGCTGAAACTCCAATACTTTGGCCACCTCATGCAAAGAGTTGATTCATTGGAAAAGACCCTGATGCTGGGAGGGATTGGGGGCAGAGGACAACAGAGGATAAGATGGCTGGATGGCATCACCGACTCGATGGACTTGAGTTTGGGTAAACTCCAGGAGTTCGTGATGGACAGGGAGGCCTGGCGATTCATTGGGTCACAAAGAGTCGGACACGACTGAGTGACTGAACTGAACTGAATAGGAAAAAAAAAAAGCCTAAATGGCCATCAATAGGGAAGTAGTCATTTAAATTATAGTACATCCATGCAATAGGATGCCTTGCAGACTTTGAACAGATTTGAGCTGCAACTACTGATATAACTTTCTAAAATACACTGAATGACATAAAACAAGGGCTGTGTAGCATGTAACAATGGGGTTCTACACAAATGTGTAGGATTTTTAAAAACATGAGCATATATATATTTTTTCTAGAATACACCCAAGAAACTTTAGTATTCACCCTTTGAGAGAAACTAGGGAAAAGGCGACTTCCTTACATACCTGTGAGGTTGAAATTTTATCAAATGTGCTTAATGTCACTGTTAAAATTTTTTTAGTGCAAATATAATTTGGAAGGGAAAATGGCATTATTTAAGAAAAAAAGGAAAGAACATAGGTATTTTAAGATACTGGGAAAAGCCAGCGGCTGAAATGCAAAAGAATAAACATTAACTTCTGGAATTATTGACTGGAGTGGTGCTACAGAAATGGTTTTTCTTTTATCCTGGTTGGGAAAAAAAAAAGTCCCCCAAACCGACACTGGCAGGTGTAACAGAAAAGGAACTGAAATCTATTCAGCCTTTGATGTAGCCAAATGCAGGCAAAGCCCATTAAATGCTAAACTGACTGAAATTACCTTCTAAGGCATATAGTCCTAAACCACAGGGAAAGCCACTCCCTATGCCAGGTGTTGTGGGAGGCCTGTCTTCCCACTCAAATCAAGGGAAGCAACTCCAGAGCTCAAACCAGCTCCCCAGCAGGAAGTCTGTCATGCACATACATGGCCATGCCAAGTAAGAGGCCCCTTGCCCATCAAATGCCAGGATCCAGCCCTGGAAGAGGTGCTGTGGATCAAAGTACAGCTTCGAGTCAAACTCAGGAGAAGCTTCCTTGGCCTATTGCCCCAGGAAGATTTCCAAGAATTATCTCCAAGTTTTATTTTGAAGAGAGGACATTACAATCACCCAAGGAGGGAACACGGGGCACAGAAGTTGCAGACAGTAGAGGAACACTGAGTTCATTCAATGGACAAACTGATGAGCTACTGAGAACTTTGAGCACTGAAGTAATGACACCAGTGTTTCCAGTCCTTTGGATTTTGAATCCATGAAACAAGTCAGGAACCTGCTGTCCTAAGTGGCAGCTTCTGGATCAAAGTCACAGAACCCTGGCTTACAGGGTTTGGCCATTCAAAAGCAGGTTATCCACTGGAATGAGATATGCTTTTCTTCCTCCATGGAGGGGAAGATTCCAAGGCCAGGGCACTGCAGGGATCTCTCTGTGCTTGGAGAGTAACCACAACCCCAACTTGGCATGGGGACAATCTCATTCAAACTCCTAGGACTCCCTCTGTCCTCTCCTGCAGTATACACGTGGAATTGATGGAGGGGGAAGAGGATGGAGAGACAAGCACAACTGTACTACCACCAGCAGGCTGTGGTGCAAGGGACAGGATCAACCCACACTGAAGGGAAGGAACTTGGGCTCAAACTAGGTCTTAAACCATATAACCATCCACACAGCTCACAGCAGACACAGAGCTCCTGCAGAACCTATGATACAAGGAAAGCCCTCCCACCCAAACAGAAGGCCAGGTACAGTCTGCCCTCTCTGGGATTCCTATGGTCAGTAGTTAGTTCCAAGTTTTCCCACTCCATGGAGTGCTCTTTTCACATTCATGGGTGCCACTTCACCTCAAGTGTACCATGGCTTACATGGCATTAGCTTTTAGTTTGATCTTCCTAACTATTAATAAATTCTGAGTCCCTAGTCTTCTATTTCACCATTCCCCTCAGATCTCCTGATACTAACATTTGGCTCTACAATGCATCTGACTGATGGGTTACCATGGGCTGGTCACAGACATGTGACATGTAAAGCTGCATTGTTTTCTTGAAAAATTCAAAGTTAAAAAAAAGAAAAAGGAGAAATATTAAGCAGGAAAATAAATCCAGAGTGGGCAGTATTCATGTAACTGAAGAACAAACAGATGTATATAAAGACACAGAAAAAAAGAAATGTTATATCATTCATTTAAATCTTTATTTTGATCAGCTTCAATCAAAAAAAAAATTCATAAGGTTATTTACAGTGCTGAATGTACAATTTGAATGTATGCCTTTTTGACATCAGGGTACCATTCTTGAGCAGCAATACAATTTTAAAAATATAAAGATGCAGTATCATTTCTGATATAAAGTTACTTAAAAAAATCCAAAGTCTTAGGGAATTCACAAATCATAACAGAAAGTAACTATTAATTTAATGTGCACATAATTACCAAATCTTAATGCATTAAAAATATGTGTAAATGCCCACAGACTGTACAAAAATTAACATTTTGTTAAAAGTTCCCAACCACCTCCCACCACAAATATACAAAAGTCTATTTTCAGATATGTCAAAACTGCATGCGTGAAATCTTAGAATGTTTTCTAAAGCTGGAATTCTGCTCTTCTCTGGACACTGCCATTTTGGGAACAGAGTACATAAATGGTGATATAATTTTCCATGCCTTTGAAACTGTGCAGTTACTTTCTTAAACATGGGAAACAAAATAAATAGTAAAAACTGCGACAGTTTTATTTAAATGCAAGTAGAATTTGGAAAGCTTTCCAATGTAGGGATTACAAAACTAATATAAAAAGTTTTTATTTTATTGTTGGCTTAGCCACTTTTTATTCAAGCATTATCTGCAGCATCGCTTTACAGCAGTTGGTGCTAAAAGTTACAAAACATATAGTTACCACTATTTATATTTGAGGGAGGGGAAAAAAAAAACTTTAAACAACCCTGAGGGAGACACACATTAAAAATCTTGTTATTTATTTAAAAAGTTAAAAAGTTACATATTATTTAACAATTACTTTTCTGGACATTTCTGTCCTTTAAGTATATGCATAAATAAAATTTAAATCAGCAATATTTATTAATCTTAATACATCAAAATAATATATGTACAGATTTTAAAATTTAGATCTGTATACACTCAAATAATTTAATGTGAAATTCAGAATCAAAATTACTATGTAATGGTGACCTACAGAGAGAGGAGGACTCTATCTATGGCACTGAGCAGGACCCGCACCTGGACTCACAGACATTCTTCAAATCACATTCTGGAAGCCATCCAATAACCACCTGATCTACCCACCCTGTCTATATTCAAATCTAACCTCCTACAAATGCTTTGTCTACCTACCTAAAAACCTCATTCCTCTGAAAACAATATGGGAAGATGTGATATAAAACCCTTATAAAATCTAAAAGTTAAAAAAGGGGGGAGGGTGTCAAAAATATAGCTCTTTTATGATCATGCTCTTAAGGATGTTAAATACAATCTAATAACTGGATTTTAAGCTGCTACTTAGCAATTAATTATATGCTTCAGTATTTAAATCAAAGGATACACTCATATGTATTGAAAGTGAATTAAATGTGGAAATTATAAAATGATTAAAAGAGTAACTATAGAAAAAAGTGCTAATTCACAGCTCAAGAGGTCTAAGATGCATAGCTTCATAGAATCATTCATGGAACAACTGTTCTTATCATCTAATGTGTATTAACATAGTATCATACTTTTTGATGGAAAACTTCGATTATATTTTTGTAAGAATCATCAGTGGCCATAGCAGTAACAGTGATCCTGAGTGTAACTTACATTTTTCTACAGTTACCAAACATCATCAGGTCTCTGCAGCATAAAAAATGAGAACCATGTGGTTCTACCGTTCTGGGTAACATGTGATCAAATTGGTAAATATGTATCAGGAAGATAATGATCAGCTAGAAGCAGAAAGCACAAGCATGCTACTGGTCAAGGAAGAACAGAGGATAAGATCATACAGTCTTAGTAGTTTAGTAGCTACTTTACAGCAGTATCAGTTTTCCTGTTTATCAGAACTCGGCTTTGCCAAACTACTGGATCTTACCTATAAAGACATTTTTAAATCACCTTAATTTTGTTTAGAATTTAAACGCTAACCAGGAAAAACAGAAAGGTGAAAAACATGTTCCACATTTCTTTTGGCTCAATGAATGTTTTTTTTTTTTTTTAACTTCATTTTTTTTCTCCCAGAAATTTCCACAACCCAATATGTTCATTTGCAAACACTCAATCCAAAATAGGTACGCTCTGACCTGTGGCGCCACCTAATGGCATAAAACAAACTCACCAGGTTCATGCTGGTTTGAAAAAAAGCAGTCATTCAAAGCCGCTCATTTTATAAGCCTCATTATTGACAGGAGAGACCTACATCAAACCTTTAAAATTTTAAGAGGGAAAATTCTAACTCCAAAACTAAAACACAAAAAACCAAAAGACAATTATCCTATGTCTTTAGGTAATAAGAGACGTAAATGAAAATAAAAAGGCATTTAAAATAATATAAAACCTGAGAGGGGGTAAAAAACAGGTATGAAGGGATATTAGAAAGACAGATCTACATCTACTGCCAAAAGAAATAAGCTTTCTTCCTACTGAAAAATATTTAAACATATAACTAAAGCAAATGACACTACTGACACCAGACGTAGCCCAAGATGCACTTAATAGCTTTGAGGGACATCTCAAGAAGGCAGTGAAGCACCTTGCTGATAGGAAAATAAAACCCAGGCAGTCTGTACAGAAAATATACAACCATAAATGGAAATTACCTGAGTTGTTCTATAAGCAACACCCTAAACTCACTCCTAACTCTAGGCTATCAAAGGGAACTGGTGTATGTATACAAAGTTTTCTTTGGGAGAAATACTGAAATCAAATGAAAACAGGCTTTTTACCTATTTTCATTGGAGGCTAATTAACACCCATTTTATTTATCAATCACAAATTTAGGGACTGTATATAAATGATGATTTTTTCTAAAAAGGGGGCTGTGAAAATAAAGGCATAAACTAATAAGTCTTAGAAAATAATATCTAAACACCTTTCAGATACCAACTTTCTTCTCTACCCTATAGAGTATCACTGGAGGGTAACAAGGAAGCAAGTTCTGGAAATATAATATTTAGAGTTACTGAATGAAGGTATAGGACTTTATAGATAATTATTTAGCTGGCAGGCCAATTTCTTTTTGTTTTTGTTTAAAAAAAAAAGCTCTCAATCAGCTACTCTATTGGAAGGGGTACAAACTGAAAGGGTGCCATTCTGACACACAGGATCAGATAAAGTCCTACATTTACACTCTCCTCAATACTGCTACTAGATTACCACTGAGACCGATTCACTGCTAGGTTATGGTGATGATCTGACATGACCCATTGTCCTTTACTAAAGCTTTAGCTTCTGTGGTTGTTTGAGGTTTTGGTGGCCATTCCGGGTCAACCAAGAGCTCCTGAGCCAGATACATGTACTTGGCCTTTGGCATCTTCTTCCTACAGTTCAGGGCCCAAGACAAGCAGCATTTCTCCCACCAATCCAGCGACTCCTAAGAACATAAGCAAAAAAAAGGTACACCCAGTAAATTAAGAGCTGCTGTTTTTAACAATTTTGTTAAAGCATAGTTCATCAGCACAGAAAAATAAGAGGAAATGACTTCTGAGCACAAGAAATCATGAAAAAAAAAAATGCTTCAAAAAGTCAGCTTTCAATTAATTAGGAACATTATTTTTTTTAAGAGTATAGTTTTAAAATTATCTATGTAATTTACTTCATTTTATTTAGTTCTATGTTCCTATCTCCTCTTGTATGCATACACATTTAAAAAATAACTTGTATACCTGGAGGCTATGATTCCATTACATAAAACATCTAATGTATTGAGAATAACTTTAAACTATTCAGAAAGAGAAAAAACTGTTAATATTATATGAAAGCCCCAACTATCTTTTGGTGCTATTGCTTCTAGCAACTTAACCACCTGATCATTTTTGGAAGAAAATGGTGTAAAGATACCACTGCTACTGTTAGTATCAGCTTTCAAAGTATTATTTAAATATTGTTAGGTCAAAATCAGAGCTTAGATCATGTTTAATGTCTATCACTTCTTTTAAAACCACATTCTCATTAACATAAAAAAACAAATTTATTTTATAACGATGGTTTCCCCTTGGTGCTCCACAACTGGAAAGAGAGGTATAAAGCAAGTACTATTTCTTAGTAATATTTCACTATAAAAAGCTCTGCTGTCACAGAAATCCTTCTGATCAATCCTAATGTTTTCACTGAATGTGATCTTAGATAGTTCTTGGAGAACAAGAAAGCAGAGTTCCTGGTTACTGTACAAAAAATGTAAATTCAATACAGGTCCTAAGAATTTGCCTTAACTGAAACTGGAAATAAAACCAAATGACTATACTGAGATCTGTAGTTACTTTCATCTCTGAAGAACAGTCAATCCTTAAATTACTTTGACTGTTTCTTCTACAAAGAAAATTGAAACCCTAGGTTGTTTTGTTTTGCCATCAACATATAACCCAGGCTTCAACCAGGTGTAATCTCAACTGCAGTAAAGATGACCCTTGAGCAACATGGGTTTGAACCTGCACAGGTCCACTTACACGTGGATTTTTTTCAGTAAACAGTACAATACCACATGATCCATGATTGGGTGAATCTGAAGGTACGGAGGGACCCCATTATCTGAGGGTTCTTAATTATAAATTATATAAATCTTGGCAGATTTTTGGCTGCAGGGAGGGTCAGCGATCCTAATCCTTGCCATATTCAAGGATCACCTGTAATCTCACAGAATGGAAACACAACGTAACTGACAAAGACATTCTAATGTTAACTCTCAAAACACCTTCATGATGGAGAAAGACAAATTTGATGTAACACAGATCCTGAAACATAGGTTTCTCACTTGGCCAATGGAGAACAGCAAAAATACTTTAAAATGAAAACCTTTTTAAAATTTCTTCATACTTTTACTCGGTAGGTCTCCAGGACCTACTACTCTCTCTCTCCCTTCAAAACTGGGGATGGGCACGCGGCACAGCGCGTGCAGGAACGTAAGACACCACGAAAGAAGTGAACGCCGCTCAGTTGTGTCTGGCTCTTTGCAACCCCATGAAATGTACAGACACCATAACGACGTGCTTTTAAAGGCCTTCTAGTTTACTCTTGTTGACAAAACACAGTAAGCTGCACCATTACCAAGCGTTTAAAGGCAAAAACTGTGACCTGTCACAAGTAAGCTATACTGAATTAGTGGTGGGGTGGGTGAGTGGGGATACAGATTTGAGGGTTATTTATCTAGTAGCCTCTATATAATAGCTAAAAAGTTATTATCACCTTAAAGGAAATCCACAGGAGAACATCTGCCTTAGAATACAGAAGAGACTAGACAGAGGATTCTTCAGGTGATCAAAGAATAATTCCTTTCCAGTACAGGCACATGCACGACATACCTTAATATTTAATCTAAAATTATGGTTCACCACTTGGACCTATCTTTTCCCCAAGATTTGTTCAAATTCTTCAATCTAACTACAGAAAAAAAAAATCACTGTTCCTAAATCAATGTGAAAGCTGTCACTTTTTACTTTATAGCAAATGACATGGTTAAAGGGCGAATGGTGAAGGAAGGTGACTTTAAAAAAAAGAAGAGAGGGGGACCAGAAACATATAGGCATTGTTGCCCAGATGAGCCAGCTAGGCTGAAAGCAATGCATAACAGGCTGAATTAATAAAGTCACAGTCAGGTGTATTCAAATATAAGATACACACACACACACAAATTAAATTAAATCCATCATTCCCCACCAGTAAAGAAAGGCAAGCAATAACATTTTAAACAAATTCCATTGCAAACAGAATCACAACTGCATAGTATTCTTTTTAAAGTGTATGTTTTTTTAAAAAAATCCCCATGTCCCTATTAAAAGCAGCATACACTTGTTATAATAAATTAAGTCCCATGGAACACTAGGGATCCCCCCTCCCCATTAGATTCATATTTTGTTCTTGAACCTTCACCTCCCCTGAACATTATACACAAAAATACACCATAAGCAAGCACAGACTTGTTAGTTTACAAACACAAGCATACCACAAACATCCTCAAACAATGGAATTCATTGGTAGAGAAAATAAAAGGTGCTACAGGCATGCCAAAATGAGAACTAAATCAAGGGAGAGACGACGGTGGCAAGAGGACAAAGGCAAGCACTGTGCAAGGACAGGGAAGAGCTGCATCACGGGGCTAAGAGTGTGCACCAGGCCCCCCTAAACATCAAGGCCAAGTCCCTGAAGCAGAACACAGGAGCCCCAGTAACAGGATCCTGTGACTTGCTGCTGAAAGGAATGGTTAAATAACCAAGTGTATCCCTGAGAGAAATGGAAAATAGCTACTGCAGCCCAGCAGAGAAACCACAAAGAACTTTCAAAAAGTTAAAATTCTTCTGCTTTTTAGAAGACCAGTCCAAGCTGTTCATTACAGAACCCCAATGGTTACTCCTAGCAGTGTCTTTTAGGAAATGTTTTCAGGGGTAGAAAGTAAAATATAAAGCTATGCTACAGGGAAAATGTTGTAATGGTACTGTGGTATTCATATAAGTCTTTTTTCATACCAATCCTGAATATAAAACAAAGACAATCAGAATTAACATTCTATCTAAATAAGCTTGAATAATATCCTAAGTGGCATAAAGACATCTGGATTTTTTTCCCTCTAAAAGGAAAACAAAATCAGGACAAATTCTCAGGCATATCAAAATACCTGATATTAATGACTTTAGTTTTACATCCAACACTAAGCAGCCTCGGTTTAACAGACACAGGATACACACAAACGCTTCTTTAAAAGAGAACATGCAGCACAGATCTCAAACACAGGGAAAAGTTGCATAGTAAGCCACAGGTGATGGGGTCCTCCACTGAACACTCCTCATTCAGCAGATGAAGGGTGGAGCTCAGGCATTTTGTGAATGTCCTTGCTTGAAAATCACTGCCATTTCAACAATCTTTTTTCCTTTCTCTACTTTTTCTTTTTGGTCAGAGAATAAGTATTAATATCTGGGGCCACTAAAGATCATTGTAGGAAAAAAAATAGTTACATAAAAGTTTTAACTTTGATTATTTACAAATGGTTTATTTAACCATTTGATTCAATTTGATTCAATGGACATTTACTGAGGCCACTGAGCGTTAATAAGAAAAAAACTTATTAATATTTTATTAATAATAAAAAATATGGGAAATAAATGACTATTATATAAAAACATTACCTGTATCTAAATTAGGTTAGCTGCATAAATGTTCAGTGGGCAAAAACAAAACAAAACAAAAAAAAAAAACAACCCATATCTAAGACATCTACTATTAAATAAAATGACACCTAAAAGTTTATTTGGTTTTTCAAGAATTTTCAGGCCTCTGAAGTCTTTCCTGGACCCAGATAAAACTGAATTTGAATTCCAGTTCTAACACCATTTCCTCATCTGTGAAGACAGGGGTATCTTTAATCTCTCTATCCTAATCTCTTAGGTGATTGTAACAATTAGAGAGAATTTATACAAAGTACCTCCCAGTGTCTACCATAAAAAGTAGGTATTGAAACAGCAGCTATTGCTTGTCTCCATTTTGTCACTTGATTGTTATGTTACTTTGCATCTCTATGGCCCCATAAAGCGAGGCAGTGTGGCATACTGGAAAAGACATTCCTCTTGAAATTGGAAACCCTGGCTTCAACTCCCAGCTCTGCCACTCTCATAAACTGCATAACCATGGCATGCTGACTGAATGCTCTTTATGTATTAACCGAAGTTAGAAATACCTTAAGATTGGAAGGGGGTGTGTGTGTGTGTGTGTGTGTGTGTGTGTGTGTTTGTGTGTGGCGGGGGGTGTAATTATTCCTGACTGAATCTTACAGTAATCTGACTAACTGATCGGTCTCCAAGGGTCACAAATACGAACGGTGAGAGTCAACTACAAACGGAAGTGTTAGAAGATGAAAGCACAGCATTCTGTGCTAAGAGTTTCTAAGAACTCTCTTTACTAAAGCCAGTACTTTTAAAAATGCTTCCTTAAATCATGACCATAGATAATGAAGACCAAAATCCTTGTCTACTCAGTGATGCTCAGAACTGGTAAACATGTGGGCCTGGTGGAGCTGCCTGCTCTAGACCACTCTTCTGCCTTCACTATCCCCCACAGCACTTCAGAGGTACAGCTTCACATGAGAGGCACAGACTCCTAAAAACAATGAGGACACATACGTACTTATAAACTTTTAGAAAACAGATATAACAAATGATAGAATTTTCTGCCACTTAATTTTGATTGAAAAGTGAGGAGGGCTTTCCAATTCAAATGGTTTAAAGGAGCTTTATGATACCCACTTTTGACTTAATCAGGGTATAGTTCCTCTTCAGAATCTGCATTTCCTGTTTAGATTAATTGTCAGAGATCTCTTTGGAAAAACTAAAAACTCAACAGAAATGTTTTCCTGGGCCAAGGCTTTGACAGTACAGACATTTTATTTGAGGACTGATGGTATGACCCAGACTTAACCCTCTGAAGTAATGCAGTGAGGTAACCAGGACAGAGGAGGTCTTGCTCAGGACTTGAGTCTCTAATACAGCTCTGGTCACACTACTGGGGACAACTGAGTACTACACTGCATTGAGAAAAAGAAGTGAAAGCAGATTCCAGAATTATCACTTCATTACAAAACTATCCCTACTCATCATCGAGCATGAGAAGAGGAAATGGTGCTCTATAGGACCTCTTATAAACTGATCCTGTGATACTATGCTAGGCATCAAGCCTAATGAATTACTACAGCAAAGCTCAGAACACAGCTGCTCAGGTAAAAGAAGGCTAAAAATAAGTGAGTGACCCACGCCAGGGAATCCTCTTGAATTCGGAAAGCGTCTGTGTGGCTTGGGATGAGAGAAAGGTTTAGAACTCATGTGTATAAACTGTACCTAAAAATAGCAATGGGCAAAATGAGGGAGTGAGGCTTTATGTTGTCAAGTTCTCTGCACTCAGTAAGCTGGCTCAGTGCTGTGATTCAATGGTACTGGTTTAAAAAATAAGACTAACCTATATTTTCTGTCAAGAATTTCAACATCCTAATACCAAAAAAAAAATTGGTTCTATTCTGTTTCTCTTTCCTTTTTACCACAAAAACAGTAAAAAGTCCTAAACCATGGTTTGCATAAAAATGAGCACTCTCTCTGAAAATTTTTCTGAATGATGAGAGATTGGGGAAACCCAAAATTAAGATATAGTAACTAACAAAGAATCAGAAATAATTCCTCAAAATTTTGACTTCTGAACACTGATCCATGAAGAAACAATCTCCATTTCATAACTTTATTTACATCCATCTCATTTAGCTTCTAATGGGACTCTCTATAAAAACCAGAAACAAAATTAAAGCCAGACAGAAATGAGAAAATTAATTCTTACCAGTGAGGACAAGACCTTCGCATACTGACATGAAAGAGATCGGAATGGAAAAGAGATTTTGAAATTTCTGAAGTCCTAAAACATCTGTAACAACTGCTTGCCATGAATTTTCTAGGATGTCTTTACAAAAAAATGAAATACCAGGCACAGAGGGAAAGGTTGAGCAACACACAACAGAATACCATCCTACACATCCTACACAATGCAGAGTACACAAGTGATGTGAAGAATTGAGTAAGGCTGATTTCCAACCTGTGGTGGCTGTGTGGTGGTGAAGCGATATTCTCCTTGTTTGTCTCGACTGAACACAACTTTCCAAAGGACCATGTCAAGGAAGAAATTCTGAGAGACAGTCCAGTGAGTTAAGCATTAAAAACAACTACATCATTCTTTATTAATGCACACGTTTAAAAAAGCTCTCACAATGCAGAAACATTAGTGAAAAACATGATTTGGTTTTCACACAGAATTTCAGTTAATATTGAAAAAGGATAAAGAATACAACAGGACTTTTGTAACAAATATAAATCATAACAAAATTCTTGGTAAAATGGGGTCTCTAAATTTTCCACAAAATATGGCTTTTATATGAATCCTCAGGCCCTTCTCATATTAAAATAATGCTCTGTAATATGAATTATTTTTTGTAACAATGAATTATTTATATTTAAATATACCTATGTGAGCATGATGAAAAGTAATTCTTTTGATAGTGAGCAAGAATAAATCAATGGAGATTAGAAAGGATTCCCCAGAAATCTGTTTTTTTTAAATATTTTATCTTAAATAACATTAACATGAAAAGATAAACTATAGAAAAAGGAAAGCTTTTAATATACATTATCTTAGATGTGCTTTCCATAAAATAGCAAAAATACATTAAATTGGGCAACCTAAAAAGATTAGTACCATATTACCAGGCCACCACTATGGCCCCAATTTTAATACAAAGTCATTTTTTGGAAAGATAACAAATTAAACATAATTTCTAAGTCTAGAACTATTATCTCTAAAGTATACATATTTTCCACAAATACCTAATTTTAATTCAAAAGCTTACTCTATGAAACCCTTAACTTAAAAAAATCACAACTGGAACTTCCCTGGTGGTCCAGTGGTTAAGAATCTGTCTGCCAATGCAGAGGACACAAGTTCAGTCCCCGGTCTGAGAAGACGTAACCCATGCGCCTCAACTACTGAAGACTGCAAGTTCTAGAACCTGTGCTCTGGAGCAAGAGAAGCCATCACAATCAGAAGCAAATGCAGCACGACCAGAGAAAGCCCATGTGCAACGATAAAGACCCAGCAGAGCCACAAATAAATTTTTTTAAAAAATCACAACGGTATCTCCTTCTTCATTTGATATACTTCTACTCTAAGAGTGAATTATAACAGTAGTTCTGAGAAGAGACCAAATTTTATTAATAAGCATCAAATGAGAACTTACTATCTCCTTTTAGAAAAGCTGACCTAAAGGCAATCCTAGAGAATAACCAGATGGTATACAATGGATCAAAGAGTACTTAAGACCTCTTTCTTCTAGGGAAACTTAAAAGTAAATACCAAGGGAGAAGTTCCAGCAATTGAGTAAGTTTATAACAGTCATTATTTTATATTTTCAGTAAACTCTCTTACTATTCATGTTTACTATACTTCATGGAGACAGGCCTGTCTGTCCCTCTCCTCCCTTGAATGTGAGGCTTTACTGTACATCACAGGACTCGGGTGGTACTCTTAGCTCATGGCCTCGGTTTACCAGTTTATGGGCCACCAGAGCACCAATCTTCTCTCAATCACTAATTTTTTATTTTTAACTGCTTATTTATGATGGTACCTAAGTCATATCTCTCTTTTTTGGGGGCCACACTGCATGGCTTGCAGGATCCTAGTTCCTCGACTAGGGATCAAACCTGTGTCCTCCACAGTAAAGGCATGGAGTCCTAATCACTGGACCACTAGGGAATTCCCTCGTATCTCTTAATATGACTATTATTAGCTCATAGAAAAAGTGAGAAGGGAAGGCTAAATGAATTTAACTAGAGTGAAACAAACTCTCTGTGGATCTGCATAATGTTACCTATCCTTTTCCTGCATTACCATTAAATCACCAAAAATCACAAAGCAGCAAGGTAGCCATTTGATTATGTGAAGTGATTACTTACCTCTACTGCGATTGAAACAACGGCATTGACAAGAACGATGATGAGCATAGTTATACGCCACTGATACGGTACACACACTATCTGTAAGACAAAAGTTAATATAGTAATGTAGCTGATATAATAACATTATATCATAATTTCCAAATTTATTTAATACCTCTTATATACCAAACACTTTCACGTATACTATCTACTCAATCCTCAACAACGCCACAAGGCAGATACTACATCCACTTTTCAGATGATAAAATGTAAAGTGCAGTAACTAAATGTTTAAAATATGCATTAAACAGCTGAACTTAAAGAGACAATTCCTATTCAAATTCAAAAGCCCATACTGTACTAGATTATGAATTCTAACATGTCCCTCGTTTTTAAAAAAATCCTATCTTTAAACAATGAAGTAGACACTGATCTAACAATGAGGTAATACTCAAACTCTATACTGTTTAAAGCAAATTCATAAAAAAGAACTACCAGTTCAGTTCAGTCGCTCAGTCATGTTTGACTGTGACCCCACGGATTGCAGTACACCAGGCTTCCCTGTCCATCACCAACTCTAGGAGCTTGCTCAAACTCATGCCCACTGACTCGCTGATGCCATCCAACCATCTCACCCTCTGTCATCCCCTTCTCCTCCTGCCTTCAATCCTTCCTACCATCAGGGTCTTTTCTAAGGAGTCAGTTCTTCACATCAAGTGGCCAAAATATTGGAGCTTCAGTTTCAGTCCTTCCAATGAACATTCAGGACTGATTTGCTTTAGGATCGACTGATTCGATCTCCTTCCTGTCCTAGGGACTCTCAAGAGTCTTCTCCAACACCACAGTTCAAAAGCATCAATTCTTCAGCACTCAGCTCTCTTTATGATCCAACTCTGACATCCATACATGACTACTGGAAAAACCATAGCTTTAGACAGACCTTTCTCGGTAACCAAGTAGTATCTCTGCTTTTTAACATGCTGTCTAGGTTTGTCATAGCTTTTCTTCCAAGAAGCAAGTGTCTTTTAATTTCATGGCTGCAGTCACCATCTGCACTGACTTTGGAGCCCAAGAAAATAAAATCTCTCACTGTTTCCATCGTTTCCCTATCTATTTGCCAGGAAGTGATGGGACCAAATGCCATGATCTTCGGTTTTTGAATGCTGAGTTTTAAGCCAGCTTTTTCACTCTCCTCTTTCACTTTCATCAAGAGGCTCTTTAGTTCCTCTTCGCTTTCTCACATAAGGGTGGTGTCATCTGCATACCTGAGGTTATTGATATTTCTCCCTGCAATCTTGATTCCGGCTTGTGCTTCATCCAGCCTGGCATTTCAAATGATGTACTCTGCATGTAAGTTAAAGAAGCAGGGTGACAATATACAGCCTTGACATATTCCTTTCCTGATTGGAACCAGTCTGTTGTTCCATGTCTGGTTCTAACTGTTGCTTCTTGACCTGCATACAGATTTCTCAGCAGACAGGTAAGGTGTTATGGTATTCCCATCTCTTTAAGAATTTTCCACAGTTTGTTGTGATCCACAGTCTAAGGCTTTGGTGTTGTCAATAAAGCACAAGTAGATGTTTTTCTGGAATTCTCTTGCTTTTTCTATGCTCCAACAGAATTTGGCAATTTGACCTCTGGTTCCTCTGCCTTTTCTAAATCCAGCTTGAACATCTGGAAGTTCTTGTTTCATGTACTGTTGAAGCCTGGCTTGGAGAATTTTGAGCATTACTTTACTGGCATGTGAGATGAATGCAATTATGCGGTAGTTTGAACATTCTTTGGCATTGCCTTTCTTTGGGACTGGAATGAAAATTGATCTTTTCCAGTCCTGTGGCCACTGCTGAGTTTTCCAAATTTGCTGGCATATTGACTGCAGCACTTTCACAGTATCATCTTTTAAGGTCTGAAATAGCTCAACTGGAATTCCATCACCTCCACTAGCTTTGTTTATAGTGATACTTCCTGAGACCCACCTGACATCACATTCCAGGATGTTGGTTGTAGGTGAATGATCACACCATTGTGGTTATCTTGGTCATCAAGATCTTTTTTGTATAGTTCTTCTGTGTGTTCTTGCCACCTCTTCTTAATCTCTTCTGCTTCTGTTAGGTCCATACCATTTCTGTCCTTTATTAGCCCATCTTTGCATGAAATGTTCCCTGGGTATCTCTAATTTTCTTGAAGAGATCTCTAGTCTTTTCCATTCTATTGCTTTCCTCTGTTTCTTTGCATGGATTGATGAGGAAGGCTTCCTTATCTCTCCTTGCTATTGTTTGGAATTCTGCATTCAGATAGACTTATCTTTCCTTTTGTCTTTTGCCTTTCACTTCTCTTCTTTTCTCAGCTATTTGTAAGGCCTTCAGACAACTGTTTTGCCTTTTTGCATTTCTTTTTCTTGGGGATGGTTTTGACCACTGCCTCCTGTACAGTGGCACGAAGTTTTTCAGGCAGTCTATCAGATCTAATCCCTTGAATCTATTTGTCACTTCCACTGTATAATTGTAAGGAATTTGATTTAGGTCATACCTGAATGATCTAGTGGTTTTCCCTACTTTCTTCAATTTAGGTTTGAATTTGGCAATAAGGAGTTCATGACCTGAACCGCAGTCAGCTCCCCCGTCTTGTTTTTGCTGACTGTATAGAGCTTCTCCATCTTTGGCTGCAAAGAATATACTCAATCTGATTTTTGGTATTGATGTCCATGTGTAGAGTTGTCGCTTGTGTTGTTGGAAGAGGGTATCTGCAATGACCAGTCTGTTCTCTTGGCAAAACTCTGTTAGCCTCTGCCCTACTTCATTTTGTACTCCAAGGCCAAACTTATCTGTTACTCCAGGTATCTCTTGACTTCCTTCTTTTGCATTCCAGTCCCCTATGATGAAAAGGACATCTTTTTTTGGTGTTAGTTCTAGAAGGTCTTGTATGTCTTCAAAGAACCATTTAACTTCAGTTTCTTCAGCATTGGCGGTTGGGGCATGGACTTGGATTATTCTGATACTAAATGGTTTGCCTTGGAAACGAACAGAGATCATTCTGTCACTTTCGAGATTGCACTAAGTACTGAATTTTGGACTCTTCTGTTGACTATGAAGGCTACTCTAGTTCTTCTAAGGGATTCTTGCCCACAGTAGTAGATATAATGGTCAAATGAATTAAATTCACCCATTCCGGTCCATTTTAGTTCACTGATTCCTAAAATGTCGATGTTCACTCTTGCCATCTCCTGTTTAACCACTTCCAATTTACCTTGATTCATGGACCTAACATTCCAGGTTCCTGTGCAATATTGCTCCTTTATAGCATAGGACTTTACTTCCATCACCAGTCACATCCACAACTGGACGTTGTTTTTGCCTTGGCTCCGTCTCTTCATTCTTTCTGGAGCTATTTCTCTACTCTTCTCCAGTAGCATACTGGGCACCTACTGACCTGGGGAGTTCATCTTTCAGTATCATATCTTTTTGCCTTTTCATACTGTTCATGGGGTTCTCAAGGCAAGAATACCAAAGTGTTTTGCCATTCCCTCTCCAGTGGAGCACAGTTTGTCAGTAAGACTATAAACTGCCAAATTCTCCCGAGTCCAGTAATACAATGTTTATAAAAATTCAGATTCTAGATATCCTTGCCATCCTTTGACCAAGAAATTCTACTACTGACGTTAACTTCTAAATATGTCTTTCTTAATGAAGTATGCAAGAATCTGCAAATACAGCACTGTTTATAATAGCAAAACAATGGAGACAACCTAAATATCCATTAAAGGAATTAGTTAAAATATAGAAAAGTTAATGAAATAAAGCTCATCCATAAAGTTCATATAAGTTTTATATCCAAACCTGTCACTAACATCAAGAAAAGAAAACTAAGTCTGATTTCACTCATGCAACCAAAAGCAAAAATTTCGAAGAAAATCTTAATAAACTAAATTGAGCAGATATAAAAAAGAATGCATCATGACCCAATTGGTGTTATTCTACAAATGCAGTACTGGTTCAACATCTGAATATCAGTCAACTGTAATTCACCACATTCTCCTGGGAGAAACACTATGTGATCATTTCAACAGCTGTAGAACAAGCATTAGATAAAATTAAATATTTATGTCACCAACACCATAGAAGTAAGCTTCCTCAACCTGGTAAAATGTATACCAGAAACCTACAGCCCTTAATATATCCAATGGTGAAATACTAGAAACGCTCCCCATAGAGATAAGGACATTACTATCACACCAACATTCATGTTGTTAACAGACATGAAAAATACACAGAAGACATAAGGATTAAAATGTGATAAAAAAAAAAAAAAAGAGTCACTATTTATAGATGATAAGTGTCTAAAACAAAATCCAAGAGAATCTAAAAATCCAAGAATAAAGTCTGACAAAGCTGATAGATGTGAGATGAATGTCCAAATAAATGCACTGATTCACCAGCATAAAAGGATCACACAATGTAATTTTAAACAGATACGTATCAGAGGAACAAACCTCGTTAATACTACAGGAATAAATCTAATAAAAACTTGTATAAAAACCTTTAGAGAAAAAGATATTCTGAAGAAGTAAGAGAGAGCCTCCCCCTCAATTTTTGATAAACCCAGTGTAATTCTAATAAAAAATCCAAAAGGGCTTTTCCTGGTACTTGACAAACACACTTAAAATTTATATGGAGGAGAAAAAGCTCAGGAATAGCCAAAAAGATCACCATAAACAACAACGTGAGGTGAGGATACGGCTCCTACCCATCCATGTATCAAAATTACTTATAAAGTCACATGACATTTTTGTACCCATTAGACAAATGTTGGCAATGATGTGGAACAAAAGCTCTCATACAGTGGTACAAACACTTTGGAAAACAACTGGGACTTTAGAAACGTAAAGAGGGCATGCTCAAAATTATACTAGAATACACTAGAAGAAAGAAACACAGTCAGTTTAGTCTCTTCCCCCAGTAACATAAGAGCAATGGAGGGGGATAAACCTTAAGCCCTAGCAATCACCCAGCACTCTCATCTGTGTAAAAATAATGTGTCATCTTCCCCTACTATCTTATTAACCACTGCAATCCCAGATCCTATCATTTTTCAGACAACCAGTAATAACTGATGTGCTTAAGCCTTACCTGAAGAACCTGGTCAATAGAGTCAACTGGATGCAACATGATGAATAATATGAAAGCATACAACATAATCACAGATACAACAAAAAAATCTGGAAAAGAAAGGAAAACAATTAAATTAGGGAGTTCAAGTAAAAAGGCATATATTAACAACTGGTATAGTGTCAATCCTAAATTTGATTTGAATACTTCTACTTAGGTGGATGAAGTATATAAAATGTGTGCTATATGATCTTTCCTAGAATATGATAGATCATACAGGCCCAAAGGATTTATTTATGTAATGTGAAAATAATCAGCATTTATAAAAAAAATAAGGGATGGACCTTTATGGACATGTATTTGTACTTATCACAGATAGCCACTTTATAAGATAATCAAGCCAATCTATAATTCACAAACAGGAGACCAGACTGTTTACGGCAAAATGAGATTATCATTTAAAACTATATGCAAAGACAATTATTGTTGATTGTAAAAATGCTGATAGCATTTATCATCAGTATTAGTTATAATCCTAAATAGAGGCATTCTAAGTTGAATGTAAGTATATTTCTATATCTATACTTACATTTCTATACTCAATATACTTAAGTGAATCCCACTTTTTCATTAATCTCCTCCATGAAACTATTTCCACAGAAAACACTAGCCAAAACCTAGGAATTGCTTGATCTGCTACTTTAAGGGTGGGCTAATCCTGTGGCTTGCTGTTGTAGGAAGAGACGGTAAATTCCATCCATCAGCACTCTGTATCACTTTCCTAACTCAAAAACAAAAAACTCTCTGCTCATGACGCTTTTGTTAACTGTACATACATACTTTCACATGCACATAAAAGCACACCCTTATATAACAAGCTATGAGGGGGGCTCAGAGATAATCTCAGTTATATTGATAGATTCCAACTTTTTCCTCCGTTTTTCCTTGGTCTGGAATATTTATTTCTAAGTTCCTATTTGAAGTCAGCTTCAAACTCAAACTTTACTATGACCACATATAATCAAAACCTTATTGTGAAGCCTTCAGATTGAGTAAAGAAGTTTAATATCCTATTTACAGACTGTAAATGGGGGGGAGGGGTTCAATATTTCTAAATGTGGGAGACATTTGTAAATATGAAATTTGTTACTATGTCAGTTGAAAACTATAGGCCAACTGTTATTATTCTATAGAAACAATACTGTTTTATATATATATTTGTTGCTGTATATATATTAATATACATTTATTGTTCTAGCAGCTTAGGCTGAAAGTTGTGTTACCAATCATGCCATAAGTGAGGAATCATTTCACTACAAGCCTCTGACCAACAGGGTGAAAAATTTGGAACCCATTTAAGATAAAAGAAGGGGCACATAGGCAAAACACTCTCTGACATACATCACAGCAGGATCCTCTATGACCCACTTCCCAGAATATTGGAAATAAAAGCAAAAATAAACAAATGGGACCTAATTAACCTTAAAAGCTTCTGCACATCAAAGGAAACTATTAGCAAGGTGAAAAGACAGCCTTCAGAATGGGAGAAGATAATAGCAAATGAAGCAACTGACAAACAACTAATCCCGAGAATATACAAGCAACTCCTACAGCTCAACTCCAGAAAAATAAATGACCCAATCAAAAAATGGGCCAAAGAACTAAACAGACATTTCTCCAAAGAAGACATAAAGATGGCTAACAAACACATGAAAAGATGCTCAACATCACTCATTATCAGAGAAATGCAAATCAAAACCACTATGAGGTACCATTTCACACCAGTCAGAATGGCTGCGATCCAAAAGTCTACAAGCAATAAATGCTGGAGAGGGTGTGGAGAAAAGGGAACCCTCTTACACTGTTGGTGGGAATGCAAACTAGTACAGCCACTATGGAGAACAGTGTGGAGATTCCTTAAAAAACTGGAAATAGAACTGCTTTATGATCCAGCAATCCCACTGCTGGGCATACACACTGAGGAAACCAGAAGGGAAAGAGACACGTGTACCCCAATGTTCATCGCAGCACTGTTTCTAATAGCCAGGACATGGAAGCAACCTAGATGTCCATCAGCAGATGAATGGATAAGAAAGCTATGGTACATACACAATGGAGTATTACTCAGCCATTAAAAAGAATACATTTGAATCATTTCTAATGAGGTGGATGAAACTGGAGCCTATTATACAGAGTGAAGTAAGCCAGAAAGAAAAACACCAATACAGTATACTAACGCATATATATGGAATTTAGAAAGATGGTAACAGTAACCCTGTGTACAAGACAGCAAAAGAGACACTGATGTATATAACAGTCTTATGGACTCTGTGGGAGAGGGAGAAGGTGGGAAGATTTGGGAGAATGGCATTGAAACATGTAAAATATCATGTATGAAACGAGTCGCCAGTCCAGGTTCGATGCACGATACTGGATGCTTGGGGCTGGTGCACTGGGACGACCCAGAGGGATGGTATGGGGAGGGAGGAGGGAGGAGGGTTCAGGATGGGGAACACATGTATACCTGTGGCAGATTCATTTTGATATTTGGCAAAACTAATACAATTATGTAAAGTTTAAAAATAAAATTAAAAAAATAATCCAAAAAAAATTAAATTAAATTAAATTTAAATAAATAAATAAATAAAAGAAGGAATTTTTTCTAGATTTTTTTTTTTTTTTTTTTTTACCAAACTTCTACTAAATTGCAAACAGGAAATTCAACATTCTATTCAATAAATGTAGCAACAAAAGTAATACATGTTACACAGCCATTCAAATATTTATATAGTTAATTAAAGAAAAAGTGTTTGGAAAGTTGCGAGCTGGGAGTACATGAACATACACAAAAACACACAAAGACTAAATCAGAAAGAGGACGGGGGGGGGGGGGGGGAGTCCAAATATAAATGCCATAGAGAGACACAGACAGAAAATGTTTTGTTTCAATGAAGTAACAACCTATACTGAATGTTTTCCAAATCCTACTGCATTTTTACAATGATAAGCAAAAACAGATTTTCAATCTAGTTCTCACACATTACCAGGAGAAAAAACAATTTTTTTTTACTCAAGCTGAAAAACTTCTTACATCTACCTCAACAATATTCTCAAATTCTCATCTGTCTTTCTCCTATAACCACTACCTTTGATCACACCTCTAAAAATCTGCCAAGATTTCCATCTGAAGGAGAAAATAAATAATTGAATCCTTCCTTTGTTTAGCCAGGGGAGAAAAAGAGGTCCCAGCCTTGGCGTCACAGAATTGTTCTTAATACCAGTTCCTTTTTTTGGAATATGGCATCAAAATAAGGCACCATAAAGGATTTCCTTCATATTTACCTTAGTAAGTAACTCAAAAACAAAAACCTATCTAGAGTAAATAGATCCAAAATACTTGTCTATGGCTCTGACATATACCTCTTGCTCCTTCTTCAAAAATACCAACCAGGATTGTCTGACTTATAACCACAAACTTCAAGTCTTTTTATTCCTAATCCTTCCTTCCTTACCCAGTTACTTGTCTTTACAAGGTCACCTTATCCTTCAGAGCCTCTAGGTATCTGCTCCAAGCAATTCAGGCAAGGAAAAACCACACAGGCCTGAACAGGAGAGACACTGGCAAGTCAGTAATAATGCCTTCAAAAACTGAAAAAGAACCTGGATTTCACAAACAGTAAATTATAGGGATCCAATTTTTTAAAGTGTAGCAAAAATTGAAGCCAGATCCCAAGAAATCACATCTAGTTAAGAGAGAGTGTTAGAACTACATCCGTGTCATCACGGTCCTTGAAATGACAGCATAGTCAAGCACGAAAATATAACTAGGCTGAACTAACATCAAAAATAGGTAACCAGACTGAAATTAGGTTTTACTTAGAATCAAACTGAACCACTAGAAGTGAGCAAAAAACTCTATAAAGCCTTACATGCCTAATATTGAGGTTAATTCTTGAAAAAAAAACCACCTCAAGATAGACTGAATATATTATACTGTTTAGATATCTAGAACAGCAAGTAGCAGACCCCAGTGAAGACCGGTTTTCTGTATTCTAGAAAAGGAAAGGCGAATGTCCACTCTAGGAAAGCCTTAACCTTTCCCCTACTCTTCTCCATCCATATTTACACTTTACATTGTATATCACTTTATAGAGTAATACTTTATTTCTGTCATTTCTTACTTTCTTCTCTACTTTTCTTTCTTTACTTACCAGTATCAACTACATTCCAAGATCAGGGGACTTCAATCACAGACAGACAGACAAGATGTGAAAATCAGCAGAGTATGTATTAATATATATTGACTTTCCTGTTTCTATTATATTTTCCAGGAGGCATGTTTTATGACAGTATGCACTTCCATGACTACTGACAGAAACGCACAAGCTGGTAACAGTAAGGACAAAGGTTTTGTGTCTGTATTTCTACTAAAATATCATTTTTAACATACATTTAAAAAAAAAGTATGGCCATCAACAATTGAGTTTATTTAAATCAATTTGAAGTTAAATGGAAATACAAAAATATTTAAGCCTTTAATTTTTTTTGAAATTTCCCATAATAATATAAAAGATGCATTTGAAAACAGGCATCTAATATCTAATAGGGTGGACTTACTTAGATCTCTAAAATGAACTTTCCTGGTGTGACTGTCTTGCTTATTACCAACTAGTTTTGCTCTTTGATAGATGTTTTAGCTGCCCTTGGGCATGCTCAGTATTTCCTTGAAATTTTAAGATCAGATCAGATCAGATCAGTCGCTCAGTCGTATCCAACTCTGTGCGACCCCATGAATCGCAGCACGCCAGGCCTCCCTGTCCATCACCAACTCCCGGAGTTCACTCAGACTCACACCCATCGAGTCAGTGATGCCATCCAGCCATCTCATCCTCTGTCGTCCCCTTCTCCTCCTGCCCCCAATCCCTCCCAGCATCAGAGTCTTTTCCAATGAGTCAACTCTTTGCATGAGGTGGCCAAAGTACTGGAGTTTCAGCTTTAGCATCATTCCTTCCAAAGAAATCCCAGGGCTGATCTCCTTCAGAATGGACTGGTTGGATCTCCTTGCAGTCCAGGGGACTCTCAAGAGTCTTCTCCAATACCACAGTTCAAAGGCATCAGTTCTTCGGCGCTCAGCCTTCTTCACAGTCCAACTCTCACATCCATACATGATCACAGGAAAAACCATAGCCTTGACTAGACAGACCGTTGTTGGCAAAGTAATGTCTCTGCTTTCGAATATGCTATCTAGGTTGGTCATAACTTTCCTTCCAAGGAGTAAGCGTCTTTTAATTTCATGGCTGCAGTCACCATCTGCAGTGATTTTGGAGCCCAGAAAAATAAAGTCTGACACTGTTTCCACTGTTTCCCATCTATTTCCCATGAAGTGATAGGACCGGATGCCATGATCTTCATTTTCTGAATGTTGAGCTTTAAGCCAACTTTTTCACTCTCCACTTTCACTTTCATCAAGAGGCTTTTTTAGTTCCTCTTCACTTTCTGCCATAATTTTAAGATACCCAACTAAATATAAAATGTATCAACCTTAAGTTTGACAAATTCATCTTATAACAACGTAACTTTAGTTATGAAGTTCTCTTAAAAAGTACAACCTTCTATGCAAGGCCTTTTGTCCCCAGTGGTTTTAATATGATTTTCAGTAATACAGTCTTCATTTGCTAGATAAGAAATATAAGGTCATTTTTTAAGGAAAAAAGTAAAAACAAATTTCAATTATTATTGGCATTTAAATTTTTGAACAGTCTTACCTGCTTAAAATATAAAGTAATAAACCTGCCCTAAGAACCAGAGGGAAGAAGTAAAAACTAAATAAGAAAACATATGTGAATATGCTTTGTAAACGCTACATGAGATGGAGATGTGCACAGTAATCCCTCCTATGAGACACCAAAAGCTGCGACCCAACACTGAGCCAACCAGAACACTGGGACTTCCTTACAGCAAGAGAATAATCACTATTCACCCCAAGATACTGCAAAAGTCTAAAGTCCTATACGAAAAAAAAAAAAAATTAACGTTGTTTGATATATTAATTACTGCAGTTTCAATTTCTTAAAACCAGCGACTTACATAAGGTGAATAATTTTTTTCCCCCCAAAACCCTAACTGTGATCAATCAAAATGCTGTCTTTTACAGCCACAGGCAAACAAGTTTTCATAGGCACAAGCCTCCATTCTACTGGCCCCTTCTGCGGCAGATGCAAAGGTGACAGAAATGGAGAACTCCAGGTGAATACTGGCTGAAACGGTGTCAAAAATGAGAAAAGAGCTGGTACTGTGCAGACCACCCAGATGGAAAGTATAATATCCACTGTTCCAAGTGAGGAGCCTCTGTTCTTGCTTCTAATTCTAACTTTCCAATGGGCTGTAAAAATAAAAGTTGGAGCCAGAGGAATAGGATGTGAAAACCAGGAATGTTTAGAACTGCTGACTTTAATTTTAAACCTAGGGTGGCAGCTATCACGAGAATAAAACTAAGACCGTAAACATCTAAATCACTAGGTTCATTCTATTTGTGAAGATCTACTTATTTTGAAAGGACAGCTTTAACTCTACTCCTGCATTACTTTTGAAGAAGGGAAGCAAGATGGAAATCACAGTAAATGCCAGACTTACAATTCTTGTAGCAAGGTTGCCTGAAGGGTTTTCCTTTTGAAAAGGCAATTGCCACTATGAGGTACTGAAAACTGGAGATAAAAAATACTGTGGTATTTTCATAATTTTCTATGTTATGTTTATCAGGATTGGTTTCATCATTCACATGTGAAGAATTCCCATCTAGGCTTCCTGTTGTATTAAAAGCACTACAACACACAAAAAAACCCTTGTATTAGTAAACACAGTATCTACGTCCCAAAGGAAACCAATTTTTCTTTCTAGTCACATTCCAGTCAATTTAAAAAAATTAGAAGAAACTTCATTAATTAATAAGCCCCTCTTATTTTTAATAAACCCTTTCCCCACTCTTTTAATTTGCGGAGTACTTCTAGCACGGGGCTTCCCCAGTGGCACTAGTGGTGAAGAATCCAGCAGCCAATGCAGAAGCAGGTTTGATCCCTGGGTTAGGAAGATCCTCTTGAGGATCAAGTGGCAACCCACTCCAATATTCTTGCCTGGAGAATTTATGGACAGAGAGCTTGGCAGGCTACAGTCCACAGGGTCCCAAAGAGTTGGACACAACTGAGTGACTGACCATGCACTTTCAGCATAGTAAAGGTAAAGAGACTTTATGTTTATCTATGTGTAATTAATTTTAAAAATGTTATAATTTGTGAACTGGAAAACATTCAGCTCATAAACAAATAAAAGATCCCCTTAATACTTTTACTCAAATTTTTTAAGTTTCAAAATGTCATTTCCCAAAGTGAGGACAGAGAAGTTAGACACATAAATACTCTGAGTTTAGAAGAGACCCTAGTAATTAATTTCACTTTTCTCATTTTACACATAAGGAAAGCAAGGCTCAGTAGCAACTTAAGAAACTGGTCCATCTGGGTCATGATTATTAGGACCTGGCCTGACCACCTTCCTACAGATAAAGTCAAATGCAATTCAAATTATTTAAATGTGTAATCAAGCTGCATGCAATTTTTACATAAATCTAAACATATTTTTACATGCATATACATTGCTGTTGTTGTTCAGTCGTTCTAAGTCATGTCTGACTCTTTGCAACCCCATACACTCTACACATTTTTTTTTAATGGATTGACCAACTTACTATGAATATGGATGTGATTCTTTATACCAAGTCTGTTGCTTGACCCAAAAGAAACCCAAAGACTGAAATCCAATGGAAATGATAATCTGAGACAAAACGGAGAAGAGAAGGGCTCCAGATATAAGACCTGAAGGTGGTCTTTGTGCCACAAGTTCCTTCCAGGCTGGATTTAAACTCACTACATTGAGAAGAAAGAGAGGAAAGGTTTGTATCTAAATTAATTTGTCATTATAAAATACATAATCAGATTCATTTAGGAACTTAGAAAAACTATTTTTCTCTAACAAATCTTTAACATGAAAAATCTCCAAAAACCAAGCCAGATGCCATACATGTTTAAGTAATCTGTAAAAGTGAACAATTTAAGCTTTTTTAAGAAATGGCTCAGGAGTACTTTTTACTCTACTAAAATTCAAAGGAAACACTAGTACAAGTAAAAAGCATACTAAATAGAAGCACATATCATCACCACCCTTATATGTTTAACTAAGAATTTATTTCTGAATCTTTAATTGTAAAGCTACAGTTAAAATAATACATATTTCTTCCTCTTAAGGAGACATTAACAAAGGTTTGGAACTATATAAACATAACAATAACATTAAAAAAAGACTTTGATCACTTATTAAGGTGGTGGCTGCCAAGTTTCTCCACCGTAATATTTCTATTTTTCTCTTTGCAATTAATAAGTAATTTGTAGAAAGATGCTAAGACTGTGTAAAAAATCCTGTTACTTATTGACTTCCATTCACTAGTTTCAGCATTCACTAAAGACTGTCAAATTCAGTGGTTCACAACCAAAGTAAGTATGACCCCTAGAGAACATTTCACAATGTCTGGAGATATTTTTGGATGTCACAAATGGGAGAGTGCTACTGGCATCGAGTGAGTAGAGGTCAGAGATACTGGTAAGCAACCTGAAACACAAAACAGTACCCCCACAACAAAAAATTATTCTAAAATGTCAATAAGACCAGGGTCTTTCCACTGTATAAGCCAATCATTCCTTCTATATTGTTAGTTAGCATTTTACTATAAGGAAGAGCTTTCCCTTCTCTCACAATTACTTATTTATTTCCAGTAATATGGACTTGTGAATTTTCATACCATTAAACAGATCATATCTCATTACCATCATTATTTATTTTGATGTTAACATCACCAATACTGAAACAAACCAACACCTTGTCTCCTTATATGATGTACTCAGGAGGACACAGCATCACTTCTTTGATATTCCTGCCAAGAATGCATAGCCTGAGTCTAATAAGAATACATCAGACAAACCCATATAACTGATTATCTTCTTTCAAAAATGTCAACATCAAGAAGTCCCCCCCCACCAAAAGGCTGAACGTAGTATTCTGAATTAAAGATGATAAAATAGATATGATAACTAAATGAAGTTTGTGAGCTTGGACTAGATCCTGGGCCAAGAGACTAGGGGGAAAAATGGGTATAAGGGTTATTTTTGGGACACATGACAAGACTTGAACACAGGTATGAATTAGGTAATACTGTATCAATGTTAAATTTCTCGGTATTTATAACTGTGTTTAGCTGGATAAGAGAATGAGTTTGGGGCAATATATACTAACGCATTCAGTGGCAAAAGGGCAGGATAATGTGAACATATTCTCAAATATTTCAGAAAAAAATGGAGAAAGAATAAAAAAAAAAATGTGGCAAAATATAAACAATCAGAAATAAAAGAACCTTACATAGAAAACAGAAAGATGTGCACTGTGTTATAATTGTTCATGTAAATTTACCAAAGTTTAATAAGCCACATCAGAATTTCCTATGCTTTAAAAACAGTAATAAAACAAAATACTTACTTGTAAATACTACTACCAAAATGATTGCCAGATCAATGAAGAGAAACTGGAAGTCTCCCAGGTTACTTAAGATCTACAGAAGGGATTTTTTTTTTAAATAGTTAGCGTTCAGGAACTATTCTTATAGTACCATTTTTATACTATTTTCCCCCTGATTTTATTAGCTTTTTCCTCCTTGGTTTTAATTTTTCTCCCCAATAATGACAACTTCAAAATAACACTTGGCCTGCTTAAAAATTAAACAAATTTGCTTTTAAATTAGTGAAACAGAAGATATTTACAATTTAATATATTAGTATAAAAGGTAGCTTCTAAAAATCCATTCAATAAAAACCTTTAAAAAGTTTTTTGGCAAAAAGAAAGCACAGACTTCTACCCATTCAACATTCTTGAAAACTAGTATCTTGAAGCTTTCTTAATATCCAACACCATCCCTCTTGATATTTTCCACATATGGTAAAAAGGGATAGTTTCACAAAGACTCCTTGGCATCTCACCAATGTTCACTCAGAGAAAAATCTAGTGAGATCACTTCAACCACAAAATCCATGGCATACCTAGGGACATCACTTGTTTACACAAGTCCTAAAAGTACAGCTGAAACATCTTCTCTCATTCTGGCCTTTTCTTATAAATGTATAGCAAAGTTAACTGCAATTCTAAAATATGTCACAGCTTGACATTTTGAAGAGTTCTGAAAAAAAAAATGTCCAATCTGTGCTAAAGGCAAAAAAAGAATATAGGTATCTTTTATTCACAAGGCTGAAGCCACAGCTGCTGGCCTTAAAGAAAATGTTGTTCCAGATTAACGAGATTTTCAATTTGCTACTCAAAATTCAGTAAACTATAGGAAAATTTATAGGTGCTAAGTTATTTAAGTTTCACAATTAATGAATATATTCAAACTGAAACATATATGCCCAATATTTTTAATTTAAATGTCTTAACACTAAGTACCATCTCTGTTGGCAATGTCAGTACTCACAGAATACAGCAGAGTAACACTGAAGTACTGTATAATGCTGTACAAAGCCATAAATTTAAACACACAGAAGGAAGTCATTAAAGCTGCACGGCCTTCCCTGTGAAAACAAATGTTGGCATGTGAATAGAAGTATTCTAAATGCCTCCTCCAAACCACAATTATATCTTGAGAGATAAATCAACATTCAAGTTACAACAATGCACTTTTTGCAAAAAAGAACTAAGCCAAAGCAGAACTAGAAGAAATGAGGAGTTAGCAATCAATCTGTTGCTAAAGCATTACAGATCAAGTACACTAACACACCATTAAAAGAAATTCATATTACTTTCTATGACCTTTTTTTCTGTATTAATAGAGCAAGATTTCTAATGTATACTACCTGATAAGGTTTGGCACACAGGAAATACTAGGAGTTTTGGAGGTAAAGGGAGATGCCACTGAAGCCTCGAGCTCTGATAAGGAAATGCCTCCATGTGCCCTCTTCAGAGCCTAATGGATTAAAGAAGAAAATTCTTTTGAGTCCTGGGTACTTGACTTAGCCAGAGAAAGAACTGTAAATCACAAAGTCTATACTTACACCACAATCATTTGCACCGTCACCGCACATCCCAACATAGTAACTAAGAAACAAAAATTATGTTAAGATTTTTATTAATTTCTTAAAATACACAACTTTTAATTTCAGATTTCCTCCAGTATGGTACTAGGAAGAGTTAACAAACTAAGATTCCCCTAGTGCTAACTAATGAATCATTTTCATTATAATGACCACAGGCATGTTACTCTGCAAATAGCACCAGCCTACAACTCAAATGACTTGGGTCACTGTTCTACTTCTATCACATGGACATCTCAATTGCCTAATCTTTAGCACAAAGGACTCAGACCAGCCTAGTCTTTAGTACTTACTTTTAAGGCTATCAGTAAAGATTTCTCCTTTGAAAACTTGAAAACATCATTACTTACTAAAACTGCAACATTACTTCTATCAAGCTGAGTAAATGAACTCTACCTCATGGATATCACCTAGAAGAGGAATGGTAGATAGGTACTTTAAATAAATAAGCACTTGTTGGTTGCTTAGTCACTAAGTCATGTCCAACTCTTCTGGGACCCCATGGACTATAGCCCACCAGGCTCCTCTGTCCATGGAATTGTCCAAGCAAGAATACTAGAGTGGGTTGCCATTTCCTCCTCCAGGGGATCTTCCCGACCCAGGGAGAGAACCTCGGTCTTCTGCTTTGGAGGCAGATTCTTTACCACTGAGCCACCAGGAAGTCTCTTTTAAAGAGGTTTACCTGTCTTAGAGTTGACACATTTATATACATGAAATATTAGTTACTTTTCTAGTTTTGAAAACAAAACTACAATTCATAAATATTAAAAAACAAAAACAGGAAAATCCCTGGAAGTTCTGTGATTAGGTTTCAGAGCTTCCACTGCAGGGAACACGGGTTGGATCCCCAGTCGGGGAACTAAGATCTTGCATGCCGTGCAGTGTGGCCAACAAAACAGAACAAAAACAAGACCCACCAATACTTACTCTACATTTTGCAATGCTTCTATTAACTGGGTCTTCTGATCAGGTGCCATACGAGCAAACACAGTGCCATGCAGCATCAACTGGAAAAAACATGAATTTCTTTAACATACTGTTTGCCATATATTCATATGAAAACATACATACCCAAATCACTAACCTTAGGAACAAGGTCTTGAAAATGCTCCAGAATCACTGAAAATGATTTTCCATTCATTGCAAAGTGATAACGAGTCACCTGAAGATCCTCTAAGTTATCATGGACCAATTTAATTGGAATAGCCTGTGTATAAGATATCCAGAACAGTATTTAGGCAGCCAGATCAAGTAAAAGAATCCTATTTTGAATATATTTGACCCAAAACTAAATTTTTGCATTTGATGTTTTATATAAAATGCTGTGTTAAACATTTATTGAATGTTAAAGAAAATTCAATTTTAAGATAATCCATCTATATTGTTTATTGTTTATTTAAAGAATAACACTTAAGGAAGTCTAAATATCAGCTTCAATTTGAAATGATCCATGAGCCAAATATTATGGACCATCTGCACCATTTACTACTACTTTTAAAATAAAATAAATACTTGAGATTCTTATAGTATAAAACTGTGCTTCTCAACTTTGGCTAAAAACATCAAAACTTAAACACTGAGATACTCCATCTGGCCCCATTCTAGTGAATCCAAGTCTCTGAGGAGAGGGCTCAGGCTTCTGTTTTTGTTAATTTTTTGTTTTGTTGAGTTTTAATGTGCCACTTTTTATTATTTCAGAATAAATTAAAACAAGCTAGCTTCAAAAAAGAAAACTCTACTTGACATTACCTCCGGGTCAATTGCTGATGAATCATTACTCTGTGTTATGGTGTCTGCATAATGCCAATTTATCTTGGCAACTTTCCCATCCTTTGGAGGTAATGCTTCAGCAATAATAACTTTATCCTGAGGTAGTATCATTCCACAGTCTCTGGCTACAGAGACGGCAGTCAACATGTTGTCACCTAATTTTCAAAACATTGAAAATACATTAACGTTAAAATGAAAATATAAATGTATTAAACAACAAGTATTTACTGAGAATCTACTACAGTCCCTATAAGTGGGCTGGGCAAAATGAAGTTAATGTATAGTCCTTACTCTTGGAATTTAAAAGTTATCTTGGAGTTAAAAGTTAATCAGGACATACATATATCAAAGGAAGCCTCAAATCAAAAGAAGATAGATACTAAATAGTCAGAACATTCTCACCCACAACTGTTAAAGTCAAATACATTCTCAACCTTTGTGAGTCATGCACTAGGGGTACCCATTCAGTGCTTGGCACAGTGCTCAATAAATATTGTTGAAATAACCAAGGAGTGACTGGTAATCTATACAAGAATATGAGCACGACATAAAGAAAAAAGTGAATTACAAAGGCAAGATTACACACACACATACACACACAAAAACAACAAAAACAAAAAAAAGCAAAGTAACAAGTATACAATCTTTATAAAACATAAAGAGAAGCAAGACAGACAACTTCTCAGTCATGAGAGGAAAGTATTAAAGACACTGGTAAAGATAAGATCAAGGGGGAAAATACAAATGTACAGGAGAAGCAGGCAAAGGTTTGGGGAGCCCACTGCTACCAGAACAGAGGTACTATTGTGTCCTCTTCCCTTAATCCCACCCACTGTTTCCAAGCATGTCTTCCTGTGACCTGACAGATCCTCTTGGGACACACCATATTCTGTCATGGCAAGACAACAAGGACAAGCGATACAGACAGAGAGAGCTTTGAAGCAAAGTCACTAGAACCAAGAATTGCTGGGACGCTAATAAATTTGGTTACTTAAGCTATCTGGTATCAGATGGACCTCAGAGTTTCTAAACATAAAAACATACACAAATCTTCTCTATAAGTCTCTTACTGAACACATAAACTTATAAAGTGAATGCCTTAAATCTGATTCTTTGCTAAGAAAGAAAACTTCAGAGCTGCCACAATTTCATACAGCTAAGAAATGGTAATTATCTAATATTATCAACAGTGTTAACACCAAGAGAATCCTTTGAATGCAGTAGTCAAGAAAGAAACCAAAAAATGGCTCTTTTCACTATTACACATTCAAACAATAATACATGTACTATTCTATATATAAAAATATAATTCTAACCAATCATTTCCCATGTATCTGGTGGCACAGTTCTAAAAATTATAGACAATCCCAAAATAAGTCAATCATATTCTTAATCCTCAAAAATCTTATATTCTAGTAGAGAAAACAAATCTACAAATAACTAACACAAGCAAAGGAAAATAACTGCTATAAGAAACATGATTAAAGAGAGATAACAAAAAAGAGCACAGCTAAATATTTATAGTATGTCCTTCACTAGTTTATTATACTTATTATAAACACATCTAAAGGATTTCCAAAGTGTATTGTGAAGTTGTCCTCTATCTTAGAAAAGTATTCAGAGCTGAAACAGGGCAACATAGGATGAAGCTACTCTATGATAAATCTAATTACTTGACTTATAAGATAATAATGCAGTATTAGATGGAATTATGTAGTAGCAAGGAGGCTTTTATAATGCACTGATCATTCCTTAATATTGGATAACGTGAACTCTAAGTATCACACTCAATTTTTTTGTGTGTCCTTTTATAAAGTCTAACCTGTGACCATGACAGTGCGAATGTTGGCTTTATGCAAATCTTGAAGTACTGCAGGGGTTTCTCGCTTTAATTTGTTCTGCATTATTATTAATCCCATAAAATCCATGTTGTTCTCAATGGCATCTCTGCAGAAAAAGAAATTTTAACGTAATGATTTAGTCAAGAGAACAAGCATTTGTTCACTTTGTTGACAATGCAATTTAAAATAGCCATCACTTATAAATTAAAAACATTTTATATGCTGAATAAATGTATAAGTTTGTGAGTTCAACCTCAAAAAATTTAAATCTGAAAAAGTAATTCCCAAGAAATACATTCTGAAATTAAATTTTGCCCTTTGAAACATGGGTATATAAAGATTCTTAGGAAATGTGTATCTTTGTAATAAGACACAGAACTCTTCCAGTACTAAGGAATATTCATCTTGTATCCTACCTACAAAATGAATGAACATAAAATATATCTATTCCTTACTGTCCTCCCACACAACATACCTTAATTTAAATGTTAAGAGAAAAGGAAAAAACTGTACCACAGGCACATTCAACAGTTATACTGAATTCACTATCAAGTCTTTGGGGAATTTTATAAAACTCTTGATCAAAATCTTAATCTTGGAAGTACGATGCAAAAACTATTAGCAGTCCAACAATGAGATCTATTCAGAACCCAGAGATGGGTCTTCTACAATGTTAATTTTCAGTAGTTATCAAGATGCTGTTCCTTCAAAGAGGTGATTATCTACTATGCACCAAGTACTACACAAGTCACTGGAAAGTCAAAGATGAAAAGCCATGATCTCTACTCTCAACTTCCCTGTAGCTCACACAGTAAAGAATCCTCCTGCAATGTAGACCTGGGTTCAATCCCTGGGTTGGGAGGATCCTCTAGAGAAGGCAATGACAACCCACTCCAGTATTCTTGCTTGGAGAATCCCCTGGACAAAGGAGCCTGGCAGGCTACAGTCCATGGGGTCACAAGGAGACAGACAGAACTGAGTGACTAACACTATTACTCTTCCTCCTCTCAAGACCCTTTTGTGGGGAAACAGACATGCAAGCAAAGAGATCACACAAAAATAATATGTGCTTCAGTACTCTAATGGAGAAGTCTGTTCAGCGATAGCAGCATTCTTAAACTAAACCTATCGAAATCCTATTACAGAAATACTCTCTTCAATGGAGAAAGCAGGGCTTGAAATTAGGGACCAAAATTTCAGACTTGGATTAACCAAGTGATTTTTCTACACAAAATTAAACTATAAGGGTGCTTAAGTAAACAGCAACTAAGTCTAAACACCTTTAAAATTATATAATTTATACAATGGGTGGTAAAGATATTAGAGAATAATTAGAAAACTTTATACAAATGATACTGCTGGAGGTAACAGGAGAAATAAGTCTTGAAACTTGAAAATGCATTTCAAAGCACAAAGCTGTGCCAATGTGAAACTACTGGGTCAAAGCTCTGTAACCATTTTCCGGTACTGGTTTCTGCCTGCAGTCGGTTTCCCAACTCTTCTATGAATGATACCAGTCATAGAAATCTTGCCCTCTAATTAATGAAGAGTACAATAATCAATTCAAGATACACAGGTTCAAGCTATAAGAAAAATGCCAAAACCTGTTCCCACAGGTAGAATGGAAACACAGAGAAGATCTTGATTGAAAGATGAGGAAGGGAAGCAGAGAGAGAGAAGAGTTGATAGGGAGGGTAGGGTATCCTGGGCAGATGGAATAGTTGGTCCAAGGCTGGAAGGTTGTCTGAAAGACAGGCTCAAGAACTAGAGGCAACTCAATTCTCAGTCTTTAAGGTCTGGGAGGAGGAGTGGCAAAAGGCAAAGCTATAAAGAAAGGCAACTCTAATGTACCCTTCGTAGGAATTAGGATACAGTATTTTACATGTGTGGCTCCTAATCACAAATATGCCTCAAACCATTTGATTACTGCTGCTTTTGTCATGCCCCTTCTTAGGCCAAATCCCCCCCAATATTCTGTTTTAATGGGTAGAATTCCTAAAGTTGCTTTTCCTTTCAGTTATTATTTAGCTATCCACTCTACTCCCTTAATTTTCATCCAGAAAAATGGAATTGCACTATAAACACTGCACTTCGCTTTTCATTTAATGAGCTCAGAATAATTAAAAGAAGTATTAATGCTTCATAATTTAACCATTATCATATTTATGATATTTACACTATTTTAACTTGAATCTTATCTAACATAGACATATTTCTTTCGGCTGAATTCCTTGGACTGTACATGCTGGGTCAAACTGCATAAGTAAATTTAGATTTTAATAGGTATTATGCAAGTTCTTTATGAATTTACAATAGTTCAGCAGCAGTATTTTTGTTAAAATTTTCTCAAGCCTTTGCTAACACTTGATATCATCAATCTTTTGAATTTTGTAAACTTTAAGAAAAAACTCTGGTTGTGGTTTAATTCTGTAGTTCCCCCAAAACTGAAGTGTCTCATCATTTTCATGTGTTCAGTGGCCACTTATATGCCCTTTTCTGATAATTATCTGAATCATTTACCCTTTTTTAAAAATTAAGTATGTGTTTCGTTGTTTCTTTCCTGATTTATATTCTTGATCAAGAACTCCTCTGAAAGGTGATGGGGAGCCATTTATTATAAGAATTCCAGGTAGAAGACTGATATTAGATTTGAATATTAAAGACCTCTCGGTGGACAGAGTGTGGTACACAGATTAGACAAAAGAAAAAGTGGAGAAAAGAGCTAAGTCCCTGAATTAGAGACAATGACAGTGGGGATGTGAAAAGAAAAGTCTATTTGATAGGCAGAATTAGCAGGAGAGCCAATAAATCTTTCCTTCTGCTTTGAAATGCTAGGTACAGCATGAAATATTCCTAACCAAAAGTGTTATTTTCAAAAGATCAGACTAGATCAGTTTTACTCTAACAGGACAATCCTTGAATGTGAAACACAGCTGTAACTGGAGGTAAATGTGATGTTGGTAATGGCCATCTGACCTTTGGCGGTGAGGGTGGAAGGTGTATTTATTGTGACTCATGATACTCTGGTCAAATGAGCACTTGGTTTCAACTACTAGGCAAAAGCAAGTACGGGTGACCCTTGAATAACATGAGTTTGAACTGTGTGGGTCCACTTACACATGGATTTTTTTTCAATAAATACTATTAGTACAAGATCCACAGTTGAATCTGCATGGCAGGTCCAGGACCCAATCCCCTATAGATACCAAGGAATAACTGTAGATCATTGGAAAATAAACTTCTGTAGAAGTATGTTTACCAAAAACATAATTATATTCCTCGAACATGCCCAACACATAGCAGGCACTCAATAAACATTTAAAAAGTAAATTAAAAATAGTTCCAGGGAGTTATACTTTTATCTCAATTGCCTAAAACATTGAATTATGCTATATATTTGCACATATCCAATAATCATTTACTTAATAAATAATAAATTGAATATAAATGATTGCACAAGACTTTCATAAACATAAATGATGCCTTACTGGAAAAACTGTAGGCAAAACCATTCATCAACGTTTACCTGCCAACATTCTGCACTTTGTGCCATGTCAGTTTTGACTCCAATTTTCTGTGTGCAAGAGCAATCACACGGAAGCCCTGTTTGGTATAATCTTCCAAAACTTTTTCAAAATCAACAGGAACTTTTAAAAAAGAGAAAATGGAGGTCATTGTTAGAACTGTGATTACCAGCTTACACAAATATCAGAATTTCACTCAAAGCCTTGTGCTTCCTTACCTGTTTCAGGCTTACAAAGACCAGCAATGACTTCTGGTGCCCCTTTCATGTAGGCATCCATCTTTCTGTCCCCGAGCACCCTGGCCACCACACACATTCGTTGCAAAGCAGAGGAGAATGGGAACTGGCGAACAATTCCTATCTCATAAACAGCCTACGGAATTTCAAAAGATGCACAAACCATTCATTATTTTTCAAAGAATTAAAATAGATATACCAGTATATTGACTATACCTCAATTAAAAAAAATTTTTTTTAAGATATACTTAGGTAATGAGTAAACATTCTTCACTTACTGGAAGTTCAAACAGCTCCTAAAAAAAAAAACAAGACAAAAAGAATAAAGTAAAAGTACAGATTAAGTCAATTAACACACTCAAGTGAAAAAAAAATTTAACTGCGTATCCTCAAAAAATTATTTGGAAAACAACACAGAATTTTTAATATTTCAAAGTCAGGTTTTAAGATTGCTTCTCTACTAGCTCCCATTTCTTAAAAAAGAAAAGTTTATTCTTGAGTATTTTAAAACACTCTGCTATTCTAGGAATATTAACGTATTAAGTTCTTAAATGAACTAAGAGGTATATATTCAAAAACTAACCTAAAAATAAAGGCTTCCACGTATTCTTTTTATTAAATCCTAGGAATACAGATGCAAACTAAAAGTCTTAACCACCATGTATCTAAATCACAAGGCTCTAAGCTGTTTGGTAAGTAGGAATGCAAGAACAGCACTGAGAATTAAATCTCAATGTTTTACATGGAATGCCTCCAACACGCCAGGCGTAGTTTCTGATAAATGCAGTAAAGATATTCATATCTGCATTAGAGTTTTAAAAAGGACATGTGATTCCATCTTCCAGCAGTATTGTAAAACGAGGAGAAAATGTGAGCACCGGAAGTATTATCAAGCAGTTCCATACCATTTCTTGGCTTCCTGCAGTTGCAGATTCAGGAAGCAGCTGTTTTGGAGGACGAACCACAGTTGGCATAATTCGATTATGAAGTGCTGTTTCCTCTTCAGTTGCTTCTTCCAGAATCTGAAAGGAAAACAATCAACACATTGATTCATGAAACTCATAAATTCAACTCACTGGTTCCATTTTAAAATAAAACATTATGGCTATCTTCAGTTAAGGTTTTTTGGGTTTTTTTTTTTTTTAAGTAAAACAAAATATAAATAAAGCTAGTTTTAAAGTCCTAGTAACCTGTGGGAGAGGGGAGGCAGAGGTTAGTAAAGAAATAGAGAAAAACTTCTAATATTGTTCCTATAACCAATTAAGTCTAGAGACTAGTTCTGTAAAATACAGAAGATCCCTGCAGTTTCAAAACTTTTTAGTCTATCATCCAGAGATTCCTTGCTAACAGAAGAGGATTCAATATATGCAGAGCTCAGATATGTTTAGTAGAACCACTGGGTCAGGACCTCACTGAGGTAGGAATCATAAATTTAGATTTCCAGCTTGTTGTTATTGTTTAGTCACTAAGTCATGTCCAACTCTTTTGCAACCTGATGGACTGTAGGCCCGCCAGGCTCCTGTCATGGGATTTCCCAGGCAAGAATACAGGAGTGGGTTGCCATTTCCTTCTCCAGGGGACCTTCCTGACCCAGAGATTGAACCTGCGTCTCCTGCATTGGCAGGTGGGTTCTTTATCACTGAGCCACCAGGGAAGCCCAGTTTTCCCAGTCTGAACACATCTAATTAAAGCACAATTATCCTAGCTCCTTGAAATTTAATATTAAACTATTTTTGGTGGAAAATTCAATAAAAAAACATATATTGCATACACATATATGAATAAGAAACTAATTTCACTCTGTAAGTGAAGGAATCATGAGTGGGAAAATGATGGGGAAGAGAGCTATGCTGAATTAGCCAATTTTACACAATTCTTAAGAAACATTTTAACACCTCTGAAATTATGCATCTTACATGGTATTAATCACTTTAAATAACAGCAGTGCCTAGTTATGTAAAAACATTCCATAGATACTCTGTGGTAAGATCAGCTATCAAAGCATCTCAGAGTCAAAAAAGCATGCTATTTACTATACAAACTGACTTACTAAGCCCACTTTTTAAGGGTCACATACAGAGCAATAAATCTACCAAAATCAGCTGGAGAAAAGCTTTAGAAAACATCAAGATGAATCAACTATACTTTGTTTTACTCTTTATAAAAGAAGTGGGCCTCTTTTAAGGAATTAAAGTTGATGAGTATTTACTGTGGGCTTTCAGAAGATGGCAGAGAACTTTGTCACTCATCCCCCCTACCCCCACCTGTCAAAATATTAACCAAACACACAGGAAAAGAAATAACACTGTAAAAGTAAACAGAGTAGAACTGAAATACAATGATGGACACAGCAATAAGGAAACAGTAGCCCAGGATAAACATAAAGGACATAGAGGAGAGGTGGGATCAAACTTATTAGTCAGAATAGCTTATCAAAGCAAAAGAAAAAAAAAAGTCACAGAGGTCATACCTATAGAGAGATAAACTACATCCCTGAGAGGAGGAAGGGCTGCTAAAATGAGGGGCAGTATTCCAGGGTACTGCTTGTGCAAGCACTGTGGGAGAGAGTGGGAAAGCAACCAAAAGACTACTACTTCTCTCCTGAACTCAAGGCCTGCTGATGGGGCCCCAATACAACAGGCTCCCCCAGGCAGCCTTCCCATTCAGGGAAGACCCTTCCCAGGAAACCAACATACCAACATACTTCTCAGGACCAACATACACATGGAAAAGGATAAAAACCTTGCTGCAGCACCTACCCAGAGCATCAAATCAAACCTTCACTCTCAAATATGAAAGTAGGATGAAGAAATATACTGAAAATCAACAAGAAGATGTCCATGACACCTCAATTTTTTTAAAAAGTATAAAGGAGAAGATTAAGTATAGGAAGGGGGAAAAAACTGAACCTAGAGAATATGAAAAATTCAGAAGCAAGAAGGAACTTTAAATACAAACTAATACCTGTAAAACAAGAACTGGATGCTGGAAAATACTAACAACCAGAGCAAGCACTCAGAAATTAAAATAATCAATGACAAAACAAAGAAGTGAACAAACAGAAACCTCTGTGAGCATGTGTGTGTAGACATGTGTGTGTTGAGAAAGAGAGAGAAAGGACACAGGAAGTAGAATGTGGGGACTGAAGACACATGACCACTCTATACTTTTTCCCTATGGCCAACAAACTGAGTCACTTAGATCACCTTACTGCTTAGACCTACTGCCTCAAGATACTGATCCCGCGTTCTCCTGTAAACATAAAATAGGGCCCTGAGCAGGTCCTCTATTAAAGGTCTTCCTCTATTAAAGGTTGTTTGAATGAGTCAATTAAACTAAAACAGAATTTCTACACAACTGTAAATATCTCTCCGGTGACACACCTTTAGAAATTACATAGTTCCTTATATGAGACAGACCAAAATCAAAACAAATTAAAGAAATAATTCTTCTGCAAGTTAATTTTTACTATTTTCCTGAAGTTAACTGTACTTTAAAACACTGAACTTACCCATCCGATGGCTTCAAACATTTTCAAATCAAGTGGATCTCCAGAAAGCACTCCTTCAATTTTTGTAAGTGAATGACAAGTAGCCATACAAGCAACAAACTGAGACTTTACCAACATCTCACTGCAAACCTTTTCTTCTGGCAAAAGAAAACTATACAGAAAATGCACTGAATTAGATTCATAAACCCCAAGACTGAAGAGAGTAGTTTAACAGAACTTTTCAGGTTTTATTATTTTAAAAGTAGAAATAAAATGTTTGCATTTATGTACATATTGCATGTATTCATTTCATTATAGATTTTGACATTCAAAAACATTTTCTTCCATGAAAATTATTATACATGAGTAAAATATAGTATTATCTTAGATTCTAAATAACTAGACCAGACATACCAGTACAGAAAATACTACATACTAAATAATAATTAAAACTCTTGCTTATGGACAAATGGGAAATTAGAACACACAAAAACTCTTTTGCAAAAACATAAAATGACTGTGTAACACACTACCTTTCAAATATAAAACTGAGCTTGTAAGAAAGAAAGGTAAAATTTTAAGTGCCAAAAACAGCGAAAGGACAACCAAAAGGGTGTGACCTTAAACAGATGCTGTGACTACGGGGGAGAAGGAAGAAGGGAGGGGAGCCTTAAGTACCCTTAAGGCCTTGGGTTTTAATAACCACACAAGAACAAGAGACAAAGCCCTGGCCACATACAAAGTAGGAAGTTGGAACTGAGGGAATCCCTCTCACCAAGACGCTCTTGAAGAACTACAACCTTGGAAAAAGAAAAGATTCACCCATAGATTCAAATACGTAAGAATAAGCTTATCTCTTTCCCCTCACCCAAAGTTCAAGAAAATAATTAATATTTATGTAATATTTACTATGTACTGGGCACTATTCAAAGAACTTTAAATCTATTTGCCTCATCTCATCCTATACCACAGAAAGGTGTTTATTATCACCATTTTATAGATGAGGAAACTGAAGCAGAAGGGTTTAAGCCACTTGCCAAGCCACAGCACACAGGTGGCAAAGCAAGGGTTCAAACACAAGAGGTCTGGTGTCAGGGCCTGAACTCTAAACCATTAAGCTGCTCAGGATGGGATCTGGGTTTGAATATATATGCTACTGTCCAGTCCAGAAATCCCCAAGTTATAAAAGTAACATTAACGTTTGCCTGGTACCACTGACACTACTTTTGGCCAAGAAAGGTCAAAACTCTCAGGAGAGGCACTCCCACAACACAGCTACAAAGGAGTCTCACAAAAAAATTCCGCTAAGGATGCATCCATAATTTAAAAATGAACCAGGAAATAATTCTCACGACTCAACAGACACAACAAAGACAGAATTAGAATCCCATAAACTGGAGATAATAGAATGGTGATCTGAAAGAATGCAAAGAAGGCATTTTAAAATTATAGACTTCGGAAAAGAACAAGACACCATGGTGGGGAAAGGAGAAAGCCAGATTTGGAAAAAACCAAATGAAATTTATTATCCAGGATATGGTTAGGATTCCCAGATGGAGAGAAAGAATGGGGAGAAAGCCACAATGGGAATAAAAAGAAGCTGCACACTTTCCAGAATTTATGAAAAGAATGAATCTTTGGAATCAAGAAGCAAAATTAGTCCCACACAAACAAACAAAAAGATCATGGTGAAACTGCAGAAATCAAGCATAGAGAAGTATTTTTTAAACAACAAAGGAGAAAAAAAATTACTAAAGAAGACTAAGACATCTACAAACATGGCAATTTAATCCACAGGAATGGGATATAAGAAACAATGGTTACCAAAGCCATCCATCAACCTAGGTACATCTTAGCATGTAGACTGTATACAAAACCAAAATCATAAAAATCATAAAATGCTATACAACAAATGCATACAAAAAGGGAGGTAAAAGTAGTCTACAGTCCATAGGTTTTATGGAGTTAGAAACTAATAAAGACACCCATAGGGTCTTCCCTGGCGGTCCAGGCTTAAGATTTCATTTTTCAATGCAGGAGGTATAGGTTCGATCCCTGTTCAGGAAGCTAAGAGCCAACATGCCTTGTGGCCAAAAAACTAAAACTTAGAACAGAAGCAATAAAATCTTAAAAAAAAAACAAAAACCTTCATAGACTTTAGACTCTAAATATGAATATTAGTAACTTACGGGCAAGTAATAAAGATTAGGATGTATAAATTCTGAAAAAATGAGAGAAATATGAAAACTGTGTGGGAACTGGGGTAAGAGAGTCAGTGGTAGAAATAATTTCAAATATATCTGAAATCACAATAAATGTGAACACAATGGCAGAGAAAGAGTGAAAAGAGATGGAAAAAAAAGATACATAGGTATATATTAGGCAAGAGCAAACTGGTATGTAAGCACACAAATATTCGATGAAACAGAATTAAAAGCAACAGGCCCCTCCATTCCAATTGTAATTTCTTTCTCTTTTCTACTCACAGTGCTTCTGCTACCTTAACTATAATGTTAATTTGTAGTGGAGAGAGTAGATACCCTTGTGATTTTAGCATATAAACACTGCTAGTGTTTCCCCAGTTAAGTGCTGGATTTGGGGAGATGTATATAAATACATATACATACATATACAAATATAAATACATATACATACACATAATTATGTTAAGGGGGAAACCATATATTTCTCTTCTGCTGAATTCCTTTAATAAAGAATGGGTATTGAATTGTGTCACATGGTTCTCTGGGATCTCTGAAAATGATGATATAATTTTTCTCCTTAGATTCACAATGTTAGATTATATTAATGATTTGAATGATATTGAATTAACTCTACATATGATTGGAATAAACTCTACATAATCATGGAAAAAAAAAAAAAAAGCAACAGGCCTCATTAGGGATAAGTAAGTTCACAATGTGATATGCTATTTACCAAGATGTGCCAACTCTGACAATACATGAACCAAACAACAGTCTCTCAAACTGTATAAACCAAAATCCCATACTTTCAAGAGAGGAAAAAAAAAACCAGCAAAAACACAACTATAGTAGTAAAACTTCTAAGCATCAAAAGATAGCAATAAAGTAAAAAAAAATATGAGACAGGAGAAATATTTTCATAACGCATAGTACTGAAAAAGATTATCACCCAGAAAATACAAAGGACTTCTAGTAAATGAATAAGATAAAGACAAACAACATCATTAAAAAAAAAAAAATCAGGATATAAACTGACAATACACAGAATGCCAAATAATCCTCCTTCCAAAAATTTGAAAAAATGTTCAGCTTTATAAGTAATGAAGAAACTCCGAACAAAGCCACAATGAAATAACATTTCATAGCTATTCATTTGGGAAAATTAGAAGTCTGGCAAAACCAAGTTTGGCAAGGATGCAGGGCAACAGGATCACCCATACACTGAGGGAGAGTGAGTTTGCACCATCACTTAGAGAGTAAGCAGAAGGTACCTACTAGAGCTGTGGCCATACATGTGCTGTATGATCCAGTACTGAAACTGTGAAGAAACTGGTTTACTCAAACTCAACCACATACTCACAGGAGTTGTAACCCTAAGAATTTTAATTGCAACACGGTTTATGAGTATGGAAGAAAAAATGGAAAAAAACTGAAACTGCCCTTGGGCTGAAGAACAAATATTACGGTTTAGTCACACAATGGCATACTAAACAATAGTTAAGATTAATAATTTGGATCTATACATATCAACATGCAGGAATCTTGGAAACAATGTTATGAGGCCAAAAGGCGGCAAAAACACATACAGTACATATCAGTCGTATATACTTATTTATGGACAGATCTTGTTTATGGGTAGATACACAGGAAGTAAACTATGCAAGGATAACAACACAACTTCAAAACAATAGCAAGGATAGACAAAGGGATAGGTAAGACTTCAGCAGTATCTGTAATGTTTTAAATCTTTTTAAATCTTTTTGCTTCAGAGATCTGAAACAAACATGGCAAAATGTCAACTGTTTAATCTCAGCAGTGGGTACAGAGCTGTCTGTCGTATTACTTTCTATAAGTCTGAATGTTTCATATATTAATATATTTATTAGAAATAAACTAATAAAAGACCCTGATGCTGGGAAAGATTGAGGGGAGGAGGAAACGGGGACAACAGAGGATGAAATAGTTGGATGGCATCATTAACTCAACGCACAAGAGTTTGAGCAAACTCCGGGAGACAGTGAAGGACAGGGGAGCCTGGCATGCTGCAGTTCATGGGGTCAAAAAAAGTCAGACATGACTGAGTGACTCAGCAACAACAACAATAAATGGTCAAGTCTAGCCAATAATTACCGTGCATTTTCCACTCGTTGAATCCCCCAAAGATCTAAACCATCTTCAGTAAGGGTTCCAGTCTTAAAAAAAAAAAAAAAAAGCAACATTTACAAAATCATGAAAAACTATGCTATGTCTACGTAATAGAGTGCTATACAGACATAAAAGGGGGAAGGAGATGAGTAAGATCTGTGTGTGTGTGCTAACAGAGAATAACTTTCAGGACAAAATTGAGGAAAAGGGTGCAGAACACTCCCTTGGTACAGTTCCTCTATGTGGGTGGGGTGGAGGGAGATATGTACAGAAATGTATACTCATGTGCTTTTGTTATTAAACAGTCAAACAATGCACCACTCAACCTATCACAATAGATGCCAACACAGGAGGGAGAGATTAGGGTACATGGAGCCAAAACAGGGAAGAAGAACAAAGTTAAATGACATCAAGAAGTGTAATCAGCCAAATTCAGGAAATAAATAACCTGGGTTCTCCAATAAGATGACTGGAAAAGAAGGGCAAGAAAAACGATGATTACGGATTAACTGCAATCGTTGCGATCTGTATTTGGATTACAACTGAAAACACAGACTGTAAAGCAGGGAAACCTGAATATGTACTGGATATTAGGTAATACAGAGGCTGTTAATTCTGTTAAGTGTAGCAGTAAGCAGTGATAATGGTATTGTGTTTTTAAAACATTGTTTTATCTTCTAGAGCTACATACTGAAGTATATGGATAAAGCAATATAATGTCTAATGCTGCCACCTTCAAAATGAGGGGACAATAAAGTTAAGACTGACAAAATGCTGGTTAACTGTTTAAGTAGGATAATGGGTAAATGAGGGTTTATTTCACTTGCATCTTTTTTTCCACTTCTGGGTCTGCTTAAAAACTTTTTAAACATTTCCAAAAAAGATCAAACATAAAAAAAATTTTCTGAACAGACTAATTTAATATGAAACAGTCATTAAGTCACGACCTTCTTTTTTTCTTAACAAAATACACCTCACTTTTTTTTTCTTGATAATAAAGATGATACACAAAAATCAAATGTGTATCATATCAGTTACCCAGAAGAACCTGGTCAAGATTTAGTTCTCTGAACTTTCAGAAAAACTGATCCCACGTGAGGAAAGGAGAACCCTCTGTATTTCAAACAAGTAAAAAAATCTGTCATTTTCACATGAAATTATATAATCAGTGTCCTTTGTAATTTTATAACACATTCAATAAAATCATAGAGCAAACACTAAATGTATATACTTCATAGCAATAACATTCCAGAAAACATTATCTATATGAAGTCTATTCTGTTAAAAACATGAAAGAGCAAATAAATTTAACTACTACTACAAGGTATAATTCTAGAAGAAATGGTTAATTGCAGATTTGGGCAAATAAGCAATATCCAGAGTAATAAAAATTTTTAAAAATGAAAAAATAATATAAAAATGATACAGGTGCCAAATAAATTTTAAAAAAGGAAAATAGAAAAACATTTCTTTTAAAATGTGTGCAAATTAGTTGATAAAGAACACAGAAACCATTAATCTAAATACTTTAGCTTTACAAAACTACAAAGTGACCTTTAAGAATGATGAAACTGAACCAACCTTGTCAAAGCAAACAAGATTCAGCTGTCCACAGATGTTGATCCTTTGGGGACTGATACAGAAAATACCCACTTTCTTCAGTCTTCTTTGGGCATACACAATGCCAGCGGTCATTGCAGCAGGAAGTGCAGGCGGCACAGTAATTGTAATGATATCAAGAGACTCGATAATTATATCCCCAACTTCAACCTACAGTTAACATAAAAATAAATGTCAGACCCCCTAATATTAAAATTTATTAATCCAATCAGTATTTCTTTAATTTTATATATTTTTTAAGCACATATATATTCATCTATTAATTATTTATAATTTTTTTTCCCCTTTAGAGATGCTGCAAAATAGAAAGCTCAATGAATCATCAGCGGGCTGTAAAATGAGAGCTATTATTTTTTTTAATTCCTACTTTAATAGTCCCATATACTTCATACACTACATACTTCAAAGTAAACATTTTTAGATATTGACTCTTACTACTATCAGCGTCTTTACAAGGGATAGAAAAAGAAATCTGACAAGGTCCCTTAGAAATATCTTCAATTCAGTAATCACCAATAATTTTAATGCTGTATATACCAGAGGTTAAAAAAAGAAAAAAGAATAAAGCTTTTGGTGAGTATGTGATCACTCCTCCCTTAAGTCACAAGAAAGCAAATAAAAGACCATCTAAACCTGATAAAAACTTTCTGCTATGATGGTGATGTTCTACATCTGTACTTTCTAACATAATAGCTACAAGTCTCATATGGCTCTACGTTAAATTAATTTAAATTAGGATTTCAATTTTCCAGTCTCGCTAGACACATCTCAAATCCTCAATAGCCACGTGATAATTAAAAATCAAACTCTATTAAGGGTTTCCCACGTACATACCTCATTTAAAATGTTATTGATAATAGTGTAGATAAACCCAATTGCAGCCACACCCACTAGACACAGTAGAAATAAGTAGGCATCTCTGTAGAGTTTAAAATCAGTTGGTTTGGGATACAATATGGAGCGAACAAGCTGTCCTTTGGAAGTACTAAATCCTTTTTTTAAAAAAAAAGTAAAGAAGAAAATGATTCTATAGTAACTCTATATGAAAATGATAATTATCTTTCAAAATAGAATCTCTTTTTAAATATGCAATAAGCATCAAATGTGCTAAACCATGCAAGAAAAGATTATTTTCTACCTGTTCTAACTACTATGGCTTTGACAAGTTCTCCAGTGTAGAAACGAGTCTGAATAACAGTTGTCCCACAAAACAAAGTATGTCGTCTATGTGTTTCTGGACTATATACTTCATCTCTCGTTCCTTTCATGTCCACTGAAGGATTTGGCAAATTAGTTTTTGTCACTGGAACACTTTCTCCTTTTAAAAAAAAATTCATAAATTAAAGCATAGAAATCAGTATCAAACATACAAGTTTTGAGTTGTTACATTTACTAAATGTTAAATACTGTTGACAACAGTTATTAAAAGTTCTCAAATGTGAATAATACAGCTTAATCAATCAGCCTTTTGTCTTCCAATTTCCTTACCCAGAAATAGCAAATCTTGTCTTCCACAGTATTTCTCGAAAGTCATCTGTGACTCAAAGGTAATGACTTGGAAATAATTACATCAAGTTTCATAAGAAGACAAGGTTGTTGTCATCACCACAGCACCTGTTCTGTGATCACCACAGCACCCCTGAGAACTAACTTGGGAAGCACTCTGCAACCCCAAGAACACACAACATGTGAAGATCCAGTCCTATCCGCCCTCACCTCCAAACTACCCCCCAACACACACACACACACACACACACACACACACACACACACACACACACGAAGAGAACAGACATCTGAGCAAAGAGGAGTACGGTAATCCTCTAATAGTAACAAACAGACAAATCATTTTACTGCTACAATGTTATGCTCTGTAGCATCCACGCTTCTTGTGTCAAGGGCAACAAGTGTGCAGGGATGTTTATGTGCATGAGTGTGTTTTAAGACAGACTCTTAATAGTTAAAAAATGTATTATATAAGAATCACTTTCTTGCCAGATTGACTATGACAGTTTAAAAAGTCATATGATAAAAAGGTATAAAGCTCTACCTCTAGATTCTGAATTTCCAAAGGGAAGTTATTTTGAAGTCTATTTCTCCCCAATTTAACAAAAATATCAACTCTTTTATTCCTACATTTTGCACATCAAAGTGAACAGCAATAAATATGCTGTGGGTAAAGAACTTTTTTCCTAGTCCCTTCCTATAAAGCATTTCCTCCTGTCAGAAGAATTAACAGAAGCTGCACAAGAGATGTAAGCACCAGCATTATACTTTAGTATTACAGCTGAGTATAATGCAGGATTTGGTTCCCTCAAAAAAAAAAAAAAAAAAAAGAAAACTTCAATATCTATTACATGACATCTGTGAGTAAAGGATACAAACTGCATAGTTAATGCTGATACAAGCTTAATCAGTAACTACTTAGTCCTAATATCATTATAAGCAACTCAGCTGGTTTTTACTCATTTAATTTAGTTTACCTGTTAACATGCTTTCATTTACAATACAAGTACCATTAATAAGCACTGCATCACAAGGCATGACCATCCCATTTAATGGAATGACCATGACATCTCCCGGCACAAGGTCTGTAGAGAAGATCTCTTCTATTTCTGAATTTAAGAAAAGAAAAACAAATAAAGGTCTGAAAAGAGTATTCTTTAACTTGTAATAAAAATACAACAAACTAAAGATCTATCCAAAGGTCACCTGATCTCAGTAAGACATTAAAAATATACTGGAGTTAAATAAAATTCCAATAGATGAAGAGTACTGACAGACAAAATTATTATTCCTTAAGCTAACAGAGCACAGCGTCTATAATGTGTCAGCTAGTGTGTCCCAGGATAGTACACCAAGCGCACACAGGTAATGCCAAGTCCCCTCTAAGCTAAGAGATGGGGGATTTCAACACTCATTTCAACAGTGGATGGTCAATCTTAGCTATCAGCCCTGTGAGCTAAACGGGCAGTAAGTCCACCCAGGACACCCCCCTGCAACAGGTACATAACCTCAGATTTCTATAATCCCTTGGAAACAGAGAAAAGCACTGAAATTTTAGCACTTTCTTTTCTAACAGCACTCTTTTCCTTATGGCTACTATTTATAATCCATATTGTTTCATGGTCTTCTCAATATTCCTAAAATAGTTCCAAAATATCTTAGACATTATTTCAAATAAATGTATAAAATAAAACTATCATATATAGTTCATTATTTCCTTAGAAATTTATGTATTATATTCAAGTTAGTTAAACACTTCTTTCAAGATCTTCACAAGTAAAAGGTGGCCTTATATTTGGGCATTCTTTCTTCCCCTACCCCTAGATTTTATTAAACTATGCTTAGAAGAGACTTACACTACTAGTTTTTAAGCAAAGATGGATGAGGAGAAAACTACTGTTTGTGATGTTGGCCCTTAGGACAAATATTCTTTTCTTTCTTAAAAAAAAAAAAAAAAAAAAAAGGTATAAGTAGTTTACTAAGCTAAGAGCAAAGAATTCTAAAGTTATTTAGCATGTATTAAGTATAATACTCTTCATTTCTTAATATGATCCTTTATTTTAAAAACTTGACTCAATACCCTCATGCCACTTGAAATTCTAACCCTTAGGTATATGGGGAAACTAAGTATCAATAATCTGTTGGACTACTGAGGGGGTAAGGAAGAAATACATTGAGAGATGCCCAGCATCTTTGGCAGTGGCAGAGTGGGAAGGGGAGAACACCAATAAACCATACATCTTAAGACTGCAGCTAGGAAAGGTGATATTATCAGCTAAAGCAGCAAGTGACCAAGAAGCACAAAGAAGAAAACAACTTGCTAGGCTAACTTGGGTTCACACTTGGATGTGGGATACCAAGTTGAAGAGAATGCACACTGATTTGGTTTTCCTGATAAATCAAAGAGGCTGCGGTCTCCGAGACCCATGATGCTGAGTTGCCTCCCCTGTATCCTTAACCTCTTCCATATCTCACTGGACAAACCAATGTGTCCAAAACATTATCCTTCCCTACAATTCTGCTTCTCCTCCAGTGTTCCCTATTTAATTAAATGACACCAATAACCATCCCCCGCCAGCCTGACACCACTCTATCAACAAATCTTGTTCAATGCCCACATTTAAGTATCTTTCAAAGCCATCTCTCCACCCTCCATCTCCACAACCCTCACGCTGATTCATTTCATGCCTTCAATATTACTTCCTTCTAAGTAAGTCTGAACATGGCAATCGGAAGAATTTTTTCAAATAGGCAAATATGATCATATCACTTTCCTGCTTAAAACCCTTGAATGTCTTTCCACTGCCTTTTGGGAGAGTCCAAATTCCTTCACAAGCCTTAAAAGACTGTCTACCCTCTAAATGCTGCATCTGCCACACTGAATTTCTTTCAGTTATTGCAATGAACAAACTCTCTTTAATTTCCAGGCCTTTGGGCACTAGAATCCTCTTATTTCCCTCTCTCAGTGCAGTTCAGTTGCTCAGTCGTGTCTGACTCTTTGCAACCCCAGGAATCAGAGCACGCCAGGCCTCCCTGTCCATCACCAACTCCCAGAGTTCATTCAAACTCATGTCCATTGAGTCGGTGATGCCATCCAGCCATCTCATCCTCTGTCGTCCCCTTCTCCTCCTGCCCCCAATCCCTCCTAGCATCAGAGTCTTTTCCAATGAGTCAACTCTTCGCATCAGGTGGCCAAAGTACTGGAGTTTCAGCTTTAGCATCATTCCTTCCAAAGAATACCCAGGACCGATCTCCTTTAGAATGGACTGGTTGGATCTCCTTACAGTCCAAAGGACTCTCAAGAGTCTTCTCCAACACCACAGTTCAAAAGCATCAATTCTTCGGCACTCAGCTTTCTTCACAGTCCAACTCTCACATCAACCCTGCCTTATCACTTTCTCACCTATACTTTATCTGGCTAATTCAATCACTTACGACCCAGAGGGATGGTACAGGGAGGGGGGAGGGAGGAGGGAAGAGGGAGGAGGGAGGAGGGTTCAGGATGGGGAACACGTGTATACCTGTGGCAGATTCATGTTGATATATGGCAAAACCAATACAATATTGTAAAGTTAAAAAATAAAACAAAATTAAAAAATAAAAAATAAATAAAATAAAAAAATATATATATATACCTGTTCAAAGCAGCCATCCTATATTAGAAGGATGTCTATATAGAGGACACCTATATTAAATGAGCTCTAATATATAAGTTCCCTGAACTCTATCATTTATCACACTTCATTGTTCTGTTTTTCATCTGTCTTTCCAACTAGACTGAAGTTCAATGATGCAAGGACTATGCCTATCCTGAGAGCCTAGTATAGTGGCTGTCACATTACAGAAAAAAAAATTTCACATAAATGAATGAACCTGATACAGACACATGACTATAAATCCAAACACACGTTTTTGTTTCTTATGGAACTACGTGTATATGCATAATATACTGGGCTTGCTTCACACATTAGTGCACAGTGGATATTTTTTTCTATTTACTTTTCTAAGAGTAAACTGAAGTACTTACCTTCATTTACTCTGCAAACTGAAACTCTCACAGTACTGTGAGCCGCCACCATGTCATGTAACATAATATATTGCTGAATCAGAGGAAAAAAATTTTGAATTCATTAATATAAACTCACTCTTCAATGTATTAGAAAGCAAGGGTAATATAAAATAAGCTAAGCTAATATATAGTGGTAAAGAACCCGCCTGCAATGCAGGAGATGCAGGACTCGGGTTCGATACCTGGGTCAGGAACATCCCTTGGAGGAGGAAATGGCAACCCACTCCAGTATACTTGCCTAGATGATCCCATGGACAGAAGTCTGGTGGGCTACTGTCCATGGGGCACAAAGAGTCAGACATGACTGAAGTGACTTAGCACACAAGCTAATATAATAAACACATATTACTCTACCTTTAAAAAGGTCAAGACCAAAAGATTCAAAGATCATTCAATGTGTCAGCCCCAAACAAAAGAAGAAGCACTTTAACAAGACAGCCCTAAAAACAGGAGATTCAGCCCTCCAGTATTCCAGTCTAAGATAAGCAACTAGAGACCCCTACAGTCCCAAAGCAATCAAGTGATACTCTGACTTTAAAAAGCATCTGCCTTCCCCCACTTCAAAAAGAGGGCAAAGGAGTACATATTCACATAACTAAAAGAAAAACTGTATCAAGAACGTGCTTTATACCAAATATCATTCCGCACATCTTATGTGTTATTACAAAGTACAAATACAGTTGTGAAAACCATAATAAATTGGACTCACCTTTCTAATGGCATACAGGGAGCTTATAATTGATACTACAGACATAATCACAATGGCTATAGCATAGTAATAGTATTCATCTGTGCTCCAGAGTATAACACTAAACAACTGGAAAATGTAAAATGGGTTGAGAACCTAAAAAACAAAATTTTTAAGTCAAATTGAATGAGATATTTAAAACCATACAGATTTAAGAAATAACTAACACGATATTAATAGGATAAGCTCTATAGTACCCTAGGGCAACATGTAACTAACTACCCAAAGAGTAGAGCAAGATACTACCTTTTTAGAAAAGAATCATTAAACTACTAGAATTTGACTAAATAAGCTTAACTGAAATTGGGAGCATCCAGTTAGATTAATACCAAATCCAAATACAGATTCAGCTAGTAACAGCTAAAATGTGTGAATTTAGCTGTTCTTCACTTTGCCTTAGGAACAAAGCACATTTACTTTCAATAATTACTGTGCTGCAAAAGAGTACAAAACGTTTAACCAAATGGAACAAACATTTACTTATTATGAACCTGAAACACTAGGTAGAAGTCAAAAGTTCACTGAAGTCCAAAGAGAAGACAAATATGAGCTAAGTTACACTGCTTTGCTTTCTCTGAAGAAATAAGGATTAAAACCTGAATGGGAAAAAAAAAAGATAAGGTGTCCTGCTAAACACAAGAAGCAGAAAAGACCTACAAAAATAAAACCCAAAACAATTAGTGACAGAATCACCCATAGTGATAATTACCTTAAATATAAATGGATTAAATGCACCAACCAAAAAACATAGGCTGGCTGGGTGGATGAAAACATGTGCATGTGTGCACTTCCACACTTATTATTTTAGTGACTTAAAAAAAAAAATTTGAATGAGGTTTGAAATTTCTAATCCAATTCTGAGACTATAAAGAAATATTAAAAAAAAAAAACCCAGGAAATTAACATGTGATACAGTATTATTAACAAAAGCACAGATTTTGTTCAAATTTCACAAAATTTTATGCTACTGTCCATTCTTTTGTTTTCATACCTTATTCAAGACTCCACATTGTATTCAGTTGCATTGAGCAGCTTCAGTTGCATGCAACAAATTCTGATAAATTCTCTTTTCATTTTTATTCTATTACAAATATTTTCTAATTTTCCTTGTTATGGCTTCTTACACACACCCATCATTTAAACATGGATATTCAATTTCCAAATACATGAGACCTTTAAAGTATCTTTGATATTAATTTCTCATTTAAATCCTTTCTTCTCTGCAATCACCTTCTGAATTTTTTCAGTCTTTTGACTTTATTGAGGCTTTTAATGGCTTAGTCAAAGATCTCTAATGGTAAATATCACATAGCACTTGAAAGTATGTGTGTTATTTTCAAGTATATTTTGATATTGATTTCTAACATAATTCCACAGTGATAAAGAGAACAGACTGTGTGATTTCAATACCTTTAGACCATGAAATTTTTCCACCTTGTTTTATGTCCCTGGATATGTTCCAGTGTCTTCTGGTTTATAGTCTATGGGAACTTGTATAGAATTTGTATCCTGCTGTTATGTGAAAATTATATAAATCTTAATTATTACTATGTTGAATTGGTTCATACTGCTTTTTAGGTCTACTACATCCTTCTACTTTTCTGTCTATTTATTCTATTAATTTTTGAGAGTTTGATATTAAAACTCCAATTAAAAACCTTAGTTTACTTAAAAAAATCATTGTAATGTATAGTGGAACTACATGTAACTTTCTTCTGCATTTTCCAAGTCTCCTGTAAATGTGTTATCATACTTTCATAATCTAAAAAAAATTTTAAAGATGTTTGCATCTGATTTGGCCAATAAAAAACCAATTGGCAGGTTTACTTCAAAAAAAAAAAAAAAAAAAAAAAAAGGAGTCCTGCTAAAGGACTTTGACTACCCAAATTTTATAGTATTTTTATCAATTTCATTAATAATCTCCAATATCTTAAAACTGATGTTTCTGTACTTTTCAAAGCACTTTTACATACATAATCCTATTTTACTTCAAAATCAAATGAGGCCATTAAAGGATTTACTACAATTTTACCAATACAAGAGCAGCAGGGAGAAAGGTCTTCTAATGATCAGAGCTAGTTACTGATGGAGTCATGTTACAATCCAGTCTTTCTAATTCCAACTCCTTACATGTTGCTGTGCTCTAAAGCTCCATTACACAGCTACTCTCAAGAAATGATGGAAGGCAACCTAACTTCTACTCAAAGTATTGACCCAGTACAGCTAATTCTGATCTTTAGCCCAAAATCAGAAAGAAGACTGGAGAGCCTAACTCTCCTAGGCAAAGCCACTTACTCTCTTTCTTTACATGCCACAACCCTTTACTTACACCTCCTCTGTGGCTCTTAGAGACTGAAGTCACTACAGTAACTACCGACATGCATTCCCCCTAGGCTAAAGTGCAAGTTCCTCACTGTCACTCATCATGTTATGTTTTTATTCCAAACATCTGGCATGATGCCTAGTCACTAAGAGTGTACCACATGAAGAAAACATGATAAATTATTTTTAAAATTGGGGGGTGGGGGGGGGGGAGACAGAGGTACACATCTGCAAAATAGGGCACGGTTTAGATGCACAACTTCCTGAGAATAAGAAAAAAATCTACAGACAAGAAAAAGTAATCATGCCCCCAAATGACTGATCTACTAGAGAAAGATCTTTCTGACCTTCCAAGTAAAAAAATAAGCAAAGAGAAGTTAGGAAACGAAAAAACAAGAATATCTTCTTATTACTTAAATCCTGGCTCTTTTCAATTGACAAACCTATTGATCACAAATGTTAAGACAGGTACAATTGTCTTACCTCCTTAACCAGGAGCTTAAAAACTGAAGGCACTTTCACAGCAATTTCATTTACTCCATAAAGCAATTTTCTATAACAGGAAAATATAATAACAATAATATTACATTATACTGTATTATAACAGTACAATTTACGGAAGGCACTGCATTAGATAAGGCTCAAAACACCAACTGCTCCTAAATTCTGGAACTTAGACATTCGTTTTTCTAAACAGTTGTCTTCTACAATTTAAATTCTCTATCTACAGTATTTAAATCAACATAGTCAATATTGGATAACTACACTGTTATTATTTTATCCTTTTTGTGACAAGTACCTCTCCCACTAATCTACAATAAACCATATCAGCAAAAGATCTTCTTTTCCACCCATAAACACAATACAGCTCAACAATTCTGAACTGCAATTAATTTTTTCAAGAGACTACATAAGTAATTTGAGGTGTCCTATACTATTTTTCTAATAAGAATACTGCCCTAAAAACGTTTATTTCAAAACAGCATACATTTGGAGCCTTTTTTTTAATGCTTAAGAAAAGTTGCTTAAAACCTTCCACTTAAATTCCTTATAATAGTACTTTCTAGATGATAAAATTCTCATGTTTTATGAAGCAGAAGTCTGAATGAATTAATTTATATTGCAACCCTACAGGAGTACAAGAAAATTCCTAATTTAATTTGAAAACGGCATTGTATTTACAATACATAATACACTGGTATACTTTTATACCTTAGCAAAGAATAACACTATAAAAAAGATATTGTCTCCCAATTTACAAATTTTCATTTTAGTGAATCTGAGCTCATGCTTACAATTCCCAATATTTCAGTAAATCGAAGATGCTATCAATTGTAAGACATTCCATGATTTTATGTACTATCAAGAAAGATTAAAATGCTGTCAAGTAAAGGGTGACACTTCACCCACTATATGACACACTCTCCTTTTTGAGATGTTAAAATATAGGAAAGTGTGCACCTTAGAAATGATGAAATACAGTATATTTTCAGGGATATTCACTTCAAAATCGGCTTCAACACTTTTATAATTCTTAAACTGAAGAGTCTCACCCAAATAAAATATCAATAAGCTGTCAATTACTATGTTATAATATTTAAATAATTGTTAACATTACAACTATATGGTAAAAGGGTAAACTATATATACTACTTTATTTCGGAATTTTGATAATAGATCTAACTTTAGTTGGATAAAGATTACCTGTAGGCATGCATCCCCTTTGTCAGTCCTGCACTATGCTTTTCATAAATTGACGTACAAGAAACACCTTCATCCAGTCCCCTAAATAAATCCAAAGTTTTTACTTTAAACAAAGTTTAAAATATCCAAATTTCTTAATGCCTCATTTTTCTATATTTCTGATTTTAAAGTGTGATTTCCTTACAAATAGAAACCCCTAACAAAAACTGAGACAACGGATGAGAATTTTTAAATTTCTACTTCCTAAGATAAACAGTAATAAAAGGCCTAAATCTCAATTGTGGCAACTTTCTAATTGATACATTGTGGCTACACAATGTATCTATCATGGGATAGGATTATATAACAATATTATTATCCTTTAAGTCTGTGCCAAAGCTGTAACAGTTAATAACCAAAAAAATTAAAGGTCAAGCATGACTAATTCAAATGTTTCAAACTTTACTTTTTATCAAGTTTCCCTTCTTAAATAAGTTGAAGCTTCACACTAGTAAGTCCTACTCAGTTATTTTTCTTTCTACAAAAAGCATAAATCTGAATTCTCCTCTCATCTAAGGAGAAGTGCAGAATCCGTCTAAGTCACAGGCAATGTCTAAAATCTGTAATGATTAAAACTGGGATTCGACTAACATACATGCTTTCCTCTCAAGGCTTATTTTAACAGATACTATTCCCAAAAACTCTATAGAGAAGCTAACGCATCATTTAACTCTAATCTTATTCTACTTTTTCCAAAAGAAAAAACTAAGCTCCCTAATTAACTGCTATCATTGGAGTAAGTTTAAATCCTACAAGTTGCTATGGTTGGCAAAGGCTACACAGCAAACATGTTTGCTATTTTCCCCCAGGGCACTCCAAGTCAAAAATTTTTTAAGAACAAAATGACAGCTCACTGGGAGTATTCTCTAAAAAATAAGCAATGGTTCTTAAGTAGGAATGGTCTTCACAACTAGGCAGGTGGAACTCCCCTGCTCCATTCCATAATATTCCAATTCTTCAGGAATATTAGCAATATCCTTTAGGAATTATCTAATTCTTTAGGAAATGTCTAAGGGAAAAAGTCCAAGCATGAATATTTTAAACATTCATAAGGTGATTCTCTTTTTACTGCTAATACTAAGAATTCCTTTGCCACTCTCAAGCAAGGATACTTAATGGGTATTTACGATAATCACTTTAACAGCAATAAAAATAAAATCCTAAAGGAGTTCCCTGGTTTCCTAGTGGTTAGAGTTTTGGGCTTTCACTGCAGTGGCCCAGGTTCAATCCTTGGTGAGGGAAGTGAGACCCCACAAGTTGTGTGGTGCAACCAAAAATAAATAAATAAAATCCTAGTAAATTCAGTCCTGATGTAACTTGAAGTCTCCATAAAAATCAAATTTTAAGGAATTATTCCAATTTGTCCTACCCAAGGCTTAACACATTTGACCATGTCCCATCTTTATCCACATATGAAAGTTAAATTTAATGTTTGTCTATTACTCCATCCCTCAAGTACTGAATACAAATGGATGAAACCATCAGCAAATTGAGAGGTGATAATTCAGATACTCTGGCAGGCTAAAAGGTATACTCAAAATTTACTCTGAGATGAATCCTCAAAAAGAAAAGGACTCAGACTGGATTTTGGGAGCATGGTGCTTTTAACTTTTGTGTCAATTTTGCCAGGATACAACTTGCAGATGGGGTTTATTCTAAACTGGTTACTGAGTTATTACTGAGTATTCAAACACCACCAGGGAGTTATTAAAATTAAGTGAAGGGAAATCTTCCATCTTATATAACACTAAAATGAATTATTATCTATCTAAAACATAATCAAGACACTCATACAATCCAAACAAAAGAAGAATACTTACTTTAAGAAATCAAAATTGTGAAGGGTATCATTCCAGAAGTATTTCATACTATGGTGGGTGAAATAGCGAATCTGTAGAACATATAAAAAGGTTACATCAAAAAGCATTATCATCACTTGTTAATAATTAAGTTTACTAACACAAATTTAGCATATAACAACTATTAAAATTAAAGCAATCACATGTGACATAATCCATTTCTTCTAGTAAATATTTAAAATGTTTACATATAGTGATAAACAGGTATTTTATATGCATATAGTTTTATCTTAAAAATAAGTACAAAATTATAGACTATCTACAGTAGCATAAAATGTAACAATTCCAGTTTTTAAAGAAACATTGACAGTAAGATCACAATACCTGTTGTGACTGAGGCTGTGAGTATTTATTCATCTCAAGCCTATTCTCTTCAGCCAGATTTTCAGTTAAGTGAACTGCATGGCCATTTGAAACTTTATTAACCAGAGATTTTGAACTTGAAAATGGGGGAGTTTCTAGAGAAAGGAAGCGAATTTTTGCACAAAACCATGTTCTGAATTCATCCTTCAAAGAGAAAGGAATAACGGTAAAGAGTCAATTATATATTATATAATCATATATACAGTTTCCATTCTTTACATGATATATTATTTATTAATACTAATCTCTAAATGAGAAAGTGTCACTTTCTACTCACTAAATGTTAAACTATTTCATGAAGATGCACAAATTCAAACATAAAGTGTTCTTGATCGCTTACCATTTTATATACATCATTCTTTACTGATAAAGGATCTCATAAAAGATTATGTGTAATTTCTTGATTTAATCCACCTACATATTGAGACTAGGTATTAAAGCCTCTTATAAAATGCTTCCAAGTAGGATTACAAAACAAAACCTGGGGAGCAGCAGCACTGCACAGTAGAAGAGGTCTGGGATACAGCCCTTTCGGGTAACCTGGACAGACCAGCTATCTATCTAATCTCTCAGTGCATCAAGAGCTATAAAAGAAGGGTAGATTTGAGTGGCTCAGACAGTAAAGAATCCACCTGCAATGCTGGAGAGCTGGGTTCCATTCCTGGGTCGGGAAGATCTCTTGGAAAAGGGAATGGCTACCCACCCAGTATTCTTGCCTGAAGAAGTCCATGGACAAAGGAGAGCCTAGTGGGCTACAGTTCATGGGTTCACGAGGGGTCAGACATGACTGAGTGACTAACACTTTCACTTTTTTTTTCACTTTCAAGATTCCTTTAAACTCAAATCACTGGGATATTAGTCACTTGGAACACAGATGCTTTAGAAATACCAGGATTAGTATTTCTTATTGTATCCTAGCAATGATGTTCTCATCATATTTTATTTTGAACAGAATACACATAAACACATCATTTTACCCCACAAATAATTCACTACAAGTAATCCTGTGGACTTACAGTAGTCCTCAGCAGCACCACTTCACAGTCTTTGATTGCAGCTCTCACACAGGTCACCTTCACCCGCCACTCAGGCATCCAATAAAGGAGTAGGAGAAGAAAGCCGCCGGTACACACCACTCCAAGAGAAACAATGGCAAGCTTCCAGCGACACAAATTATAGCCGTAAATCTCCTGCATGGACACAGTGATTAATAATCACGTATCAAATGTTATGAGAGTTCCAACATAACAACCCTATCTTTCCCCTACATACACCACCAAGAAAGAGTTGAGTTTTACCAAGCTGATTCTAAACTTTCTTATAAAGGAAAAATTAGAAATTTTGCATTTAGGACTATATATAAGCATTAGCTAACATAACTTCTTAAGTTATATCAAATGAAAAAACATTTTCCTCTGAGTTTTAACAGTTCACAAGTGAAATAGGAAGCACACCAGAACCATACAAGAACATACTAATACCAGAGGTATTACATAATCCCAATTCAAAAACACAGCCAGAAGGGGAAAAAAAAATCACACTGACTTAGCTGCTGTTTTATTGTATTTTATTTTAGTGTTTTTTTAAATGTACTTTTCTACTTCCCTAGAAAAATAAACTCACACTTCACAAGTAAATTGTAAAAGCTGGTTACCATTTCATCTTCCTGACCCTGGTTGATAATCTTTCTTTCTTCTTTGTCCATATCTACAGTGGTTGGAAAGGTCGTGTGCTTCAGAACAATTGAAGATAACTGAGGGAAAGAGGAACAAACATCTTAGTAGATTATAGTATCTTACAGTAACTGCATACTATCAGACTTCTTGTTTGGATAAAAGTTTAACTGATATTTAAGTGATCACTAAAGTGCTAACTGATTCTCTTAACATTTTCAATGGTGTGCCAATTCTTGAAACTGAATGACTTACTACTATCATAAAACTTGATATATTTCACTAATTAATTTATACTAGCACTAGCCCTGCTGCTAAGTCATTTAAATTCTAAGAGAAATTACAGTATTTTCCTTTTTCACTCTCCATACTCATCTACTGAGCACCTATCACATGTATGGCAATCCCTGGCCAATGGTCAATCTCTAATGCACATGGACCCCTACTGGAGACCACCCTGATTCCAAGTCCACTGAGTAATCTTATTGTTCCTGACTACCCATGATGCTCATTTCTAGGAGAAACTTTATTGAGCTCATTGGCAAAAAAAATCTCCTGTACTAAAAAACAGATTAAATTCAAATATTAAAGAGAGCTGCAAAATGTAAAACAATGCAGGTTTTCTTGCCTTTTTTTTTTGGATTCTGGAAAATATATATATTTATTTGGGAAAATGTACTTATCTATTACTGCTTCAGTAAGTTAATATTCTTAAAGATCTATATGGCAATAACAGATATAACCCATATAAACAAAATCTTCTTAGAGTTCACAATAGTTTTCAAGAATGTAAAAAGGTCTGAGCCCTGAGGTGGATGAGTTTGAGAGCCACTGCTTTAGACATGGCTGACCTCTGCAGAACACAGTGCAAATGTTACCTCCCTCATTCCAGATGCCATGCCTCCACTCATTTACCTGGTGGATAGCACAATCCTGACACGTGGCTGGTACTCAAGAAATACTTCCTGAGTGACCTAATAAAGAATTTAGCTATATAATGTTTATCTGATATGAATTAATAGCAAAGTAAACCAACTGCAGAATTTCAACTTAATCCCCCATATCAGACTACTGAAATCTCCTGATTTATGTCATCAAGAAAATGACCAATAAAAAACACTGATGTGTCCTGAATGGGCACTCAAAGTTTCTCTACCTTGTGGTAGCCCTGAAGACAGGGCCAGAGGTTAAGTAGAGTCAGGGCTTTCCACGGGAATAAAATGCAAGAATTTGATGACAAACACACACACATACACACACACAATATACATTGGACTTGGTGCCATCTTAGAAAAGAAGCCTCAGAGTTATCCTGTTTTTCAGAGGAAAGCAAGTCACATTATCATCCAAAACCTTTTAGGTAACTTAGTGACAATTTCTTCTCACACTAGGGTGTGTTGCAGCCTGAAAAAAGTACAATACTAGAGTCATCCCACCAACGTAAGCTTGTCCCGTCAAATCAATATGACCTGAGGTAGCAGTTGTTCTCAAGGGCTATACACCTGATGCCATAGATTACATGCAGAATGAGCAAATCCAACCTCTTTCCGTGCAGAAAACGTCAGCTGTTGCTGCCTGAGCCTGTAAGGTTTAGTCCAATCCTGCAAGGTTTCAAATGTACACATGCCTACCTTCAAAGCATAAGGCAAAGGAACTCTCTGCTCTGACACTGTCCCCACTAAAGAATCCAATCTGGGGTTCTTACCCTTTCATCTGTGCTCCTTCCTTAAATCCTGGCCTGAATCTCAGGATCATCACTCAGGATTTCCCAGAGTCATTTTTAACAACCAAAACATATAATTCTGACGCCCATTTCCCATCACCACCTAAAATATGCTTCTTGAGGGGAAGAACTTATTCAAATACTTAAATGGAAGAGAGTTCTGCTTCCAACCAAGATGTAAAGACACAGACCAGACTAGCCATCCTAACTACTGGGTTGGCCAGAAAGTTCATTTGGGTTTTTCCGTAAGATATTATGGAAAACCCAAATGAACTTTTTTGCCAACCCAATAAAATAACAAAATTAATAAAATATCTAAAACTATATAGTTTTCAAGGAATTGGACGTCAACCAAAGTTGTTGTTGTTTAGGCATTCAGTCACGTCCAAGTCTCTGTGAACCCATGAACTGCAGCATGCCAGACTTCCCTGTCCTTCACCATCTCCTGGACCTTGCTCAAACTCATGTCCATCGAATCAGTGATACCATCCAACCATCTCATCCTCTGTCGTTTCCTTCTCCTCCTGCCTTCAATCTTTCCCAGCATCAGGGTCTTTTCAAATAAGTCAGCTCTTTTCATCAGGTGGCCAAAGTACTGGAGCTTCAGTTTCAGCATCAGTCCTTCCAATGAATACTCAGGGTTGATTTCCTTTAGGATTGACTGGTTGGATCTCCTTGCAGTCCAAGGGACTCTCAAGAGTCTTCTCCAACACCACAGTACAAAAGCATCAATTCTTCGGAGTTCAGCTTTCTTCATGGTCCAACTCTCACATCCATACATGACTATTGGAAAAACCATAGCTTTGACTAGATGGACCTTTGTCAGCAAAGTAATGTCTCTGCTTTTTAATACACTGTCTAGGTTTGTCATAGCTTTTCTTCCAAGGAGCAAACGTCTTTTATTTCATGGCTGCAGTCACTGTCTGCAGTGATTTTTGATCCAAGAAAAAAACGCTGTCACTTTCAACTGTGTCACCATTTCTTTCAACTGTTGACAACTGTTTCACTCAATGGAAGAAACTGATATAAAAATGGGAAGTATCTAGGTGAGCTCTATAATTGTCCCAGTTTACAAACTGAGTAATTACAGGATGCCACACAAAAAAAAGGTAGGACAGGGAACCTAGGGGGAGCCCAGCAATCAACCGAGTTGAAGAGATGAAGCTGTGAGTCTGAGGAAGTGCCAAAGTGACTGGGTTTGCAAGGCAGATTACCAGAGAAGAGGTGTGTACAGAGAATGAACACTAAAAATTTGCAACATGGGGACTCTTCTCAAGTCTTCAACTGAATACTGATCAGCATTTCTGTGTGAGAAAACTACCAAGACCAGGAGAAAGCCATTCAAAAGGTTTTAGGAGAAGAATGCATCAGGTTCACACGGGGGAGAGTACCTGTTCTCACCAACCACAGTGGAAAACCTCATTAGTTGTGTGGAATCAGGGGGACCCAGAGGATTTTGCTTCAGTGGGTTTCCCTGGTAGCTCAGTTGGTAAAGAATCCGCCTGCAACGTGGGAGACCTGGCTGGGAAGATCCCCTGGAGAACAGAAAGGCTACCCATTCCAGTTTTCTCGCCTGGAGAATTCCATGGGATCACAAAGAGTCAGATTGAGAGTCTGACTTTTCTCAAAAAGTCGTGACTGAGCGACTTTCACCTTGCTTCAGTAGTAGGTTCAAATTAGCCCCAAACTAAAAGCTACTCTGGTCCTGCCAAACAAAACTTCTAGGACTTGAAAGAATAAAATTGTTTCCAAGTAAATGCTTCACAGAACACAGTCCAAGGAGATTTACAGGAATGCAAACTATCTAGTTACCATGTCTGCTATCCAATTGAAACTTAACAGTCTTACAAAGAACCAAAAAGAGACATACCATAATGAGAAAAATCAAGGGACAAAAGAGGACCTAGAACTGACAGAGGTAACAGAATTGGTAGACAAGGCCATTAAAACAACTGCTGTAACTGCAGTCCACATGTTCAAAAAACAAGAGGAAAGACTAATCATGTGAAGCAGACACATGAAAGATATAAAAAATAACCAAACTGAACACAAAATAAAAAGTATAATGTCTGAGATGAAAAATATACTAGATGGAATTAACAGCAAATTAGATATGACAGGGAAAAAAATCAATGAACTTGAAGACAAAGTAACAGAAATATTGAAAATTAAAAAGTGAGAGGAAAAAATAGACTAAGGAGGGGGGGAAAAGCTAGCATAACAGCATCAGTAAGCTGTGAAACAACCTCAAGTACTCTGATATACACATAAGGTAGAAAGGAAAAAAAAAATATATAATTCTATAATGGCCCCAAAATTTCCAGATTATATGAAAAGCTATAAACCCATAGATCCAAGAAGTTCAACCAACACTAAGCAAAAACATTAAGAAATTACATCAAGGCATATCACCATCAAACTGCTCAAAATTGTAATGAAAATAAATTTAAAATGACATTAAATTTTTTGCTAAAAACAATGCAGGTAAAAAGACAGAGCAAGATCTTTCAAGTATTAAGAAAAAGAAACTATGATGAGAATTCTATACCCAGCAAAAAAATATCTTCCAAAATCAAAGTTGAACTAAGTCTTTCTCAGATATAAAAGCTGGTAAAAATTCACCAACAGCAAACCTACACTATAAAAAGTTAAAGGAAGTCCTCAGACACAGGGGGTAAAAAAGATAACTGATGGTAATACAGATCTCTACAAAGGACTGAAAAACACCAGAAATGATAACTATGTGGGTAATTATATACAACAACAGCACAGAGAACACTGAGAAATGAAAGGACTCTCTCATAAGGTTCTTAAGAAAGCAGGAAAAGAACGGCAAGAATACCCAGTGTAAGCAATTAAGAGAAAGACTAAAATTTAGAGAATAAATAAATGAAATTAAAGAAAAAAAGCTGGTTCTTTGACGTCAATAAAATTATCATTTCTAATTGCACGTGGGGGTGGGGGGTACAAATTATCAATATTAGGACTATGGCAGGAGACATTGCTTTAGATTATGCAGACATCAGAAGGAGAATCAAGGAACCAACAAGCAACTTTATACAAACATACCAACTTTTCTGCAGGTCTGAACTTACTTTCAAAAAAATTTTTTTTCTTTTAAATTATTATGGACCAGGGAATGGCCATGAGTTGGTAACTACTAAAGCTCACTTAAAAGCTGAGTGATGGTCCATTAGAGTTCATTATACTAATTATTCTACTCTTTAATAATGATACTATTCTATTCTTTCTACTTTTTAATATGTATAAAAGATGGATTGGGAGTTTGGGATTAGAAGATACAAACTATTATATATACAATGGATAAACAACAGAGACCTACTGTATAACACAGGGAACCATATTCAATATCTTGTGATAAACCATAATGGAAAAGAATGTGAAAAAGAATATATATGTGTGTGTGTGTGTGTGTGTGAATAACTGAATCACTTTGCTATACAGCAGAAATTAACACAACACTGTAAATCAACCATACTTGAATAAAATAATTTTTTTTAAAAAGCCACCCATCTGAGGTGAAAATAGAAGAAAATTTTCAGAGAACAGTCATTCCTGGCACCAAGGGATAAGATCCTGAGGACTCTGCCTCTGAGTCCCAAATCTACTGACTCAATGTATTATGTATCAGGTATTATCCATAAACTCTTACTCCTGGGTTTTGAATCTAATCCTTCTTCACTCTCGTCTTTTATCCATTACCTACAAATACAGATGCACTTCCTCACTTACATAAGTTCTAATTTTTCAACACAGAATACATTTGTAGATAAATAAGCATGCTTTTATAATTTTAGAAAAAGAATTACCATTAAAAATCAATGTTTTCATTAATTTCATATACTCATAACTATTTAAAATATCTCGAGAGAATACACATTAGTCCAAGATAACTACATTTTCATCTCATATGACCACAGCAAAAATACTTAAATGAGCTATTACATGATGCACTGCTTAGAACAATCTGAATTCCCACTTGTTTAAACATAATTCTTGACCATATTACCTCATTACTCATCTTACAGGTGTTATTTTTCTGAAATTTAACTTACTTTTTAAGGCAAAATTCTTAAGTCTTACCAAGTTTTACCAAAGTTGAAATAGTAAAAATAATTTAAGTAATTCAAATTAAAAGTTTCTCTAAAAGTCACCAATTACTATTCTCTTTAGACATACTATACTTCAAAGGCAATTACCAAGATTTCACTTTTCACATAAACTTTTAGTAAAACCCAGTGAGACAGCTGCAACAGCTTACATTTGAACATAAACATGCTGAAAATATATATTTAAATTTTAAAAAATGTACATAAATAGAAATCCCTTATCATTTCTATGACATATCTATGAAGATAAAAATCTACATAAGCATTTCAAAATATATTACTTATAAAGGTGAAAATACATGTTAAACACTAGTCTACTAATTATCTAATTAAATATTTAAAGCTTTAATATCAAACTTCTAAAATCCACTGACTTACAGAAGTATAACTTCTGGTGGTTTGAGTGCATGTGTTTTTTAATCAAGTCAATTTCTAGATCATAAAAAACAAAGAAATTTTTCTTACCAATAGCACTATATCATCATTCCTTCCAACTGTGATATTAGCAGAACTTTCAAAAGCCAGCTCTTAACAATAACAAAATAAAACTACACATAAAAATTGATTCAAGTGAGAATTTTCTGCCACGTACTTGTTTGAGTTCTTTTTGAACTGTTTTCAAAATGACTAAGACACTAAAATTCAGAATTTTTTTAATGCACCAATTTTAAGTGGATTTTCAAAAGATATACCTTCTGCCATCTGACTGCCACTGAAGAGCTCCTAATATTTGAATAACTCGCATCTAGCTAGTGTACTGAAGTCCCAATTCCACAGTGCATGACGAGCCTTGATGTTATCTAAACAGCAAGCAGCTTATAGGCTATTGTGCTTAACCAAACCCTTCCTTGCATTTACAATGAACCTGATGTTTTTGTGTTGAGTAAGAACAGCAGCACAGGACAAAATGAAGCTATCAGGAATAAAACTCACTAAATCTAATTTTTGTGAAAGTTAACTTTTTTCTACTAATGTATAGTATTAAATCTAGAATAAGAGTCAGATCTCATTTCCTAAAACAGGATGAGTTGGCCTCAACAAGAACAGAAATCCCAAAACTTAAGGTATCTTTGCTTCAAACCTGAGTTTCACACGAGCTGTAACAATATTATAAGAGTATGTGTGGAGGATTTTCTTTGAGGATATGTATGTGCCTAGAGGATATGTATGTAACAATATTATAACAGTATGTGTGGCGGGTTTTCTTTGAGGATATGTACCTGCCTAAAATTCCAAAGTAGATAATTTTACAAGGTGATTTCATTAATGATCTGCCACTCAAGTAAAACCTCAAGCAAACTATATTCTGAATAAATATTTTTAATTTTTTACTTCAGGTGGTATTTGCCAACTTCAGGGAGACTGGAGTTAAAAGAAATAAAAACATACTATTTAATGTTCACAAAATTAAGAGTTAAAAAGTTCTCAAATGATACGTTTCATAAGTTTGTAAACATGTACTTTTGAAGTCTTAAAACTGCACTAAACTTTTGGGCTACCTTGTATTGTTGAAAAAACAAAATGAATCATCCTACTTTATTCTGTAGTTCTAGATTCTTTTTCCGGAGAATTAAACATACCTACTCATGTTAAATAAAGATTTGATAAATACATCTTTCAAGACCACAAAGCAAAAGATATCATAAAAATCCTAAACAATAAACGGCACAGCCAGCATTCTGAGTATTATTTCATTGTCAAATGTGTAGCATCCTCAGCAATTAAGATGACCTTCTACAATTCAAGAACAGTTCTACTGAAATAAAATGTGCAGTAGTCAACTGAAATAAAATGTGCCCTAACAAACATGAAATCTTTACTCACTGTACAACCTTAATTTTAATATCTATACAAATATTTCTGTAAAAAGAATAAAAAAATCTCAATCTCCCAACTGCAGTAACAAAATTGTGAAAAGGGTAAAACTTAACACTCAAGTCAGCTCCTAACAATAAGAATGACATAATATAATTTAGTGAATACATGGAAATTTTACAAGGATACCAGCTAAATTTTAACAAAGCTCTACTCAATACCCATTTTATCACTTCCCATCTTGAACTTTCTCTTATAATACATGCTTTTGTTTCTGTGTTTAGGCTTAAGGAAGACCATTGTATCCAATATACACCAAACCAAAACTGTATTTACATTTGCAAAGTGCAGTCTTTGTATAATTTATTTTTTGTGAGTTACAAAACAATGTGATAGCTTAACAAAATAAGTTATAATTAGGAAAGGTAATGCAATTTTCTGTCTTAGGGTCAATTTAAGAACATTAAGAGCTCTAACTTAACCTGCACTATAGCATATATGCATACATTTTAATAATTTTTTATTATATACACTATTTAAAGAAAGAAAAAAACCCATTTATTCAGAGAAACTCCATGTGGTAAGACTATCATTACACAACATAATGGCTTTGAGTATTACAGTCAACTGTATAGCATTTAATCAGTACAAACTGGGAGAAGGCACCTTTGAACTGACAAATGGCATCTATGCTTTATTTTCATTATTTTAATTTAAAAAGGAAATGACTAAAATTAATCATTTACATACATCATAACTAAGTTTGCATAATTAAATAATTAAGTTTGTTTACTTAATATGAGATTTTTTTCATTTATTCAAGTTACTCTGATCTTAACACTTTTATACTTCCCCTTAAATCTTCCTCATGTATTCAACTTTCTAAAACTCTCTACTCAAGGAGAGTTTTGAAAGTACTGTAATTGCTAGATTTATTTCAAAACCTTACTAGTAGACAGGCTCACTGTGGTTAAGACCAGTCCTAAAGAGTGAATATTCAAAACTGGCAGAACCAAAAAGGCCTCAAAAGAAAACTGGCACCCACCCCTAAAACAAAAGGCTGAACAGATCTGTAAACTGGTGACATAGCTAGTGTGTCAGGATGGGAAGGGAGGCGACTTCAGTACTCTTTGAATGCTCCTACCATCTATGTGCAATAATATTTTTAAATAGATAAGGAGAGAAAGAAGAAAGACTGAGCATGTGTACAGAATTCTAATTCTACCACACACGGCCACCTGTGGGCCTGAACCTATGGGAACCTCCAATGGTCTCTATTAAAGCATTCCACTCTGTGCCTGCACAGCACTCTCTCACTGTTATTTTACCCCAGACACAGTAAAGTAGCCATCTGAAGGCTCCCTTAACAAATATATTCCAAGAAAGCTACAGTTGGCTCATTTTATTTTTTTATTATTTTATTTTTCTATTTCCTCCATATTTTGGCTCCACTGAGGAAAAGTACTAACCAGAGATACAGCATAAGCAACAGCAAATTCTAAATTATTTTATCAAACTAATTCGTCTATAAACCTTAAGTGACCATATATGCCACGTTCATTACTATATTAGGAACAGCAAGAGATATACAACATTATCCCAAAATACAAAAAAAAAAAAACAAAAAAAAACCCCAGAAAGAAGAGTACAGAACTCAAGAGTCAGCTTTACCTTGTTCTTAAATGTCAACTAACTCCACATGAACTATTTTGCAAGTTCCTTCACCCATCTTGGTTTCAATTTCTCCACTAAAATGAGATGGTTGTAATAAATCACCATTCATTCCAACCATGAAAGTTTTTGACCTCCTGAAGTATTGCCTGTGTATATAGCCCGCTGTTGCACTCTTTCACCATTAGGTGGTGCTCCAACACTGGTAAGAAAGACTGACAGGTTTCACAACTTTGACAAGGCAATCACTGATTTAAGTATGATTAAAGGTAAGAAATTTTATACACTTTTTTTAGTACCAATGCAAATACTAATATGACAAAGCAGGAGCTTATCATAATAGAACTTCTGTTTCATGTGTCTCAATGGAAAATAAGACATCACAATAAACATAAAACACATGATAATGGGGAGAGGAAGGCAGATATTATTCCCTTCATACAGACTCCCCAAATCACACTCATCTGAAACTAGAATTTAGGGTACAATGTTGTAGAACCAGGGAGGAGGGAAAACAGTAACAGTTAAAGAGCTCATGATCCTACTGGAGAACAAGATAAGGTAAAGTATGAAGTTATGTGATAAAATTACTTATCTATTAAACTGGCAACAATAACAAAAAAAGCACCTTTATACATTGCTGCTAAGAGTGAATCTGTACTAGCTTTTTGGGAAATCAACTGACTATATACAAAAACTTAAACCTCCTACATACTCTGACCCAACAATCCCAATAAGAAATCACACATGTACCTATACGTGTATGTTACCACAAACCCTTTCTTCAAATTCCTCTCTGCACTGTTAGACTTCTGAAACAGAATATAAAAGTTTTGCACTTTTTTTTTTCCTTTGGGAGTGAGAATGGGTACTTACAAACAAAAAACCTAGTTGAAACAAATGAGAGTATTTTAAACACTCACAGAAGAAACTGTATAGCATGGGCATTTGATACAACAGAAACTGACAAATCAAGAGTTCTAATAACTATGTAAATAAATCAAATTGTTTGAGCCTAATTCCCAAACTAAAAGTTAGACTTTTAGGGTTAAGGGTTTAAATGGTACAAACTATTATGTATAGAGTGAGTTACAAGGATATATTGTACAAAATAGGGAATACAACCAATATTTTATGATAACTATAAATGAAGCCTAATCTTTAAAAATGTGAATCACTATTATTTTACACGTGTAACTTACATAATATTGTACATCAACTATACTTCAGTTTTAAAAAGTTACTTTATAGAGGTGCAGTAAAGGTTTTCATTAAGCCATATATACATGAATGCTTCTTCTATTTTAATGCAAATTAATAACTATTTCTTCTAAACTGTAATGCTGTTAGTCCAAATCCCTAATAGCTTGTTTGACATTTCAATCGGCAATTTAAAAGGTGGTCTTTGAAATCTAGACACATTAATTCTAAGGCTCATCTTTCACATTTGAGCACAGTTACAACTGGGATACAGCTTAGGTGTCACTGTTGCAGTTGACAGTTAACCCCAGCGATGCAGCCATCAGTGCATGCTCCTAGGACAGTGTTTATAGCTTTGTCATTTCAGCTGAGTGAAGTGCACTATTGCACTACAATGCTCAGTTTAAGTTGATGATTAAAAGTATTCCAAAAGACTACATTGTAGTTGAATATTAAAACATAAAGTGATCATTTGTGCAGAAAAGTATCAAAATAGAGAAGCAGGGTGGAAAGGAAGGACTAGGATTAGAAAGGGGCGGGGGCAGAGAAGAGTAGAGAGAGGAAAAAAAAAAGAGGGGTGAACAGGAGAACTTTCCAGAGAATTATACTTCTAAATCTTCAGTACGTTAAAGAGTCACACATGGACTACAGATTTGTTCATTTTTCTTATAACAACAAACTCTAAATAATTTTTCTTCATTAACTCAGCAGTTCACTTCAGGATTACTGTATTATGCTTGTAAGAATATAAAATTTACTCATGATCTATACTACAGTATGGCTCACATTTCATTCTTCCAAACATTATAAAGACTCAACCACAAAGAAGCACAAAATCACCAGGAAACCATCCTGTACAAAGAGTCCAATCCTGCAAATTTACAACTACAACTGACAGGCACTTGGATCAGCTTTTTTCAATTATGTGAATGTGGGAAACCCCACTTTACTCTTTTTTCTCCAATTTGAAATCTACCCAGGTTGACTCAGCACGGAAAGCAAGTATAAAGCCCTTATATCTGCATTCAACGAATACTTCAATAATATGGAACTTTAAGTTTCTGTTGGAGAGGATAACGGCCTTACTCAAGGCACAACTATCACAGAAATCTGAACTTCCTTATTTCCTGTGGTCATTCTGTAATCCACTATTCAGGATTAAAGAAAAAAATCAATGTGTTTGGGTTCTACTGACTGACATTTGTAGAAGGATTTTTAGTTTACAAAATATTTTAACTAGCATTATCTACTTTCAGTTTTCAATCAATATTGTCTTTTAAAAACTGAAGGAAAATAATCTTCACTTAACTAAGATTAGCATTTTGCACTTTCCCTAGAAGGCCAAGCATGGAATGACTTTATATAGAAAAGCCTTACCAACAAATTAAGGGATGTCATGTAGATAGCACCATCCATTTTCCGAAAATTCATCTGAAAGCAACACATACTTGAAATGCATGCTTTCATATGGAAAACAGTGACTAAGTTCCCAAGACAGAGCACAAATGACCTTTCTACCTACCACAATGCAGCTGAATTCTACTTCCTATCATACTAGCCTGGGTCACGGGGCAGGCAGCCAGGTGACCAAGCCTCTACTTCCTCTGCCCACTTCTTAATTATTAATATTCCCCAAGCCTCCACTTCCTCTGCCCACTTCTTAGCCATTAATATTCTCTATGCTTCTGTCAGGGGCAAAGGGTGATACCACTGTCCCATCAACCATGGCAACCACCGATCAGTATTGTCAGCACTGCTCTCTCCCAGACCCACAGAGTCAAACATCTACTGACCACATTTTGCTAACACCAAAAAAGGCTTGTTTCATGTTCCAAAAACCTGCTCTCCCACTTGCTGCCACCACTACTGGCTCCCCTCTACCCCTTTAACAGATAAGATAGCCCTTGCCTCAAAAGCCATGCCAGGAATTTGGAAGTCACCCTAGACGCCTACCTATCCCACACCTTCTATATCCATCTGGGCTCTGTCTTATCATCTCTGCTTTTCTCATACCCACCTCCCCTATCTGCACAGGCATGCCTCAGCTCGGGTCCAGAGCCTTCTCCAGTCTCCCTCATTCAAATCAATAGAAGAACCAGATAGGATCATTTCTCTTTGTTTAAAATTTCCAGAGCTTCCTATTGTCTGCAGCAGCATATCCCAATTGATAAAAGTCCCTCCAAAATTTTAAAGGCATTGCCTGCTCATATAAATTGAAGAAAAGTACTGAATTAAACAAAGTGCAGCAGCCTTTTTACTAGCAAGTCTTTGGAAAGTTTACAACACAGTACTACTATGCTTGCCCTCCATGGGAAACTGGGGCAGAAGAGGCCCGACAGGGCTCCAAGACAAAGTCACAACTAATTGGAAGACAAAATCCTTCGGAACCTGGCCCTGCCTAGCTGTCAACATCCTCCTCCAGTCAACAATGGTTATTATTCACCTCCTACAAACCTTAATCCAGTCTATACAGAACACAGCTTGCAGTTCCTCTAAGAGCCCTACTGATTCCTCATTCCATTCCTTTATATAAGTTGTTCCTTCTGCAAAAAATGCCCTCCCCTACCTAACTTAGTCTGGCTGAAGACCTCCTGCTAGTCCTTCCAGACCATGGTCAACTACCTTCTCTAGGAAGCTCTGATGAATCTCTAAGAAATGAAATTTTTCTTTTTTAAAGTATGGAGCGGGCATTGTGGTTCTAGCACGCAGAGAGGCTGGCTCACGTAAGAGTCGAGAGTACATCTCACTGAGTTTCCCTGAAGGGTCTCCCCATCGTCATTTCACCCACTCCCGCCCAGGAGCAGCAGGGGTGCTGCCGGCAGCGGTAGATGGAGCTGGCGCTGTGGCAACCCCATGGATCACCCATTCTTCTTGGACTGAAAAGCTTTGTTTCTGTTTTAGAGACAATTTTTCATTATTATGGACAGAAAGTCTCCCAACATGTTCATCAATGAACTTAAAACAGCGCCTTTATCTTAACCAAGTATTAGTATCTTGAAATCTAACCCCAGACCAATTGTTTGATTTAGGGAAAGGCAAATTGAAAACACCAAGATTTTGCCAAAGTACTCTAATATTTCAAAATAAATCTAATAATATTACATTAGCATTCCAGCAAGAATCATTATGGTTGATCACTACTTCTTATTTCATAAAAAATCATTTGTTGGAATGTCATGTCCACACATGCCAAGTACGTGCTACATTCTGGAGATTACAAAGATTACATTTCTAACCTCAAGAAGCCAAATCTAGGTTAGACAAGTAAGTAAGCAAACATATCACACAAAGCGGTTGCATACCGCAGTGAAGTATGCATCACGGGAGCACTGAGAGAAGGGAGGGGCACAGGGAGGGAGGACAAGGCGTGAAGGGGACAGAGAAGTCTGCAGAGAAGAGCTAGCTCTCCCTTGATCTAAGACCTGATGCCCTGAGCGGTGAAGTTCATCAGGCAAACAAGCCATACAAAGACGGAAAACGAGAGAGGGATGGAATCCAAGTAGAGGAATTACCACATGCAGAAGTGCTAAGGTAAGAAATCTGAGAAAATGTCAGGGAATACACGTTGCCTGAACTAGCTGGAGCAGAGGATGGCCTCTGAGGAATGGTTGGAAATGGAGCTTTAAAAGATGGCACAGAATCAAATTATGATGAAAGACCTTGTTTGATAAAGTTATGGATTAACTTGTATGTAATGAAGCTTCTGAACTTTTCTCAACTGAAAGAGACCCAAGGCCATGAGGAGGGGCCCACATTCCCAAAGAATACAATGTGAATGGGGTGCAGTACAGCAGTTCTGAGTTCCCTTGCTAGACTGTGTACCTCTAAGAAGGCAGAACTCACTTATCAGTGTATACCCAACATTCAGTCCTGTGCTGGGCACCGACAGGATCTAACAAAGTATCCAATAGTTAGATATGCTAACACAAACTCAGAGCTCAACTAAGAAGCCCTAACCCAGCCTCCTTCCTTACTGCCTATAAAATCACAACTCTTATACACTACAGTAAGTGGTAATTGCCACAACTTTTAAAAGAACATACAGAAAGGTCACTTACTATGGGATGCAGAGAAAGGATCTGGGGAAAAAACACATTAAGATGCTTTTGAACCTGACAAAATTAAGCAGTTTTTCTATTCTTCTCACTAAAAACTGAACAGAAAATACCTGTGGATTATAACAAGTATATTTTCACATCAAAAGAACTCAGATAAAAATAGATTAAATAAATAAAATAAAAATAAGTAAATAACAAATAAATAAAAATAAGTAAATAACAAATAAATAAAAATAAGTAAATAACAAATAGATAAAATAAAAATCTATTTTAACTAAGAATTTGCTAGATTAGTCTTTCAAGTACTTAAGTGCTACTTAAGCCACCTGCCTGTAGTACTTTACATTTTACTTAGTAAACTGAATTATATTATGATAATTAGCAGTCAAGTAAGAACTCTGGTGCTTGGGGATATAATAAAAATAGTAAGGAAAAAATATTTGGTCCAAGAAGAACCAGTGACTCACATTTTAACGAAATCAATCCAAAGGCCACAGAAGTGAAACAAATGTCAAGCCCTCTTTTTAAAGAAAAGATGAAGACATACTTCACTAATCAGAATTTCTAAATAAGGGAACATAAAATCCTATTAAGAAAACATAATTAAACATATTTTTAAATTTTATAATGTAGCCAGGGAGAGGAAAAAGAAGGTAACAGTAATACAGAGGATAGGGGGGTGAAGAGTCTGAAGACATACCCAGGAACATCAAGATAAAAATATACATCAAATGTATAAGAGACACATGAAATTAACACTTTTTAGGATGTTGCTACCAAAGACACAAAATCATGGTATTTTTCCTATGAAAAGCCTGAATTAAACAGTGTGTCATTATGGCCTGCTACTCTAGTTGGAAAAAGCAATCCTCAATCACAATCCACACACTCTCTCATCACACACACACACACACACACACACACACACACACACGGCAGCTTGTTTTGACTATGTTAAATATTATTAAACTAACAATAGTAATTTAGCAATTACTGGGCCTCTTACCCTCAGAACTCTCTAGGTTTTATTATCTCCATTCAGCAAATGGAGAAACTAAAAACTACTTAACTACAGAGGTAGTTAAGCGATGAGGCTGGAATTCAAAATCTCTTATATGTATAAGGTTCTGAGATCACATTTTAACCAATATACCATGCCCTCTACTGGGGCATATGACTGTTAAATCTTTAGAGACCATGACATTTCTTTAAAGAATGGGGTCTTCTTACTGTGCTACCCCCAGAGTGATATTAAGTTCAAATACTTTAAGCTTCATGGAAAATATTACCAACTTACAGTTGTTTCAAGATAATGCAAATCTTGCTCCCAGTAAGGTGACATTCACTCTTAAAAACACTGAAAGTAGCTGAATATCCACCTAAAATTACAAAAAGTACCAACAGTGCCCCAATAATCCCAACTTTATTCCTTAGCCCTTAATTATGCTAGTGTGTGGTATAAAACACCCAGTATAACCCTAGGGAAATAGATTTTCTTAAACCCCTAATTTCTTTCTCTATTATTCACACGGTAGAATCACATCACATGTGGATTTAATTACATCAATCCAATTATCTGTGCTGCAAGAAAAAAGAAAAACACTCTAAATAACGGTGGTAGGATGCTTGCCCTCACATCCTGGTCCCAGAGTGCGCAGGCAATGGAGACTAACTCTGCTGTTCCTCAGTCGATCCAAAGTCCAGTCACCCGTCGAGATTACGACTCCAGAAAAAAAGTCATCTGTACTAACAGCTGGGGAAAACACTAGCTTTGAGAACTGAAAAACAGTACGTCGGTTAACCAGTTTTCAAACTGGTGCCTTCCTAAACCACTTTTTCATGGGTAATTTTGACTACACAGGATTTTACCTTAAATGAGAATTTAAGTCCAAAGCCCCTACATAAAACTGGATTTCACTTTACTCAGGTCTTCAGATCAGAAAGAATTAGGATCCAAAACACTTGTCTTTTATATAGCAGAGTAAGCTACTAACGTATTTTTCACCCTACTTCACAAGTGGGAAAAAGAGAGCAATAGGATGCTGTAAAGAAGCCACACTAAACACATGTGAGAGCTGTTCCATGACTTACTTTAAAATAAGCTAAAAATGTAATAGAAGTCTGTCAAATGATCAAAAGCAATACTTTAAAGCTGGTTCTCAACGGAGAAAAAAAACAAACCCACAAACATCCACCAAGCTTTGAGGTGTACCATTACTACACAGTTCAAACTAAAGACAGGGTGAAAAGAATACCCAAACAGAAAGCTTCTCCTTTACCAACATGCGGTCACTTACCTCTCCAGACATCAGTTTCCTTTTCTATAAAAAGAAGGGACTAATCTAAATAACCTTTGACTGTTCAACATTATTATTTTCCCATCTCATACCTCCTTATTTCAATGTCCAACTCATAAATCTTTTGTGAAAAAAATAAGAAAAACTAAGTAAGAGTCAATTAATCAAGTGTGCTAAGGTAGAACAGTTCTTCACTTCGCTATCAACAACAGTCAGAAATATTTTTATTTAAAATTTTTGAGAAAGATTATATAGACATCAGCAAGTTTCACATCATGTACTCAGGAAATTCTACTCTAACTCACTGTTCCTGGAAATTTTATTTCTAATCTAACTAGTATCTGACTGTCAAATGGCTTTTTTTTTTCAGGGGGAGGTGGGGGGTTGTGGAGGGCGTGGCTTGTGGGATCTTAGTCCCCCAACCAGGGACTGAACCCAGGCCCCTGGCAGTGGAAGCAGAGTCCTAACCACTGGAATGCCAGGCAATTCCCTCAACAGATTATTTAAAAGCAAGATCCATAGCAAGTAAGTGAAAGGGTTAACTAGACAGAAATTTTGATTAAGAGATTGATTACAACTGACTTCACACATCTCAGGTCACACGCAAAAAAGAGACTTCAAACAGAGTACTACTCCTTCCTGCATTCTCAGCTCATCCTAGTTTTAGTGGCCTTTGGTGACAGAAGGGGTGAAAGATGCATTTTCATCTGTAACTTCAAAGACACATGCCTCTGGGCAGCTCCATTCTCATAAATCTGCAAGAACTCTTCCCTTGGGGAGACATCTTATGGTACATTAAGTCCTTTTTAAATTTGGACAGTCTCTAAGTTTGTTATTTGAGTTAATGACTTACCATCTCACCTAGCAAAGGCCCCAATACAAGCCTTTGGGTTTAAGTATCATGAGGTCTGGTGTTAGGAAAGTTCTCTCTGGAGAGTTGGTCTATGGAAACTCTTCAGCATTCCACATCCTTGACTTTCCTCACTCTCAGACATTTGACACCTGGCCAACTCTCCTTTTCCTTCAATCCACTTTTTTCCTTTCTTACTGAAGATCAAAAAGTAATTTCAACTCACCATTTTAACAGTGATCGTTTCTTCCAATTACCATTTATTCATGACATTTCACATTATCTCTCTGTTTAATCTTACTAATACAAATGTTTTTATCTCAATTTTATAATTACTAGTTACCATTAATTTCCCTTGTGGCTTCCCTTGTGGCTCAGCTGGTAAAGAATCTGCCTGCAATGTGGGAGACCTGGGTTCAATCCCTGGGTTGGGAAGACCCCCTGGAGAAGGGAAAGGCTACTCACTGCAGTATTCTGGCCTAGAGAATTCCATGGACTGTATAGTCCATGGGGTTGCAAAGAGTCGGACATGACTGAATGACTTTCACTTCACCATTAATTCAACATATTCTACCCTATAAATGATACTGACTTTTCTCCAGATTAAAAAGCTTAGAACCTTTTATTTTTTAACCTGAATGTTAAAATATGTGGCCCAATTCTGATCCTCTCTTATTCCTCTACTCTCAACAAATGAAGATTAAAGACACTATCACACACACACAAAAAAGACGCTATCATTTCCTTGCACATTACCTGGACTAGTTAAATGGGTCAATTAGAATACAGTTTGATAACTACAGATTTACTCTCTCCAACAAACCAGTGCTCTTCATTTCACACAGAAAAACTATGTTCCAAAACCAAAGACTAAATCTCATCAGCTAACTCTTAGATCCAGATTGAACCAGATGAGCTATCTAGCACATTCAGAACACATTCCATCACTGGAACAAACCTGAATATGTATCAAGTAGATCTCAGACATCAGACTGTGTTCCTTTAGCATACCACTGACAGTTGTTTTAAGAATGTTGTTTTCAGTAAGTGATAAGCTGCTAACTCCTATTCAATTTAAGATCCATTCACAAGGTCATCCGCTTAGATTACCCCATATACCAGTGAACAGAAACCAGCTTTAAATGAACCAAGTAATCAATATCATTACGAAATTCTATTTCTGTCTCCTAAGATTTTAGAAATTACAACCCTCATTGTCATTCACAGGCATGAAGTTCCCATTTCCACCATCACCTAGACCAGTGGGAAAAGTTACAAAAGAAAGACAGAATTTCACAGGATGCCCCATATCACTCATCACTGCCCATTTCCTAGGACTGCCATCAATTTTAGCAATAAAGTATATTCACATCTTGAAACTTTATATTCACAGTGGTTACAAAACCACCATACTAAACAAGCACAGCCAGATTCAGTATATAGAATGGAAGGGGCAAAAAAACTATTTACTACGTGCCAGAAGAGTGCTCTTTCCTTTACATATGCTCTCAGCAGGTCCTCAAAACTGTGATGTAAGTACTAGTATTCTCCTTTGTTAATAAAACAAGAAAGAAAAAGAAGAACAGGGAAGTTAAGCAAAGGAACAGTATGATAATTTTAATAACCAGAACTACCCCAAATAAAGCTTCCTGGACAAAGAACTTAGCCCTCTTACTACATAATTTGAACACGGAGTCAAAGTAACGACTGTCAACTTTATTTTCAAAAGAAATTGCTACTTAATATTTTTATTATAACTACACTACTTAGGATTTAAAGCAACCAGGATCAACATTTTTCCTACTCAATTCTCTGATCAAAAACAGGCTTTGTTGTTCTAATGTTCAAAAATCTCACTTAGCTGTCTCACCCTCACCTGATCTAATGGTGGGTAATGCAAAAACAAGGACAGTAGCAAAAGTAAACTTGCATGACAGTGATTAATAATAGGCCCACTATTTCAAGCAACTGCCTTTAAAAGGGGTTGCTAAACCATAATGGGATGCTCACAAACTTTTATTTTGGCAACTATAGCCTATTCTGCAAAGCAACAATCCTAAGAATACCACATATATTCCAGTGAAACAAAATTAATATGTGTGCTGAATTCTAAGCAAAGGCAGAGCATTTTTAACTAGGTAATCACTCTTCAAAAGACAATCAAATCAGATTAGCAGCAGTCTTCAGAAAAGTGTTCATTTTGCAATAATCTTAAATGTTCCTGCATTTCTCAAAGATTTAAAAAAATTCTAACTTCCTGACTCAGAGATCCAAACTAGCCATTACATACACAAATGTTCTACTCATTTAGTTTGGAATCATGTGCAGGAAACCTAGGTTTGTGTTTCTAGGTTTACAACCCCATACCCATTCATTTTGCACTAATATAACCACTAAATATAGCTCTAAAACACTGATGATTAAAAGTAGTTAATTATGTGAGTGATTCATACCTCCTATGTCCAGACACCAAGATCCAAGGATGTTTTTGTCAGATCTATAGGAAAAGGAATGATAAACACCTGTTACAAAAGCTTTCCAAATTCGGAAGGTCTGAATTTTTGTCAATCCCCAATCACTGGTGGTGCTGGAGAAGACTCTTCAAAGTCCCTTGGACAGCAAGGAGATCAAACCAGTCAATCCTAAAAGAAATCAACCCTGAATACTCATTGGAAGGACCGATGCTGAAGAAGCTCCAATAGTTTGGTCACCTGATGCGAAGAGCCGACTCATTGGGAAAGATTCTGACGCTGGGATAGAAGGCAGAAGAAGAGGGCGACAGAGGATGAGATGGTTGGATGGCATCACCCGTTCAATGGACATGAATTTGGGCAAATTTCGAGACGGTGAGGGACACGGAGGCCTGGAATGCCGCAGTCCATGGGGTCGCAAAGAATCGGACACGACTTGATGACCGAACAACAACAAAATCAGATTCCCTCGGCTCCCCACGCCCGCAAAAGAAAAAGAAAAAAACCAGGTCACACATCCATCAGAACCTAACTTTTCGGAAGACGTGGGGAGAAGGAAAAGCTATAAAGAGAGCGGTCACGTAACTACTGGAGGAAAGGGCCCTTAGGTGTTTCTAGAGTCAAAGTGAGAGGCCCTTGGCAAGTTGTTAAGTCACTTTTCCCCTCTGGGCCTCACTCGGCTTAATGCGGTGACTGGCAAGGCTATTACTCCGTGATTCCTCAGTAAGCACCCAAGCAAACCCATCAAGCTCCCTGCCAATACTGCTACCTTCGATCTCACCATCTCCATGACTTTCTAAAAGCGCTGGACCACCTCGCCATCTCACTCTCAAACCCCAACACACCTGCCTCCCCAACTAGCGGCGTGTCCTATCCAGGCCTTCACACCCACAACGTGGAGCCCTTCTTCTCGCCGCACCTGTCCCAGACAATCAGCAGTCTCAGCGCTCCCCTCCTCACTCTACACACACCTTCCCCGAAAAATGATGCCCAATTCCGGCCCGAGGAGGCCGACCTGGTGCCCGCCACCCCCAACAATACCACTCACCTCTTCCAACCTCCCACATCACCACCACCACCCGCTCCACGCCCCGTTCACCCTGCCCTCCGCCGTCACGGGGAAGCTGGAGCCACTCACCTGGCGCCTCGGCGCCGTCTCCCGGGCGGCCTCCCGTCCGGAGCTGCCAAAGGGCCGTGTGGGGCCGGAGCCGGGCTCGCAGCTGTAGCCGCCGCCGCCGCCGCCGCTTCACCTCAGCCCAGCCCCATCGCCCTCGGCCGGCGCGGGCGGCCGCGGGTCGCTCGAGCTCGAGGAGCCGCCGCCGCCGCGCGCTGCGGCTCCGGGTGAGGGGAGGGAGGCGCCGCGGCGGGGCCCGGGCCGAGCCGGGCGCTGGGGCGTCCGCGCTCTCCTCCTCTGCGCCCGCGGCGGCTGCGTGCAGCCGGAGCAGGGCGAGAACAAGGGCGGGCGACAGGGGGAGGTAGGCAGGGGAGGGGGGCGTTCTGCACTCCGAAACTGCCTCTCGCAGCCAGCGACGAAGCGAACCCCCCTCCCCTCAGCGGTGGCGCCTGGATCACGCTGCGGGGAGAGCCAGCGAGCGGACAGGGGAGCGCGCGCTGCTAGCTCGGGACTCCCGCGCCGGATGTGAGGTCACGTGCTTGCCTCATCCAGCGCGAAGGGCGGAGGGGCGCAGAGGGTACGCTGGGAGGGGCGGGGCCGGAGTGGGCGGGGGCGATGGCCAGGCCCCGCCCACATCTTCCCCTTTAGTCCCCCTTCCCGAGACCGGAGCAGAAAAGAAAGAGGGAGGAAGAACGCTGCTGAGGAGCTGTGTGTTGGGTAGGTTACTAACGCAGGACGGCATTTTTTTTTTTTTTTTTTTGGCGGGAGGAGGTGATATTTGCCATCTTGGCCGCCGTGCAAAGACCAGATTACAGTCCAAATCCTCATTTTATGAACAGGGAAACCGAGTTGTAGTGAGGGGCCTAGCCTGACTTGCCCAGAGTCAAGGTCACAGAGGTAGCTTGTACAAGAATGATGGAGAGGAGGTCAGATCCTGGCTCGGCTCGCAGTTCCTTAACATTACACTCCCCCTTGCAGAAACCAAAAACTATAGACCGCATTTAACAACCGACTCAGCGGTGCCCAGCCTTGGGAGGAGGACTAGAAGGCGTACCCAAGAGAAAGCTCCCACGCGCCCACTACACCTCCTCCAGTGATAGGGATTTTCTTCCGACAGCGCTGGATGCAAATTAAATACTTCCCCTAGCAGAAGATTTATCTCGGGGCACAGAGATGAACAAATCTTCCGGCCGGGTGTGCAAATCGCAAGTTCGATTTTCGTGGCGTCCCTTGGGCGACCCGCACAAGGAGCGCACTCAGCCACCTGCTGCCTCAGGCTCCGGCCATCTTTTCGCCCTGAGACTCTTGCCCGCGCCCTTTAGGCCCTGCCATCACTGTTAGTGTCATTCACCTCGCGGCCAACAGAACTCCCATCTGCAGGGGTGGAAGTACGGAAGAGACTCCCGACCTCTGGTGCACCGCCCTTGGGAGCTATCAGGCTCTGGCTCCTGGCACATGATCCTGCAAGTCGGGGGTTGCTACCCTTGATCCACAACACGTGGTGACACCTCATCTGAGACAGCACATACCCATGACATCGATGTCACCTCACCAGGAGCCAGGAACACGCTGCTCCTGGGCCTCTACGTCACGTGAAGCGGGACAGTTTACGCGCACTTTCTCGTACCGCGTGGTGTGGCGCACACTGTACCCAGATGGATCTATAGCCCTCTCTCTAGCCCATGGGATCAGTCTCACCGTCTGTTTCCTCCCTCAAATGAATAAATGAGATAAGGAGTGTGGTAGTTGTTGGGCAAACTATAAGAAGCTGTCTTGGTGGGGTTGAGCCCATAAAGCTTCCTTCCTCACCTCTCACTGCTCCTTGGATCCTTGCTCTTTTCCCTCGGCCATTAAACAAGCTTAGCTCCTAAAAACAAAACTATGGCGCCCAACCTCCGCTCCAAGTGCCCTCTCCAGTTAGCCTCCAAGGGCTCCACTCCCTCTCATGACCTCTTAAACAGTGGTCTCTCTGCTGTCTCCACTTCCTCATTTCTCCGCACTGGGCATTCCAGCTTCCCCTCTTCTCCCCAACACACACCCTTCCTCATCCTGCTTGGGTAAGAGAACCCCTGAGTTTCATTCTCCCAAATCTTAGTAGGTATTCTGCAGACATTCTCTTTCTGGGTCTCTCTGCTACATTTGACAATTCAGATGACCCCCACCTTCCGGAATCTCAACATTCTCTTGGTTTGCGGAAGAGTATACTCTTCCAGTTCTCACATCTCAGTAAATAAGGCCTCTGCCTCCTTGGGCGGCATCCTTAAGTGCCACTAATTGTGAGTCTCCACCTTATATGCAAGACTCCAAACCCACAGTTCTTCTCATTCTACTCTTAGGAGATCACCTCCAAATTCACGTTGCAATTACCCAATCAGCAATTGCAGCCCAGACCTCTTCCACAAGAGTTAGACCCAAATATCCAACTGCCTGCCAGGAAGCTCTAACTAGATATCATAGGGGTGCCTCAAACTCAGCTTGTCCAAAACTAAACTTGCCCTCTGCCTTCAAAGCAGCCCTTCCCTCAGCTGTTGGCACCAGCATCCACAGCCATCAGAATTAGAAATTTGAGAATGAATGTGTTTTTATTTTATTTTGGCCTTGCAGCAGGGCATGCGGCCTGACCAGGGATGGAACCTGGCCACCCATCCTGCTTCTTCCCCCTGCAGTGGAAAGCAAAGTCTTACCCACTGAACTATTAGAAAAGTCCAAGTGTGAGTCATTATTGATTCAGCCCCTTGTCTTATCCAATCATCTAGTCATTTTTATTTCACCTCCTTAATAAGCCTCAAATCTCTACCTGCATTTCCACTGGCAAACATTCCAGTCATCCTTTCCAACCTGAACTATTACAGTAGCCTCCTAACAATCTCTTCAGACAAATTCATCCTCCACTCAGCCTCCAGAGTGAACTATCTAAAACACAAACGTATCTAAAAGTCAAGTGGGCCTTAGAAAGCATCACTGCGAACAAAGCTAGTGGAGGTGATGGAATTCCAGTTGAGCTATTTCAAATCCTGAAAGATGATGCTGTGAAAGTGCTGCACTCTATATGCCAGCAAATTTGGAAAACTCAGCAGTGGCCACAGGACTGGAAAAGGTCAGTTTTCATTCCAATCCCAAAGAAAGGCAACGCCAAAGAATGCTCAAACTACCACACAATTGCACTCATCTCACATGCTAGTAAAGTAATGCTTAAAATTCTCCAAGCCAGGCTTCAGCAATATGTGAACCGTGAACTTCCTGATGTTCAAGCTGGTTTTAGAAAAGGCAGAGGAACCAGAGATCAAATGGCCAACATCCGCTGGATCATGGAAAAAGCAAGAGAGTTCCGGAAAAACATCTATTTCTGCTTTATTGACTATGCCAAAGCCTTTGACTGTGTGGATCACAATAAACTGTGGAAAATTCTGAAAGAGATGGGAATACCAGACCACCTGACCTGGCTCTTGAGAAATCTGTATGCAGGTCAGGAAGCAACAGTTAGAACTGGACATGTAACAACAGACTGGTTCCAAATAGGAAAAGGAGTATGTCAAGGCTGTATATTTTCACCCTGCTTATTTAACTTATATGCAGAGTACATCATGAGAAATACTGGACTGGAAGAAACACAAGCTGGAATCAAGATTGCCGGGAGAAATATCAATAACCTCAGATATGCAGATGACACCACCCTTATGGCAGAAAGTGAAGAGGAACTCAAAAGCCTCTTGATGAAAGTGAAAATGGAGAGTGAAAAAGTTGGCTTAAAGCTCAACATTCAGAAAACGAAGATCATGGCATCTGGTCCCATCACTTCATGGGAAATAGATGGGGAAACAGTGGAAACAGTGTCAGACTTTATTTTCTGGGGCTCCAAAATCACTGCAGATGGTGACTGCAGCCATGAAATTAAAAGATGCTTACTCCTTGGAAGGAAAGTTATGACCAACCTAGATAGCATATTGAAAAGCAGAGACATTACTTTGCCAACAAAGGTCCGTCTAGTCAAGGCTATGGTTTTTCCTGTGGTCATGTATGGATGTGAGAGTTGGGCCATGAAGGAGGCTGAGCACCGAAGAATTGATGCTTTTGAACTGTGGTGTTGGAGAAGACTCTTGAGAGTCCCTTGGACTGCAGGGAGATCCAACCAGTCCATTCTGGAGGAGATCAGCCCTGGGATTTCTTTGGAAGGAATGATGCTAAAGCTGAAACTCCAGTACTTTGGCCACCTCATGCAAAGAGTTGACTCATTGGAAAAGACTCTGATGCTGGGAGGGATTGGGGGCAGGAGGAGAAGGGGACGACAGAAGATGAGATGGCTGGATGGCATCACTGAGTCGATGGACGTGAGTCTGAGTGAACTCTGGGAGTTGGTGATGGACAGGGAGGCCTGGTGTGCTGCGATTCATGGGGTCGCAAAGAGTTGGACACGACTGAGCAACTGAACTGAACTGAACTGATCTAATCTAAAATCCTGCAGGAGTTCCCCCTGGTGTCTTGCTGTTACATGTATCTCCAAGGAACCCAACAGGAACTTGTCAATGCACTCTTGCCTTTAAAAGACCACAGAGAGGTCCAAACTTCAAGAAACAGCCAACATCCCCAAAGTAAGGCAACACATAGCCAAACAAGAAAAAGCTATAGGAAGAAAAAGGGCAATTGAATATTTCAAACAGTTTTCTGTTACAGATGTTCTGGGTAGGAAAGAAGAGAATTTGGACACTGATGGGAGGAGCTCCTGAGTCACTGGGAAAAGCTTGAGCATGTTTATAGGTTAAGGGGAAAGATAAGCTAGAAAAGGAGAAGCCAAAGATGAAGAGAAAGGGAGTGGAGTGAAGCTTGAAAAGTTCTGGAAGGCTGGCTGGTTCTTGGCCCAAGATAATTCTGGGCCTGCACTTCTGTTCCTGCTGAGCCCAGCCCTTCCCTCCTCTAATCCTACTCATTCCTTGAGACCCAACCTCCAATCACAACTCCAAATAAGTAACAGTTCTCCATGTGTGCATGTGCTTAATCACTCAGTCATTTGGTAAGCTCTCACTTCACTTTCCACTCTTATTCTCCATTGTCTTCCCCTCTTACATCATCTTACCTTTCTAGTTCATTGAAAAGAAAAAAAAATTGTAGACCATCAAGAGGGAACACCCACAAATCTATGCATTCACCCACACCGGCATGGAGTATCTCCTTCACTCACCTTTTTGCAGAGGGGCAGACAGTGCCTCCTTCCAAGAGCTCTAACCCTTTGTAAGTATAGTCCTGGGCCTCCCAAAGGTCACTGCTATTGCCAACTCCAGTGGATACTTTTCAGTCTTTATCTCTCAGCCCTCTCAGCAACTTTATCTCCCATTCTTGAAACACTTTAATCTCGATGTCTCTTTGCTATTTCCTCATCCCTCTTTGTGTGTATCATTTCAGACTCTTGTGGCTACTGCCTCTGTCTCACCTCTAAATGGTGTTGCTCCCCAAGGCTCAATCCAGGGCCTGTTTTTCTGTTTGTACAGTCTGTTTGGATGTGTTGTTGGATTTTGGTCTTTGTTTTGGTTTGCTTTGGTTTTGTCATCTATGGACCTTTACAAAACTTGTGGATGGGCTTTGGGAGGTCTATAAATTCCTTAAACTTGAATGAAAACAAATACTTTTAAAGGAAGAAGTAGAGCTTCTATCAGCTTTTCAAAGTCATCTGGAACCCCCCAGAAGGATAAGAGCACTTATCTATATTTGCTCCCCCAAATGATATAAATCACCATGGTGATAGCTATCATCTGTATGTACATTTATAACATAATGATATATATATGTATCTGTAGCCCAGGTCTCACTTCAGAATCCCTGGGCCATATGTCCATGAGCCATATGTCACATAATGTCTCAGTAGTACCTCATCAATTCACTCATCCAAAACTCAACTCTTGCCCTTCTTCCCCAAACCAGACATTCACCTAGGCTTTCTGGTCTGGTGGCACTGTTACCTAACCAGCTCCACAAACCAGAAACCTAGGGGTCATTCTTTCCAATTCATTATCAAATCCACTACAAATCCTTTCATATCTCACCATCTCTACTTCCACTAGAATAATTCAAGCCACCTGCATCTCTCACCTGGAACTACTGCCTTACCCTCCAACTGATTTTTCGAATTTCATCCTTGTTGTTGTTCAGTTGCCAAGTTGTGTCTCTTTGTGATTCCATGGACTGCAGCATGCCAAGCTTCCTTGTCTTCCACTATCTCCCACAGTTTGCTCAAATTTATGTCCCTGAGGTCCATGATGCTATCTAACCATCTCATCTTCTGCCATCCTCTTCTCCTTCCGCCTTTTGTTTTTCCCAGTGTCAGGGTCTTTTCCAATGAGTTGGCTCTTCACATCAGGAAGGCCTGCCCTCCCAGAAACCATTTCATTCTTACCCATTTCCAATCCCATTCTTACACAACAGCAAAGTGAATTACTATGTGTGACTTGGAGCATAGCTTCTGATAAACATTTTCAATTGCTCCTTATTTCACTGAAAATAAAATGTGAACGTCTTTGACCTACAAAGTCCAGTGTTGGATGTGGCCTGCCCAACATTACACCTTTCCTGGCACTCCTGTCTTTCACCTTCCTCCCAGCCTAGATCTTTCCCCACTTCACCTCATTCTAATCACAAGCCTTCTTTCAGTTCTTCAAACAGATTGCACTTTCCTGCCCTCAGGGGCTTTGCACAACCATTTGTTTCTCTCTTTCCCTTGTTTCCTTGCTTGGCTAACCCTCGCAAATTCAGCTCTTGGCTTAAATGTGTGTACATCAGTTCTTGATAAAGGCCTTCCCTAACTATTCGTTCTTTCCTTTATTTTCTGATGCCCTCCATTTATTTTCTTTATAACCATCATCCCAATTTTAATTACCTGTGAGTTTATGTATGTATTTAACACTATCTCCCCCACCAGATTTCAACTCTGTAAAGATGAGGACTTATTACGGTGCCAGAATTTTTCTAGAAGGGGCTTAAAAGTAGTAGTCTTTTTGAGAGAGGAAATGGTTTGTCTTGAGGCTATGTTTGCATGGCACTTTACTTAAGACTGAAAAAGTTATCAGTTTTCCATGTTTATAAAGGGCAAAGGAGTTTAGGAATTAAGGGGAAGGGACACAGAAAGCATTTCCCCTGCCCTCCCAAGAAGCCATCTCTTTGTGCTGCTGAGTTGGTTTGGTTTATCACTACAGATCTAGCACTAGATGAAGCCTTGCGTGGCCTTCCCAGGTGGCACTCATGCTGCTGCTAAGTCGCTTCAGTGGTGTCTGACTTTGGCGACCCTATGGACCATAGCCCGCCAGGCTCCTCTGTCCATGGGATTCTCCAGACAAGAATACTAGAGTGGGTTTCCATGCCCTCCTCCAGGGGATCTTCCCAACCCAGGGATTGATTACCACCTGGTACTAGTGGTAAAGAACCTGTCTGCCAATGCCAGAGACATAAGAGACAGGTTCAATCCCTGAGTTGGGAAGATCCCCTGGAGGAGGCCATGGCAACCCACTCTGGTATTCTTGCCTGGAGAATCCATGGACAGAGGTGTCTGGTGGGCTATGGTCCATAGGGTTGCAGAGAGTCGAACATGACTGAAGCGACTGAGCACACACTCGTGAAGCCTGACATATGGTAGACTGTCAAATGTTTGTTGTCAAATGTGAATGAATGAATTTACAGTCTCAAACACCATCTCTGTTAAATGCCTTTCCTGACTCTCAGGCTAAGGATACCTATTCTGTTCATCTTTTCCACTGCATTTACAATCTTGAATAAGTACCTTGTTTGGTGTCTGTCTTCCATTAGTCTATGTTGCATTTATGTTTTTGCTTTTACAATTCTAACTACTTTCATATGGTATTTGATCATTACAGCAATACCAACACTAAAAGCTGTAGCTACTAATATCTATATTTTTTATAGATGAATAAATGGAGGTAGCTTTATATGTATCATTTCATTTAATCATTGGAATAATTCAGAAAGTAGGTACTATCATCATCTCAATGTTTACAGATGAAACTGAGGAAAGCTTAAAATTTCATTTTACAGAGTAGGAAAAGATACTATTAATAAATAACTCTCTTAAAGTCACAGAACTAATAAACAACACACAGCCTGCATTCAACATAGGAAGCTTGGCTCCAGGGTCAAACTCTTGATCAGTACAACCAAATGAAGCTGTAGGGATCCAGCCTCTGGGATCCAAACCCTTTGGATTATCTGTTTAAGCACCCAGATCCTGACTTTTCATGAGCAGGTACCCAACTCATCCATCCTTAGCACCTAGATCAGATCACATCAGTCGCTCAGTCGTGTCCGACACTTTGTGACCCCATGAATTGCAGCACACCAGGCCTCCCTGTCCATCACCAACTCCCGGAGTTCACTCAGACTCACATCCATCGAGTCAGTGATGCCATCCAGCCATCTCATCTTTTGTCGTCCCCTTCTCCTCCTGCCCCCAATCCCTCCCAGCATCAGAGTCTTTTCCAATGAGTCAACTCTTTGCATGAGGTGGCCAAAGTACTGGAGTTTCAGCTTTAGCATCATTCCTTCCAAAGAAATCCCAGGGCTGATCTCCTTCAGAATGGACTGATTGGATCTCCCTGCAGTCCAAGGGACTCTCAAGAGTCTTCTCCAACACCACAGTTCAAAAGCATCAATTCTTCGGTGCTCAGCCTCCTTCACGGCCCAACTCTCACATCCATACATGACCACAGGAAAAAACCATAGCCTTGACTAGACGGACCTTTGTTGGCAAAGGAATGTCTCTGCTTTTCAATATGCTATCTAGGTTGGTCATAACTTTCCTTCCAAGGAGTAAGCGTCTTTTAATTTCATGGCTGCAGTCACCATCTGCAGTGATTTTGGAGCCCCAGAAAATAAAGTCTGACACTGTTTCCACTGTTTCCCCATCTATTTCCCATGAAGTGATGGGACCGGATGCCATGATCTTCGTTTTCTGAATGTTGAGCTTTAAGCCAACTTTTTCACTCTCCACTTTCACTTTCATCAAGAGGCTTTTGAGTTCCTCTTCACTGTCTGCCATAAGGGTGGTGTCATCTGCATATCTGAGGTTATTGATATTTCTCCCGGCAATCTTGATTCCAGCTTGTATTTCTTCCAGTCCAGTATTTCTCATGATGTACTCTGCATATAAGTTAAATAAACAGGGTGACAATATACAGCCTTGACATACTCCTTTTCCTATTTGGAACCAGTCTGTTGTTCCATGTCCAGTTCTAACTGTTGCTTCCTGACCTGCATACAGATTTCTCAAGAGGCAGATCAGGTGGTCTGGTATTCCCATCTCTTTCAGAATTTTCCACAGTTTATTGTGATCCACACAGTCAAAGGCTTTGGCATAGTCAATAAAGCAGAAATAGATGTTTTTCCGGAACTCTCTTGCTTTTTCCATGATCCAGCGGATGTTGGCCATTTGATCTCTGGTTCCTCTGCCTTTTCTAAAACCAGCTTGAACATCAGGAAGTTCACGGTTCACATATTGCTGAAGCCTGGCTTGGAGAATTTTAAGCATTACTTTACTAGCATGTGAGATGAGTGCAATTGTGCGGTAGTTTGATCATTCTTTGGCATTGCGTTTCTTTGGGATTGGATTGAAAACTGACCTTTTCCAGTCCTGTGGCCACTGCTGAGTTTTCCAAATTTGCTGGCATATTGAGTGCAGCACTTTCACAGCATCATCTTTCAGGATTTGGAATAGCTCAACTGGAATTCCATCACCTCCACTAGCTTTGTTCGTAGTGATGCTTTCTAAGGCCCACTTGACTTCACATTCCAGGATGTCTGTAAGGTCAGTGATCACACCATCGTGATTATCTGGGTCATGAAGATCTTTTTTGTACAGTTCTTCTGTGTATTCTTGCCATCTCTTCTTAATATCTTCTGCTTCTGTTAGGTCCATACCATTTCTGTCCTTTATCGAGCCCATCTTTGCCTGAAATGTTCCTTTGGTATCTCTGATTTTCTTGAAGAGATCTCTAGTCTTTCCCATTCTGTTGTTTTCCTCTATTTCTTTGCATTGATCGCTGAGGAAGGCTTTCTTATCTCTTCTTGCTATTCTTTGGAACTCTGTATTCAGATGCTTATATCTTTCCTTTTCTCCTTTGCTTTTCGCTTCTCTTCTTTTCACAACTATTTGTAAGCTATTAGCACCTATGTAGGACCCAGTTCATGATGGTACTCAGTAATAAATATACTAAGTAAATGAATAACAAATTTTCAATGATTTTCACAATCACAATGCAAACTAACAATGAAATGACTAAGCTTCCCAGCTTTATAGAGAAGAAAAGTGTGGTTCACAAGTTCATAAGAGGAAGCGATTTGGCTTACTGGCCTTCTGGCTAATTCCAGCCTCTTTGGGATTTCTTCTGCTGCTTCCACAAAAGGCTAGAGGATGATTTTGAGGAAGGGCTACACCTTAGGAAAAACTAAAAAAGAAAAAACAATTGCAAAAATGCCATAGCACTCACTGCCTTTCCTATGAAAACTGACCATTAAAGTACTTTATGGTGTTCACCTAACAAGCTGTCTATTTCCTTTAGTTCCTCCTAAGTCGTTTTGTCCCTATTTAGCTTGAACCACACATGCCTCTGTGTTTGTGTGTGTGTGTGTGTATTGGAACAAGAAGAGGAGGAGAGCTGTGAGTCAGATGTCTAAAAATCAGGGTCCAGAGGCCACCACAGACTTGTTTCTGTTGCTAAGCAAAGCATGTAATCTTTTCTGTCTCTGCCACAAGACAGAAAGCCAGGGATCTGCATTCTTCTCAGGCCACGGTGCCCTAGGATATGGTGGGTCACGTGCCACTGAATGTAGTTTACAAACTCACTGTTCACACCATAGGACCCATACTTGGAGGAGTGCTCACTGCTGGCATGTAGCCCATCACATGCTAGTGAACCAGTACCCCTGGAGGAAAAAAGCCCTGATTTGTGGCACCTGCCAATTTCGTGGTGTCAGTATTCCCACCACAGCCATATTCCAGCTATCAACAGTAAACACAGCTCACAAAATTCCTGAAAATGTAGCAATCTGCTCTAATGAGCCAACACAAATCAGTGCCAGCACACTACTGCTTATAGTACCTCCTTGCATGGATAGGGAGAGGAGAAATACAAGCTAAGCTGTTCCTGGGAATTTCCCTGTGGTGGGATATAATGATTTCACCTCTGATGACAAAAAAGAGCAATTGTACTGGAGATGGGAAAACTAGGTTCTAATCTTAACCTTCTTAGAAGTAACATATTTATTTCTTAAAATTTAAATTTTAATAGGAATATTATTACCTACTTCACAGGATGGTTGGTTATCTAACAAACACTTATAAAGCACTTGGTTATCTAATGAACACTTATAAAGCACTTACTATCAGCTAAGCACTATTTAATCCCTTACACATTAACTTATTTCATCTTCATAACAACAGTTTATAATCCAAGCTATGGTCTTTTCAGTAGTCATGTATGGATGTGAGAATTGGACCATAAAGAAGGCTGAGCACTGAAGAACTGATGCTTTCACACTGTGGTGCTGGAGAAAGACTCTTGAGAGTCCCTTGGACAGCAAGGAGATCAATCAATCCTAAAGGAAATCAACCCTGAATATTCATTGAAAGGACTGATATTGAAGCTGAAGGTCCAATACTTTGGCCACTTGTTACAAAGAGCTGACTCATTGGAAAAGACCCTGAAGCTGGGAAAGATAGAAGACAAAAGAAAAGAAGAGGGCAACAGAAGATAAGATGATTAGATAGCACCACCAACTCAGTGGACATGAATTTGAGCAAACTCTGGGAGATAGTGAAGGACAGGAAAGCCTGGCCTGCTGCAGTTCACAAAGAGGTGAACACAACTTAGCGACGGAACAAAAACACCTATTATCAACGGAGAGATGTGAAAGACCAAGGCACAGAGAAGTTAACTAAGTTCTCTAAGGTCACACAACTAGCAGTAGTGCCAGGATTTGAACCTGGCTCCAAAGTCTGTGCTCTTACACTTTAGGGCCCCAAATCAAAGCAGCTGCCTGATTTTATAAACAGAGTTTTATTGGACCACAACCATGTCTGTTTATTTACATAAATAAACATGTTTGTTTATGTAAATTTTACATAAATAAACATAAATCTGCTTTTGTGCTACAACAGCAGAATTGAGTAGTTGTGACAGAGACCATATGACCACAAAGCCCAAAATATTTATAATATCTGGCCCTTTACTGAAAAGGTTGGCTGATCCCTGCTCTATGGTATCCTGCCTATTTATATGGGGAGAGACAATGATTTTCATTAAGAACCTAGTAACTCCTAAGATCAAACTGGTTCTGAAATTGTTTTCTGAGCCAGTAAGACGAGTGAAAAATAATGTCAGGTTTGTCATTGTACCTGTTATTTGCACCATAACAGTAAGGTGTAAACTTTAGTAACAAATGAGCCATGGTAACAATTATTAGTAGAAACATATACCTGATGTCATGGGATCCCAACCTCACAGAACTGGAATTAATTCAGAAATTGTTCATCGCAACCTTGACTCTCCACCTTGAACTATCATATTGGGTTTCTGAAGTTAATGCCGTAAATCCTCCATGATCATCCTTCAAGTCCTACATGATGATTCCCAATATGTGTACAACAGAGCAAAGTCACCTCCTTTATGGGGCTCAGGTGCCAGGCTCACACCTGTCATTCTGTCCCCAAGGCAGCTCCTCCACGTGGCTGTTTCAGATGCCAAGCAGAGAAACTCCTGAACGCCTGTCATTCACTGGCCTCTTGGACAGTCGTTAAAAACTTCCCCTGCCTTTGCAACTACTTCCTGTGAGCCTCTCAGGGACTACTAGTCACTCGTGACCTATTTTCAGAGCTGATAGTTCTGGCTTCCAAAGCAAACGAGGAACAAGTGCAGCTACAGGTGATTGTTTCCTTTACGCTCCAGGCAGCAGAAAAGAATTGCTCAGTGAAGGTGAAAGGACCAGCATAGGTCAGCTGGGTGGGAATGATTGCCTCACTCAAGTCAATAGATTTTCATCCTGCTATAAACTATGGGTTCATAACTCAAGATCACTAGAAGGCTGTTTATTATCGTCTGTTTGCTGAAGACAGTTGCTTCTTTATAGTTATAAAGAAAAAGAACCCTTTTTGTTTTGTTTGCTTTTCTTGTTTTTCTTCTTTTCTCAAAAGAAAAAATACCTCTACCAAACTGGCAAATTAAGACAATACTGTACTGATTGAGCTACTGTATGGAAGTCCCATTACCAAAGAATTTCTTTCAGGAACATTTCAAAAGTAAGTTGATCCAAAAGACAACTCCACCATGAGGTTACCTGGAGCCTAATCCAGGCTAGAAAGCAGAGTCCAAACAGCTCAAGGTTTTGCAAATTCCACAGCAGCTGCAGGCACAAAATGAAATAAAACAAGGCGTTAAGGTGGAAAACATCAGAAACATCTCACTATTTCCTTATTGTTTTTGACACTGGACTCTTTAAATATAAATTGTTTACATTGCCCACAAAGAACACCAAAGTGAAACCTCTTGGAGTTTTACTAACAATTCCGTTTATAATTTTTTAACCTTATATGATTTCTTTAGGATACCTTTAAATACATTTATGAACTTAGTTTCATTTTTAAAATATAAATGAAGTCTCGGGACCTTAAAGATCTCAAATATTCCTTCAAGGGAATATTCCTTTGGGTGTCTGAAACACTTGATTTTATCTCTCCATTAGAAATTGTGTGTTCCTACAATTAAAATTCATGCTCAGTCTCACTCTCCTTCATACCAATTCAAATATTCACAGACTTATTGCAAGCTCCAAAAGAGAAGGTACAGTCATATTCACCTTTTTAATCCCCCACATGTGACTATAGTAGCAGGTAGTAAATATTGTTATTGTTGCTATGTAACCTTCATGAAGACAAACTTTCTCTATTTTGTTCATTCCTATAACCCCAGCAACTAGAACAATAAACGCTGGGTCGTAGCCTCTCAATAGAGTTTGAATAGATTAGCCTACAGCCTTAATAAATGTAGTAGAAGGAGTTTTAGAATTTTTAACTTTTTAAAAGTTTTATTAAATCCGGCCTTCCTTATAAAAGTCAATGATCAATCAGAGAAGTAGAATCAGTAGAAGATATCTGTTAAGAGATTTACTGCAAAGAATTGGCCTACACGATCATGGGGACTGACTAGACAAGGCTGATATCCGTAGGGCAGATCATCAGTAAAGGTAGGCTGGAACACTCAGGTGGATTTCTTCTTCTCTAGACAAGAGTCAGCCCTGCTCTTAGAACCTTTCAACTGATTCAACCAGTTGATCATCTTAGATAACCTCCCTACTGAAAGTCAACAAAGGACTTTAATCATATCTACAAAATACCTTTGTAGCAATACCTTGATCTATGCTTGACTGAGTATCTGGGGACTCTAGTCAAATTGACACATTAAAAAAGACCATCATATCCATCAAATTCCTATTTTGGAACTTTGAAAGTGACTCCTTCCATTTATGTGTTTATTTCTTTATCTTATTTTGTGTAAGAAGGAATAATCCTATATGTATCAAGTTTCTTTAGAAATGTTCACATCATCTGCTCAAGATGTTTCAATAATAGAAACCTAATAACAAATTAGCTGGGTAAATTAAAGGACCAGCGTGCCCTTGCAAAGACATTTCTCCTCTATTAACTCATATAAGAATTTGAAACAGAGAAAATGCTTACATAGAGATGGTCACTCAGATATCATTCATAATGGAGAAAAATGGTGGAAGAGAAAACCTAAAGATAGTAAAATTGGAATGTAATTTATAGCACATCCACATGATGGAATATTATGTAAACATTTAATAGTATATTTACAAAATAAAATAATAAAGATTAAAATGACAATAAATTGAATAGAGAATAAGAAATCATTACAGAAAACTGATGTCCCAAAACTTAATTCTTGGAAAAACTTGACAACATTGACAAATCTTTATCTAGATAATTAAGAATATTTTTAAATATTTTGATAATTTGAGAATCAAGAATATCAAGAATTACCAAAATCAAGAATAAAAAAGAGAATATCATCACCTATATTATAAAAACCAAAAGATTTATAAAGGAATACTATGAATAATTATAGTATTCAACAAATTAGATACCTAAACAAAATGGGTTCATTTCTAGAAAGATGCAAACTATCAAAACTGACTCAAGCAGAAATGAAAATGAGTAGACCTGTAACAAAGAGATTGAATTAGTTATTTTTTAAAGTTTCCACAAAGAAAAGCCTAGGACCAGATGACCTCACCAACAAAGTATATAAACATTTAAATAAAGAAAATATCAATTCTTCACATACTGTTCCAAAAAATAAAATAGAAGCAAACATTTCCTAACTCAGTCTATGAGGCCAGCATTAACCTAATAAGCAAAGCCAGACAGAGACATTGCAAGAAACTACAGACCAACATTCCTTATAAATATAGACACAAGTGTCTTTGAACTACTAGAAAAACAAGTCCAAAAATATGTAAAAAGGATTTTATACCATCACCAACTAATATTTATCCCAGGAATATAGAGGTTGATCATACACATGAAAATCAATAAATATAATACACCATGTTGAAGGCAAAAGGAGAAAGGGGCAGCAGAGGATCAGAAGGTTAAACAGCATCACAGACTCAATATGGACATGAATTTAAGCAAACTCTGGGAGATAGTAGAGGATAGAGGAGGCTGGTATTCTAGGCTAGGGCAGTTCATGGGGTCACGTAGTTGGCCACGACTTAGTCACTAAATAACAACAACAGCAATACACCATGTTAGATATAAAGAACAAAAACCACATGATCTTCCCAACGGATGCAGAAATTTTTGACAAAGTTCAGTACCCTTTCATAATAAAAATTTGCCAAAGTTCATAGCATCATTCATAACAATCATAAAGTGGAAACAATCCAAATGCCCATCAATTGATGAATGAGCGTTCCATAAGATGGAATATCGTTTGGCAATAAAAAGATTGAATAAGCAAATCCACAGAGACAGGAATGTAGACTAATGTTTTTCAGGGGTGACAGAGATTCACGGGTATGAAGAGGTAACTGCTAATGAGTACAGGGTTTCCTTTTGGAGTAATGAAGATATTCTGAAGTTAGATGATGAGGACAGTTATAGAGTTCTATGAATATGTCACAAGCCACTGACTTGCATGCTTTAAAGCAGTGATTTTTATGGTATGTGAAAAATATCTCAATAAAGATATTTTTTTAAACAGTATATTTACAAAAAGTTTTTAAAAAGATAATAAGGGCTCCAGGCCATGGTTCAGTTGTGCCTTTACTTAGACCTTATATCCCTCCAGGTATCATAATCTAATTCAGTAATCATATTAGACCAACAGAAGGCTTCAAATGGAATGATATTAATCCAGTGCCTCTCAGAATTACCCTGAAGGCATTTCATCTGAATATTTTCTGCATAGCTTTTATCTAAGTTCCTGTTATAAATAGCCATATGGAACTAACTTTTGCATTTTTTGCATGAATACTGAAAACATTACCCTTCGCATTATCAGGTCATTTATTGCTACCATATTATAAAATACTTTATGAAAATAACATTTTACAATTTATATTAGGAAAAGCAATGTCCTTTAGGAATTATTCTTTTGAATTACCAAAATTATACTATATTATATTATATTTCTTATTCATAATTTGCTATGTTATGGCATGGAATTTAAGTTACTTCAGATCCCAATATTTGAAGTGCAGGTGCAGGACTCTGGACTAAGTTTCAATATTTAATTGTACCTTACATTAAATCAGGATTTCTCTGTATTGATACTATTGCTATTCTGAGCAAGATAATTCTTTGGTGAGGGGAGGCTGTCCCGTGCATTGGAGTATATTCAACAGCATCTTGGCCTCCACCCAAGGGATGCCAGTAACAAGTCTTCAGTTAGACAACCAAAAATGTATTCAGACATTGCCAAATGTCCCCTGGAGGGCAAAATTGCCCATGATGAAGAATCACTATCTTAAATCATCATTGAAAAACTGACGCCCATTACTCTTTCCAGTCAGTCTTAAGGTGACAAAAATTCATTACTCTAGATGGATAGGTAGGTAGGTAGATAATAGATAGACAGATGGTTTCATACTTTGCTCACTTATTTGAGATTAATCAAGGATGTCTCTGAACTGGATGTCAGTCCCTGAAGCAGAGCTACTTCCACACAGATCTTTAAAAAAGAATTTTCTAATCTTTCATTTGAACCCAACAATCCATTAAAAAGAAAATTAAATCTTAGATGAGGAAACAGATAAAGGGATATGATCAATTGCAGGGCTAAATTCCAAATTCAGTGCTGCTCCTCTTACTGCCAGGAAAACCTTCCTCTCTGTCTACATATAGCATCCCTCCCCAGGTGGTCAAGGATGGGAGTGAAGTCCTATGAGGCTAAAGATAATATTCTAAAGTGATCTTCTAAGTATTCCAGTCAATACCTAGAAAATGGACTACCTCTTCCCAGAGTACACTGTATTCCAATCTAACTGAAACTCACAAATTTCCATTAGCTCTAACTTCCTGTTTACAGGGAATGAAAGGGACAGAAGAATGAGTTAGATACTAGTAGGAAACAATCAATCAGATCCTAAAGTAGGGGCATTCCATAAGACAACTGGTCTGAACTATTCCAAAATGTCAGTTATCTTGAAAATAAACAATCAGAAAACAAAATCATGGATAAACTATTTTGGAATAAAGTAGACCAGCCATCATAGTAATTAAATGCAATATGTGGACCTAGATTTGAATCCTGGTAGTGTCTAAAAGGATTCTTAAAGAGAATTTTGAATTTAGATTTCATCAGTCTTATTTTTCTTATATGTGATAATGGTGGTGTGGTATAATAGGAGATTGTTCTAATTCTTAAGAGATACTTGGGGAAACTATTTTGGGATAAAGTGCCATGATATCTGCAACTTTCTAATTGGTCGACAACAATAAAACAACAAAGATAGATAGACACATATAGTAAAATATTAACATTTTTTGAAGTTTAAATGGAAGATGTGAAGTTTGGTGTACTATTCTTTCAGTTTCTCAAAACATATGGAATATTTTCATATTTCATAGAAAGTTCAGGGGAAATTAACAACCCTCCTTAAATGCACTGATTCTTAAAGAGTAATCCACAGGTCACTTTTGGTTGAGGAAGGTCCATGGTTATGCTTCAAGGACCCCACAAACTCCTTAGAGTTGTGAGCAGATGCAACTCTACCTTTCTCTATAGTTCTCATTCAAATGTTCAAGGGGGGTCCTGTGCCTTCAGAAGGGCTGAGGCCTATAGGCTTGTCTGAAGATTTTAGGTCTGATGCCTGCCAATGTGAGAGATTTTTGAGTTGCAATTCAATTGCAATTGCTGTTCCAATAACATGCAGGTCACAGGACCTTAGAACTGAAAGGAAGGAAAGTTAGGAATGATTTAATTAATGTCTTTAATTCTAAAGACAGCAGCTCTGAAATAGACCTTGTCCAGGATCAGGCAATTAGGTCAGTGGTAGACTTAAATTGGAGAAAGTAGGGAAAACCACTAGACCATTCAGGTATGACCTAAACAAATCCCTTATGATTATACAGTGGAAGTGAGAAATAGATTTAAGGGCCTAGATCTGATAGATAGAGTGCCTGATGAACTATGGACGGGAGGTTCGTGACATTGTACAGGAGACAGGGATCAAGACCATCCCCATGGAAAAGAAATGCAAAAAAGCAAAATGGCTGTCTGGGGAGGCCTTACAAATAGCTGTGAAAAGAAGTGAAAAGCAAAGGAGAAAAGGAAAGATATAAGCATCTGAATGCAGAGTTCCAAAGAATAGCAAGAAAAGATAAGAAAGCCTTCTTCAGCAATCAATGCAAAGAAACAGAGGAAAACAACAGAATGGCAAAGACTAGAGAGCTCTTCAAGAAAATCAGAGATACTAAAGAAACATTTCATGCAAAGATGGGCTCGATAAAGGACAGATGGTATGGACCTAACAGAAGTAGAAGATATTAAGAAGAGATGGCAAGAATACACAGAAGAACTGTACAAAAAAGATCTTCATGACCCAGATAATCACGATGGTGTGATCACTGACCTAGAGCCAGACATCCTGGAATGTGAAGTCAAGTGGGCCTTAGAAAGCATCACTACGAACAAAGCTAGTGGAGGTGATGGAATTCCAGTTGAGCTATTCCACATCCTGAAAGATGATGCTGTGAAAGTGCTGCACTCAATATGCCAGCAAATTTGGAAAACTCAGCAGTGGCCACAGGACTGGAAAAGGTCAGTTTTCATTCCAATCCCAAAGAAAGGCAATGCCAAAGAATGTTCAAACTACCACACAATTGCACTCATCTCACATGCCAGTAAAGTAATGCTCAAAATTCTCCAAGCCAGGATTCAGCAATATGTGAGCCGTGAACTTCCTGATGTTCAAGCTGGTTTTAGAAAAGGCAGAGGAACCAGAGATCAAATTGCCAACATCTGCTGGATCATGGAAAAAGCAAGAGAGTTCCAGAAAAACATCTATTTCTGCTTTATTGACTATACCAAAGCCTTTGACTGTGTGGATCCCAAAGAACTGTGGAAAATTCTTCAAGAGATGGGAATACCAGACCACTTGACCTGCCTCTTGAGAAATCTGTATGCAGGTCAGGAAGCAACAGTTAGAACTGGACATGGAACAACAGACTGGTTCCAATAGGAAAAGGAGTTCATCAAGGCTGTATATTGTCACCCTGTTTATTTAACTTATATGCAGAGTACATCATGAGAAACACTGGACTGGAAGAAACACAAGCTGGAATCAAGATTGCCGGGAGAAATATCAATAACCTCAGATATGCAGATGACACCACCCTTATGGCAGACAGTGAAGAGGAACTCAAAAGCCTCTTGATGAAAGTGAAAGTGGAGAGTGAAAAAGTTGGCTTAAAGCTCAACATTCAGAAGGCGAAGATCATGGCATCTGGTCCCATCACTTCATGGGAAATAGATGGGGAAACAGTGGAAACAGTGTCAGACTATTTTTCTGGGCTCCAAAATCACTGCAGATGGTGACTGCAGCCATGAAATTAAAAGACGCTTACTCCTTGGAAGGAAAGTTATGACCAACCTAGATAGCATATTGAAAAGCAGAGACATTCCTTTGCCAACAAAGGTCCGTCTAGTCAAGGCTATGGTTTTTTCCTGTGGTCATGTAGGGATGTGAGAGTTGGGCCGTGAAGGAGGCTGAGCACCGAAGAATTGATGCTTTTGAACTGTGGTGTTGGAGAAGACTCTTGAGAGTCCCTTGGACTGCAAGGAGATCCAACCAGTCCATTCTGGAGGAGATCAGCCCTGGGATTTCTTTGGAAGGAATGATGCTAAAGCTGAAACTCCAGTACTTTGGCCACCTGATGCGAAGAGTTGACTCATTGGAAAAGACTCTGATGCTGGGAGGGATTGGGGGCAGGAGGAGAAGGGGACGACAGAGGATGAGATGGCTGGATGGCATCACTGACTCGATGGACGTGAGTCTGAGTGAACTCTGGGAGTTGGTGATGGACAGGGAGGCCTGGTGTGCTGTGATTCATGGGGTCGCAAAGAGTCGGACACGAGTGAGCGACTGATCTGATCTGGTCTATCCATGAAGCTGACCACCTGTTTAATACTGCAGCTCCCTCTACCACCAGCCCCAAAAGTATGTGGTCCCACTATCTATTATTTTCCATATCAACTATGACCTTCGAACATTCTAGAAAGTTTTCCCGTCTAGTATCATTCAGTCGCTCAGTCGTTTCTGACTCTTTGCAACCTCATAGACTGCAGCATGCCAGGCTTCTCTTTCCATTACCAACTCCCAGAACTTACTCAAATTCATGTCCATCGAGTTGGTGATGCCATCCAACCATCTTTTCCTCTGTCATCCCTTTCTCCTCCTATCTTCAATCTTTCCCAGCATCAAGGTCTTTTCAAATGAGTCAGTTCTTTGCATCAGGTGGCCAAAGTATTGGAGTTTCAGCTTCAGCATCAGTCCTTCAAATGAATATTCAGGACTGATTTCCTTTAGGAATGACTGATTCGATCTCCTTGCTATCCAGGGGACTCTCAAGAGTCTTCTCCAACACCAGTTCAAAAGCATCAATTTTTCAGCGCTCAGTTTTTTTTATACTTCAACTGTCACATCCATACATGACTACTGGAAAAACCATAGCTTTGACTAGATCAACCTTTGTTGGCAAAGTAATGTCTCTGCTTTTCAATATGCTGTCTAGGTTGGTCATAACTTTCCTTCCAAGGAGCAAGCGTCTTTGAATTTCATGGCCTGAAGTCAACATCTGCAGTGATTTTGGAGTCCCCCAAAATAAAGTCTGTCACTGTTTCCATTACTTCCCCATTTATTTGCAATGAAGTGATAGGACCAGATGCCATGATCTTAGTTTTCTGAATGTTGAGTTTTAAGCCAACTTTTTCACTTTCCTTTTTCACTTTCATGAAGAGGCTCTTTAGTTCTTCTTCGCTTCCTGCCATAAGGATGTTCTCATCTGCATGTCTGAGGTTATTGATATTTCTCCCGGCAATCTTGATTCCAGTTTGTACTTCATCCAGCCCAGTGTTTCTCATGATGTACTCTGCATATAAGTTAAATAAGCAGGGTGACAATATACAACCTTGACATGCTCCTTTCCAAATTTGGAACCAGTCTGTTGTTCCATGTCCAGTTCTAAATGTTGCTTCTTGACCTGCATACAGATTTCTCAGGAGGCAGGTCAGGTGATCTGGTATTCCCATCTCTTGGAGAATTTTCCAAGGTTTGTGGTGATCCACACATTCAAAGGCTTTGGCATAATCAATAAAACAGAAGTAGATATTTTTCTGAAACTCTCTTGCTTTTTCAACAGTCTGACAGATTTTGGCAATTTGATCTTGGTTCCTCTGCCTTTTCTAAATCCAACTTGAACATATGGAAGTTCACTGTTCATGTACTGTTGAAGCCTGGCCTGGAGAATTTTGAGCATTACTTTACTAGCATGTGAGATGAGTGCAATAGTTGAGCATTACCGAAATTGTGCAATTACCACAATTGTGCGGTAGTTTGAGCATTCTTTGGCATTGCCTTTCTTTGGGATTGGAATGAAAACTGACCTTTTCCAGTCCTGTGGCCACTACTGAGTTTTCCAAATTTGCTGACATACTGAGTGCAGCACTTTCACAGTATCATCTTTTAGGATTTGAAATAGCTCAACTGGAATTCCATCATCTCCACCAGCTTTGTTCATAGTGATGCTTCCTAAGGCCCACTTGACCTGCATTCCAGGATGTCTGGCTCTAGGTGAGTGATCACAGCATCATGATTATCTGGGTCATGAAGATCTTTTTTGTATAGTTCTTCTGTGTGTTCTTGCCACCTCTTCTTAACATCTTCTGCTTCTGTTAGGTCCATACCATTTCTGTCCTTTATTGTGTCCATCTTTGCATGAAATGTTCCCTTTGTATCTAATTTTCTTGAAGAGATCTCTAGTCTTTCCCATTCTATTTTTTTCCTCTATTTTTTTTGCATTGATCACTGAGGAAGGCTTTATCTCTCCTTGCTCTTCTTTGGAACTCTGCATTCAAATGGGTATATCTTTTTTTTTCTCCTTTGCCTTTAGCTTCTCTTCTTTACTCAGCTATTTTTAAGGCCTCCTCAGACAACCACTTTGCCTTTTTGCATTTCTTTTTCTTGAGGATGATCTTGATCACTGCCTCCTGTACAATGTCACGAACCTCCCGTCCATAGTTCTTCAGACACTGTATCAGATCTAATCCCTTGAATCTATTTGTCACTTCCACTGTATTTTCATAAGGGATTTGATTTAGGTCATACCTGAATGGTCTAGTGGTTTTCCCTACTTTCTTCAATTTAAGTCTGAATTTGGCAATGAGTTCATGATCTGAGCCGCAGTCAGCTCCCAGTCTTGTTTTTGCTGACTGTATAGAGCTTCTCCATCTTTGGCTGCAACGAATATAATTGATCTGATTTCTGTATTGACCACCTGGTGATGTCCACGTGTAGAGTCTTCTCTTGTGTTGTTGGAAGAGAGTATTTGCTAGTATGCTTATTGTTTATTGTCAGTTTTCCCCATTGGAATATATGCTCCTTACTGCTACTGCTGCTAAGTCACTTCAGTCTTGTCTGACTCTGTGCGACCCCATAGACGGCAGCCCACCAGGCTCCCCCGTCCCTGGAATTCTCTAGGCAAGAATACTGGAGTGGGTTGCTACTTCCTTCTCCAATGCATGAAAGTGAAAAGTCAAAGTGAAGTTGCTCAGTCGTATCCGACCCTTAGCGACCCCATGGACTGCAGCCTACCAAGTCCTCCATCCATGGGATTTTCCAGGCAAGTGTACTGGAGTGGGGTGCCATTGCCTTCTCCATTTTATGCTCCAAATATAGAGATCTTTATTTTATTTATTGCTTTGTCCCAAGTGCCTAGAGCAATGCCTGGCACAGAGAAGATACTCAATCCTGGAAATTTTTGCTGTATTAATGAATATTTTCTCTTTGCAAACTAAGATGTAATTTCAACTTAAAGGGGACCACAGAGAAGAAGAAAATTAATAAGTAGTAGAAGGGGGCTTCCCTCGTGGCTCAGTGGTAAAGAATCCACTTGCCAATGCAGGAGACAAGGGTTTGATCCCTTGTTTGGGAAGATCCCGCATGCCTTGGAGCAATTAACCCTGTGTGACACAACTATTGAGCCTATGTGCTGGGAGCCAACACTACTGAGCCCAAGTGCTGCAACTGCTGAAGCCCACGTGTCCTAGAGCCCACAGAGTAGCCACCGCAATGATATGCCTATGCACCTCAATTATAGAGTAGCCTCTGCTCACCAAAATTCTAGAAAAGCCCATGTAGCAATGAGGACCCAGCACAGCAAAAAGAAAAAATAAATTAAATAAAAATAAGTAGTGGGACTTCCCTGGTGATCCAGGGAATTCCATGGATTCCACTGCAGAGGGGGCAGGTTCAGCCCCTGCTTGGGGAACTAAGATCCTGTATGCCACACAGCATGGTCCAAAAAAAAAAAAAAAGTAATAATAATAAGTCAGAAAAGTGAAGGAGAAAGGTTATGCTGGATTTTTTCCTTATTTAAAAGGTAGGATTTGATGAAAAGGATGTATGACCAGCAGCCTGTCCTGTCAGCTAGCACTGCTTCATACATGGAACAGATTAGCAACATCTTTTCCTGCCTGAGGGCTTACATGTTGCAATTCATGTAATAAGAATTGTAACTGTAGTTGCAATTCTCTTGTAATAATTTCCTAAATATTTAATACCTGAATGACTTCCTAATAGGATGTTAATTTACTACATCCCAGGCATAATTAAGAAGCATCCATTCAGGTTGGTTGGGATTGAAGGCCACAAGTTTAGCTTTTAGAGCCAAGTAAATAAGAAAGGTGCACGGGCATTATGTGGAGGAGCATTTACACAGAGGAGCATTTGCACGCACACGCTAACCCTGGCAGCTGTGTTTTTCTAAGATTCATTCTCTGCTTTGGGCCCAGAAAGCTTCCTTCTGTTTTGAGTGTGAAGGTGAGATGAACCCAGAGTGCCCAGCTCACAGTGGGGCTCTGCGGTGGCTCCCCCAGTAGTCACTCTTCAGAAGACCTTAACCTGGTATTATGGAGACACCCCATCTACAGGTGTGGCTGTGGGTATCAGCTACTAAACTTCACCAGAAACAGGCTAAAATCAGAGAGCAAAAAGTGATAGCTGTGGAAACTAAACATTCCTTGTGTTTTGATAGTAACTTTTCATTGTAAAGACTCATGTATTATCTTACCATGACCTCAAGTTTTAGAGGAACAAATAGACTGACTGGTACTCTGAAGGGATTCTGAAGAAATCTGACAAAATATAGTCAGATTTTTCTTTTTCTACCCCCAGCATGTTGCATGGGTGGAGAGACCCAGGGCCTTTTAGGAAGTTTTCCCATATTGCATAACACTTCTCATCACTGTGGGCCTATCTCATTCTTTTTTTTTTGATGCAATGTTACTTGAATCATTACTGGCTTCCATTCATAGTAACAGGCCATCGTCTCTGCTCACATATTTCCAGATTGCCAGACATAAGGGAGGGAGAAGGCAATGGCAGCCCACTCTGGTACTCTTGCCTGGAAAATCCCATGGGTGGAGGAGCCCGGTAGGCTGCAGTCCATGGGGTCACTAAGAGTCAGACACAACTGAGCGACTTCACTTTCACTTTTCACTTTCATGCATTGGAGAAGGAAATGGCAACCCACTCCAGTGTGCTTGACTGGAGAATCCCAGGGATGGGGGAGCCTGGTGGGCTGCTGTCTATGGGGTCACACAGAGTTGGACATGACTGAAGTGACTTAGCAGCAGCAGCAGCAGACCTAAGGAAAAGAGTTTTAATGAGAGTTTCCTTAAAAAAAATAAAAAAAACTTTCATTTTTGTGGTTGCTGTTGCCATTATTCATTGAAGAATTATTTAGTGAATGACTAAAAGTTTAGTGTTTAGCAGAATGTGCCAAGCACCAGAGAAATAGTACAAAAACACTGCTCTTTTTCCAAGGAGTTTATAGTCTTGACTCATAAAACAGAGAAATAAGAAACCAGAAAGTTGAAATACAGAAAGAGAGAGGCAACAAAGGAGGTAAGTACAGATTGACTCTCAATAGGAAGTGCTACGGGTGAAAATTTCCAAAACAGGAGGCAAGAACTAAGACAAACATGCCACTACCCGGAGAAGGCACTGGGAGCATTTTATATATTTCCTTTGAATTGTTTTAATATAGTTGTGCGCATCCTGAGGGTAGAATCTGCTATTCCACCTTTTATTCACTTAATATAAGACCATAAGCATTTCCCCTACATTATTCAAAACTACTCGTAAGCATGTTTTAGCCCTATAAAGATGCTATAATTTGCTTATCCTATTCCTCATTGTTCATCACTAACAAGGCACATTGCTTTCATTCCGATTAACTCATTCATCCCGTATTTATTGAACCCTTGGCTGTCAGGGGTCAGACACTGGGCTGGGTTTGAAGATGTAAATTGAGTAAGTCTAGAGAGACCTCAGGAACGCAAAAGGTGAAAGAAGACCTGGGAAGCAGACATCCAATATGAAAATAAGGTGATGAGAGGAGGCACAAGGGGTTACAGTAACCCAAAGAGGAAAGGACCTACAGGGACCACATATTGGGTGGCTTAAACAACAGAAATGTATTTTCTCATAGTTCTGGAGGCTAAAAATCCAGGATGAAGGTGTTTGGTTTGATTTGGCTTCTTATACGGTCTTTCTCCTTGCCTTGCATCTGGTGGCCTTCCACTGTGTCTTCATGTGGCCTTTCCCTCTGCCTGTGTGCACCCCTGGTGTCTGTACGTTCAAATTTCCTCTTCTTGTAAGGACATTGGTCAGATTGAGTTATCATATCCTAAGGGCCTCATTTTAACTGAATCACCTATCTCCAAAGACAGTCACAGTTTGAGGCATTGGGTGGGGTCAGGGCCTTAACACAAGAATTTTAAGGAGATCCAATTTAGCCCAAAATGTTTAGTGAAAAGAAAATGCTTGTGGAAGGAGGTGACAATTTGCTCATTGTAGAAGGATGAATAAAAATGAAAAGTGGAAGGAAATAGAAATAGTACGTATAATATAACATGTATAATATTTGGAGTTGACCAAATGACCAAAAAGTTCAATCAGGTTTTCCTGTAAGGTGTAAGAGAAAAGCATAAATGACTTTCTGGGCAACTCAATGTATATATTAAGGTCTTGTTACTGTTGTTTAGTTGCTAAGTCATGTCCAACTCTCTTTGTGACCCCATGGACTATAGCCCACCAGGCTCTTCTGTCCATGGGATTTCCCAGGCAAGAATGTTAAAATGGGTTGTCATTTCCTTCTCCAGGGGATCATCCCAACCCAGGGATCGAACCTGCATCTCCTGCATGAGCAGGTGGATTCTTTACCACTGAGCCACCAGAGAAGCCCTATATTAAGGCCTTGGGACATGAACAAAGATACATTATGTACAGAGGAACTACAAGAATTTCAGCATGACTAGTGCAAAGTGGAAAGAAAAATGAGGAGTACAGAGGCAATTATAAATAATTCTGAAAAATATAAAGTTTTGTCCATATTTCTGATTATTTCACTGAGATTGACTCTGGATGGAATGATGGAGCCAAAGATAGGTTCTGCCCACACCACACTGCACTCTTTCCCCATGTTTCTGTGTTGATACTTAACCAATCATTGACGTTTCCCAGGCTTTTTGCTAGAGATCGAACGCTTGCTTCAGGGCAGTCACCAGCAGCCTTCAGCAGCCTGCCATCTCTCCAAGGAGTCCTGGATACACATCTAGTCACTTCTGTGCCCTCTTTTCTGTTAGGTTTCACTACTGTCTCTCCAAACTTGCATGGAAGACTCAGGCTCCTAGGTTTCCAGTTCACCCTCAGAAACATCGGTCATGCTGTTTGAATGGGACACAAGCAAGGAATTAAACACCATGGCTGGGACTTCCCTAATGATCCAGTGGTAAGAATCTGCCTGCCAATGCAGAAGACACAGGTTCGATTCCTGGTCCAGGAAGATCCCACATGCCTTAGGGCAACTAGGCCCATGTGCTACAACTACTTAGCATGCCCACCCTAGAGTTCATGTTCCAAAACAAGAGAAACCTCCACAATGAAAAGCCTGGGCACAGCAACTAGAGAGTAGCCCTCCAGTTACTGCAACAAGAGAAAGCCCACGTGCAGCAACGAAGACTCAGGGCAGCCAAAAATAAACAAAATTTTTTTAAAACACCATGGTTTCCATTTCTCAATATCCCCTCTTTTGAACTAGACTATCAATTACTTGGCATGTCTCATCTCCTTGAATGATCACAACCTGGCACTATAATGAAACCAGGGAAAGATCATTGGTGAGTCTTTTTGCTCCCCAGAACCTCAGTTTCTCTACCTGTAAAATGTGGAACATGAAATTTTTGGAAACTATGCTTCCACCAAGCACACTAACATTTTTGCACAGTGCTTTAAAGTGTTTAAAATACTTCTGATAAATAGAACCTTCAGTTCAGTTCAGTTCAGTAACTCAGTCGTGTCCGACTCTTTGCGACCCCATGAACTGCAGCACGCCAGGCCTCCCTGTCCATCACCAACTCCCAGAGTTCACTCAGACTCACGTCCATTGAGTCAGTGATGCCATCCAGCCATCTCATCCTCTGTCATCCCCTTCTCCTCCTGCCCCCAATCCCTCCCAGCATCAGAGTCTTTTCCAATGAGTCAACTCTTCGCATCAGGTGGCCAAAGTACTGGAGTTTCAGCTTTAGCATCATTCCTTCCAAAGAAATCCCAGGGCTGATCTCCTTCAGAATGGACTGGTTGGATCTCCTTGCAGTCCAAGGGACTCTCAAGAGTCTTCTCCAACACCACAGTTCAAAAGGACCTTACTTAGTACAAAAATACCCAATAAATATTTGCTGACACAAATGACAGTGAGGACTCTGTGTTAACTGAAAGGAACCTGTTTTTGTTCAGTTGCTAAGTCATGTCTGATTCTTTGCAACCCCATGGACTGTAGTCCACCAGGCTCCTCTCTCCATGGAATTTCCCAGGCAAGAAAACGAGTGGGTTGCCATTTCCTTCTCCAGGGGATCTTCTGGACTCAGGGACTGAACCCACATCTCCTGCATTGGCAGGCAGATTCTTTTTTTTTTTTTAATATCCACATAATTTATATCTCACAGTTCTCCTGACAAATGAACATTATTCAAGAACACACTGTAAACACAGATAAGAAGAAACATACAAAATGTTTTAAATGATGCACAACAAAATCCAGCAGTTTAAAGAATGCCTGTGAACTCTTGCTCAATGCAAACAGTAAATTTAATACTCATTTGAATAGTAATAAAAATATAATCTTTTATGGATCTTGGCAGGCAGATTCTTTACCACTGAGCCACCAGGGAAGCCTGAAAGGAGACTACTTAATGACAGTTTCCTCCAATCATTAAACCTGAGAACCAGTTAAGATTTTTAAATGACTATCAACCAGCATATGTAAGAATTAATTTTAATTCCTAAGTTTAATTCCTAAATATTGTCCAACCTGAGGGAAATGGCCTAAGCACAGTTGTCAGCTTAAAAACAAAAAAGGAGGAGAGAGCACCTCCTTTGTGTAGTGAGTGAAGTGAGTGAAGTAGCTCAGTCGTGTCTGACTCTTTGCGACCCCATGGACTGTAGCCTACAAGGCTCCTCTGTCCATGGAATTTTCCAGGCAAGAGTACTGGAGTGGGTTGCCATTTCCTTCTCCAGGGGATCTTCCCGACCCAGGGATCGAACCCAGGTCTCCAGCATTGCAGGCAGATGCTTTACCGTCTGAGCCACCAAGGAAGCCCATAATTGCCAAACATCCAACCGGATCATCGAAAAAGCAAGAGAGTTCCAGAAAAACATCTATTTCTGCTTCATTGACTATGCCAAAGCCTTTGACTGTGTGGATCACAATAAACTGTGGAAAATTCTGAAAGAGATGGGAATACCAGACCACCTGACCTGCCTCTTGAGAAATCTGTATGCAGGTCAGGAAGCAACAGTTAGAACTGGACATGGAACAACAGACTGGTTCCAAATAGGAAAAGGAGTACGTCAAGGCTGTATATTGTCACCCTGTTTATTCAACTTATATGCAGAGTACATCATGAGAAATGCTGAACTGGAAGAAACACAAACTGGAATCAAGATTGCTGGGAGAAATATCAATAACCTCAGACATGCAGATGACACCACCCTTATGGCAGAAAGTGAAGAGGAACTAAAAAGCCTCTTGATGAAGGTGAAAGAGGAGAGTGAAAAAGTTGGCTTAAAGCTCAACATTCATAAAACGAAGATCATGGCATCTGGTCCCATCACTTCATGGGAAATAGATGGGGAAATAGTGGAAGAAACGGTGTCAAACTTTATTTTTCTGGGCTCCAAAATCACTGCAGATGGTGACTGCAGCCATGAAATTAAAAGACGCTTACACCTTGGAAGGAAAGTTATGACCAACCTAGATATCATATTGAAGAGCGGAGACATTACTTTGCCAACAAAGGTCCGTCTAGTCAAGGCTATGGTTTTGCCACTGGTCATGTATGGATGTGAGAGTTGGACTGTGAAGAAAGCTGAGTGCCGAAAAATTGATGCCTTTGAACTGTGGTGTTGGAGAAGACTCTTGAGAGTCCCTTGGACTGCAAGGAGATCCAACCAGTCCATTATGAAGGAGATCAGCCCTGGGATTTCTTTGGAAGGAATGACGCTAAAGCTGAAACTCCAGTACTTTGGCCACCTGATGCGAAGAGTTGACTCATTGGAAAAGACTCTGATGCTGGGAGGGATTGGGGGCAGGAGGAGAAGGGGATGACAGAGGATGAGATGGCTGGATGGCATCACTGACTCGATGGACGGGAGTCTGAGTAAACTCCGGGAGTTGGTGATGGACAGGGAGGACTGGCGTGCTGCAGTTCATGGGGTCGCAAAGAGTCGGACACGACTGAGCGACTGAACTGAATCCTGCTATGTTGTGAAAGTAATACTTTATTTTTAACAAATGCTTCTCCCAGTGTTTGTTTATAAGTTGATTGGCATGCATTCAATATCTTCCTTATTAAGCCTTGGCTTTGTTATTGTATTTTACTTGATTTAAGACTCTATTTTGAAATGCAGCTCTTCTCAAAAAAGTGCCTGCCCGTTCTGCAATAGCCGTTCTGAACAGTAAGCTTGCTGCACACACCTGTTGGAGGCTAGCTCCAGGTGTGCCCCAGGCAGACGGTGCTCCCCCCCAGGCGTGCCCTCTGGGTAAAGATAGGCTGTGCTGGGCTGCTGCCACCACCAAGGTTCTAGTTGCACTGTTGCTGGGTCTCTCATGCCAGTGCTGAGGACAGTGAACTTTTAAAAACAACCTTCCCTTTCTTCTCTAATCTGGTAGGAACACAAAGCCTGAGGCAGGAACCAATCAAGGGGAAGAGAGAGCATCTAAATCAAATAAACACTGAACTTGACTTTCTCTGACACTTCTCTCCCAGGGATGCATGCGACAAGCTATCTTCAAAGCCTGGCTGAGGTGCACCATTTAAGGAGGAATGAAGAAACATAAGGGGGGACACCTCACACCTGTCAGAATGGACAGCTGTTCTCAGAAAGACAACAAATCACAAGTGTTGGCAAGAATGGGGAGAAATGGGAACACTTACACATTGTTGGTAAGATTGTAAGTTGGTGCAGCCACTATGGAGTAGTGGAGTATGGAGGTGCCTCAAAAAATTAGAACTATGTATGGCAAAACCAATACAATATTGTAAAGTAAAATAAATACATAAAATTGAGATTAAAAAAAAATTAGAACTACCATAAAATCTAACAATTCCACTTTTGGATATTTTTCCAAAGAAAACAAAAATACTAATTCAGAAAGGTATATGTACCTCTATATTCTTTGCAGCATTATTTACAGTCGGCAAGATATGGAAGGGCCTAAGTACTCACTGGTATATGGGTGGATAAAGAAGATGTGATGTGTGTGTGTGTGTGTGTATATATATATATATATATATATATATATATATATATATGCAATGAAATATTAGCCATAAAAAGAATGAAACTTTGCCATTATGACATGGATGCATGTAGAGGGTATTATGCTCAGTGAAATAACTCACAGAAAAACAAACACTGTATGATTTCATTTATGTGTGGAATTAAAAAGAACAAAACACAAAACAAAACATAAGCAGACTCATAGACACCGAGAACAAACGTGTAGTTGCCAGAGGGAAGGAGTGAAATAGGTGATGGGGATTAAGAGGTACAAACTACCAGTTACAAAATAAATGAGCCACAGAGATGAAAGGTAATGTACAACATAGGGAATATGCTAGGAATAGTCAATAATATTGTCATAACTTAGTAAGGTGACAGATGATAACTATACTTGTAGTGATCATTTTATAATATATAGAAATATAAAACTGTTATACTGTATATCTCAAACTAATATAGTGTTATGTCAATTATAATTCAATTTAAAATAGAAAAAGGGGAGAAGTCCCGTTTTATTATTGCCTTCCTCTTGTCATCTAACCTTGAACCTCAAAAAGGCTGAACTATTCTGACAGCATCATTTCCCCTTTAGGGTACTCTCAGGTGAAATTGGAAAATATCTGATTTTGAGCTCTCAAGTGTAAAAGCTTCATTTCGCTAATGAGAAAGCCCAGAGGAAGAAGGAGGCTTCCGCCAAACTGGTGGCAGAGCTAGCGATAGAACACAGAGTTCCCTTGACATGCTACCCAAGCCTTCCCTAAAGGGCCTTGCCCCCCACAAACTAGCTCCCGTCCTAGTGTTCCTGTTGCTGTCAGACACCCCTTTCCTCCCAGTTAATGAGACCAGGAATCTGACAGTCATTATTAACTATTCTTCTTTATCTCATTTTCCAGTTAATGAATCTGATTGAATCTTACTTTAAAATGTCTTACTCTTTTATTCCAGCTGCCATCACCCTAGGCAGTTCTGCTTCAGTCCTTGCCTCCTGCTGGGCCTCTGCTCTGACCTCTCTCCAGTTCACCTAGCAGATAGCTAACATATCCATAATAGCTAAGAGTTGTCATGCACATACATGCCAACGCTGTTTTGAAGTGCTCTACATTTATTATTTCATTCGAATTAATGAAAGTGTTAGTCGCTCTGTCATGTCCGACTCTTTGTGACCCCATAGACTGTAGCCCATCATGCTCCTCTGTCCATGGAATTCTCTACGCAAGAATACCGGAGTGGGTAGCCATTCCCCTCTCCAGGGGATCTTCCCAACCCAGGGACCGAACCAAGGTCTCCCTGCATCAAAGACAGATTCTTTACCATCTGAGCCACCAGGGAATATTCCTCATAAAACCCTAAAAACTAGATGCTTTTATTACCCCCATTTTATAGATGAGGAAACTGAGCCATAGAGCAGTTAAATAATAACATCTAAGATAGCCCAGCTACCAAGTGGCAGAACGGAGATTTAAAAAACAACAACAACAACAGATAGTTTGGTGCCAAAGTCCAAACTCCTAACTACTGCACTGTATTGCTTTTTTTTCCTGCAGCAGCCATATCACCATATCACTTCTCTATCCAAGAACCTCCAGCAACTCTCCTTTGCCACTGTGGGAGTCCAGGGGCATAGTTTGGCGTTCAAATCACTGCATGGTTTGGTCTGATGCTGAAGGACAGGGAAGTCTGGCTTGCTGTAGTCCATGGGGTTGCAGAGAGTCAGGCACAACTGAGCGATTGAACAACAAAGACTTCAGGTAAGTTAATTAACTTCTCTGTGTCTCAATTTCCTGATGATTGTAACAGTAACCACCTCATGGGGCTGTTGTGAGGATTAAAAGAGGCCACCCACGTAAAGCACACAGCTTAGTGCCCAGCACAAAGCAACCCTTGATCAAAGTTAGCTGTCTTGAGTTACCTTTCCACACAACTTCCTTATAGAGCTCCTCTGACCACCAGGATGTTGCTGCATATAAATAGTGCTTGTTGCTGAACCGCATGCTGGTGCGGTTTTTCCTTTCTAAAAATATTCCCCACTGCCAATCTCATTCCCATATGCCAACACAGCCAAATTCTCCCACCATCCAGCCTCCCTTACTCAGTGGCCTCTCCCCGTACACTAATCTGAATTCCTGGAACATTTATTCATCATTTGTTTAATTATTTTGCAAGCACTTATCAAGTGCTTACTTTAATAATAACAGTAATTGTATTTGACACTATAATTTAAAGGGCTTCAAGTGACAGCTATGCCTCTGTAAATCTTTATGAAAACAGTGGATGGCGGTTCCCAGTTTAGAACTGCTCTGGCTCCCCCAGGGGCCACAGGGAGCAGGGTAGTGATAAAACCAAGTCCCACTAAAATTGAGTTCCCCTTCTGAGTTGATGATTAACCTCTGTATCCAAAACTGTATTTCCTTTCTTGTCCTGCTTCTGTTCCCCTCAAGACTGATGAGTATTTAAAAAAAGGAGGGTCCTCCAGGACACAAAAGTTCCTCCATGGCCCCTGCTTCTTGTTTGGCCTTCCCTGGGTTTCCAAAGCACAGACTCAAGCAGTTAATGATTAAAATGATAGAGTCCCAGGACTCCTGCTGCTGCTGCTGCTGCTGCTAAGTTGCTTCAGTTGTGTCAGACTCTGTGTGACCCCAGAGACGGCAGCCCACCAGGCTCCCCCATCCCTGAGATTCTCCAGGCAAGAACACTGGAGTGGGGTGTCATTGCCTTCTCTACCCAGGACTCCTAGTTCCGCCCAAAGATAGATTACAATTGGATGCATAATTTTGTATTGTCCTACATAAACCAAGACCCCCCACCTAGAGTCACCATCACTACCATGGTGATTCCATACTGACCACAAGCACCAAGACCCCAGACTGGTTGGAACCGGAAGGTTAATGATTAAGATCCTGAAATACTACCCTATTACCTCATCACCAACCAGTCAGAAGAATATCTATAAGCTGATCATGAACTCCATGACCCTCATCCTTAAAGGTTACCTTAAAGACTCTTCCCTGAAGTCATCAGGGAGTTTGTGGCTTTTGAGCATGAGCTGCCCATTCTTCTTGCTTGCCCCTTTGCAAAAAAAGCTGTACTTTCCTTGGTGAAGGAGACTGGCTTTGCTGCATATCAGGTGAGCAGACCCGAGTTCCTTTTGGTAACATTGATGCAGACGGAGCTCCCATCTTTAGAAGGTTTATAGCCTTTGTAGGCAAAGCAAGTCCTCTTCACGTGTGGTGAAATCCAGGGCATGCAGTGGCGAAGTCTGACAGAACAGTTGAGAGGTAGTGCTGTGAATTTTCAGGCACAAGCTTAGCTTCTGGCTGGGTAGACGTTTACTTCTCCAGACTGTGCCTGTAGCAGAGGCTGGCACACCCTGCTGGGGTGAGTCCCTCTGGACCCCAGGGTCTGACAGCTGGTATGGCAATAGTTAGTTAGATAAATTCATTCTGCAGGATGCAAAGATAGGCTTCCTGGGAACTGCCTCTACAGGAAAGTTTAGTCTTCTGTTCTTTTCCTCAGGTATCCATTTATTCATACAAGTATCAAATATCCGCTATGTGCGCATGCACTTAAGTGCACCACACAATGTCATAAGGCCCCTTAACATGGGCCTAAAGCAACCAAGTGGGGTAGAGGAAAGAGACAGTCCTGTCTCAGCCACTTTCTAACTGTATGACCATGAGAAGTCCTAACTCAGAACCCAGGTTCCTCAGAAAAAATGGGGCCAACACTTTCCTCCATTTTGTTGTCATCAGAATTCAAGAGAAGAGCTAGATACTGCCTGGCAGTGTTCCTGACACACTTTAGCTACTTCAGTCGTTACTGAAGAGGAGGTTGCATGTACTTGGCCATTTCTCTTTTTGGAATTGCAGGTACAGAGTCCAAGTGACAAGTCCAGGGTAGAAGTATCCTGGAATTCTCTCTTTCTATGGCTAAAAGGAGAAGAAAAAAAAAAAGAACAAACAAACTTGGCCCGAACACTCTTCCCATTCTGCAGGGCTCCTTTCAAATTCACCTCCAGGCAAAATTAATACTGCCTCCTTCCTCCGCTGCTTTTCCACAAGTCTATTTCAGCACATCGTTGATTTCTTTTATTAGTGTGATTTTTTTTTTATACACCTGTTCTTCTCCCCAGGGCTATAAACCTCCCCAGAAGACAAGAGTCTTCACAATCTTTCTTTTTCCCACCACCTGTGACCCAGCATAGCCTCTGCCACATTACAAATCCTTGAAAACAAGTCCAGTAAGGGCCAACTGTATGGGAGCGGGGAAGGGGAAATTAGGAGGCCTCTCTTCCACTTTAAGCTCTGTACCATATGGTATATACAAGTGGAAACTGAATCCCTTAAATTTATTAGCATTTTATGGGGTGTACATGCAAAGCTTTTTGTTATTATGAATCTTACCATTTAAACCTTTAAAAAATCTAATAAAATTTATCATTGAAATATATTTCATACCTTTTCTTCCTTTTACTTAATACTATAGAGGTAATAGAATTTTGTTTCAATTCTCTGTGGCCTTCAGACAGCACTTGTCTCTTGGACACACAGAGACAGGGATTCTTAACCTGGAGGCTACAAGTTTCAGCTGTCTCAGGTTGCAGGCAAAATTGTATGTGTGTGTGTGGGTGTGTGTGTGTAAGTGTGAACATGGTGTGTTTTGGGATGGGGTGACGCTCCATGGTTTTTAAGCGGGTTCTCATGAAGTTGCGTGATTTTACAAAGGAAGGCCAAATAATGAAAAAACACTAATTGTTCACTGGAAACGCTTTAAAAAGATGGCACACTTTTAATACAGATTGTGATGGGTGATGAAAACTAGATACTGTGTGATAATGTGGAATGGAAGAGATTGTGGGGCAAGCAAAATAAACCACTACCAACCACACACCAAAGGCTGGTCTTCATCCAGAGAAGGTGATGTTGTATATATAGTGGAATTGGAAGGGAGTCCTCCATTACGAGCTTCTTCCAGAAAACCAAACAATAAATTTCAACAAGTAATGCTCCCAATTAGACCAACTGAAAGCAGCTACTTGATGAAAAGCATCCAGAATTAGACAACAGAAAACACATAATCTTTCATCAGGATAATGCAAGACTGCATGCTTCTTTGATGATCAAGCAAAAATTATTACAAGCTGGCTGGAAAATTCTGATTCATCCACTATATTCATCAGACATTGCTTTTTCCGATGTCCATTTATCTTGGTCTTTATAGAATTCTCTTAACGAAAAGATTTTAATTCGTTGAAAGACTGTAAAAACACCTGAAACAGTCTTTTGCTCCAAAAGATAAACAATTTTGGGAAGACGGAATTGTGAAGTTGCCTGAAAAAAACAGCAGAAGGTAGTGGAACAAAACAGTAAATACACTGTTCGATAAAGTTCTTGGTGAAAATGAAAAGTATATCTTTTATTTTTACTTAAAAAAATCAAAGGAAGACTTACTGGTGGTCCAGTGGTTAAGAATCCGCCTGCCAACGCAGGGGACGTGGGTTTGATCCCTGGTCCAGAAAGATTCCACATGCCACGGAGCAACTAGGCCCACGTGCCACAACTATTGAGCCTGTGCTCTAGAGCCCAAGAGCTGCAACTGCGCAGCCCCCGTGTCTCAGCTACTGAAGCTGGCACGCTCTAGAGCCCATGCTCTGCAACAAGAGAAGCCACCACGGTGAGAAGCCCATGCACCGCAACAAAGAGTACCCCCACTCAGCAGTGAAGACACAGAGCAGCCAAATAAATAATTAACTAATTCTTTTTAAACTGAAGGAAATTTTTGACCAACCCAATACCTTCGTATTTGGTCTTCATCTCCAGTTCCTTGGTACAAGAACTTCTAAAACCCTTGAAACTTCCTGAGTGATAGAAGTGAAAAGAAGTGTTTTTGGTATTTTATTCATAATAAGCCCCTTTCCACCTTACCTGAGTTTATGCTAATGAGGCTCTAGTGAGTCTGTAAGTAACTTCTTTGTGGGGTTGGTTGCCATGGGAACCAACCCTGAGATTTGAGGGTTGGAACTTTCAGACCTCCAAACTCTGGGCCAGAAGTACTAGAGATTGAGTTAATCACCGATGGCCAGTGATTTACTCAATCACACACATGTAGTGAAACCTCCATAAAAACCTGGGGCGGGAAGAGCTTCCATGTTGGCACACGCATCTCTGTTCTGGGAAGGTGGCTCACCCCATCTCCACAGGGACAGAAGCTCCTGGGTTTAGGACCCTTCTGGACCACACCCTATATACCTCTTCACCTGGCTCTTCGTTTGCACCCTCTATAATAAACCACTGGTAGAAAGTAAAGTGTTTTCCTGAATTCTGTGAGCCATTCTAGCAAATGATCAAACCTGAAGCTGGTGGGGGGAGTTTGGGAACCTCTGATTCTGTAACCAAATTGGATAGAAGTGTGGGTACCCAAGGGACCCAGTACCTTCAACTGGCATCTGAAAATATTAGGTTCCTTATAAGTGAGACAGTCTTGTGGGACTGAACCCTTAATCCTGTAGAGCCTGGGCTAACTCCGGGTAGTTGGTATCAGAACAGAGCTGAATTATAGAAATCCAGTTGGTGTCTGGAGAGTTGGAGAACTGGTTATTGGTGTGGGAAAACCCGCAGAAGTGCTGTGAGTAAAAACACCCAAGAGAAGCAAACATCCTTTTAACTAATTGTAATGTATTTTATTTTTGTCTTAAGAATCCTTCAATAATGAACATCCTGTAGAAAAAGGAAACTCAGCAGACAGAAATGTGGACATGAAATATAGTGGTAGATGCCAATAAAGAAACTTGAGTACATGTTCCTAAAAGACATCATACTATGCCTTTGACTTGGCTTCCAGAACTTTAAATACATTCATCTTCAAGGCTTTGAAGGCAGATTACCATGAAAAGAGAATGTACGTCATGGTAAGAAAGAAAATTACTTTCCTGCAAAAAGATGTAAATAATGCAGTGCATTATTCCCTCTGGTCTTTTGGTTCTTCTTTATTTTGGCCAACCTTGTACAGAACTTTGGCGTAAGCACTGACCTCTGAAGTTGGCTCCCTGACTTGATTATCTCTCTTGTTCCATATTAATTGTCAAACAAAATCCCTTATTCAAGTTGTTTGACATTGAAAAGGGCAGAATGGCCCTTCTTTGCCCACAAAAACTTAAATTCAAATTCCTTAGCCTTGCATGTCAGACCCGTCCTAATTTGATCTTATGCACCTTTTCTAAGGTTCTCTCATGTTCCTTGCACACATCCGTGCTTTGGCTAGGTGGGCTTACTCAGTCTCTTCCAAATATATCAGATAGATCTCATTTGTTTATTCTTGGAATGTCTGATATAGAAGGCTGTCTCCCCATCTCTTTCCTTGGCACCCACCCTTCAAGGCTCCATTCCTTCCCCACCCCTCACTATCCCACTTTCCCAGCCAATTTTCTTTCCCTCCCACAACCCAACATTTCACATTCATTCCTTTTTATATGTGGCCCTTTATCATTGATTGGCTCCCTTATATTTGCTCATATCTTACTGTCTTAGCTAACCTGTGAGCTTCTTAAAGGCAGGCCACATCACTTTTTAAAATGTTAACAGATGTGTCTTTTTTTTTTTTAGGTACACTGGGTCTTCATTGCTGTTGTCTTGTTGCAGAGCATGGACTCTAGGTTCATGAGCGTCAGTAGTTGCGACTCTGGAACTCTAGAGCACAGGCTCAATGGTTGCGGCCCACAGACCCAGTTGCTCCATGGCATGTGGAATCTTCCCAGGTCAGGGACTGAACGCATGTCCCCTGCACTAGCAGGCGAGTTCATCTGGACCACCAGAGAAATCCAGCCCACATCACTGCATCTCCCTTGGCCTCCAAGACAGGGTCTGTCTAGAGTAGATAGTGAATCACTTCTTTTTCATTGAGTGATTCCACAATCAAAGTTTTGAGTTCCCTAATGTGGCCTACAGGCTCTACATGAGTTGGCATCTGTCACCTTCTTTGGCCTCACTAATGGTTCCTCTCCCTTAGCTCTTTATACCCAGCCACTTTAAGCCAGTCAGTTCCTTAAGCACTCCAGTCATGACGTTTCATGCCACCTCCTCTGTCTGAACACGTGGTTCCTCTTTTTTGTCTGGTTGACTCTTATTCTTTGGGTCTGAAACTAGGCATTGCTTTTTAATGAGAAGTCTTCCCCCAGTCTCTGCTAGAAACCATTGGTTAAAAAGGTGAGAACAGCCAACTGCAGTGTGTGTGTGTGTGTGTGTGTGTAGCAAGAGAAATGAGAAGCATCTCTATTCATCCAACCATGAACTTCCTCCAGCTTCTTCTTTTCCTGTTCCCTTTGGTTGTTATATAGTATTGCTTTTCATGTCCAGCTCCCCACTGTCATATGAACTCCTTGTTTATTGGATGGTCATCAAATAACTAGGTCATTCTACAAATCCTAGCAAAGCATCAACAGTCAAAACTGAAAGCTACAGAAATCCTATGGGAGTTGTGAAAAGGAAAACACCAACTGCATGAAAATGCTGTGGGAAAAGGAACATGTAAATGAGCTTAAAAAGAATCCCTTAGAACAACCACAGGACTCTTACTCATCATTGGCGAGAGTACAAGTTGAACCACCTTATTTTATTGGGCAATGTGATGCTTACTACCAAAATTTTAATTGTATATAACATTTAACCAAGCAATATCACTTTTAGGAATTCATTTAATAAAAACACAGTATGCAAAGGTATATGATAAGGTTGACTATTACAACATTATTTGTAAAATAAAATATTGGAAATGGCCCAAATGCTTATCAAAAGGGGACAATTAAATTAATTGTGGGATTATGGGGCACCCATACAATGGAATACTATGCAACTGTTGTGAAAAGAAGGAAAAGCTATACACCCTGAAGCTAGAAGTTCATGATACAAAGTTAAGTGAAAAAGTTGCAAATTCATCTGAATGTATTAGCCCCATTTTGGGGGTCAGGTATAATTTAATGAAACTTACCATCAATATTAAGTGTACAATTAGTTGAGGTTTCTTTTAAATATTTGCTTATTTTCATTTATTTATTTGGCTGCAATGGGTCTTAATTGCAATACACAGGATGTTAGATCTTCATTCGGGATTTTATTTAGTTGCAGCTGTGGAATCTAGTTTCCTGACCAGGGATCAAACCTGGCCTGCTTCATTGGGAGTGTGGAGTCTTAGCCACTGTACCCCCACGGAAATCCCAATGAATTTTAACAAATATTTGTTGTTTAGTCCCTAAGTCATGTCTGACTTTTTTGCGACCCCATGGACTCTAGCCCGCCAGGCTCTTCTGTCCATGGGATTTTCCATGTAAGAATACTGGAGTGGGTTGCCCTTTCCTTCTCCAGGAGATCTTCTTGACCCAGGATCAAATAGTGTGTCCTGCATTGCAGGTGGATTCTTCAGCACTGAGCCACCAGGGAAATCCTTAACAAATATGCGATGTTATTTAACTATCACTGCAATGATGATATTGATAGAACATTTCCATCACCCCAAAATTTATTTGGAAACCATATGAAGTCATTCTGTATCTTTACCCTGGCAACCATTGATCTTTTTCTTTCACTACAGTTTTTTATTTTTCTAGAATTTCATGTAAATAGAGTCACACAGTATATACTCTTAAGTCCAGCCTCTTTGATATGATCAAGATACAAAACAGTCCCATCATCACAGGGGCCTCTTGTGTTGCCTTTTTATAGCCCAATTCACCTCTCTTTTCCCCTCTCCAGGCCCTGGCAACCACTAATCTCTTATCTGTTTCTGTAGTTTTGCCTTTTAAAAGGTATAATATAATGGAATCATACAATATATAATTTAGGAGAAATCAACTTTTTCATGCCACATATTTTCCTGGAGAGTTATCTAAGTCATTGAATACATCAAGAGTTTGTTCCTTTTTGTTACTGAGTAGTTTTACACAATGTGGATGTACACAGTTTATTTACCCATTCACAGGTGAAAAGACATTTGCTTGTCTTCAATTTTTGGCTATTTGGAATAAAGTTTTTGACATTTGTGTACAGTTCTTTAGCAGGAACACGAGTTTTTTCTCTTCTCTGGGAGAAATGCCCAGGAGAGCAATTGCTGGGTTGTGTGATAGCTACATGTTTACTTTTGTAAGAAACATCCAAATTGGTTTCCAGAGTGGCTATTCCACTTTACATTCTCACCAGCAGATTGTCAGTGATCCAGTTTTTCTGCACTCTAATGAGCATTAGGTGTTGTCATTATTTTTTATTCTAGCCATTCTGCTAGGTGTGTAGTGATAGCTTATGTGCTTTAAATTTTATTTCCCTCATGGCCTCTGATGGTGAACCTCTTCTCGTGTGCTTATTTACCATCTGTATACCTTCTTCAGGATGTCAGTTTATTCCTTCTGACCATTTTCTAATTGGATTTTTTTAGCAGTTGGGTTTTGAGAGTTCTTTGTATATTCTAGAAACTAGCTCTTTGTCTAATATGTGGTTTGCAAATATTTTCTCTCAGATTTTTCTTTCATCCTCTTACCATGGTCTTTTGCAGAATAAATGCTCTTAAATTTGGAGGAGAAAAAAATTTTTTCCTTTCATGGATTACTTAAAAAATTTTATGTGGATGTATGACCAACCTAGATAGCATATTCAAAAGCAGAGACATTACTTTGCCAACAAAGGTCCGTCTAGTCAAGGCTATGGTTTTTCCACTGGTCATGTATGAATGTGAGAGTTGGACTATGAAGAAGGCTGAGTGCCGAAGAATTGATGCTTTTGAACTGTGATGTTGCAGAAGACTCTTGAGAGTCCCTTGGACTGCAAGGAGATCCAACCAGTCCATTCTGAAGGAGATCAGCCCTGGGATTTCTTTGGAAGGAATGATGCTAAAGCTGAAACTCCAGTACTTTGGCCACCTCATGCAAAGAGTTGACTCATTGGAAAAGACTCTGATGCTGGGAGGGATTGGGGGCAGGAGGAGAAGGGGACGACAGAGGATGAGATGGCTGGATGGCATCACTGACTCGATGGACATGAGTCTCAGTGAACTCCGGGAGCTGGTGATGGACAGGGAGGCCCGGTGTGCTGCGATTCATGGGGTCGCAAAGAGTCGGACACGACTGAGCGACTGATCTGATCTGATCTGATGATTTTATTTATCTTGTATAAAAACCGAATAGTAAGAGTGCTGGTGTGACGAACCAGGTTTGCTTGCCCAACATGTGGCAAGCCAAATACTGAGATGCCAAGGTGTGCAGCAGAGAAAAGGTTAATTTGGGAAGCAGTCAAGTGAGGAGATGGAAGAACAAGTCTTAAATCTGCCTTCCAAAGGTAAGGGGCTCAGGATAAAATCAAGGTATGAGTATCAGGAAGAAAGATCATTAGAGATATAAGACAGGTGAGGAAACCTATGAGATACACTCTGTGTAGGTGTATCTGAGCTACATGCTTCTTCATGGGACACATGTTCAAAAAATGGTGGTGGTGTTGGCCTGAACTGAGGGTGCAGTTTTTTTGGCCCTTGGACATCAAAAGCTCATCATCAGACACTTAGGGCCCAACTAAATGCTTGGTGGTCTCAAAATGTTTGAACTGGGCAAGGCTAGTGCCTGTTCCTGGAAAAAAAAAAAAAAAAAAACAACTTTTAAGCAATCATTACTATAGTGCCCCATACAGCAGAGGTGTTATCTGCAGAGGGCAGTTAAAAGAATATTGTGATATATTATCTAATTTTATTGTCCATTTTATTGCCCATTTATTTCCTATTTATTGCCCATATTGCCCAATTTATATACTTGGATATAAGTCCTTTGATAAATACATAATTTTTTGCCAATACAATTGCCCTGTGAACAACACAGGTTTGAACTGTGTGGATACACTTGTCCCTGAATTTTTTCCAATATGTACATTGAAAAAAATTTTTGGAGATTTGTGACAATTTGAAAAAACTCTCAGACAAACCACATAACCTAGAAGTATAAAATATAATTTTTTAAGTGAAGTGTGTCATGAATGCATAAAAATCTATGTGGGTACTAGATACTCATCTATTTGATCATTTACCATAAAATACACAAAAATCTATTTAAAAAGTTAAAATGTATCAAAACTTATATGCAAAAACACTCACAGACTGTACATGACACCATTCATGGTGGAGAGAAATGTAAACGAGTGTAAGGAGGCAGTTGTAAATCATAAGTGCATAAAATTCATTGTAGCACACACTGTGCTACGGTGGCAATTTTGTAACCAACCACTGTTGCTATTGCCATGAGCTCAAGTGTTGTGAGAATCCACTTTAAACACCATGTGGCACTAATCATCTCCAATATGTGGTTCATCTGTCTAATAAATTTTAAATGACAGTAAAAAAATTTCTCCCCCAATTTGCTGTGTGACCAGGGAGCTCGACGCAGTGTTCTATGACAGCCTAGAGGGGTGGGAGTGGGTGAGAGATGGAAGTGAGGTTCAAGAGGGAGGGGACATAGGTATACCTGGCGCTGATTCACATTGATGTATGGCAGAAACCAGCACAATATTACAAAGTAATTAGCTCCAATGAAAAATTTTTTCAATTATAAAAAAATTCTCCCTAGCAGTTTTCATGTATTTTTCATCATGTTTAGTGCAATACACTAAACATTGAATAACATCATGGGACCCAAGTGAAGTGCCCCTAGAGATGTCGGAAATGCTCTGAAGAATCAGAAAAAAGTCATGACATTACAAAAAAAAGTTAAATTGCTTAATATGCACCAAAAATTGAGGTCTGCAACTGAGGTTGCTGCCATTTAAAAATAAATGAACCTAGAGTAAGGACCATTGTGAAGAAAGAAAAGAAAATCCACAAAGCCGTCAGTGCAGCTACACCAGCAGGGTGAACACATTGCACTTTTGGTGAAATACTTTTTTATCATGTGTTGAAAATGCAGCCTTTGTGTGGGTGCAATATTGCCATAGGTGAGGCATACCTATAGACTCCAGTATGTTTCGAGAAAAAACAAAGTCATTACATGACACCTTAAAGCAAAGGGAAGGTGAAGGATCTAAGAATTCAAGGCCAGTGAAGGATGGTTTGATAATTTTAGAAAAAGATTTAGCTTTAAAAATGTGAAGACAACAGGAGAAGCAGCTTCTGCTGGCCAGGAGATCCTAGATGCCATTAGAAAATCTTTGAGGAGAAAGAATATCTGAACAGATTTTTAATGCAGACAAATTGCTCTATTCTGGGGGAAAAAATTGCTGCACAAGGCATTTATTAGTAATGAAGAGAAGTGAGCACCAGGATTTAGGACAGGAAGGGACAGGAGGCTTATTCTACTATTTAGTGCAAATGCAGTCAGGTTTATAATCAGGACTTCCCTTGTCTACAAAGCTGTTAACCCTCGAGCCTCGAAGGGAAAAGATAAACAGTAGCTGAGAGTCTTCTGGTTGCTCAACAAGGAGACTCAGACAATAAGAACAATTTTTTTTGCATTAGTTCCATCAATGCTTTGTCCTTGAAGTCAATAAGTACCTTGCCAGTAAGAAATGCCTTTTACACTTTATTTGATATTGAACATTGTTCCTGCCCGCCTCCCCCCCAACCCCCCAAATCCCATAAGTTCAACACTTGAAGCCACCAAAATAGTCTACTTGCCCCCAAACACATCTCTAATTCAGCCTCTAGATTAGAGGGTCATAAGGACCTTTAAGGCGCTTTATTCATGGTACTGTCTGGAAAAGACTATCAATGCTACAGAAGAAAACCTCAACAGAAAGAACAAGCAAGTCTGAAAAGATTACATCATGGAAGATGCCATCATTGTTATAAGAAAAAGCTGTGAAAGTCATCAAGCCTGAAACAATAAATTCCTGCTGGAGAAAACCGTCCACATGTTACACATGACTTCATAGGATTCATGACAGAGCCAGTCAAGGAAATCATGAAAGAGACTGTGGATATGAAAAAAAGGTGAGGGGGTAAAGAGTTTCAAGATATGCATCTTGTAGAAATTCAGGAGCTAATAGACATCACACTAGAGGAATTAATAGAAGAGGACTTGACGGAGATGAGCATTTCTGAACCAGAGCCAGACACGAGGAAGAAGATGTAGAAAAAGCAGTGCCAGAAAACAGTGATATTAGACAATCTGGCAGAAATATTCTGCTTATTCAAGATATTCAAGATGGCTTTTGATTTCTAAGACATAGACCCTTCTATCTTTCAGGCACTGAAACTAAAGCAAACTGGAGGAGTTGGTATTACATAGAAACATTAGAGAAACATTTAGAGAAATGAAAAGGCAAAAAAAAAAGTCAGAAATTAACAACGTATGTCTGCGTGTGATTGCCTCTCCTGACTCCTCCAGTTCTTCTGCCTCTGCCGTCCCTAAGGCAGCAAGCCAAGCCACTTCTCTTCCTCCTCCTCAGCCTATTCAATGTGAAGGCAATGAGGATGGAGACCTCTATGATGATCTGCTTCTACCTAATGAATAGTAAATAAATGTTTATGTACATGTTTGTGAGTATCTTCATGTGAAAACCTAATAACTGAATGACAAAAACTGTAGGAGACATTTCTGTGTCATCAATCATAGCCTAAGCGTTCATTGTGTAAAACATCATGTGCAAAACTTGTAATGAAATGGATTAGTCTATCCTTACATCGGCATAAGGGGAGTGATATTTAATATGAAATTAATACTGTGTTCAGCTGAAGCTCCAATACTTTGGCCACCTGAGGCGAAGAACTGTCTCACTGGAAAAGACCCTGATGCTGAGAAAGACTGAAGGCAGGAGGAGAAGGGGACGTCAGAGGATGAGATGGTTGGATGGCATCACTGAGTCAATAGACATGAGTTTGAGCAAACTCCAGGAATTCGTGAATGGACAGGGAAGCCTGGTGTGCTGCAGTCCATGGGGTCACAAAGAGTCGGACACAACTGAGTGACTGAACTGAACTGAACAAATAATGTGTTACTTTTCTTACTATATTATAGATTCGCTTTCAAAGAATTACATTACTGTACAGTATGCCCCCCTCTCTCTCTAGTGCTTAGAGAAACTGTGTTTCAGCCTATTATCACAGGGAAGTGGGTTTTCACAAATTGTAACAATGTTCCAATACTGTATTATGAATATGACTATAATGCTGTATGCCATAAAAATTTTACAACAATTCATTTACTGGTATGTAGGCTGCTGCTGCTGCTGCTGGTAAGTCGCTTCAGTCGTGTGCTACTCTTTGTGACCCCATAGGTGGCAGCCCACCAGGCTCCCCCATCCCTGGGATTCCCCAGGCAAGAATACGAATACAATGAAGCAATCATGTAGATTATACTAGGCTACCACAATATTGCTGCTTCTTCATTTCCTAGTGGCTCAGTGATAAAGAATCCTCCTGCAATGCAGGAGACCCAGATTCAATCCCTGGGTTGAGAAGATGTCCTGGAGAAAGAAATGGCAACCCACTCCCATATTCTTGCCTGGGAAATCCTGTGGACAAAGGAGCCTGACAGCCTATAGTCCATGGGGTCACACAGAGTCGGACACAACTTGGAGACTGAACAACATTAGCAGTGCTTATTTAACTTATATGCAGAGAACATCATGAGAAATGCTGGGCCGGATGAAGCACAAGCTGGAATCAAGATTGCCTGGAGAAATATCAATAACCTCAGACATGCAGATGATACCACCCTTATGGCAGAAAGTGAAGAACTAAAGAGCCTCTTGATGAAAGTGAAAGAGGAGAGTGAAAAAGTTGGCTTAAAACTCAACATTCAGAAAATTAAGATCATGGCATCCAGTCCCATCACTTCATGGCAAATAAATGGGGAAACAGTGGCTGACTTTATTTGGGGGGGCTTCAAAATCACTGCAGATGGTGATTGCAGCCATGAAACTAAAAGACGCTTACTCCTTGGATGGAAAGTTATGACCAACCTAGACAGCATATTAAAAAGCAGAGACATTACTTTGTCAACAAATGTCCGTCTAGTCAAGGCTATGGTTTTTCCAGTAGTCATGTATGGATGTGAGAGTTGAACTATAAAGAAAGCTGAGTGTCGAAGAATTGATGCTTTTGAACTGTGGTGTTGGAGAAGACTCTTGAGAGTCCCTTGGTTTGCAAGAAAATCCAACCAGTCCATCCTAAAGGAGATCAGTCCTGGGTATTCATTGGAAGGACTGATGTTGAAGCTGAAACTCCAATATTTTGGGCACCTGATGCGAAGAACTGACTCATTTGAAAAGACCCTGATGTTGGGAAAGATTGAAGGCAGGAGGAGAAGGGGACAACAGAGGATGAGATGGTTAGATGGCATCACCGACTCAATGGACGTGAGTTTGGGTAAACCATGGGAGTTGGTGATGGACAGGGAGGCCTGACATCCTGCGTTTCATGGGGTCACAAAGAGTCAGACATGACTGAGCAACTAAACTGAGCTGAAATAGATGTGAATTTCTTTTTCACATCATCTTTTCATTTTTTATGTCTAGCATTAGTAATACATGTAACATCTACAGCATTTTTACATTTAATGTTAGTAAGATATGTAACATCTATAGCTACAGTATTGATGTAGATGATGCATCTTGTAAATAGACAATATAAACTTATGGTATAAATAAACACAGTATAATATTGTAAATGTATTTTCTCTTTCTTTGATTTTCTTAACATTTTATTTTCTCTAACTTAAAATAAGAATACAGTATACAATAAGTATAAAATGCAAAATAAATGTCAATCAACTGTTTATATTATCAGTAAGGATTCCAATCAACAGCAGGCTATCAGTAATTAAGTTCAGATACACATATAAAGTTTTCCATGGATTTTCAACTGCACAAAGATTAGTGCCTCTACCCTCCACATTGTTCAAAGGTCAGCTGTATTTTATCCCAACCTGTGATTTGCCATTTCATTTTCTTAACAGACTCTTAAAGAGCAAAAGTTTTAATTTTGTTTAAGTCCAATTCATCATTTTTCTCCTACAGTTTGTGATCTGTTTAATATATTAGTATATCCCAACCCAAGGTCACAAAAAGAATACCCAGCTGTGGATGTGACTGGTGATAGAAGCAAGATCCAATGCTGTAAAGAGCAATATTGCATAGGAACCTGGAATGTCAGGTCCATGAATCAAGGCAAATTGGAAGTGGTCAAACAAGAGATGGCAAGAGTGAATGTCAACATTCTAGGAATCAGCAACCTGAAATGGACTGGAATGGGTGAATTTAACTCAGATGACCATTATATCTACTACTGCGGGCAGGAATCCCTCAGAAGAAATGGAGTAGCCATCATGGTCAACAAAAGAGTCTGAAATGCAGTACTTGGATGCAATCTCATAAATGACAGAATAATCTCTGTTCGTTTCCAAGGCAAACCATTCAATATCACAGTAATCCAAGTCTATGCCCCAACAAGTATCGCTGAAGAAGCTGAAGTTGAACGGTTCTATGAAGACCTACAAGACCTTTTAGAACTAACACCCAAAAAAAGATGTCCTTTTCATTATAGGGGACTGGAATGCAAAAGTAGGAAGTCAAGAAACACCTGGAGTAACAGGCAAATTTGGCCTTGGAATACGGAATGAAGCAGGGCAAAGACTAATAGAGTTTTGCCAAGAAAATGCACTGGTCATAACAAACACCCTCTTCCAACAACACAAGAGAAAACTCTATATATGGACATCACCAGATGGTCAACACCGAAATCAGATTGATTATATTCTTTGCAGCCAAAGATGGAGAAGCTCTATACAGTCAGCAAAAACAAGACCAGGAGCTGACTGTGGCTCAGACCATGAACTCCTTATTGCCAAATTCAGACTGAAATTGAAGAAAGTAGGGAAAACCACTAGACCATTCAGGTATGACCTAAACAAATCCCTTATGATTATACAGTGGAAGTGAGAAATAGATTTAAGGGCCTAGATCTGATAGATAGAGTGCCTGATGAACTATGGACGGGAGGTTCGTGACATTGTACAGGAGACAGGGATCAAGACCATCCCCATGGAAAAGAAATGCAAAAAAGCAAAATGGCTGTCTGGGGAGGCCTTACAAATAGCTGTGAAAAGAAGTGAAAAGCAAAGGAGAAAAGGAAAGATATAAGCATCTGAATGCAGAGTTCCAAAGAATAGCAAGGAGAGATAAGAAAGCCTTCCTCAGTGATCAATGCAAAGAAACAGAGGAAAACAACAGAATGGGAAAGACTAGGGATCTCTTCAAGAAAATCAGAGATACCAAAGGAACATTTCATGCAAAGATGGGCTCGATAAAGGACAGAAATGGTATGGACCTAACAGAAGCAGAAGATATTAAGAAGAGATGGCAAGAATACACAGAAGAACTGCACAAAAAAGAGCTTCACAACCAAGATAATCACGATGGTGTGATCACTGACCTAGAGCCAGACATCCTGGAATGTGAAGTCAAGTGGGCCTTAGAAAGCATCACTACGAACAAAGCTAGTGGAGGTGATGGAATTCCAGTTGAGCTATTCCAAATCCTGGAAGAAGATGCTGTGAAAGTGCTGCACTCAATATGCCAGCAAATTTGGAAAACTCAGCAGTGGCCACAGGACTGGAAAAGGTCAGTTTTCATTCCAATACCAAAGAAAGGCAATGCCAAAGAATGCTCAAACTACCGCACAATTGTGGTAATTGCACAATTGCAGTTATGCTCAACTATTACACTCATCTCACATGCTAGTAAAGTAATGCTCAAAATTCTCCAAGCCAGGCTTCAGCAATATGTGAACCGTGAACTTCCTGATGTTCAAGCTGGTTTTAGAAAAGGCAGAGGAACCAGAGATCAAATTGCCAACATCCGCTGGATCATGGAAAAAGCAAGAGAGTTCCAGAAAAACATCTATTTCTGCTTTATTGACTATGCCAAAGCCTTTGACTGTGTGGATCCCAAAGAACTGTGGAAAATTCTTCAAGAGATGGGAATACCAGACCACCTGACCTGGCTCTTGAGAAATCTGTATGCAGGTCAGGAAGCAACAGTTAGAACTGGACATGGAACAACAGACTGGTTCCAAATAGGAAAAGGAGTTCGTCAAGGCTGTATATTGTCACCCTGTTTATTTAACTTATATGCAGAGTACATCATGAGAAACGCTGGACTGGAAGAAACACAAGCTGGAATCAAGATTGCCAGGAGAAATAACAATAACCTCAGATATGCAGATGACACCACGCTTATGGCAGAAAGTGAAGAGGAACTCAAAAGCCTCTTGATGAAAGTGAAAGTGGAGAGTGAAAAAGTTGGCCTAAAGCTCAACATTCAGAAAACGAAGATCATGACATCCGGTCCCATCACTTCATGGCAAATAGATGGGAAAATAGTGGAAACATTGTCAGACTATTTTTCTGGGCTCCAAAATCACTGCAGATGGTGACTGCAGCCATGAAATTAAAAGACGCTTACTCCTTGGAAGGACAGTTATGACCAACCTAGATAGCATATTCAGAAGCAGAGACATTACTTTGCCAACAAAGGTTTGTCTAGTCAAGGCTATGGTTTTTCCAGTGGTCATGTATGGATGTGAGAGTTGGACTGTGAAGAAGGCTGAGCGCCGAAGAATTGATGCTTTTGAACTGTGGTGTTGGAGAAGACTCTTGAGAGTCCCTTGGACTGCAAGGAGATCCAACCAGTCCATTCTGAAGGAGATCAGCCCTGGGTATTCTTTGGAAGGAATGATGCTAAAGCTGAAACTCCAGTACTTTGGCTACCTCATGCGAAGAGTTGACTCATTGGAAAAGACTCTGATGCTGGGAGGGATTGGGGGCAGGAGGAGAAGGGGACGACAGAGGATGAGATGGCTGGATGGCATCACTGACTCGATGGACGTGAGTCTGAGTGAACTCTGGGAGTTGGTGATGGACAGGGAGGCCTGGCTTACTGTGATTCATGGGGTCGCAAAGAGTCGGACATGACTGAGAGACTGATCTGATCTGATCTGAAGGTCACAAAGATTTTCACTTATTTTTTATTTTAGAAATGTTGTATTTATAGCTCTTACATTTATATCTGTGATCCATTCCAAGTTAATTTTTGTATATAGTATGAGGTAAATTTTTTTTCTAATTTATTTCAATGTGTTTCTTTTTACCTTTTAAAAAATTTTTATTTATTTATTAATTTGGCCACACTGCATGGGTTGTATTATCTTAGTTCCCAAATCAGGGATTGAATTCTGTGCCCTTGGCAGTGAAAGCAAGTTCTAGCACTGGACCACCAGGGAATTCTCTGAGGTAAGCATTGCGGTTCACTTGTTTATGTATAGATCTCAATGATTACAGTAACACTTGTGGAAAAGAGTGCCATTTTTTCACTGAATTGCCTTGGTATCTCTAAGGGGTTTTCCAAACTGCACAGCCAGAAGGAACAGTCCCCATAAGACTGCCCTTACTTCAGACAACTTCAAGTTTGGGGTTTTCCCAAAACCACTTTCAGATTCAATTACTTGCCAGAATGACTCACAAAACTCAGGAAAGCCTTATACTTACAATAACCAGTTGTGTGCTTAGTCACTCAGACATGCCCAACTCTTTGCGACCCCAGACTCTCCTGTCCATGGGATTCTCCAGGCAAGATTACTGGAGTGGGTTGCCATGCCCTCCTCCAGGGGATCTCCCAACCCAGGGATTGAAACCAGGTCTCTCAAATTGCAGGCGGATTCTTTACCATCTGAGCCACCAGGGAAGCCCAAGAATACTGGAGTGGGTACTTACAATAACAGTTTTATTATAACAAAAGCATGCAAATTAAAACCAAAGGAAGAAACTCATGGGCAAAGTCTGTGTGTGTGTTGTCACTTCAGTCGTGTCCGGCTCTGAGACTCTATGGACTGTAGCCTGCCAGGCTCCTCTGTCCATGGGATTCTCCAGGCAAGAATACTGGAGTGGGTTTCCATGCCCTCTTCCAGAGAGTCTTCCCCACCAGGGATCAAACCCACATCTCTTATTGGCAGGCGGGTTCTTTACCACTAGCGCCACCAGGGATGCCCCAAGTGTTTAAATGCATTTCTTCTCGCATCATCAGAGATGTGTTACTCTACTGACATTCACGTGTGATAATATGTACAGAATATTGCCAACCAGGGAAACTAACCTGAGCTTTAGTATTCAGAGATTTTATTGAGGTTTCATTACAGAGTCATGATTGGTTGAAATATTGCCCATGTGGTTGAATTCAATCTCTAGACCTCTCTTTCCTTGAAGTTGGACTGATATCATGTGACCCAAAGTCCCACACCTCTAATATCATGCTTTGTCTTTCTTGCATGACTAACCCCCACCCTGAGTTATCTCATTAGGATTGAAATACCAGTTGTATTTCCAGGGGCCCTCCATAAAAGAGAAAGACATTCCTATTGCTCAGGAAATTCAAAGGGTTTCGAGGTTGTTTCCCAGGTACTGGGACAAAAGCCAGACCTCTCTTTGGAGGTCACATTTCTTACTATGCAGCAACATTGTTGGAAATAAATATACAGTATTGTTCATAAATAAAAGTTTAGGCTATCATGCATGAATCTGTTTCTGAACTCTGTTCTGTTTCATGATCTACTAAATGAAACTACAGAAACCTTTTATTTTCTATGTAAAATATTTTTGTAATATTTAATTGTTAAATAATGTTCATATAATACCTATAGGACTTATAAGGAAATATGATAAGAATTATCTGCCTATGTAAAAATAAAAAACTCAACACAGTAGTTGGAACATAACATTGAGGAAAGTTTCCAGCAAATAGAGCAAAAAGACAAAGAGGTAGAAAACAAGAGAGAAAAAGTAAGAAATTAGAGTACATGTTTAAGATGGCAACCCACTCCAGTTCTCTTGCCTGGAAAATCCTATGGATGGAGGAGCCTGGTAGGCTACAGTCCATGGGGTTACAAAGAGTTGGATATGGCTGAGCAACTTCACTCACTTAAGAGGACTTATATCTGAATAGCAGTGTTTCTAGAAAGAGAGAAAGAGAAAAAAACTGGGGGTGGGGGGGAGGAACAATCAATGGTGTAATTCAAGAACAGAATGAGCTGCCAGATTGAAGAGCCCATAAGTGGCTGGTAACATTTGAGGAACCAAGAGATTTTTACTGCTTCCAGAGAGGAAAAAAGTTAAGTCAAATACAAAATTTAGGAATCAGAATGGCTTCTGACTTTTCATCAGTAGCACTAGAAGCCAAAATACGATAAAATTCTGAAGGATGTCATTTCTAGTCTAGAATTCTATGCTCAGCCAAATGACCAATTGAGTCTGCAAGTGGAAAAAAGTTATTTTTCAAGTATATAAGTTGTCAGCATTTTTTTTTTTACCTATCATGTATCCTTTCTAAGAAAGCTGCTGAAGAATGTACTCCACTCAAAGAATAAATCAATGAAGAGGATCTAAAACAGGAGAGAGACAAGGATTCACCAGGAAGATGGTGAAGAGAAATCCCACAATAATAGCCTTGCACCAGATGTAGAGATTAACCAGTTCCATTTAGAGAAGAGTGACTCAAGAACAGATATGAGGGAATTCCCTGGTGGTTAGAACTCAACTTCCACTGCCAAGGGCACAGGTTAAATACTTCATCAGGGAACTAAGTCCTGCAAGCCACATGGAGCAACAAACAAAAAAGAAACAGATATAATGATAACTGTTACCACCAAAATCCCCACTGACATTATAGCCACATTTAATTCTAAAGGAGATCAGCCCTGGGTGTTCTTTGGAAGGAATGATGCTAAAGCTGAAATTCCAATACTTTGGCCACCTCATGCGAAGAGTTGACTCATTGGAAAAGACTCTGATGCTGGGAGGGATTGGGGGCAGGGGGAAAAGGGGACAACAGAGGATGAGATGGCTGGATGGCATCACCGACTCGATGGACGTGAGTTTGCGTGAACTCCAGGAGTTGGTGATGGACAGGGAGGCCTGGTGTGCTGCGATTTATGGGGTCGCAAAGAGTCGGACACGGCAGAGCAACTGAACTGTACTGAACTGAAACTTAAGGACATGCTTATCTGTGTTTGTCAGGGCTTCACTGTATATTTAAGACAATTTCTGCTCATGTCCCAATGTCCTGCCTCTAGAATCAGCTGAGAACCCTCATTTTACAACATCTCCATTTCTGAAGTGTTCTTCTTTGACCTATTGTTGAGAACTAGACATAGGCTATGATGAGCTTAGAAACAGAAAATACAAAGCAACCCTTTCCCTTTGTCTATTTTACAGGGTGTTCAGTGCCTCACCCATACTGCAGATCTGCCAGATGCTGGATGCAGGTGAGCCCTCTTGGTTAGAGATTTATTTACCTGAAGCCAATGAAACTTTGGAACTTAAGCTCCTTACTCATATACTTTCCTCCCAAAGCCCTGCACATAACTCAACATTTGTAATTTTGAATTCATACTCTTCTTAAAAGAGTCCTCCAAATTATATACTCTTCACACCCCACAAATCCTAGATCTGCTTCTACTTGAGACTTTTTCCTGTAACTTGCTCAGAAGAAGCTTTTAAAAACTCAGGAAAGCTAAAGTTATCCTGTACCCTAGAGATGCTGCTGCTGCTGCTGCTAAGTCGCTTCAGTCATGTCCAACTCTGTGTGACCCCATAGATGGCAGCCCACCAGGCTCCCCCATCCCTGGGATTCTCCAGGCAAGAACACTGGAGTGGGTTGCCACTTCCTTCTCCAGTGCATGGAAGTGAAAATTGAAAGTGAAGTCGCTCAGTCATGTCCAACTCTTCGCTGCCCCATAGACTGCAGCCTACCAGGCTCCTCCATCCATGGGATTCTCCAGGCAAGAGTACTGGAGTAAAAAAAAAAAAAAAAAAAAAGAGTACTGGAGTGGGTTGCCATTGCCTTCTCCACTAGAGATGCTAGTCAGATTGTTTTCCTAGGACAATGCTTCCCTTCTGATAACAGCCATAGTGCTCTTTCTTTATACAGCTTTTTGTGTTTGTGTGTGCTATTCAAATCCAAGCAGTGGATTACTTAGGGATATATAATATGGAGAGTAAAACTGTGGTTACCTGGTCGGGGGAGGGCTGGCTGGGAGTAGTCAAGGGAAACAGAGACTGGACAGGGCCACACAGCTGGGCTTCAGGCCCAGGTGTTCGTTTTATTATTTATCTTTAAACTGCGCATATATTCTGTGAATGTGGAACATTTCATAATTTTAAAGGGCAAGGGGGGTGCCTAAAGGACATTATTTCCTTCCTTTATTGGGAACTAGAGACAATGAGTGAATAGATAAAGAATCATCATCAATAGCAAGTTAAATACAAAAGGAAACCGTAAATTTCTAACATTCTAACAGATAAAAATAAAGAAAAGCAACCAAAAAACTCCACCGTTCTAGTAAATCTGGGCCTGGTTAGAGAGGAGTGTGCTTACTGCAATGAAGTCCACTGACTGAGCAGAGAAGGGGCAAAATCCAGCTGGGTTTCTAGCACTTCCTGGCACAAGAGCCTCTTGCTGGGGCCAAGTGTGTTAAGGGTCTGCTCCTCAGTTTTGCTTCTCCAGGAACTTGATTTTGGAGGCTCCCTTGGAGCTTCCCAGGCTTTAAGAGAGCTCCTCTTAAGGACCAGCCTCTTGGGAACTCCTTGAGGACATGAATCATGTTTTATCCACCTATAAATTCCTGGCACCTGGCAAAGACTTACCTACAGCCACAGAATTAATAGATTTTTCTGGTGAGAAATAAAATATCGCCTGCTATACCAGTAAACAAAGGATGTCAGTTATCATTGATTGCAGCCACCCTGACAGTGAGCCCTAAGGATGTTCAGGATGAAAACAAGGAATGCCCACCATCTAGCCAGCCAGAACCAGACCCAGAGCCCTGGCAACTCTCAGGGGAGTGATTGAACCACTGGGACCAAACTCCTCCTGTTCACGAAAACCTGCTGACTGCCCAGGGACAAGCGGCTGAGTGCTGTGCCTGAGGAGACTTCAAAACCCTGTGAGACCTGGACCACAGCAAAAAACAGTTTATATTCCAGAAGTTCTCATTGTGTCAGAGCAGCATGAATGCTTCATTTTCTGATCCACCCATAAACCAGAAGAGATTCGGTTTAGAAAGATAGTGATGGAATCAAGCCTAGAGCAGAGATCTCCCAACAACCGCCTGCTTACTGTTCTGTTACACTCTCTGTGCCTCTGATCCCATCATCTGAGTAGCCCAGGGTCAAGGGCCTGCCACCCACCAGAGCAAGGTTATGAGTTTTCTACTGACATTTGTGTAAGGTTACCTTTAAGTAATGGTCTCCCCCCATGGCTTATTGATAAAGAACCCGCCTGCAAGGCAGGAGCAGGAGACCAGAGTTCAATCCCTAGTTGGGCAGATCCCCTGGAGGAGGGCATGGCAACCCACTCCAGTATTCTTGCCTGGAGAATCCCATGGACAGAGGAGCCTGGCGGGCTTCAGTCCATAGGGTCGCAGAGTCAGACATGACTGAGGTGACTTTGCACGGCATCTCTCAGTCAATTCAGTCTTTCAGTCATGTCCGACTCTTAGTGACCCCATGGACTGCAGCACACCAGGCCTCCCTGTTCATCACCAACTCCTGGAGTTTACCCAAACTCATGCCCATTAAGTCAGTGATGCCATCCCACCATCTCATCCTCTGTCATCCCCTTCTCCTGCCATCAACCTTTCCTACCATCAGAGTCTTATCTAATGAGTCAATTCTTCACATCAGGTGGCCAAAATATTGGAACTTCAGTTTCAGCATCAGTCCTTCCAATGAATATTCAGGACTAATTTCCTTTAGGATCAACTGATTTGATCGCCTTGCAGTCCAAGGAAGTCTCGAGAATCTTCTCCAACACCACAGTCCAAGAGGATCAATTGGAGTTCAGCTTTCTTCATGGTCCAACTCTCACATCCATACATAGCTACTAGGAAAACCATAGCTTGATGAACCTTTGACAGCAAAGTAACATCTCTGCTTTTTGATATGCTGTCTAGGTTTGTCATAGCTTTTCTCTAAGGAGCAAGCATCTTTTAACTTCATGGCTCCAGTCACCATCTGCAGTGATTTTGGAGCCCAAGAAAAGAAAGTCTGTCCATGTTTGCATTGTTTCCCCAAATATTTGACATGAAGTGATGGGACTGGATGCCATGATCTTAGTTTTTAGAGGAAAGGGAAAAAGCTGGCTTAAAACTCAACAGCAACTCTATATAATGGAAAGCAAAATAGCTATTGAGTGGATAAATAGTAAATACTCCTTCCTAAATTCTGTCTTTATAATGTGGCAAGGATTGGGTGCGGGTGGGAATTCTAATGGGTTGTTTATTTTTCATTCATTTGCATAAATGAGTTTCTAAGCCCCCTAGCAAATACCATGAATTAATTAGTAGAATCTGTAGTAGCCAAATCATTATGTGGAGCTTTGGGACATCCACAATAAAAATGAGGACTTATTGTTATTTTTTAGCAACTGATACACCCTAGAAGCATGAAATCGTTTCCAGAACAAGATGGAGTGTACATGGGTAAATATGTTATCCATGTCCCAGTGTAGGAAAGCAGATACCCTAGTAATTGGTGTCTGTTATCCCAAGTCACAAAGAGACGAGATGAACATTCTGTTCTCCCCTGACTTATTCTGAAATAGGCAGGATGGAGCATGAAGAGCATAAGAGAGCCCTTCCCTTAATAATGAGACATAGGGCAGCCTGATTTCTAATAATTCATTAGCTGAGAAAATATTGCTGCAGTCCCCTTTATGTGCAAGGCTTTGCCTGGGGAGAAGAGGCAACGCATCCAGCTAGATCCAGGAGCCCAACCTTTGCAAAGATGCTGACCCGACAGTACAAGATGATGAGCAGACATAGGAGAAGGTGACTGCTGCCATGGATAGATGTGCTCCCAACTGGAGGCCTGAAAACCTGACTCCAGTCACAGCTTTGCCCCTAGTGTGCTGTGTGACTTCGGGCAAATGGCTTCATCTCTCTGGGTCTTTATATCCTTGGCTGTGGAATCAGAGGTGAGAAGACTTGCAGAAGGAACACAGCATGGATAAAGGTCCATAATCCTTCTATACTTTGCTGTCTATGGCTGTCCGGCTCCCCCCAGAGAACACAACAGACCTTCCTCTCCTCACAGATCCACCCATCTCTTCCAAGTCTCCTCACTGTTTGCAAATGACCTGACTTCCTACTGCACAGAAAAAAGAGAAATCTCTGATGGCGACTGTTTCACCCTCCCACCACTGCATCTGCATCATGCTCTTCCCATCATCCCTCGTGGCCATGAAGAAAGCATCTTTTTTTGTCAGGGTCTTATTGCACATTCTCCAGTCATTCCATCCTAAGCACAGAACAAATATAAATTCTCTTCTGTCCCACATCTCCCTCTGGTTGCTAATGTCCCTCTTTGCTCCCTTCCCAAGGTTCCTGAAAGTTGTCTTCATGGCCTGTCTTGTTTCCTCACCCGTCAGTCATTCTTCAGCCCCCTCCAGTCTGGATCCCCCTACACCCACTTCCCCTGCAGCTGCATCTGCCACCATCACCAGGACCTTTGTTACCAGAGCAACCTGTTCACACTTCCTCCAAGTTCTCAGCAGAGCACCCAGCCCAGCTGCCCACTTCCTCCTTCCTGAAACACTCCATTTTCTTGGTTTTCAGTACCACACACTGGTGATTCCTATCTGGGCATTTCTTCGTTTCCTTTACCTGTTTCTCCCACTCTAGCTGATCATTGACCCAGTCCCAGGCTGATGCTCATCTAACCCTACTTTTCTTCCTAAGCAATCTCACTTTTTCTCAGGTTTAAATCAGAGCTCAGTCCCTTGCTTACCTGTTCACATGCATTTATTGAGCCTTTAGAATAGGCCAGATTTTATGAGTTTGAAGTCCGGAGAAGGCCATGGCACCCCACTCCAGTACTCTTGCCTGGAAAATCCCATGGACGGAGGAGCCTGGTAGGCTGCAGTCCCTGGGGTCGCTAGGAGTGAGACACGACTGAGCGACTTCACTTTCACTTTTCACTTTCATGCACTGGAGAAGGAAATGGCAACCCACTCCAGTGTTCTTGCCTGGAGAATCCCAGAGACGGGGGAGCCTGGTGGGCTGCTGTCTCTGGGGTAGCACAGAGTCGGACACGACTGAAGCGACTTAGCAGCAGCAGTAGCAGTATGAGTTTGAAGTCAGTTTGCTTCTCTATTTATTACTGATACACTTTATATACTGAAATCATATGACTCAGATTAGGACTAGAACTCACTGTCTTTTATAATTGAGATCACACACCTGGTCTCAGGACTTAATGAAGCTCAGGTTCTTGATGCCACATTACAGAAATAATCCAGTGAGAGACAAAATGATAGATAAGAAGTGGATTTATTTAGAGAGAAAAGCACTCCACAGACAGAATGTGGACCATCTCAGAAGGTGAGAGTGGCATCAGGGTATAGGGTTGTGAGTTTTTATCGGGGTGGGTAACTTCATAGGCTAAGAAGTGGGAGGAGTAGTCCAGCTATTTTGGGGAAGGGGTGGAGATTTCTAGAAATTGGGCCACCACCCACTTGTTGACATTTTAGGGTCAGCCTTGGAACTGTCATGGTGCCTTGGGTGTGTCATTTAGCATGCCAGTGTGCTACAGTGAGGATGTACTGAGGCTCAAGGTCTAGTGGTAGTCTCGTCCCCCATCTTGGACCTAGTTGGTTCTAACCAATGTGTTATGGTTATGTTATTCTTTTAAAAGTCATGCCCTACCCCCTTCCTTCCTGTTTCAATATTAGTGGAGAAACACATTTCGTTGCTGAAATAATCAAAAAGACTAAAAGAAGCAAGTAAAAATTAGGCATAATTGCATTACCCAGAGATTACCACGGTCCACATTTTGACACATATTCTTCTAGCCTTAATCCTCTTCACATAGCTATGGTAGGTTTTTATTATAAAAATTGGATGATATATTCTGTTTTATAACTTGCATTTTTTTCACCAACAATAAATCATGGACATTTTTTCATGTCAGCAAACATATTTTTAGAACATAATTTTTATTGAATATACATACGCTTTCACACAAATTTACCCAATTTTTCAGCCTATTCTTCTGGTAGGCATGTAATTTGCCCTGATTTTCCCTTGTGGTTAAATCTTTACCAGTTTATATAATTATTACTTGGGATAAATTTCTAACAAGAGAACTGCTGCGTCAAAACAGGAAGGAGGAGCTACCCTTCTAAGCCTGTGCTCAGGTAGCTGCCTTGACCAAGTGTCTGGCCACAACCTATTTGAAACTACAGTTGGAGGGTGTTTGATATGCCCAAATCCCAGGCCACGTGCCAGGTTTCTTTGTTTTTGAATATGTCAAATTTTATCTTTTCGGGGTTCTTTATACAGGAAATTCTTTACTGTCTGAGCCACCAAGGAATGAACAGAAACTAATATTGCAGCTGCTAGCCTATTACCATTTTGAATTAGCAAAGTCTTTAATTTGACTCTGTGAAAGGGCCAAAGGCCCTGACGTGTGACTGTCTCTGGTACTAATTTGACCTCAAAGAGCTCAGTTTCCTGTGGGCTGTGGTGTTGGGAAGGGAGCACGGTGGGCAGGAGCCCACACAGTTAGCATAAATATCACGCAGGCTGTGGCAAGCTTTATGATAAAGTGCCTTGACCGAGAACAGGGTAAGTTAGGGTTTTGGAAGGTGGTTTTGAGAGCCAGGGGGCAAAGAAAAGACTTGGACACAGGCCCAGAGATGTGGGGAGACTTTGGGGGTAAAGAGCTTCTGGCCATCATGAATAGAATGTTAGAGTTTGTGGGTGTGGGTGCATGCACGTGTGTGCATACGTACACACAGGGCATATTTAAGAGAAGAGGGTTTACTCTTGTGGAAAGTCTAAATGGTGTGAGGTTTTGAATCAGAGGCCACCAGGATTAACCCATGTACTACAGGCAACAGGAAACTAGGGAAAGACTTTAAAAAATAATGCACAGCCTGGGCAGGGCAGTACATCCAAGAACAAAAACAGAAATCAACCCCAAATATTCATTGGAAGGACTGATGCTGAAGCTGAAGTTCCAATACTTTGGCCACCTGATGAGAAGAGCCAACTCATTGGAAAAGACCCCGATGCTGGGAAAGAATGAGGGCAGGAGAAGGGGGAGACAGAGAATGAGATGATTGGATGGCATCATCGACTCAATGGACATGAGTTTGAACAAACTCTGGAAGGGAAGCCTGGCGTGCTGCAGTCCATGGGGTCACAAAAAGTTGACCACAACTGAACGACTGAACAACAACAATATGGGGCTATATTGTCCCAACATCGTCCTCAGCCTGTCTACTGGTCAGGGGACCAGAGCTGTCAGCCTGTCCCCCCAGCCTGACAAGTACACTCCCAGAAGCCTCGAGAATATTCAGTGGGGCTTCGTTTTTGATCCAGGCAATATTTAATTGTATTGAGCCTCCAGATCTGTCAACCTGTTCTGCAGCTCTGCTGCTGCTGCTGCTAAGTTGCTTCAGTCGTGTCCGACTCTGTGTGACCCCATAGACGGCAGCCCACCAGGCTCCTCCGTCCCTGGGATTCTCCAGGCAAGAACACTAGGGCGGGTCGCCATTTCCTTCTCCAATGCATAAAAGTGAAAAGTGAAAGTGAAGTCGCTCAGTCGTGTCCAACTCTTCGTGACCCCGTGGACTGCAGCCCACCAGGCTCCCCCGTCCATGGGATTTTCCAGGCAAGAGTACTGGAGTGGGGTGCCATTGCCTGCAGGTCAGATTAGTTATTTCAGGAGTTCAGTGCTCTAAGGGGAAAGAGAGTAAAGAGAGAGACGGTGAAGGCCCAGAGTACAATTTCTGGAATGCATGGGGTCCTGGCTTGGTGTCCAGAGAAGTCACAATAGAATCAGAGAATCTGTTGCTGGGAGAGGGAAGGTGGCCCAAGGGGCAGCGGGCAGTGGTGGGGCGGGAGTGGGGGGCAGTTTAGAAAGTTTATCTGGGGTGCAAAAATTGCTAGTTCCTTTTGCGGCTGCTCCAAATATAGCAGTCCTCCGCTCTTCCCTCTAATCTCGGTGTGGCCACCACGACCTTCCAACTTGGCTGCATCCAGACTGCCCACAGAAATTGTAGTCGAAATCCAGAACTCACAGTAGGACACACCCTGCAGCCCCACACAGTCTGATGAGCTCTGCCGTGTGCAATCCTTTTTCAAGAGGACACATTTTAAGGAGTTAAAGCATGCACTGCATTCTCTTCCACTTGCAGTTTTTCCCTGTTTCTATAGAAGAGAGAGAATCCTGAAGCCTGAGAAAAAAGGTGTGTGGCTGAGGATTCATCACAAGGCTGGTCTCGCTTGCCTTCGCCCAAAAAGAAAAATTCCCCGGAGAACTCAGGACCCAGCACTGTAATTAAACTTCTGACCCAGAGATGGCACTGACAGGGGCAAAGCTGGGGAAACCCCGTCTGCAGCCTCCCTATGGAGCACAGAGGCTGCAGGGGAAACCCTGGGAGTTCATTTCTTTCCGCTGGAATTGTCTGCTGAATGCAAATAATCTCTAATTTGCTCCCGCTCCCTTTTTTTTCCACAACACCAAGAAACTGGAAGAAACCCTGCGTCAATCAATGCATACTGCCATTTACCCTGCCAGCAAACCTCTGCCTAGCTTGGTACAAGATGTTACTGTTGTTGCAATCAGGAATGAGGGATTTAGCAATCACTGATGGGAAACTCATGCTCATTATTTTAAAACGAAACCTACATTTTTCAGATTTTCCTTTTCTCTTTCAGCCAACCTTTTCTGGAAAAAGTCACAGAGTCAAATCCTGTTTGCTGGTTCTTTTTCTCTCATCCTCTGGGTCTCTATGTGGGAGGGGCTGGGAACTGACCTGGCAGTCTCTTCTAATCTCTGTGTCTATGTTGGAGTTTGTCTGCATCTTTTGTGTTTTCGTGTTATAAAGCTTATAAAAATGGGAATATTTCATCTATCCTGAAGGAAAGATCTTTGGGGTGCATATTAAGTAAGGTCAAAAGAGCAATGGTCCCTGAATGGCTCACAGTTAAATAATCTGGCAGTCAGTAGGGCTTTACAGAGGAGAGGAATACTCTGATAATGAACATGCCTGTGGGGCTCCCTTTGACTTGAGGCATCCAATTCTAATTTCCTCTATAGGAGCCCCAGAGAAGGAAATGACAACCCACTCCAGTATTCTTGCCTGGAGAATTTCATGGACAAAGGAGCTTGGCAGGATACAGTCCATGGGGTTCCAAAGAGTCAGACACAACTGAAGCAATTCAGCATTCATGCATGCCAACATCCCATAAGCATCTCCCACCTCACCCTCTCTTCCCCAAAGCCTTGTCTCTCATCTTTACCTATGTAAATCAAAACCCCAGCTGCTCAGGCCTCAAACCTTGAATCCGTCTTATATTCCTGTTTACTCCTTGCATTATATGTAAACCACCTTGCTTGCTTTACCTCCAAAATGTATTCAGAATCTCTCTGACGTCTTCTTTCTGCTATCCTAGAGCAAGACACTATTATCGCGCTTCTGGAGTATTCTAGAACCCTCTTAACTAACCTCCTACAATCTACAGGGATCCTTTTACAACATGAGTCAGTTCAGTTCAGTTCAGTTCAGTCACTCAGTCGTGTCCGACTCTTTGCGACCCCATGAATCGCAGCACACCAGGCCTCCCTGTCCATCACCAATTCCTGGAGTTCACTCAGACTCACGTCCATCGAGTCAGTGATGCCATCCAGCCATCTCATCCTCTGTCGTCCCCTTCTCCTCCTGCCCCCAATCCCTCCCAGCATCAGACTCTTTTCCAATGAGTCAACTCTTCGCATCAGGTGGCCAAAGTACTGGAGTTTCAGCTTTAGCATCATTCCTTCCAAAGAATACCCAGGGCTGATCTCCTTCAGAATGGACTGGTTGGATCTCCTTGCAGTCCAAGGGACTCTCAAGAGTCTTCTCCAACACCACAGTTCAAAAGCATCAATTCTTCAGTGCTCAGCTTTCTTCACAGTCCAACTCTCACATCCATACATGACTACTGGAAAAACTATATCCTTGACTAGACAGACCTTTGTTGGCAAAGTAATGTCTCTGCTTTTGAATATGCTATCTAGGTTGGTCATAACTGTCCTTCCAAGGAGTAAGCGTCTTTTAATTTCATGGCTGCAATCACCATCTGCAGTGATTTTGGAGCCCCAGAAAATAAAGTCTGACACTGTTTCCACTGTTTCCCCATCTATTTCCCATGAAGTGATGGGACCGGATGTCATGATCTTCGTTTTCTGAATGTTGAGCTTTAAGCCAACTTTTTCACTCTCCACTTTCACTTTCATCAAAAGGCTTTTGAGTTCCTCTTCACTTTCTGCCATAAGGGTGGTGTCATCTGCATATCTGAGGTTATTGATATTTCTCCCGGCAATCTTGATTCCAGCTTGTGTTTCTTCCAGTCCAGCATTTATCATGATGTACTCTGCATATAAGTTAAATAAACAGGGTGACAATATACAGCCTTGACGAACTCCTTTTCCTATTTGGAACCAGTCTGTTGTTCCATGTCCAGTTCTAACTGTTGCTTCCTGACCTGCATACAGATTTCTCAAGAGGCAGGTCAGGTGGTCTGGTATTCCCATCTCTTGAAGAATTTTCCACAGTGTATTGTGATCCACACAGTCAAAGGCTTTGGCATAGTCAATAAAGCAGAAGTAGATGTTTTTCTGGAACTCTCTTGCTTTTTCCATGATCCAGCGGATGTTGGCCATTTGATCTCTGGTTCCTCTGCCTTTTCTAAAACCAGCTTGAACATCAGGAAGTTCACGGTTCACATATTGCTGAAGCCTGGCTTGGAGAATTTTGAGCATTACTTTACTAGCATGTGAGATGAGTACAATTGTGTGGTAGTTTGAGCATTCTTTGGCATTGCCTTTCTTTGGGATTGGAATGAATGACCTTTTCCAGTCCTGTGGCCACTGCTGAGTTTTCCAAATTTGCTGGCATATTGAGTGCAGCACTTTCACAGCATCATCTTTCAGGATGTGGAATAGCTCCACTGGAATTCCATCACCTCCACTAGCTTTGTTCGTAGTGATGCTTTCTTAGGCCCACTTGACTTCACATTCCAGAATGTCTGGCTCTCGATGAGTGATCACACCATCATAATTATCTGGCTCGTGAAGATCTTTTTTGTACAGTTCTTCTGTATATTCTTGCCACCTCTTCTTAATATCTTCTGCTTCTGTTAGGTCCATACCATTTCTGTCCTTTATCAAGCCCATCTTTGCATGAAATGTTCCCTTGGTATCTCTAATTTTCTTGACGAGATCTCTAGTCTTTCCCATTCTGTTATTTTCCTCTATTTCTTTGCATTGATCCCTGAGGAAGGCTTTCTTATCTCTTCTTGCTATTCTTTGGAACTCTGCATTCAGATGCTTATATCTTTCCTTTTCTCCTTTGCTTTTCACTTCTCTTCTTTTCACAGCTATTTGTAAGGCCTCTCCAGACAGCCATTTTGCTTTTTTCCATTTCTTTCTCCATGCCATGCCCGAGCAACACGTGGGATCTTAATTCCTCCACCCCAAGGGATTGAACCCATGTCTTCTGCAGTAGAAGTGCAGAGTCTTAGCCACTGGACCACGAGGGAATGCCCCACAATATGAGTCAGATCAGGTCAAACCCACTCCAGGCTTTGTTTCCACTGATCTGGCCCCTCTCCCCCTGACGCTGTCCTACCCCTGGCTCACTCTGCTCCAGCCACTCTGGCCTCTACCTCCAATAAGGTAAGCACTTTTCATCTTGGCAGTATCTACTCTTCTTCCAGTACTCTGGCCCCCTGATGTGAAGAGCTGACTCACTGGAAAAGACCCTGATGTTGGCAAAGATTGAAGGCAGGAGGAGAAGGGGACGACAGAGGATGAGATGTTGGATGGCATCACTGACTCCGTGCACGTGAGTTTGAGCAAGCTCCAGGAGTTGGTGATGGACAGGGAAGCCTGGCGTGCTGCGTCCATGGGGTTGCAGAGTCAGACACAACTTAGCAACTTACAACAACAACTCTTCCACCAGATATCTGGGTGGTTTGTGTCTTTCACTTTCTTAATGTCTCAACTGAAATGTCACCTCATCAGAGAGGCTCTACCCACCCACATTAAAAACCAGCATCCCCTCCCTTCATTGTTCTGTAAGCTCCCTTATCTTTGTTTTTCTTCATTGCACTTATCACCACTCAGCATTTTATTTATTCACTTGTTCGACTATTGTTGGGCATCCCCCCATCATAATATAAACTCAGTAGGGGCAAAGTCTTGGCTAATGAATCCCCACTGCTTGGCACCTACTAGGTGTTCAATTGATTTGTGTTAAAGCTGGGGGCTTGGAAGACTCTTAGGGTTCATTCTGTCCAAATGTATCACTTTATACATAAGGATACCAAGGCCAGAGGGGACAATGGATTAGAGGAGGCCCCTTGGAAAATTAACAACTCTGCTAGAACAAGTGCCCAAGTGCCTTGACCCCCAGCCACTTCTCACCTCGGCTGCATTGAAGAGCGCAGCCTATGATCTCACCCAGCACGCGTGTGTCGGCGTGTATCATCCAATGTACACTTTGCTCTGCGTGATACACTCTGATGCTTATGATGATTCTCACTCTATTTCAGTTTTTTTGAAAGCTGCTGATCAGATTGTTAAATTAATTTCATGACCTATTAAAGGATTGCGACCTACCATTTAAAAAACTGTACACTATACTAGAGGGTAAAAAATACATATACATCTTTCTATCTGTTTTTCATTCTTTAATAGAGCTGTAAGTATGGCCACACTTATTTCAAGAGTTTTAAAAGTACCAGAAGAAAATCATGTATTGATAGTCATTCCATAGTGAGTGTGACTACATAAAGCAACAAAAGAAATACCTGAGATCTGGTTTCTAGGCTCTCGTGTCTCAGTATATTAATTTTGAAATATGCCCTTGTTCCTGATTCCATTCCTGTCTCCAAGTTTTCAGCTTTAGGTTTCATGCTATGCCATATCATATTCATTTTCTTGGTTTTCTGTACCAGGTCATGCTTATAAATTGCTTCTTTGTACTTGCAGTCAGAACAGTGCATTCCAAAAGGAGGCAGGGGGAATGGTGAGGGTTTTCACATAGCTAACTTTGTTTTGACAATCATGGTATCTGATGGAGGGGGCACCAAGTACAGCCCCACACCAGTCTCATTGTACACACCGACCCCTTGGAACTTCTGGGGGTGGGGAGATTCATACAAGCATGGGGGCGAGAGACTGAAAAGCTGGTCAAGCTCAGGACAAGAAATAAATGGTTATGCAAAGCACAGAGGTCAAGGTCATATTAAAAATCAAGTATGTAAAATATTGGCTCTGGCACAATAACTCTCTGGTCTAAATTTATCCCAGTCTTCCGACCCTCACAGGACTGACGGAGCAGTTAGTGCTACCACTCAAGAAAAAGGCAGAACAATGTCTGAATCTGTATCTACAAGCAATCGCAGAGGAAAGATGCCAAAACCTCAACCTGGCTCCTTCAGAGGCTGCAAAAGTTGCTCCAGGTAATCAGATATTATAGCAGGGGAGTAGAGTTTATAAACAAGATAAGTTCTCCATCTTCATTATGGTGGCTGTTGTCACCCCCGTGGCCAGGGATATTGTGGAGAGTGGACCACCCGGTTTAGCCCTTTCCACATCTCACCGAGGATGGGAGGAAGACCAAGTGAGACCTGAGACTCACATCCTGGTTATTTTCCAAGTGCGTCTGCCACACATTTCTGGCCCTGCTCTGGGCCCTCTGGGCTCTGTAACCACATCACCAAGCTTCTATTCCTTTGGCTTCTTATTGAGTTGGGCAGGAGACTCCACGCTGACAAATTTATTCCTTACTCCTTAATACCACCTTCCTTCCTGCTTTACTGCTCTTTGGGCAGTGATCTCGTTCATTTGTGGCTCTGGTTCCTAAGTGGAGGCCCCTCTCCCAGGACTCTTGTTCTCATGGAGTCCTGCCACAGCGTCTCCCCGCCTTACCCTTCAGGCTCAGTCCTAGTCCCAGGGTGCCCACCACTCTCTGTTGGTCCCATAACTCTGGCCACACCTTTTGTAAACAGTCTGTTCGTTAAGCTCTTTTCCTCCCCACTCCCACCGCACTAAACACCCAAGTACGCACTGTTGCCTGCTGGGACCCTGACTCATGTACTTGGACTCACACCTATGGATGCTCTAGGCTTCGCTCACACCCAGGATCTCACAGAGGTCCCCGCAGGCAGAACGCTTTGCTGCCTTGAAATCTGACCTCTGGCCCTCGCACATGCCCTTGGGTCTCTCCCTCTGCCCTCTCAGGTCCTGCTTTTGGGGGATAGTTGTCAGCAGCTACTCAGCTGAAGTTGTCACTGAGTTTGTTAGGCAGTGTGGGGCAGGATCAGATAGGGCCACAGGTCACAGCAATAACTCCAGGGTTTTCAGGCCTCATTCCTTTCCAAGGGCGCAGGAACAGTAGAAGTGGACTGGTTAAAGCTAGTCCTCAGGCAAAGTAGACTGAAGCCTGGAAAGAACATGAAAGACCATCTTGGCCAATCCACTCCCTTTGCAGCTAGGGAAACTAAGGCCCTAACTGCTGGAAAGGTAAGAGCGTAAGGTACCAGAGAGGCAGGGTGAGAATCCAAAACTTCTGAATGGTCATCGGATCCCAGTGTTGGAAGGAGCATTAAAGGTACAGTCACAGTGAAAGACAGAGTACAGGGCCTTACCATTTACAGGGAGGGGTTTGGTGACCTCCAGGCCTCATCTGAACCAGGAATAGTCCAGACAGGGCAGCAGGGTGTGACTTGGAGTGAGGAGGCCCCCTTCTGCTGGGGTCACAACATCTGCCCACTCCTGACACTGGCCCGTGGCCAACCTCCTGAGAGCCACACAAGTGTGGGTGGCATGGCCTCCCCTACTTTGTGGGTCAGGCCGCCTCCAGTAGAGGGTTGGCTGTGCTCCCCAGCCAGGCTCACTTCCTGGGCCCACGGCTGGACTAGGTTTCCTGGTCCCTGGAGGTGATGTGGGGCCCCATGACTAATCCTCACCAACAGAAGCAAGTGAATGCTATGGGTCAACTCCCATTCATGGCAGTGAAGAAAAAGCTTTACTTTCTGCCTATCTGGCTGGACATGAAGGATTCTAAGATGGTGCAGTTACCAGATGGGCTGAGCCAGGATGCCTGTGTCCCTGGAATACACCCACAGCAGACTATAGGAATGAGACATAAACAAGCCTTTGTTGGGACTTCCCTGGTGGTCCCATGGCTGAGACTCCATGCTCCCAATGCAGTCAGGCCAAGTTTAATACCGGTCAGAGAACCAGACCCCACGTGCTACATACAACTAAGAGTTTGCATGCCTCAACCAAAACCCAGGACAGTCAAATAAATAAATAATAAAAAATAAATATTTAATAAATAAATAAATAAGCCTTTGTCCTCACATAGGAAGGGTGGAGGAAGATGATTAGCAGCTAGAGGTAACTACCCTGTTTAATAATGAAATTGAGGAAATTTACAGGTGACCCATTAATCTCCCATTCCTTCAGGCTTTATCTTTCAAAGACATCTGGGAGCCCCTCTTTCTGCCCAGGTGTCTCTGCAGTGTATCCCATCTTCCCCTCCCTGCCTTTCTTTTCCCTCTCTCCTGCCACTTATCTCCTGATCGGCTTAAACAGACCCACCTAGAGAGTGGGTCTTCTTCTGTTGAAAGTGCCCTTCACAGTCTGCCAGAACCACTTCTTGAAGGGCCCACTGATCCTCTCCATCCTGCTCCTGCAATTGCCTGGATCCCCACAGTCATTACTGGGCCATTTTTCTGACGGCAAAGCTGCTGATGAATAGCAAATGCATGCAGAAGTCTCCATTATCTCCTTTATTGTTTCAAAGGGACAATAAATTAAGAGCAGTATTTACAAGTTTTTGATAATAACTACAATAATAGCAATGACAGAGATGATAACCCGCCTTTTTTTTCCCATTGTAGAAGCTTCCAGCCATTCACCCTAGCCATCTCTTAAAATAGAGTCCTTCCTATCTTGACTCTTCCCTTTTGGGACATGACCTGGGTTTCTATGTTTAATCTCCAAGATTCTGGGGTGGTACCCACATAGAGATTTTTTTTTTTAATTGCTTGAGGCCAGAGGGGATTTTTCTGCTGAGAAGACAATGAAATCTGTGCTTTCTCCCACAAAAGAGGAAGAAATGTTTCAGGGGACACCACACCTAAACATCCTGGGCATTTCCAGCAAATCTCAGCAGAGGATGAGATAGTTTGGGAGAAATACTGAAACTAAGGCTGATAGCACTCATGGTCAGTTTTGTCTTGTTTTTAAAAAATCAGTGTAGGTGGTCAATTGAGTTACATTAGTCTGTTATCAATTTCTCTTGACTGGATCTTGAGTTCTTAAAAGGTAAAAATCTTTAGTGAGATGATCGTGTCTGATTATGGAATGGCCTTAGTGATGAGTGAGTGAGTGAGTTAGTGACTAAATGAACGAATTTATAATCTCATGATCTGAGAGCCATGGACAGTGGGCTTGCCAGAGTCAGGAGACCTGGGCTCTAGCCTTGACCCAGTTATGAACCTAACCACGTGATTGTAAGCAAGTTACTTCTGCACACTGATACTTGGTTTCATTGCTTGTAAAATGAGGGCCTTGGACTAGACCAGTGCTTCTTACACCTCCATGTCAACACAGGTCGTCAGGGGATCTTGTTAAATGCAAACTCTGATTCAGGAGGTCTGGGGTGGTGTTCTAAGATTCTTCAAGTTTAATAAGCTTCTTCTGCTGCTACTTCAGTCGTGTCCGACTCTGTGTGACCCCATAGATGGCAGCCCACCAGGCTCCTCTGTCCCTGGGATTCTCCAGGCAAGAATACTGGAGTGGGTTGCCATTTCCTTCTCCAATGCATGCATGCATGCTAAGTCACTTCAGTCGTGTCTGACTCTGTGAGACCCAGGCTCCTCTGTCCACAGGATTCTCCAGGCAAGAATACTGGAGTGGGTCATTCTTCTGGTCTATAGCCATACTTTGTGTAGCAAGAGTCTTGATCTTCAAGGTCCCTTTGCTAATATTCAATGGCTCAATTCTTAACAAATTAGAATAATCAGTTTATTCACCACTCAGCAGCCAGACTCCTTATAAAAGGTGAGTTTGACCCTTTGGTGGTTTCTCATATCATTCAGAATAATATCCACTTTTCACAACGTGGAACTACAAAGCCCTACATGATCTGATTCCACTTCATCACTTCTATGGCACCGTCCTCTACCTCTTCTTCCCCTTGCTTATATATATTCCAGCCGGATCTCTTTGCTGTTCCATCCATGCTCTTGCCCCAAAGCCTTTGAATGTGCGTTCCCTCCACTTGGAATACTGTCCCCCCACGTGCCCCCTCCCTGCTCTGCCTCCTGCTGTAGTTTGGTCTTTGTTCAAATGTAACCTTATCAGAAAGAACTTCTCTGATCACCCTCTAAAAATATTCCCCATTTTCATCTATTACTCTTTAACCTCTTACTCTGCTTAATTTTCATTCATAGCAAATCTTGACTTCTAACATCTTGCATAAAGATTTTTGCAGTTAACAATTGTCTTATTTATTAAATGGTTTTTTAAATTATTGTCTATTGGTTCAGTTATCTGTCTATCGTCTTTCTCCTCCTCTAGCACATGAGCTTCACAAGAGCAAACATTTGGTCTATTTTACCCACTGCTATCTTCCCAGGACCTGACCGATGTCCAACCATCATTTGTTGAATGTGCGAATAAAGGAAGAGATGAATAGAAAAGCGAGAAGTGGTTACACTGTTAAAAAATAAAAAGGAGTCCCTATGGCATCATTCAACCCTTCTGTACCCTATCAACAAGAAAAGCTGCGAGTCTCCGAGACCCTAAAGACTGCTGGATGGAAGAAAGGAGTCTGCAGAGAGAATGGCTTGCGGCTCACCTTAGCCCCAGAGCAATTTCGGTTCTTACAACTCGCTGGACTCTCCTTTGCAGCCACTGTCACGTGGTCAGTGTATATTACCCTCGCCCTGGTGGAGAAGTGGATACATCAGGCCACCATTCAGATCACACCACACTAACTCTCCTTCCTCTGTTCTAGGGACACCACTAGCTTTTGACTGTGATTTGATTGCCCACACTGACTGCCACGAGAAAGAACAGGCTGGTCAGGCTGACCCGAATGCCCGCTTCACCTGGCATGTACATGTCTCATTATAAATTAATCACTTGGCATTCTGCTTTATACCCTTCAGTCTCCTCTGAATGACTCAGCTTTCTGAGACTGATTAACTCTGGGACCCAACGGGATCAAGTTTCTGAACCTTCAAAACCAGACCCTGAACAGTGGCTGCTTCTATAACATGTTGCTGCTCTGTGAAGGTTCATAGCAGGTGGCCAACTGGCCCTTCCCAGGCACCATGCAACATCACTGAAGGATTTGTTTAGCATTTTCCCACAAACCCAGCAACTCCACTTAGAGAAGTGACTCTTGTGACCCCATGGACAGTAACTCACCAAGCTCCTCTGTCCATAGGATTATCCAGACAAGAATACTGGAGTGGGTAGCAATTCCCTTCTCCAGGGAGGTCTTCCCAACCCAGGGACTGAATTCCAGTCTCCTGAATTGCAGGCAGATTCTTTACTGTTTGAGCCACCAGGGAAGCCCATATTAAACAGATATCTGGATAAATATGTAGAGATGTAGAAAAGTGCATTGTCATCTTCTCTCTTCCTCAGCTGAAGTGGTAGTGAGGTACTTTTGTATCCTACGCTGTTCCCAGAATGTGGATGGTCCTAGACTCCTCTATTCCCCACTTTCTATAGCACCCCTAGGAATTAATTGATGGTTGTGTCACTTATTATAATTGTGAGGGGAAGTGTTGGTGATAGCAGAGTTGGTTAAGTAATCTATACCCAAAGCTGGGAAGTGAATGAACTTTTGGCCTCATCTAGTGACCAAGTTATGACCAACCTAGATAGCATATTGAAAAGCAGAGACATTACTTTGCCAACAAAGGTCCGACTAGTCAAGGCTATGGTTTTTCCAGTGGTCATGTATGGATGTGAGAGTTGGACTGTGAAGAAGGCTGAGCACCGAAAAATTGATGCTTTTGAACTGTGGTGTTGGAGAAGACTCTTGAGAGTCCCTTGGACTGCAAGGAGATCCAACCAGTCCATTCTGAAGGAGATCAGCCCTGGGATTTCTTTGGAAGGAATGATGCTAAAGCTGAAACTCCAGTACTTTGTCCACCTGATGCGAAGAGTTGACTCATTGGAAAAGACTCTGATGCTGGGAGGGATTGGGGGCAGGAGGAGAAGGGGACGACAGAGGATGAGATGGCTGGATGGCATCACTGACTCAATGGACGTGAGTCTGAGTGAACTCCAGGAGTTGGTGATGGACAGGGAGGCCTGGCGTGCTGCGATTCATGGGGTCGCAGAGTCAGACACGACTGAGCGACTGAACTGAACTGAACTGAGTGACCAAGGAATTAGGCAGCTGTGTCTCAAGCTCCAGGAGTGCAGTCCTTGTCACAGAGTAGCAACTGACCTGAGTGATTTGAGTTCTGGACCAGAGGTTTGTTGAGTCCTCAATTCTGGCTGCTGCTGTGGACAGGGCAGAAGCAGTTTTGCAAGCTGATTGGGAAGTCAGCCAAGGTCAGATGGTTTCCAGTCACTGGCTACTCTTGGAGTCCTTTCCCTGGAGTATGGCAGCTTCTCCAGCAAACCAGAGGCTTCTTTAAACTCCCTTTCCCAGTGGAGAATATAGAACCCTCCTTCTACCCACTCACATTCCAGGGAGCCTTAGCCCTGCAATCACCCTCATCACCACTTTGTAGCAGCAAGTTTCTTTTAGTTTTCAGAGATGATATACACCCTTCCAAGGGTGACCGAGATGACCTCTTTCCCTGAAGCAGGAAATAATCCCCCATATTAGTAAGAAAACTGAGAACAACTAATCCATCAGTCAGCATCTGACTCACCACATTAAGGTGTATCATACAGCCGTTAAAATGAAGATGCAGATCTATACAGAGAGAAGAATGTGACAAAACTGTCACTTAAAATCAGTCCCAATTTTACAAAAATATAGATGTGCAAGTGGAAACATACGTTCGTGGAGAAATAATTAAATGATATCAAAATGCTAACCATGGTTATCTTTGAGTGGTGAGATTTCTGGTAAGCTTTTTTTCTTCTTACTTTGTTTTATACTTCTCTGTATTATTTGAAATTTTACAAAAAGTATGTTTATTTTATTAGGGGGAAAAAACTATTATCAGTTTGGAAGAAAAAACTTTCATTCAGTTTTGTGTATTCCAGCAAAATGCTAGAGTAGTTGCTGGTACAAGGTACCATGAGACATAAAGCTGAGAGCAGCGTGAACCCTGCCCATTATTTGCAGGACCAGTGTGCCCAGGATTAGATGACCTCTTCGTAGGTCTTCCTATTTCAAGAATCTATGATTTGAAGACGCCAAACAGTATCTCCAGATCAAAACTATTTATAAGAATCATTTCCTTCATAATGAGCTGGAACTTCCGCTAACTGCTAGTGTGTTTGGATGACATCATCTCTGAGATTTATGTGAAATGACTCCCTTTCCTTGATGTTATCAAGGAGTTTCAGCAGTTGGGTTCCTTATATTTCTTTGTGTTTAAATGACATCTGAAGAAGCTGTCATTTGTCAAGGTTTAATTGTTTCCAATTTTTTTTTTCCTGGCAAGTTTCCAGATATTGCTGGGCAGATTTGATAATGAGACCAGCAAAAATGTTGAGAGATGAAACACACTGAAAGTTCTAGTCCAGATCATCCACTTTTTAGCTATGTGACCCTGAACTTGTCACTGGTGTCTGGGCCTTACTTTTTTTCCATTTAGATAAAAGGTGAAGAGTTGGATAAGATGATTTTAAAGATCCTGTCTGATTCTCTGTGATGAGTTTTAACACTGGGATTATTAAAAAAAAAAAAAAACAACTCCTTGTCCTAGTCTCAGATATTCTTAAAGTTATCTCAGTATCTGCATCATTCAATAACGATAGAATTATACTGTTAAATATAATCCAGCAGAGTTCTCTTCCACACCACCCATATTAGGTGGTCATCTGTATCTACTAATACCTATAGAAGAAAGAAACTCACTTCCTTCCAAGGCAGACCATTTCCCTTTAGTCAGAAAGAGCACTTGAAAGGTATTTTTTGGCAGAACTGAAATGTGTCGCCCTGTGCCTTCCACCCAGGGTTCTGTAAAGGGCAATGTGAAGGCACTATGCTTTTGCCCCCGTCACTGCCCCTTTGGCAGCCTCAGTGCAGGCGTTTCTAATTTCTGATGCTGATCTTGGAGGTGGGGGTGGGGGGTGGTTCTCTCGCTTCCTGTTTTAGACTCCAGAATCTCAACAAAGGTGAGCAGTCATGCAGTCCTTTACTCAAAGTTCCACTGATGGATGTAAACCATATTAAGTCGGGAGTTTGGAAAGTCTGGCATTGAATCTCTTTTCTCAAATGTTGTCCTTTTGCCCCAGACAGAAGTCTGGAGCTTCACTGCCTTGCCCTCAACCACGTGGATGACCCTTCCTCTCCTAACATCAGCCTTCTCTCCCTTCTCATATTTCCCCTTTCCTTTTTAAAGCCCCGAGAGTCCCTGCATCTCCCAACCCCATTTTATTGAATTACTAACATTCAGTCAAACATCTGTGTTCAAGTCCCCTCTTATGTCTAAATTGCATACCTCTTGCCTGGAGAATCCCAGGGACGGGGGAACCTGGTGGGCTGCCGTCTATGGGGTCGCACAGAGTCAGACACGACTGAAGCGACTTAGCAGCAGCAGCAGCATGTCTCTGTCTTCTCTTCACTTTCTGCCTCTGGGTATGGAGAAGAGGTGGCTCCAGCAATGGAAATGGAGGACATCCAGAACAAAGAGGGATCCCATTTCAGAGTGCAGTTCGCTTTCCTCCAAATATGTTAGGAAAACATACAAACGAAAAAATCAGAGGCGTCTTGCACCTCAAGGATTACAAATTTGCAACTAGTAGATAAATATGACCTGGAGATCTAATGCACAACATAGTAATTATAGTCAACAATGCTGTATTATAAACTTCAAAGTTGCTAAGAGACCAGATCTTCATTGTTCTCACTACAAAAAAAAAAGTAATTATGTGACTTGATGGAGGTGTTAACTGATACCAAGGTGGTAGTCATACTGCAACATATCAATGCATCAAATCAACACCTGTACAACTCAACTCAAACTTACACAATGTTATGTGTCAATTGTATCTCAATTTTAAAAAAAACAACCCAGAAACAAAAGGATCAGTTAAGCTTCAATGGGTCTACATTAGATTCCTTTGGTCAACATGATTTTAATCTTTCACTTTCTAGATGATCAGTTCAGCTTCAATGGGTCTACATTACATTCCTTTGGTCAACATGATTTTAATCTTTCACTTTCTAGAGAAACAAAGGTCCCTCTGCCTTCTTAGGTTTACATTTTCATTTTAATATCCTTTTCCATTAAGAGAAAATGAGCCCACGCTATCCTAATTCTTAGGTTTCTCCTGTGAATGGGAAGGTGGGGAATGGGAGGGGCTTTGGAGAGAGGGCTTTCTAATGTCTCTACCAGGATTCGAGTAGAGAAGAACAAGTAGGTGACATATATTAATATATTAAGAGATTCATTGCGAGGAATTGGCCTATGCAGTTGTGGGGGCTGGCTGGGCAAAGCTGAAATCCATATTGCAGACAATCTGGGAAGGTAGGCTGAACCCTCGGGCAGATTCTCCAAGGAAGAAGTTCTTATGACCTTTCAACTGATCAAACCACTTGATTACCTAGGTTAAACTCCCTTAAGGATTACTCCTTCAGTTGCGTCTCACTCTTTGTGACCCCATGGACTGTAGCTCACCAGGCTCCTCTGTCCATGGAATTGTCCAGGCAAGAATACTGGAGTGTGTATCCATTTCCTTCTCCAGGGGATCTTCCCAACACAGGAATTGAACCTGGGTCTCCTGCATTGCAGGCAGACTCTACCGTCTGAGCCATCAGGGAAACCCTTATCTCCCTTACTTAAAGTCAACTGATTAAGGACTTTAAACATATCTGTAAAATACCTTCACAGCAACATCAGTCAATGCTTGACTGAATAATTGGGGACTATAATTAGACAAGTTGATACATAATGAAGACCATCTTGTCTCTCAAATACCTATCTTGGAATCTTGGAAGTTCCAAGAAAAAGTGAAATACACTCAAATCATTGCTGTGTTTCCTTCCTTTGGAACTAAGACCCCTTAGACCAGTACAGCCTCAGGTCACAAGGGAAGACAACAGATATTTTGCTAGTGGATCATTAGGAGTCAGTAACTGGAGCCACTCCCGTTTCCACCCCCTGACTCCTGAACCCAGAAATCCTGGCTCTGGGAGAAACAGTACCATATATTGGATATTGATTTAGAGAGTACACAGCCTGCTGGAGGACACTGCGCCAACCTCATGAGATACTGCCACCTGGCTGGTGCTATGGATAAGTCTTCAGAAGGCCATTCCACATTCTATCAACATGCAGAATGATGGGGAGCGTGGTAAGGCTAATGAATTCCATGAGCAGAGGCTCACTGCTGTACTTCATGAGCTATAAAGTAAACGTCCTGATCAGAAGCACAGTGGTGTGGGGTAATGAGATGGTGAGTAAATTATTCTGTACATCCCCATATGGTCGTTTGGGCAGAAGCATTGTGTGTTGGAAAGGCAAATCCATGTCTAGATTAAGTGGCTATTGAATAAGAACAAAGTGCTGGCCTTTCCATGATGGAAACAGTCCAGTGTAATCAATTTGTCACCAAGTAGCTCTCTGATCTCTCCAGAATCATAACAGGATCTCAGTATTGGTCTCTGCTGCTGACAATCTGGGCACTTAGCAATGGTCATAGCCAGGTCAGTTTCGGTGAGGAGAAGCTGAGCCCATGCATAATCTCCATCCCTGCCACCATTCCCACTTTGTTTATGAGCCTGATAGGCAATGACAGGACTGATTGAAGAAAGAAGTTGACTGACAGCCACAGAATGTATTACCCCATCCACCTGATTCTTTACTGTCTGAGCCCTGGGGCTTCCATCCAACTCTCACCTCTGAGGAGGTTACCCTTTGATGAGCATTCACATGGATTACAAATATCTTCACAGTTTTTGCCCATTCAGAGATGGCTATACACTGACCTCTTGCTGGGACCTCCTTGTCCCTACCTTTCCAATAATGTTCCTTTCAGGTTCTTGCCCATTCAGCCCAACCACTGCTCACAGCCTGTGGATCTTCATAGACCCTTGCCTATGGATAAGCATAGCAATTCTACATTGAGTGAACAGTAGTATATCTTAGACCACCAAAACAGAGTCACTCAGAACATTCACTCAATTCCCAGACTTGAGCCAGTTTACAGGCCAAGGAACTCTTGGATGAAGTGGAGGCCAGGTCCCTTGAGAAGGGCCCTGGTACACTGCCAAAGTTTTACACTGTTAATCTTTCTCTCACTCTTCCCCAAAAGAGACCATGATTTGCTAGCCAAATGTTGTAGTTCTCTGTGACTCAGACTGCTGCGATGACTGCCTTGGCTCAGTTGTCCATTATGGTAACCACACCCATCTTCTGTGATGAAGTGCTATCACTTGGTATCTGCCACTCTGGGGATCCTATCATCCCCACTGCATTAGGGACACCAGTGTGGTGGCTGCAGCTCCTACTGCAGTGTTTGACCTACAGAGAAAAGTGCCCACAGAGCTCTTCAAGGATCTGAGGCTCCCCTCAACCTAAAACACGGAGTTCAGAATCTTTGCTGAGAAGGATTTTACAAATCACCCCCATACCTTCCTGTCAGAAAACAACAATGATGACTTATTATTCCATTATTTTTGTGGGCCCGAAATTCAGACAGAACACAGCAGAGACAACTTATCTCTGTTGTCTGGGTTCTTTGCTGAAGACTCAAATGCTGAGAAGCTGGAATCATCTGAAGGCTTAACGGGAACTAAAGAATCTGCTTCCAGGCATTGTTCATTCAAGTGCCTGGCAAGTTCTTGCTGGAGATTTGTTCATCCCAACTTGGTCTTTCCATGTGTTGCTTGAAGGTCCTTAATGACGTGGCAGTTGGCTTCTTCAAGTGAGCAGGTCAAGGGCCCAAATTGGAAGCTGAAATGTTTATTAATAGTCTTGTTTGGGAAGCCCCAGGGCTCAGATGGTAAATAATCCACCTGCAATGCTGGAGACCTGCATTCAATCCTGGGTCAGGAAGATCCCCTGGAGAAGGGAATGGCTACCCACTCCAGTATTCTTGCCTGGAGAATCCCATGGACAGAGGATCCAGGTGGGCTACAGTCCATGGGGTCACAAAGAATTGGGTACAACTGAACAACTAACACTTCACTTTGGGAAGCCTCATACCATCAGGTCTGCAATATCTTATTGATCTCATAGATCAGCCCTCTTCATTATATGAGGGGACTACACAGTTGTGAATACTAAGAGATGAAGATATTAGGGGTCATCTGGGAGGGTGGCTACCACACCTGGCTTGGTGAGGTCAGGTAAAGCCAGATAGGAGCAGTGCTGACAGAAAGCTAAAGGGCAGGTAACTGAGAGAGATGTGTCACTGTGTTGGCTACTGCAGCCCAAGGCTTTGTGGATGGTGTTCTTGGTCTGTCCGATTTCCCATCAGCCCAAATAACCTTCCAATGTAGAGTTTAAAGTTTCCCAAAAGGGAAGCATCAGCTGGGAACATCAAAGCCAAGGCACACAAAGCCTCTTTGCTGGACTGCACAGACTCTTTGTTGGCTACATGTCTGTGTTGCCCAGTTTCCTGAGGCACATTGTCTTTGGCTGCTAATGGATTTAGAGCCAAGTGGGAAGAGTAGGGAAACAACAGCAGGGCTTCGAAAATGATTCTCCACTGAGCAAAGCTAAAAAGAAATCTCATGGCATACTGGAGATTTGGATGACAACGGTCTTCTCATTCTTGGTCAACAGAATGCCATATCTGTATGTGTGGTGACGAGCGGGCAGCACCCTGCAGGAGCCAGCAGAGTTTCCACTTTGGCACAGTGTGGTTTCACACTGGAGCACCTCAGCAGTTGTTCTACTGACCACAGGAAAATTGAAAGTTTAATGTTTTTCCTTCTCATCACCTCACCACCCCCTGATGGGTGCTTTCCTGTCATTTTGTCTTTCCGGATAGAATGATGCAGAGGGGACCTCTGGGGACAGCTGAGAGAGCTCGTGCCTGAACACAAGGGCGGGGAAAACCAGTGGACAAGATGTGAAAGGGCTTGATAAACATGTGAGAGATATCGAGGTGCCAAAACACAGCCGTAGAGCTGAGCTGCCAGCTTCGCTGAAGCTGAAGCCCCAGCAAAGACTGGGGCATGCTTTCTCTTCTTTCTGGGACTTGAGAGGGTGGGAGCCCCTCAGGCAGGAGTGCTTCTGTTCTCCATGGAGCTGCCCAGCTAAGACCTGCTGCTTCTCAACAGACAGGTCATGATGAAAAGGAAGAGATTTTCCTCCAGGACAAGAGCTTCTGTTTCCAGGATGCAGCCCCTGCTGTTACTGTGCTGTGTGACCAGGGCAAGTCTTAACTTTTCCCTGTGTAGTTCTGTCATCTGTGGGTAGTAAAAAACTGCTTCTCTGGGGCTTGAACCACTTTGTTTATCAAGTGCAGGAGGAATGAGGAAATACTCACTGAACTCCAAAACACCCTTAGGTGAAAGCCTTACGGGGGCAGGGAGAACTTTGCTTTCTCTCCAATAATCCCCCTGGCTTCTTCCAGCAGTGTGTGGCAGTAATACAGGGCCACTGACTTGGAGGCTGGATGCCTGAACACCTGTGTGTTCACACACCTGTACACTCTGCCTTGCTGTGGACCTGCAACACATGCCCCCCAGGGGCTCTCTGTATAGTACTGCCTGCTCTGGTCTTTCATAGCCTTGAGTCTAAAGTTGGAACGCCACCTGGTGCAATCCACTGTGGAAAGTCGACCAGATGGATACACGAACTCAGGTTCTTGCCCAGCTCTTCCCAGCAGCTCAGAAATTAACACATTCTATTTCTTTACTGTCACTATGCGGTAGGTCACCTGAGGGAACTTGTAAAAAAAAAAAAAAAAATACCACTTCCCTGTGTCACCAAACCAATTGAATAAGAATCTGAGGATGAGGCCCTGTTTAGCGTTTTTTGGTTTTTTAAAAAACTCCGCAGGTGATTCCAATGTGTTTTGAAGGCTGAAGCATTTAACCCTTCATGATTTAGAGCTCTTGGAGGAGAGGAGCTCAGGCCCAGTGCTGACCCACTCTGTTAGTCGGCAGCAGAGTCAGGACTGGACCTCAGAGCTTGGAACCCCTAATCCTTGAAGAGTACCTAGTAGTGATTTACAAAAATTGCTGCCTTCCCCATGTATAGAAAGTCTTGGGTTTCCTCAATAAAAATCATCCCCAATTCTAAAAATATCCATGCAGGCGCATCCCTATCCACGTGGGAGGGCAGCTGGGCCCTGCACTGAGAGTGACCAACAGTCACCCTCCCCTGGATGGACTCACTGATCACAGGTGCTGCTGCCAAGCTGGACAGAGGACCCCTCACTCCCAACTAGACATGGCTTTGCTAAAATGTTGAGGGACAACTGATGGGAAGTAACCACAGAAAGTCACATCCACCAAGCAACTCTGTTCCCACTTTCACTCACATATCTTCTGAAAGTTTTACCAAACCAAAAACTTGGGTCCACTTGCCCACCATGCAGCAAAGCCAATTTATTGACCCGGGGTTGTGGTGAAGGAACGTACAGCATTTATTTACAGGGCCGCAAGCAAGCAGCATGGGTGGCTCAGGCTCAAAAGACCCCAAATCTTTATTTTATTTTACCTTGATTTTATGGAAGTGTTTTTTACTCCTTGCTTTTTTTCCCCCACACCATGCAGCATCTAGAATATCCCAACCAGGGACTGAACCCATGCTCCCTGCAGAGGAAGTAAGGGGTCTTATCCACTGGACCACCAGGGAAGTCTGGGGAGGGTTTTTAAAGACAGCATTTGGGCTGAGGGATACAGGGACCATGACTTGTTCTGATTGGTTAGTGGTGACAGTGTGGCTTGGGGAATCTTACTCATCAATCTTCTGGTTCCAACTAGTCTGGGGTCTATATACAAAGCTTGTAGTCTACCATCCTTCATCTGACAGGGTGGGGGCCGTTAGAGCCTGTAGAACAGCTCAAAGATACACGTCAGATTGTTCTGTATATCCCTTGAGGAAGAGTTCAGACTCTGTTTCACGGAGGAACAATCATCTTTACTTTTCTTAGTTGACTCTTTTTCCTTTGTTTCCGCATTCCGCTACCCTAATTACTAACTGCTTGTGTCTGCTCGTCTGAATTTAGGGAAAGCCTAGGAGACTGAAGCCTTTTGCCACAGACAAGAAACAGGGGAAGTAGAGGGGCTTTTGTACCTAGAGGGGCCCTGAAGGGTTCTGCTTGGTTTCAAGAGGGACGCCTGTTGGTTGTCTCCCTGCCTGGGCCCATGTGGCTGAGGCCATTCTCTTTCCCAGCAGACCAGAAGTTTCCATCAGTGGTCTGTAAAGTTCCAATAGTGGTCTGTAAAGTTCAGAGCAAGGGAGAAATTCTAGGGTGCAGTCTAAGGGCTGTCTTCTCTCCTGGTACTTGACACCTGGAAGGGCTACCCTCCCTCTAGCCTGAAGTCTCCCACAGGCCCATGGCCTTGAGACTTCACCTGGTCCCCTCCTCTCTTTCAGGAGATGCACTGAGTAAGCATTGCTCTCCTGCTCCATCTTTCCCTAGCTATGAGACCTGGAATCCCGTCACAATAAAAGGAATTTTGGGGTCTCTAGTCATCCATCTGGATATGGGTATTGAGAGGTTCAAGTACTTGCCACAAGACCTTGGGTCGATCCTTTGATTCTTCTGAGCTTTCGGCCCCTCAACTTCAGAACAGGAATCTAGAAACAAACCCTGCTTACCCTTCAGAGTTGTGACACAGATCAATCTCATTAGTGTTATGTGAAAGACCTTTGTAAACTGTAAAGACGTTTGAATGAGGACCTTTATAATTAGGGAATTGAGGCTTGGATGGGCATACAAATACTCAAAAGGATTGATTTTTCAGTGAATTAGCCCAAATCATTTTGGAGTTGGGAAAGAGCTTCAAGGGGTCCTTACCTAAGGGGTCCATTGCGGAGCGTCTCTGCATTTATGGGCTCCCTGAGGGCATACAGCGGGTATCCTCCCCCTTACAGAGGGAGGTCTCAGCATAGACCCTGTCCTCTCCTGAGTGGCAGAAGCTGTTCCAGAGCCAGCACCTCCGGAAGGAAGGCCACAGCACCTGTGTTGTTGCAATCAGCTTCATGACAAGAATTTATTTACGGGCAGATGCCAGTAAATGTTGGTTAAGTGAATTGATTCCAGAAGAAGGTAATGCCCCATGCTAATCCTACACTTTTTTAAGATCTGCAACTTTTCAGGGCAGAAGTGATGGATACTACTGAAGATCAAATTAATTCGGGGGGGGGGGAGAAATAACCAAATAAATCTCTCTAGTTATAAGATAATGCAGACTGTCTATTGTAGCTAAGGAATAAGTATTACAGGTATGTATTATACATAGACAACAAAAAGAAATAAGAGCACAGTTCAATTTCATAAAACTTTACTAATGACTGTTATCAATGTGGGCCCCAAACCAGGCTGGGCATTGCAGTATGCAGGAAGAAGTCACTCATAGTATTATAACCGGGTGAAGGACTGAATGGTGATGAGGGGGAAGTGTCAGGAAGGATTTAAGAGAGAGGTGGCATTTGATGTGGGCAGAAAAGGGGGACTGGGGGGATAACCCAAGCAGGGAACCATGTGATGAATGAAACTCTGGGCACAATGATTAAGTCACAACAGTCACTGCATTTGCTATGTAGGCACTGTGCGAAGTGTTTTATATACACTATCTTATTTGTTACTCATGGTAACTCTATGAGGTGGGTATTTTTTAAATATTCATTTATTTGGCTTCAGGGGACATCCCAAGTGGCTCAGTGGTAAAGAATTTGCCTGCCAATGCAGGAGACATGGGTTTGATTCCTGCATGGGAAAGATCCCCTGGAAGAGGACATAGCCACCCACTCCAGTATGCTTACCTGGCAAATCCCATAGACAGAGGAGCCTGGAAGACTACAGTCCATGGGGTTGCAAAGAGTCAGACACTACTGAAGTGACTAAGCACACACACACACACACACACACACACACTCACCGGGTGTTAGTTGCGGCACTCGAGATCTTTGAGCTTTTGTTGCAGCATGTGGAATCTTAGCATGTGAACTATTAGTTTCGGAATGTGGAATCTAGTTTCCTGAGCAGGGATCAAACCCAGGCTCCCTACATTGGAGCATGGGGTCTTAGACACGGGGCCACGAGCAAGTTCCTGAGGTAGGTATTTTTATTCCCATTTTACACATGAAGAAACTGGAGACCAGATGGTCACAAAATGGCAGGAATAATGACACCCCCATCTCCCAAGTCTTTGCTCTTATGGATTCCAGCATGGATGGAATTAGCTGGCGTACTGCAATTCATGGGGTCGCAAAGAGTCGGACATGACTGTGTGACTGAACTGAACTGAACTGAGGATGACACAATGGGAGAAAGGATAGAATGAAGACAAATCATCAACATCTTGTTTATGGATGTTGTCTAAAAGTAGTAAACATCTTCTGAAGCGTTTTATTTAACAGAGATGGAGGGCACAGAGGCTTTCAGGAAGGGGAGGAACACGACTAAAAATGTGCCTCGAAAGAAAGGACATATGTATTTGTAGAACTGAATCACTTTGCTGTACACCTGAAACAAACACAACATTGTTAAGCAACTACACTTCAATAAAAGTTAAAAAAAAAAAAACGTGCATCAAGGTCATTCCTGTGGCCAGCAGGAGGGTACACAGGAGATCAGTTAGGAGGCCACAACCAAGACCCAGTCTTGGAAGAAGAATGATGGCTTGCCCCCAAGCTCTGCTCCAGGACCAGTAGCCTCTGCATCACCTGCTGCTGCTGCTGCTAAGTCGCTTCAGTCGTGTCCGACTCTGTGTGACCCCATAGACGGCAGCCCACCAGGCTCCCCCGTCCCTGGGATTCTCCAGGCAAGAACACTGGAGTGGGTTGCCATTTCCTTCTCCAATGCATCAAAGTGAATAGTGAAAGTGAAGTCACTCAGTCGTGTCCGACTCGTAGCGACCCCATGGACTGCAGCCTTCCAGGCTCCTCCGTCCATGGGATTTTCCAGGCAAGAGTACTGGAGTGGGGTGCCATTGCCTTCTCTGCTGCATCACCTAGAGCTTGTCAACAATGCAGACTCTTGAGTCCCACCCAGACCTAAGGAATTTGAATTTACATGTTAACTTGATACCCAGGTCATTCTAATGCCCACGGAAATTTGACCACCACTGCCACAAAGAACTGGAGTTCTGCCTGAGGGTGGAGTGGGAGAGTGGGGAATGCTCTGCCAAGAAAGATACACCATTTGGGGACAGCAGATCCCTCTGAGAATCAGAGGAAAGTCAAGGGTCCTTGTCCCAGGAAAAAGGGCCCATGGTGACCAACATTCACCTGCAACTCTAGGGCTTTCACAGAGCCCTGAAGAGCCTGAAGACCACTGGCTGGGTCTGTAAGGTATCCCCAAGTCTTAATTCATGAATAATTTAGTAGAGGAAGAGCAGCAAGGAGTTTATAATTTTAAAAGATATCCAAGTCTGAAGCCATGGGCTGCCATTCTAGAGACCTCTTCAGAGCCTGGACGAGGCTTCAGTCACGGTGACCAGGGCCAGATCTGTTTCCATCCCACCCACCCCCCCTGCATTGTTCTCCAAATTCCCTGGTGACCTAAGCAGACACCCTGGAGCAAGCAACAAGGAGCAGCTTCCTCGAGCTGAACCAGGCCTGCTTGCCTGTCTGCCTGCTTTTCTTTAGTCCCAGAAAAGCCAAAATTAGCCTCACTTTTGTTTCTTTTCTCAGGAGCCTCTACATTGTATCTCAGGAAAGGATTATTGTGCTCTGGGGACCCTATCTTATCGTGGGGGAGGTGATGAGTGAAAGGAAAATGGTCTTTGACAAATTGGTTGAATTCGGGCAATCACATGACTTTCCAGTAATTGCCCACCACTGCTTCAGTGAGGCTATTGTTTCAGCTCCCAAATATTTAGCCAAGTAGGAGGCTGGGGAGGGCTGGGGAGCCATCAGAGAGGTTTGAGAGCTTGATAATGTGGGGAAAGGACTTTTTTGGGGAGATCCTCTGGTATTTTGATGGAAATAGTGATACCCAGGAGGCTCTGGCCCCCTGACTTCTTTATCACTAACTGAGTTCTTTGGGGTTTAGGTGACACCTTGGGATCACTTACAGAATTTGGAGAGAGAGGGAAAGATTCCTTTGGAGGGGTGGAATCCAGAGGCCATGAGCATGTGAGCCTCATTTGATTGGGCAATCACTTACCTCACGGCTGGACAGGCTGCCTCCCTGACGCCTCTGGAGCAATTTTACTTCTCACTATGAGCACTGCTCAGAAAAACAAAACCAGGCACAGTGAGCCAGGGGGCAAAAGTGACTCGAACTGTCAGAGCTAAAGTTTTCGCAGGAAAGATTCAAGGCACAACCAGGCATTTGCCCTTAGACAACTTTTCAAAAATTCCTGCATCTCCGGGGAGAGAGAGAGCTCCTGTTGACCTCAGCCAGGCTTGCTCAGCTTGACATCATGGGACCTTTGGGAGATGAGGCCAGTGGCGGCAGCAGCATGTGAGAATGCCGTGTTATCGACGGGAACACTTTTCCCCTGGGCTCATGCGGTCATCTGTCTGATATGCTAGTGGGTGGAGGTGGGCAGAGGGGAAGGGTGTGTCCAGTCACCGGCGACAGAAAAGAGCCATGAGGTCATCGGAGTTCGAGGCTTTCCTCACTGACCGGTGGCAGCAATTGTCTTCCCAGCTTGTGTTCCCAGGGGTTCACCTCCGCTCCCACGGAGGGTTCTGATACTGGGATTCCTGCTTTGGACATATATTTTCTTTCATCTGAAAAATATGCCCCGATAGCCAGATAGGGGCTATATTATTTGGTAAGAGATTTGAGTTTTAATGCTGAGAAGTGCACAGATGACAACTCCTTTCTGTCTCAGCCCTCCTGAGAAGCCCCCTTGCCTCACATAAGCCCCTGCTTAGGTACCACTGTGTGGGCAGCCTTTTACCCTCTTTGCCCACACCCTCCCCACAGATCCGTTCCTTGGCATCTCATGAGGATTTGAGACTCCTCCCCCGTCTCCCACCCCCAGATCTCCTGAATTTTAAAACTTGAGGATCTGTGTGATGGGCAGGCCCTGGTGATTCTGCTGCATTGAGTTTGGGAATCATTCAGCCAGCTGATTTCGGGGACAGATTTAACTCTGGCATTCTTGGATTGAAATGTTCTGTGGGATGGCAGGCTCCAGGGAGTAAGCCCCCAGCCTCCCACTGGCACAGGTGAGTTCTAATAATCATTAGGTCTCTGTCTTCTTACTTTAGTGATTCTTAACCCTGACGGCATATCAGAATTATGTGTGGAGTTTTAAAACAATTACATATGATTTCTAAGCAGAAGGTAGATGGGGGGGGCGGGGGGGGCGGGGGAGATTCTCCTCTCTTCTCTAAAAAGCAAAAAAAGGGCTTTAGAAACCCTGGCAGTGGTTTCACCAGAAGGTTATGTGTTCGCACCTGCTAATCTCTTCGGGAATCTCCCTAATGAGGACCAGTCATTTGGGGCCATGGAGGACAGACAGCCTTCTGAGTAAGGAGGGGCATGGGAACCCCATGACTTGCCCAAATGACTTCTTTTAAAAGAGTAGCCCTCTTAGGGAAAGGGATGTGCTCAGATGCTTTAGGTTCCAAGATGGTCAAAGAAGCCTCGAACCCTCGGGTAGATCGTTGCAGGGAAGGAGGTAGGGCGATTCTGGCTCTGCCAGCTGGTGGGGTGGAACCAGGTCTGACTCAGCATTGTGGAGCCAGCTGGTGTCCTGGGAGGGGGCTGTGGAGGCGAACTGCTGTGTTGGGAGAGCACAGTTAGCGGGGTGGCGGGAGGCATTGGTTCCTTCTCCAAGGGCTAGGGTTGGGCCTGAAAAACTGCAGGGAGCATCGCGGGCACCAGCTGAAGAGGCGGCAGGACCAGTGTCCAATAGTGACACCATGAGGCCGCTAGCAGTCACAGCACAAGTCGTGATATGTGCAATATTCCTTTGGTTAGACCAGCACCGATCTAAGTGCCAAGCCCTTATTCATTCCTTTAATAACAGCTCTGTGAGGGAGTTATTATCACCCTTTTGTAAAGAAAAGGAAATTGAGGCACGGAGGTTATATGAGAGTAGCCAGCAGGCTGTGAACCGGGCAGTCTGGCTCCAGAGCCCACATCCTTAACTGCCAGACAGGCCTCGCTGCCTCCATAACCTCATCCACTGTTTTCTGAGTGCTTACTACACGCTATTATGTTCTCTGTGCTCACCACTATCTTATGAGGTAGGAGCTGGTTTTATTCCCATTTCACAGAAGATTTATTAGTGGACTGCTCATCATTATTCTCTCCCATTCTGGAAATGAAGGCCAGACTAATCCCACCTAATCTCACCATGGTTCCTCTGTTTTTTGGAACTTCTGAGCCTTTAGGATTCTTAGAAAACTGCAGTTAAGTGAGACTCTTGATTAGGGGATCCTAGGCCTGGAAAATCCATGGATAGCAGAGCCTGGTAGGCTGCTGTCCATGGGGTCGCCAAGAGTCGGACACAATTGAGCGACTTCACTTTCACTTTTTACTTCCATGCATTGGAGAAGGAAATGGCAACCCACTCCAGTGTTCTTGCCCGGAGAATCCCAGGGACGGGGGAGACTGGTGGGCTGCCGTCTATGGGGTCACACAGAGTCGGACACGACTGAAGCGACTTAGCAGCAGCAGCAGTAGCCCCAGATTTACTGAATGAGAGTAGATGAAGGGTGGGGCCAGGAAATGTGAACTGAAAACAAAACCGAAAACAAACCACAGGTGATGCTGGTGTGCAGTCAGGGCTGAGAATTACTGCCTTTATTTCACAGTAGTATTTTACACCCTCAATGACCCAGCAGCAGTGTTTCCAGGAACTGTTTCTAGTTTCCAAGTCCTCCTGCTTAGAAGGAAGCTGCGGGTGGGAGCTGCCTAGAGGGAAGGAGCTGGCTAAAGACTGGGAGCAGAGAAGCCAAGCCCAGGGGGCCCAAGGCTCATGCCCTCTGCTGTCCTTCTGTACTTGGAAACCAGTCTGTTAAAAGACAGTCTCAAATGTCTTATTCTTGGTGAACACTTCTCCTGTCCAGCTGGCCCTCCCGGCCTTGCTGCCACAAAGGCTTGCACCCTGGGAGCCCCAGAACAACCCTCCTTCTGTGTTCCCCCCGCACCAGGCAAGACATGCTGGCAGGACTGGGTAATTTTCACATGCTCCCTGGCCCAGTAGGGTGTCTGAGACATAGTCCTCTCTCAGAAGCGCTAGCTGACTGAGCAGAAGAGAAAGGAGGAAGGGAAGAGTGACGACAGAGGGAGGGGGAAGTCAGAAAGGGCCAGGTGCTGAGCAAGGACGGAGGCTGGCCAGTGAAATTGTATTTAGTGCTGACCCCTTGAGCATTTGTGACCTCTGTTTGGACCCATGGAATATGCCAGTCCAGGCTGTCTCCTGGCCACCCAGGAACTGTGGGCAGAGGACCGAGAGAGCTGGGAAAAATTTTATGACTGCACCAAGAAGCATGACTTAACTTGTGTGGATGCTTCTACTCTAGGAGGTAACTAGGGTAGATGTTAATAATCTAATTTTACATCTGAGGAAATGAAGGATCAGGAAACTAAAAAACAGTGATTTCCCTGAAGGTCCACTGGTTAGGATTTTGCACTTTCAATGCAGGGAACCAGAGTTCAATTCCTGATTGGGGAATTGAAATCCCCAATTCCTGATTGGGGAACTGAGATCCTGCATGCCACATGGTGCAACGACAAAAAAAGGAAAGAAAGTTAATATGTTCAAGGTCACATGACCAATAAGCAGAGGATGGGATAATCCAAATTCCTTGCTAGTCAAAAGTAGCTTAGATTCTTAAAGTTGGAAGAGCCCTGGAATATCATCTGATCCATCTCTAGTCAGTAATGCCCCTTCCCCAAAACACTTCAGAGAAGGGGTGATGGAGCTGTGTGGGATAACTTTAGTACCAGGGAACTCCTGGCCTCCACTGCAGCTGGGACAGAACCGAAGGCAAGTTCTTCCTTGCACCAGCTCAATCCTCTCCTCCTGAAGATCAGCCAAAGGCATGGCTCCCTTTCCACTCTGTCCACTCTGCTCTACTGCCCCTGAGACGCCAAGGCTGACATCCAGGACTGAGTGGAGGCCCTCCTGTGTGGCACTCTGACAGAGGGTCACCCATGCTCGCTCAGCTGGGACAGCGACTCAGCCGGAACAGTGTGGATGAGTCACGGCTTGCCTATGGGGATCTATTTCCCAGTTACGGTATATCAAAGGGGCAACATCCTCAGCCACTCTGCCTGTTCAGGAGAAGTTAGAGCATCTCGAAGCATCTCCATCCTGCCTCCTCAGAAGTTTGAAAGGTTTTACTCATACAATCTCATAATAAAAATGTACTCTAGGGTGGGAGGGAAACTCAGGAGCGAGGGGATATATGAATATGGCTGATTCACATTGTTGTACAGCGGAAACCAGCACAATATTGTAAAGCAATCATCTTCTAATTAAAGATAAAAATTTTTATAACGTACTCAGGGTCTAAAAGACATCCAGGTGAGTTTGGCCTGAAGAGGAGGAAAAGCTACAAAACAAACTGCTTCATGCTTAGGGAGTCATGATAATGACTGACAGTTTGATGGCCTTTGGGAGTTGAAAAACCCTTTTATGGTTTGTTTTCGGGTTTTGCAACCTATCAGTAAGACAGACGGGAGAAAAGGAAATATTTTTGTGTGTGTGTGCAAACAAGAACAAGAGAATCAGTCCCCGAGCTAGCGAGTGGTGGAATCAGGACTTGCCCCCATGCCTTCTGGGTCTGAGGTCACTGACTTCGCCCCGCGCCTTGTGCGGCAGGCCAGAGCAAGCCCTTGAGGGACCACCCAGGTGCTGAAAGCACCAGGCTCACACGTGCTGCCGCTCAGGCTACGTGCCAGCCACTCCCACTGGGACTGGTGGCAGCACTCCTGAGCCTGGCGCTTTATTGCATACTATCTTATCTCAATAGGAAAAGGCAATTCAGGGGAAGAATTTCCTTGTCACTGTGCTCCCGGCTTTCCATTGTTCAGCTTTCTCAGCCCTGGTTCATCCCCTGGGTCTGACAATTACTCATATCCATGGAGGTGCCTTATCAGGGCTGTCTAAGATACAGGGCCTATTTTTCTCTCAGTACCAGATAAACTGGAATCTGTTCACCCTTTATGGCCTGATATCATCCCAGAATCAGCCAGCTCAGAAGCCAGCTGCACAGGGAAGGTGCTTGAACAGCAGTCCCTAGTAATCCAGCAGTTTCCTTCACAAAGCCCTAGAATTTCAGGGTCCTGTACAGGCAAGGGTGATGGAGAACCACCTCTTGGTGAAGCTGACTGTACTTTCGCCCTCAAATTTTACTCTGAAAAACTTTCAACCTACAGAAAAGTTGCAAGAATGATATGATGCATATGCTTATACTATTCACCTGGATTCATCAGTTGACCCCATTTCATCACGTTTGTTTTAGTTTTCATATATAGCTGAACAATACATACTTTTTCTTGTCTGACCATTTCAAAGTGGCCAAATCATGATGCTTCTCTCCTAAATAGCTGGCATGTCTATCTGAAGAATAGGGGGTTCTCCTACACAACCATACTATTATCACTCTCAAGAAAATGAAATAATAATGTTAGCTAATATGCAGTACACGCTCCAATGTCCTTGATCTTGGTAATGTGAACTTCATATCCTGGTTAAGGTGATATCCTCACATCACCCCCACAGTAATATGCAGATTTCATCATTGTATAGGAATCTATTTCCATTTGTAATTAATAAAGTAATTAGCAGGATGTGATGAAATAAAATCTATCTTTTAAGACAGGACAAGAAAACTTAAACATAAAATCCTCTCTCTGCATCCAGTTGCAACTCCTCCCTCTCCTTAATGTCCAGTGAGTATCTGCAATACACATAGACCAGAACTTCTCAGTGATGGGAGTGCCTCTTAACTGTAAAGTTCACTTTTACCCTTGTTTCCAACACTAGTCATGTAAATTCCTTGAAGATTAGCACTTTTCCCCAATTCTGTAGTGGGTCGTGCTGACTTTAAGCCCACTTTGCACACGTTTACCTGGACTACATAACCTTGGTGAACTTTATGCAAAACATTAGTATGTCATTTTGATGTATTTACTGTCCTTTGTCTTAAGAATGACTTCTAACAGAATGAATAGCTCTCAGAGCTTTCTGAGAATCTGTTTCCTGGGTTATAATCTTCAGTTTGGTTCAAATAAAATTCCCTTTTTTTCTTCTTAGGTTGATTGTTAACTGAATTTTCATACACAAGAGGTACTTTGTGACCCTGTGAATGTCTTCTCATGAGTTTTTAGCAATTATTGAGGTACTTGCCTGTCAAATATTATTATGATGGATCACTTTGTTTTAATCCCCCCCAAAAATGCTCATTATGAAAAAGGTATAAAATACTGAAAAGTATAATGAAAATATAATTTCTACATCCACACAGAGAGCAAGATGAAAATACATGCACAATACATAGTTACTTATAAGCTTCCCCTCTTCTAATGTTTACATGAATGTTATTCGGGGCAGCATATAGGTATTCATAACTTTCTTCAGTTTATTTAGTATACTTATATGATAAACAATACTAATTTTAAAAGTTTATAATATCTGTAACAACCTATGGGGAAAGAATCTGAAAAGGAATCTGAAAGTAAATCTGATTTACTTTGTTGTACAACTGAAACTAACACAACATCGTAAATCAACTATACTCCAAAAAAATTTTTTTAAACGTTAATGAAGCACCAAAAAGTATTTAAAAGCATAACATTTACAAATATATCCATGACAGTTAGTTCTGTATATTAACATATATATATATATATATATATATATATATATATAGATATGCCTCTTTTCTTATTCATACTAAAGAAAGTGAAAGTGTTAGTCACTCAGTCGTGTCTGACTCTTTGCAACCCCATATACTGTGGCCCACCAGGCTGCTCTGTCCATGGAATTCTCCAGGCAAGAATACTGGAGTGGGTTGCCATTCTCTTCTCCAGGAGATCTTCCTGACTCAGGGATCGAACCCACGTCTCCTGCATTGCAGGTAGATTCTTTACCATCTGAGCCACCAGGGGGCTCATACTATAGAACTCTCAAAACAAAAACAAAAACAAAAACAAAACAAAAACAAACTGTCCTTTTTGTCTTCCCACCTTGCTTTTAAACAACAACTAGGCTTTCATATTTTCTCAGGGGCTCTCTCCTGTCTGTTTTCCCTGGTTTGAGAATCACTGCTATCTGGTCTCCCTTTATTGTTCTTTAGTCTTGAGGGATGAGATCAGCAACGAGTTGGAACTACAGCAGCTGCTTGAGCCAAGGGGTTTCTCTTGGAACCAAAGGTTTATGCTGCAAACTTGAAAGGGAAGAGAATTTAGGGGGAGATATTTTTAATCTGGAGAATGTATTCAACTGCTTCTACAGTAAAGAAACCACTACTATAAGAATCCACATAGTCCCCTTACTATAGAAAGTCTCATAAAAAGACTCTTTTGATATTGTCAGCAAACAATGTTTTAAAAATAATTGCTAATATTGGCAAACTCTCTTGGATTCTCCTTTTGTTGCTTGACATTGTCTTCTGCAGATTTTTCTTTCCATGTTAGAACTGGGAATTCAAGTTGTGAGAACAAGCAAGCCACTCAGGCACTGAACTAGATGATTTCAAGTAATTCAGATCTATTCCTCTGTGATCTTCTAGGTCTAATACCCAAATAGCATTTGTTCATGAAAGTATAATGTTGAATCTTTCCAAACAAGTGGGGTTTTGAGGCTTTATCACTTTTGCACCTGTTCTAAATACATTTATGAAAACATCTCACACAAATAGAAAGACTTTAAAAGTAATTTCCTTAGGGCAATGTTCTCAAAGGATCACTTGAGGAGCTTGTTAAAGATTCCCAGACCCTGGGACTTCCCTGGTGGTCCAGTGGTTAAGACTCTGCACATCCATGCAGGGGGCTCCATGTCGGGTAGAACTAAGATCCTGCATACCTCAGTGCTGCAAACAAACAAACAACAACAAATGAACAAAAAACAAACCCCCAAAGATTCCCAGGCCCTGTCCAGATCTAGGAAATCACTAGGGTGGAGCCTAAGAGCCTATTATTTGAACAGATATCACACACACCAGAGCTTTAGGACATACATATTCCATAGTGCACTTGCTGGTCAGAAGGAAAGGCCTATGGCATAGCTCTTCTCACACATGGTCAGGCTGTCCTTTGGAAAGGCAGTGGCAGCTGCAGTGTAGAAGAGCCCTTTTCCGGTTGTGGGTTTAGAAAATCTCTGAGACTTGCACTGGTGATGCTCCAAGTACTAGGACACCTGCAGGAGAGAGAAAAGGATGAAGGTCAAGGTCAAGTCCAGAGCAGAGGCTGGACTAGCTAGGCTGCTCTGAGAGCAGATGCGACCTGTTGTGGGCAGGACTTAGAAGCTGGAAGCTAAATCAGGAAAAAGCAAGAGGAAAGGGCCCTGGCACGAAGGATTCCACAGCAACAAGCAGGATGTAAAGACAGTTTCGACAAACTGTTCTCAACACACCGTGGTGTCTCATTAGCTTGTACTTAATGGAAGTTGAGAGAATCTAGCCAAGAAAAACAAAACAAAAGCAGTATAATCTTGGAAACTTACGGCGGGAAAGCACGTTTGAAATCAAACCTAAAGGAGAAAACTGCTAGAACAAAGCAGTCTTAAAAAAAAAAAAAAGTGGGTGGGTCGACCATTATGGGTAGAAGGGAGGAGCAGAGCGCTGATGTTTTCCTTTACAAGCTTTTTGTTACAGTCTGATTCTCTTTTTAAAAACCGTGTACCTGCGATATTAAAAAAAAAAAAGTATTTTAAATATATTTAAAAACAGAGTCTGCTCTGCAGTACACCCTAAGGGATGCTGAAGGATCTCAAATACTTTGAGAAGGGTAATCTCGAGATTATCCCCTTACAAAACAAGCGGCGTGAAATGCACCCCAAGAGCCGTCCTCTGCAGTGCCCCCGAGGCCCGGGCGCGGTGGCGGTGAGGTAGGAACGCGCACACAGCGGGGACTGACGGGCCGGCACATGCAGAATTCACGACTCGCGTGAGGCGGTGGCTGCACAGTGCGCACGCGCCGAGCCACACAGGCCCTCTCTTCCCGGAAGTCGGCGGGCGGTGGTTTGAATGGATCGCAGGCTGCCGGGGTTTGGCAGAATCCCAGAGGGAAAGGTAGCAAGTAGGAGCTGGGATTCACTTCTCATGGTGCCACTAGGGGCCTCCCTCCCCGTTACAACTTGTGGAGGCCACTTACTGCCCCACTAAGGCAGTGTGGAGGGTGAGAAGGGGGCGAGCGCCCCTAACCCAGGTTAGGGACTTAGCCCTGCGGCAATCACATAAGAAAAGTTTTTCTTTTTCTAAATGATTGATACAGAGTTCGTTTTCTGTCACTGTGGAAAATATTATTCATATCTCATATTTAAGACTTTTCAGTATTGGAAGGAAACTGCAGACATTTTTAATGTCATATGCTGTGATCTCTTCTTACAGCAAAACTTGGACTCTTCATAAAAGGGGGATTTTATCTTAAATGGATAGTAAAATCCAAACAGAGAGAAGTGCATATTATATAATGAAACCTATTTTTAAAGTGTATCTAAAATTTCTCTTGATAATGCCTCTTTCTTGAGAGTTTATGAACATGTCAGTCTTCTGTAGGAAAGAATTCACTGGCATGTTCATAAAAGGGAAAAAGGGACAGAGATTTGCCCTTTCATTTTACAGATGAGGAAATTGTAACGAGAAAGGGAAATGACTTGACAAGTCTCTCACTGAAGCAGACCTAGGAACTGGAGCCCAGCCATGCTTCTTGCTCTTCTGGCTCTGGGGGAGCCATACCCCATTGTAACAATCACATGTGAGTGTGCATCGGGTGATTGTTCATACATCTCTTCACCATACTGAAGTACTGGGGGAAATAAGGGGATTGGTTCTTCAGGGTCTAGACAGATTTTAAGAAAATTTTACTGATACAGTTCTCCCTAAATCACAGATTTCTTTCTTTGGGAGATTAAAATGGGTAAATTTTTTTTTTTTTTTTGAGTAGCTTAAGCAGGCGGCCGGATAACCACTTAATCACTTATTGGAGTTGTTGTCAGGCTCTTCACTCCTCTGAAGTTTCTTCCATCTGACAGTGTGATTCTTTGGTTACCAGCTGGCTTTCCGGACATATGTGGCCAGGAATTATAGGGAGGAAGGAAACTAATCCTTCTTCAATGTCTACTTTGAGTCATCTAGTGTTAGTAGCGGAGAAGGCAATGGCACCCCACTCCAGTACTCTTGCCTGGAGAATCCTATGGATGGAGGAGCCTAGTAGGCTGCAGTCCACGGGGTCGCTGAGAGTCGGACACGACTGAGCAACTTCACTTTCACTTTTCGCTTTCATGCACTGGAGAAGGAAATGGCAACCCACTCCAGTGTTCTTGCCTAGAGAATCCCAGGGACGGGGGAGCCTGGTGGGCTGCCGTCTATGGGGTCGCAGAGTCGGACACGACTGAAGCGACTTAGTAGTAGTAGAAGTAGTGTTAGTTGTGTTATGCATTCCATATATATTACTTACTCTTCACAACATGCTTTCTAGATAGCGATTATTCTCAGCCTACCCCAAGAGTTCACCACGTTTAAGTAACAAGCTCCAAGCCATGCAGACAATAGGCAGCACAACTATTACCCCATCTCTTATGATCAGATGAATGGGCAGGAGAGGAGGATTACACAATTGGTTCCCAGCCTCTCCCTAGTGTAGGCAACCTCTTTGCACTGCTATGTGAGTCTTCAGGGCAATTAACTCCCATTATCATCCTGGTCTGACTGACAGTTAGGGATGGAGTTGCAACAGAGGCCCAGGGCAAGAATCCTCTTACTAGGAGGAAGGCATTTGGGCTGGCACTTCTTCACAAAGGCTCCAGAGTTACAGAGCTTTGACTAACAGGTTCTTATTAAACAATGAGGCCAAACTTTGCTTCCAAAATTCTCAGTTTAAATGTTCACTCTGGATGAAGAGACTTGGGAGTCTGTTTTGAGACAAGCTCGGACAATGATAATAAGAAATGGTTTGTGAAGGAAGAGGCTGGGACAATGGGATCTAAAGAGATGGTCAACATCTACAGCTCAAGCAATTTGTGCTGGTCAAAGCCAGCAAGATCACTTGATGTTCTTGACTGAATGGACATTCCCATCAGGATCCAACCAACTTCTGGGAGCATAAGCCAGTCTTCCCTTGGAGGGAGGGGACATACTAAAGGCAAACTCCAAGGATGTCATCCTATTCCCATGCCTTTTACCTTTCCAAAGATAAACACTTTTTCTTCCCTGCTGTCACCAATCAGATTAAACACACTGCCCAAGTTGGTACTGTATCCATGACTGTACATTTCTGCTTCCTGAAAAGTTGTGGCTGTAGGGATGTAAAACTGACCAATCAGCTGTGGTTGATCTGAGGCATGCCAGTCAGCTTCCTACTCTATCTTCCAGTAGCTACCAGTCAGCTAAGAATTAAGTACCAACTCCCAGTTCCTCTCCAGCCTCTTCACCCTTTCTCTACTTCCATTCTGGCTACATCAGAGTCTTCTTTCCTTGGCTAGACTCCCCCCTTCCCTGCTTCCAATTCTCTGTGTGGTTTCATCTTCTGGAATGTTCTCCTAACCCCCTACCCCTGCCCCCAACTCAAAAGTTTCATCTTCCATCAAAGTACAGCTTCAGTGATTAAGATCACAAAGCAAAACCAACTTAGCAAACTCCGTTACAAGACAACCAGGGTCCAAAGCAACTGGATAAATAGGGTGGCTTTAGGTTCACTTCTAGTTCACAGGTCACACAGGGAATTGATTAGAATCTATGCAGAGACCTGTGAAACCAAACTGCTTCCCAGAGGCACCCCCTCTTTCATGCTGGTGGGACTTGCACTACCCCTTAGGAGCCACTGGGCAGCTGCAGCTGAATCACACAGGCTGCCAGGGGCCAGCCAAGAGCAGAGCTGTGTTTCTTGGCATTTCTCCCAGATCCCCTCGTGGCCGACTTTGGAGGCTGTGCTGGGATTCAGATGTATCCCTGAGCTCCATGGTGAAATACTGTAGTTCTCTCAATCAGGATTTATTCATTCCGGTGTTCCTCCCACCTTAGCTCCAAAATAAACCTGCAAGGGGATTTCGGTGCTTGAATTTAACACCTCTGGCCATGCCTCTTACCCTTTGCGTGCTTTCAGCTACCTTCTAAAGCAGACAGTCCCCTTCACCTGCAGACCCTGCTCCAGCACACACTTTGCCAGATTGGAGCAAGTCCTCGTACCTAGAGCAATTTGCTTTGCTTGCCTTTGCAATACCAGTGATCTTGTAAACACGTGGTTGATCAAACAGTCCTCTCTCAACTTTCAGCAGAAAACTCTAGTGGGTTACTGGAAGGCAGTAGCCAGGTCCCATCAGAACTTGTCATTGTGTCCTAGAGACCCAGAATGTGGGCCCACCGCTCACTAGGCTTAGCCAGGTCTTGCAGAATGGGGCTTTGCTGAGATCCAAACATATTAGCTGCTTGTTAGATGAACTCATTCACAGTAGATATTCAGAGTATGGTTGACTCCAAAGGGAAAAGGAAAAGAGGGCCCAAAGTCCTTCAGATTATATGTCAAAGCACGAGTGGTTTGTGACAAACTGCACATCTTTAGAACACACTTTGGGCATGTTCAAGTCTCTCCACTGGGCCCAAAGTCTTAGCTCCATTCTGAGTGGTAGTGGAGACCAGCCAAGTTCCATGACAGCTCCTGGTTCCTCACTTTCATGGGCAGCCTCGGTAGAAGCTTAATTCCTACTACGGCTGTCCCTGAAGGTTGATCCCTGCTCAGTTCCTGACAAATGCTTGACCCTGGGCTCTGAGCTGCTGAGTTGGCTCCAGAAAGTGTTACTCATCAGAGGGCAAGTCCACTGGCTTCACAGACCACCTGTGTGCCTGTGATCTGACTGTCTCCATGCTGTCTTTGTTCCCTCCAAGATTAACATCTTCAGGATCCCACTGTGGAAAAAAGACACAAGAGGTACCTTGGTGGACTAGACCCGTCCTGTCTCTTACAGTTCCCCCAACAACAGCTCCAGTCCTGGTTCTCAAGGCCCAGGCACAGACAAGAACAAACAGATAAGGACAGGGTAACCAGGCCTGTGATTCTAGGACCTAATAGGGCAAGTGTAACTCTAAATCAAGGAATTAACGGACAGCTACCCTGAATAGATCAGTCCTACTTCCCCTCCTGTTCTCTGTTCCCCCTGCCTTCACCAAGTCCTTCTCTAGTGAGCCTGAGGCATGTTCCCTTTATCCTGAGAATTTCCATCTCTATGCCAGACTCATTCCTAGAAAAGACCAGGAAAACTCAACCTATTCCTTATGGCCCGGGTAAGACTCTCCTCCTCCAAGAAGCCTACCCTGACACCCACTGAGCTCTTACCCTCTTCTCTGTACTGCTTGTATCACTGGTTTGCGGCTGATCATGGGAGGTCCTGCCCTTTGCCTGAGTGTCTACCTTGTCCTCAGGTAGATGACAGAGCACCTTAAGAGTAGGGCACTAGTCTACCCTTGCCCCCCGCTCCCCATATGGTGCTTCTTCTGAACTTGAGGTCAGCTAACTCATCAAAAACAAACACTTAAAACCTAATCCAGAGTGGTGGTCACTGCCAGTGACTATTTCATCACTGACTCAGACAAGTATGGGAAACTGAAATTTGCAGGAGTAGGAATAAAAGGTTAAAAAAAAAACAGGTGAGCACACAAGTACTGATGAAGCGGCATACAGTCTTCCTATTGTTCTAATAGTTTGGATAAGAGAGAGAGCGCTCTGTGTGCGGGCCAAAAGCAAGGGAATCCTTACTGATTCCAGCGACAGAGGTATGTGGGGTTCTTCTGTGGGTCTTCATTTCTCCATGTGTGAACTGGGAGTCTGAATCAGGAACTAGATAATATGAGCTGCCATTTCTGAGTTTCTATGACTGGTGATTCTGAGTCACAAGGCTGCATTTGAAGGTATCAAAAGACCCAGGAAGCAATAAGCAAAGGCCATGTAGGATGTGTCAGCCCAGGCCAGTCTATTTGGGCAAGAAAATAGAGCCAGGCATAGATGTGCACTCAAGAAAAATGCTCCTCCAGCTCCTCAAACACGAATCAAACAATCCAGTCCTTAGAAGGTCAGGACAAGGTCCTCAAGGCTCCCTGAGTCACTTGACAGACAATGCCTGCAGCCTGCCAGTTATAAAACACAAATTGTAGCTCTGAACAGAGAGTCCAATTTAATTCGTGATTTACTGATAATAACTGAACTGATTCTACTACTTGGTCATGAGAAACTGCATCACGTTAAAATGACCACCTCATCTCCCAGTCACCCTGCTGGTGAGGGCCCGAGCTGATCTGCTTGGTGCAGCTCAGTCCCTCGTCCGTGTCTGGGGCTGTGTCAGGCCCTTGCGGTGCTGGTTTCTCATCTATCTGTGTTTGCAGACTTGGAGAGATACCTCTAACCAAATCCCTTCCAGATGTTATCAGAGATGCCAAGTAAAAGAGCTCCCTGGCCCCTCAGCCTCCAAGACCCAGTTGCCTAGCAGTGGAAGCAGGGGCCTGGTCCATTCTCTGAGAATGGACAGTGTGTTTATGGGTGAATTCTATTTTCAAGCGGAGACCCACGTGCTAGATCTGGTTTTGGACCAGCCTCACCAGGAGGGCCCAGGGTGCTTATCAAAAAGGCTCCCTTGACCCCATCTGTAGTTTGGGATCTAAGGCTTAGCATTTGAACAAACTCCTAGGGTGATTCTTGGCCACCCTGATGTATCAGAACCACTGCTCCGGCTCCTAAAATGTCTTCTTAAGAGTTATCCTTGCTACTCCTGACCAGTTCAGCTGCCAGGAAACAGAAACTCTGATGAGGTGCACTCTTTAAACTGGGTTAAAACCTTCAAAAACATTTAAAATCTCTTCCTTCTGAATTCCCAGAATAATGTGTTTTTAAATGTCATTTTAAGTAATAAAAACATCACTGGAATCCAGGCATTCAGAGAATTTGAGCAAAAGATAATCTACTCTCTGATCATAAAAACAAAAAAAATCCTGGGAGGTGACAGGCACAGGTGGCTGTCATGAATCATGTGCTCATTTGTCACTTGGAGGCGAGGATGGCAGGGAGACAGGAGCCAGCTGCCCAAGGTCTCCAAGTGACAACAGGGGGGAATGTTGATCCACGCTCTCACAGTCACTCCCAGCACCGTTGCCATTAGGGAGCTGCTGGGCCTCCTCCTGTTCAGAGACTTGTTCCAAGCACATTTCTTCCTCGGGTCATGTATCTTCTCTGAGTCCCCATTAGATGGTTCGGACAAAGCAGAAAGAACTCTGAATTGAAAAAGCCTGGAAAGAACCTCAACTTTCAGACTCTTCTCTTATTTTCAGATTTTTTTCCCCTAGAGGAATTTGGCATGGGCCCAGCCATCTCAGAGGGGCTCACAAAAACAGGAACTGAAATCAAGCCACAGGAAGTCCCTTCTGGAATAAAGAGAGAGCACAATTGTCCATACCTGCTCCGAGATTAGGGCTTCCCAATACTTCTGCTGCAGAATAAAAAGAGATAAAGAAAAAAAGTGTTGAATAGAGTTTGCCACCATCACTGAGCAGAGCAGAGATCAGCACCAGCCTGTCAGCTCCTTGAGCCAGAAGCCTGGCCCTCCACTGGGCTGGAGGCAAAGGAACAGCTGACTTCAGCAAGCAAGAAGGCAGCAGCTACTAGCGGCTCCAATTTAGTTAAATGGTCACTAGGATGATTGTGATAATTATGAAGGGCTTGAAAAAGATTATTATCTATACAGATTTTTAAATTACTATTATTAGGACTTATCATTATTAGACGTAACAATGAAGATTCCATTTATTAACCACATGGCTGAGATGAGTCAACTTGAAACCATGAAACTAAGAGAGATGCAAATAAAATCTTCACTTCGAAACTACGAGGTATTTGCTACCACCCAAGATTCATTTTTAATCAGCCTTTACTGTACAGTTGGTTCCACCCCAAGCCTCAAATATATCTGATTCAGGTTCTTAAAGGGTAACGTTGCCATCTGCTCTCATTCCTCTGGCACCTCCTGCAGTGCCCGGGACATGTGTGTTTGTGTGTGTGTGTAGCTGTGTTATCTGAATTAAGATTATAAAAGCTTGACTGAACCCCTCTATTTGTCTGCTGATAACTGCTAGCTCAGAGACGGGGCTCTGCTGTGTGTGTGGGGGGCGAGGGGGGGGCGGTGGAGGGGGTGGAGTTCCACTCTGGGCCAGAGGTGGAGGAAGGGGCGGAGCAGGCAGAGAGGTGTCCCAGGCTGTGCTGGCAGAGCTCTGCCTGAAACTCACGCCCAGGGCACCTGGTAGGCCCGGGGCAAAGGGCAGAGACCCCACTTTGACTCTGAGGAGGGCAGAGAAGGGGCACCAAAGCTGGGTTCTTGGTCAGTGCCCCCACACAAGCTCCCTACCCCTCACTGGGCAGGATGTGGTGGCCCCAGCAGGAGAGAGGGCAGAATATGGGGGTGGGTGAGGCAAAAAGAAGCCTGACAGTCTTCTCCCCAGGTCCTCCCTCTTCCCTCGCCTTCCCATCCTCCCCCTTGAAGTCCTTCCCCCTTTTTGCAGGAGGACAGAATGTACTTCAAAAACTTGAGTCACCACTGACTTCAGCTGTACCACGCCTTTTTCTTTTGAACAACTCTTTAATTATAAGATTTTCAATCATACACAAAAGTAAAACAATAACACCCATGGACACACCCTCCTTCATTTGTTCTAGCTCCCCCAAGCTTTCATTTGCTGAAGTATTTTAAAGTAAATAATGTCATCTGTAAATACTTCAGTATGTATCTTATAGATAAGGACTTAAAAAAAAATCCTAAGCACAATGCCATTATTATGCCTAACAAAATTGTTATAATTCCACAGCATGCATTTCTTAATGACATCCTGCTGGAGGAAACATAAACTGAAAAAAAAAAAAAAGATTAATTGGAGAAGATACAAAATTACTAAAAATGATGGTTCCCCATACACTGCAAAAGACGGAAATGTTGATGACAACATAGGGATTGAAAAAGTTATATAACTTCTGCAAACGTAATGGAAATAAAAGGAGAGGTGAAAGAAAGAATGGTAACCTTCATCTTTCTTTAGAAAATACAGATGTTCATGTAAAGTATAATTGGTGATGTGTGATTACCACAGTGAGTTTTGTTGTTTGTTTTAAAAAAATTACTAAATTCAGTGGGATATACTGGATTATATTCTGGAACAGAATAAGAATTTTAATGGAAAAACTGGTGTAATTCAAATAAAGTCTGTACTTTAGTTAACAGTAATGTGCTACCATAATAATGTTAATTTCTCAGTTCTGACACATGCAGCATGGTGCTGCAATGTGTTAATCTTAGGAGGAACTGAGTGAAGGTAAACAAGAACTCTCTGGACTACCTTTGTAACTTTTCTGTAAATCTAAAATTATCCCCAAAGAAACAGTGTATTTAAAGACAAGCAAACAAATAAGCAAACAAATAAAGAAGCTGAGTCCTCCAACTAGGTTTGAAATGAAACCTTGAAACCTCCTTTCCAAAATCTTCAGCAACCTAAAATTTCAGAAGAGTGCCCTCTAGTGGAAGTAGTAGATGAGAATGTCCCTAAGGGTATGATTAATCCAAATCTTTGTAAAGGAGGTCTCTCTCCACCCCTTACGAAAAAAAGCGAAAGTAACTAACATTTTTGTAGTCTTTTCCCTGTTTCAGGAGCAAAATTTGTTCATTTTTATATAGAAACTTTTTAAAAAAACAAACTGAAGACTGCACGTAATTCTATCCCTGAGAGCCTTTATGATTTAATGAAGGAACAGCCCTCTGAAACACACACACACACAAATCAAATTATGCAAATTGCTTTTCTCTCTTAACACAGAATAAGCATTTCTGTATACCCTTAAATTGTCTTTCAGTTCAGTTCAGTTCAGTCACTCAGTTGTGTCCAACTCTTTGCGACCCCATGAATCACAGCACGCCAGGCCTCCCTGTCCATCACCAACTCCCAGAGTTCACTCAGACTCATGTCCATCGAGTCAGTGATGCCATCCAGCCATCTCATCCTCTGTCGTCCCCTTCTCCTCCTGCCCCCAATCCCTCCCAGCATCAGAGTCTTTTCCAATGAGTCAACTCTTCGCATGAGGTGGCCAAAGTACTGGAGTTTCAGCTTTAGCATCATTCCTTCCAAAGAAATCCCAGGGCTGATCTCCTTCAGAATGGACTGGTTGGATCTCCTTGCAGTCCAAGGGACTCTCAAGAGTCTTCTCCAACACCACAGTTCAAAAGCATCAATTCTTCGGTGCTCAGCCTTCTTCACAGTCCAACTCTCACATCCATATATGACCACAGGAAAAACCATAGCCTTGACTAGACGAACCTTTGTTGGCAAAGGAATGTCTCTGCTTTTGAATATGCAGTCTTTAGGACCACAATTCCATCACTTTCATGAACCACAGCACACAGTATTTCAATTCACCTCATTGCTAAAAGTACACATTTTTGTGTTCTGAAACCTGCCCCCAGGTCATGTGCTAACTTCTTTGTTACTGAAGACTCTGAGGTGTATTTCTGCCACCAAGGAGAGTCACTTTCCAGACTGGCAGCTGAATGGGCCCCCAGAGACCATCTGTACAACTTCCTCCTTACATTTAGGGAGAAGAGACTTCCCCAAGACTGGGGTGGTGAAATGCTGCTGGACTCAGGACCCGTTATAAAGGTTTTTTTTGTTTTTCTGATCATAAAGTTTTGAGAATGGCCAGATACACACCAGCTACAGTTCGGTCTTAGATTTCATTAAGTAGATTTCCTTTTTTATTTTCCTTGCACCTCTCAGGCATTTAAACCTTCCACCTTACACTTCAGTATCTCATCCTTCCTATTTCTTTAGTTAATTAAGCAATTCTGTAACACTTAACTTGGGATCAAACATGGTTTCACCTCTCATACATTCTTTCCACCTATCTACCAGCTCTCTACCTCTCTACCTTACGATTATACAGTGGAAGTGACAAATAGATTCAAGGGATTAGCTCTGATAGACAGAGTGCCTGAAGAACTATGGACAGAGGTTCATGACACTGTACAGTGATCAAGACCATCTCCAAGAAAAAGAAATGCAAAAAGGCAAAAATCGTTGTCCGAGGAGGCCTTACAAATAGCTGAGAAAAGAAGAGAAACTAAAGGTAAAGGAGAAAAGGAAAGATATACTCATTTGAATGCAGAGTTCCAGAGAATAGCAAGGAGAGATAAGAAAGCCTTCCTCAGTGATCAATGCAAACAAATAGAGGAAAACAATAGAATGGGAAAAACTAGAGATCTCTTCAAGAAAATTAGAGACACCAAGGGCATATTTCATGTAATGATGGGCACAAAAAAGGACAGATATGGTATGGACCTAACAGAAGCAGAAGATATTAAGAAGAGGTCCAAGAATACACAGAAGAACTGTACAAAAAAATATTCATGACCCAGATAACCACAATGGTGTGACCGCTCACCTAGAGCCAGACATCCTGGAATGCAACGTCAAGTGGGTCTTAGGAAGCATCACTACGAACAAAGCTAGTGAAGGTGATGGAATTCCAGTTGAGCTATTTCAAATCCTAAAAGATGATGCTGTGAAAGTGCCGCACTCAATATGCCAGCAAATTTGGAAAACTCAGCAGTGGCCACAGGACTGGAAAAGGTCAGTTTTCATTCCAATTCCAAAGAAAGGCAACACCAAAGAATGTTCAAACTACCGCACAATTGCACTCATCTCACACACTAGTAAAGTAATGCTCAAATTTCTCCAAGCCAGGCTTCAACAGTACATGAACCATGAACTTCCAGATGTTCAAGCTGGATTTAGAAAAGGCAGAGAAACCAGAGATCAAATCGACAACATCTGTTGGATCATCAAAAAAGCAAGAGAGTTCCAGAAAAACATCTACTTCTGTTTTACTGACTATGCCAAAGCCTTTGACTGCGTGGATCACAACAAACTGTGGAAAATTCTTCAAGAGATGGGAAGACCAGACCACCTGACCTACCTCCCGATAAGTCTGTATGCAGATCAGGAAGCAACATTTAGAACTAGACATGGAACAACAGATGGGTTCCAAATTGGGAAAGGAGTACATCAAGACTGTGTATTGTCACCCTGCTTATTTAACTTATATGCAGAGTACATCATGCAAAATGCCAGGCTGGATGAAGCACAAGCTGGAATCAAGATTGCTGGGAGAAATATCAATAACCTCAGATATGCAGATGACACCACCCTTATGGCAAAAAGTGAAGAAGAATTAAAGAGCCTCTTGATGAAAGTGAAAGATGAGAGTGAAAAAGTTGGCTTAAAACTCAACATTCAGAAAACTAAGATCATGGCATCCAGTCCCATCACTTCATGGCAAATAGATGGGGAAACAATGGAAATGGTGACAGACTTTTTTTGGGCTCCAAAATCACTGCAAATGGTGATTCCAGCCATGAAATTAAAAGATGCTTGCTCCTTGGAAGAAAAGCTATGACCAACCTAGACAGCATATTAAAAAGCAGTGACATTACTTTGCCAACAAAGATCCGTCTAGTCAAAGCTATGGTTTTTCCAGTAGTCATGTATGGATGTGAGAGTTGGACTATAAAGAAAGCTGAGTGTCGAAGAACTGATGCTTTTGAACTGTGGTGTTGGAGAAGACTCTTGAGAGTCCCTTGGATTGCAAGAAGATCCAACCAGTCCATCCTAAAGGAAATCAGTCCTGAATATCCATTGGAAGGACTGATGTTGAAGCTGAAACTCCAATACTTTGGCCATCTGATGCAAAGAACTGACTCATTTGAAAAGACCCTGATACTGGGAAAGATTGAAGGCAGGAGGAGAAGGGGACGACAGAGGATGAAATGGTTGGATGGCATCACCGACTCAATGGACATGAGTTTGAGTAAGCTCCGGGAGTAGGTGATGGACAGGGAAGCCTGGAGCTGCAGTCTGTGGGGTTGCAAAGAGTCGGACACAACTGCGTGACTGAACTGACCAGTTCAAACTTCCTACTCAGCTCTTCCTTCCTGGTCTGTACTGAGTAAAATGGGATGTGAGATAGCAAAATGGGTCACAAGCCATGGAGTGCTATGTGCAAGGCCCCTGGTGACCTGGATCAGTGAGAGAGGAGTTCTGACCCACGGAGGGCTGGTTTCCTTAATAAGGATGACAGTTTCACTGCAGGGACATGCCAAGGTTGGCATGAAGGGTCGAGATAGAGAAGCCATGTGTATCACAACGGTGGGCAGCAGGGGTTGGGAAAAAGGCTGTTTCTACTCCAGTCACAGGGATTTACAAATACTGTATTTAAGCCAAACTCTAGGACCACCAGGCAACCTTGGCCCTGGCAACCTTGGTTCCTATTCCTGATTCTTTAAAAATCTTTTTCACCTTTTAAAATATGAGATATAGCTGACATATAACATTGTATATTTGTGGGGGTTTTGGAAGAAATTTTGCTATTCATGTGCTGCTTAGAACCAAAGAACTGACTCAGTGTGACTAACCTCCGCCTACCTCCCCCAGCCATACACCTTCACACCTAGAGTCACTTGCTAAGTGGGACCTGAACGATGACCTGGTCCACAGCTGAGCATCTGCGGGAACGGTGCTTTGTCAGAGCCTCACCAGCTCCCTGAGCTCATTATCTTCACTTACAGAGCAAGTTCTGAAAGATGAACGGTGCTGCCTGGCTCAGGGACTCAGGGCCAGCGTGGGTGTCCAGCCACCCTGCTGTCCACCGCACCGCATCTAGAACCATTCACAGGCTTGCAGAGCCCCAGCAGCACCCCCATTTGATCCTCACAATCTCTGTAATGTAGGCAGGGCAGGTCTCCTGATTCCTGTTTACAAAGGGAGAAACTCAAACCCAAGGAGTCCAGTGCAGAAGCATGGCCACCAGGCAGGTGAGAGCCTAACAAGCCCCATCCCTGCTCAGCACCCTCTCTTCTCCTCAGCTCTGCTGCCCTCAGGGCCCAGTGGAGAGTCTTTCCTCACCCCCGGGGGAACCGGCTGACTCTCCACACACTTCCAGACATACCATCTCTCTTGGCCACAGGGCACCTAGGAGCACACAGATCTGGGCAGGGCAGATACCACACCCTGAACTTGATTTCTAGCCTTTGGGGCCTATTTCTTCTGGTCTCTTTCTTCATACTTATATGTATTTTCTTTTAAAACTAGGACTTTTAGAGTCAGTGTAGGTGGGTGTGTTAGTCTCTCGGTTGTATTTGACTCTTTGAGACCCCATGGACTGTAGCCTGCCAGGCTCCTCTGTCCATGGGATTCTCCAGGCAAGAATACTGCAGGGGGTTGTCATGCCCTCCTCCAGAGGATCTTCCCAACCCAGGGGTCGAACCCGGGTCTCCCACATTGCAGCCAGATTCTTTACTGTCTGAGCCATCAGGGATGATGTGTGGTTCTTTTTATTAACTAATTGTTTTTTCCTTAAAAGAATGATGTGGCTTTAAGAAGGACAAACATCAGAGGCCTCTGTCCTGACCTGCGGGTGCTGGAAGCAGGGTCTGGAACAAGCAGTGCTTATTGTCAAGGTTGTCAAGAGCCTCAGGCACAGAATTAGCAAGACAAGCCTCTTCAGACAGCAATCTGATATCTGGTGTTTGGCTCTGTACACACACAAACACACACACACACTCTGTGCCGGCTCCAGCCAGTCATTCTCAACATGCAGACTTTCTTTCATTGACAGAAACAGCCCCCCTGCAGAATTCCTACAAAGCTTCTTACACCAGGTCGACAGCATTGCTCAGAAGCACAGAAGAGAAAAAAATGACGAAGTGCTCCTTCCTCACCAAGAGGGACTCAGTCCTTTCTTGCATCCCAGAGGCTAGCAGAGGAAAACCTTTAAAGGCACAGGAGTAGTCTCAACACGAGGGCGACCCTGCACTCATGAAGCAGGGGCTGGCCACTGTCCTGGCAAGTGAGGATGCTGGCTGGAAAGTCCTGCTCCCTGTGGGCCCGGCCCCCCACCTACAGACTGCGGCTGCTGACCCCTCCTCCACAGGTGCTCAGGATGCCCTCGGACAGCTGTGTTAGGAGTGGGGCTACCTCGTGTTTAATGGCCGAGGGAGTGAGTGGGCACGGTCCCTGTGGAATGTGCCCTCTCTTGTGGAGACATGCAGAAATCCACGCAGCCCACACAAATGACCTCTCCACAGAGTCACGGGTCACACTCAGGCTCTGGCGCCGTTCATCCGGTGCCCTGACCAGCCCAGCTGGTGCACACTTCGAGGATCAGTGAAAATAACCCAATTCTCCCTTCAGGCAAGTTTCCACATCTTATCTGTCTGATCCCTCCCTTCTCTTGTGTGTTCTGCATCACTGAAATTCCTGGTAAATCCCAATGTTTTATCCTGTCTGTTAGACAGGGCCTTGCCTGAGAACAAAGGCAGGGCACAGGTGAGCGGAGAGAGTCCTATGGAGAGTTTTTCATCTGTATGATGAGAACGATAGATAATAGACTCGGCCCTGCCTACCGCCCTGGGGAGTTCCTGCTGAGGCAGTGGGGTGTAGTGGGTAACGACAGGGTTTCTGAGCCAGACTTCTGAGCCAGGTTCAGATCCCCAGGTCTGCCAATTATAACTATGATAATGGTGATGATGTTTTCTTGGGCATGTTACTTAAATTCACTTAATCCCAGTTTTCTCTTCTGGGAAACAAATATTTAAAGGTCTTTGCCTCGGGCCGTTAGAAGGATTATACCAAACAGTGTTTGTGAGTATAGAACACACCAGGTGTGGCTCATGACACAACCTCAGCCACCGTGAGCAACGGTCTTAAAATGCTTAGTGAGCTGAGTGATGTGATACAGTGTATGTGGTATTGAGGGGCCGTTCTTCTCGCCACCTCCCCCAGTATGGCAGGAAGTGGGTCTTCAAATCGCTCAGTATGTGCCCCAAAGCCACAAAGCCACCCTCTGAGAGTTAAGTCACAAAACTGTAAAGGCCAAAGACCACACAGGAGGTAAACACATCACCTTAGCGACACAGAGTGTCTCCAGGGCCTCACAGTGGGAGTGCGCAAATGCTCCCTTCTGTACCCCAGGGTCAGGCGGAAGCCCAGCTGGTTGGCAATAGACACAGACAATAAGAGGAGGTCAAGGGCGAGGATGCCCACTGTGGCCAGAGAGTAGAGACAGATGCCCCGGGTGCTGCAGCCCAGCATTACAAAACATCTGAACTGTGCAATGCTGGGAGCAAGAGAGGCTGCAAACCAGAGGAAGTGGCAACATGGGGCCCAGCATCTGACCACAGGCCTCAGCCCCTTTGGTGTGTGGTCTGGAGGAGCAAGGTCACAGTCAGGCTGTGGCCAACCTACCAAGGGCCTCCCACCCGGTGAGGTGGGTCAGGATGGCTCACCTGTCCTCAGAAGGTTTGCTTTCAAATCCTGCCCCCCTCAGAACATGCTTGCTGAACGAGCGAGTGACGGAACAGGTGGGTGAATGTGGCATCACACTCATCAAGTAAAATACCCTCTTGCTGCCCTTCAACCATCAAGGATCCAGAATCTTTAAGAAATACTGCTCTGAAAAGCCAGGGAGACCACCCCGTCCCAACACCCTGAGCTGCTGCTGGTTGACTGACAGGCTTACAGCTTAATTTTCATCATCACACCTTCCAAATGTGGAAAACTCAGAAGTGGCCGCAGGACTGGAAAAGGTCTGTTTTCATTCCAATCCCAGAGAAAGGTAATGCCAAAGAATGCTCAAACTACCACACAATTGCACTCATCTCACACGCTAGCAAAGTAATGCTAAAAATTCTCCAAGCCAGGCTTCAACAGTACATGAACCATGAACTTCCAGATGTTCAAGCTGGATTTAGAAAAGGGAGAGGAACCGGAGATCAAATTGACATCTGTTGGATCATCAAAAAAGCAAGAGAGTTCCAGAAAAACATCTACTTCTGTTTTACTGACTATGCCAAAGCCTTTGACTGCATGGATCACAACAAACTGTGGAAAATTCTTAAAGAGATGGGAATACCGGACCACCTGATCTGCCTCCTGAGAAATCTGTATGCAGGTCAGGAAGCAACAGTTAGAACTGGACATGGAACAACAGACTGGTTCCAAATCAGGAAAGGAGTACGTCAAGGCTGTATATTGTCACCCTGCTTATTTAACTTATATGCAGAGTACATCATGAGAAACGCTGGGCTGGAAGAAGCACAAGCTGGAATCAAGATTGTTGGGAGAAAAATCAATAACCTCAGGTATGCAGATGACACCACCGTTATGGCAGAAAGTGAAGAACTAAAGAGCCTCTTGATGAAAGTGAAAGAGGAAAGTGAAAAAATTGGCTTAAAACTCAAAATTCAGAAAAATAAGATCATGGCATCTGGTCCCATCACTTCATGGCAAATAGATGGGGAAACAATGGAAACAGTGACAGACTTTATTTTGGGGGGCTCCAAAATCACTGCAAATGGTGATTCCAGCCATGAAATTAAAAGACACTTGCTCCTTGGAAGAAAAGATATGACCTACTTAGATAGCATATTAAAAAGCAGAAACATTACTTTGTCAACAAAGGTCCGTCTAGTCAAACCTATGATTTTTCCAGTAGTCATGTACAGATGTGAGAGTTGGACTATAAAGAAAGCTGAGTGGCGAAGAACTGATGCTTTTGAACTGTGGTGTTGGAGAAGACTCTTGAGAGTCCCTTGGACTGCAAGGAGATCCAACCAGTCCATCCTAAAGGAAATCAGTCCTGAATATTCATTGGAAGGACTGATGGTGAAGCTGAAACTCCAATACTTTGGCCACCTGATGTGAAGAACTGACTCATTTGAAGAGACCCTGATGCCAGGAAAGATTGAAGGAGGGAGGAGAAGGGGATGACAGAGGATAAGATGGTTGGATGGCATCACCGACTCGATGGACGTGAGTTTGAGTAAACTCCAGGAGTTGGTGATGGACAGGGAAGCCTGGAGTGCTGCAGTCCATGGGGTCGCAAAGAATTGGACACGACTGAGTGCCTGAACTGAACTGAACACCTTCCAAAATTTCTACAATAAACACATCTTACTTTTAAGAAGAGAATATACAGATTAGCAGAAGACCCGAAGGGTCACACATCTAACAAGCTACACTGTCCCCTGCTCGCATATTCAACAGTCTGAACTGGGAGATTTATAATCCCGTTTGAGCTGCAGTGTCTATGTCTAGTGAGCTTCTCAGTTATTCAGGACTCAGGGCTTTGCCACGTATCGTGTACATGTGTTTCAGGTAATGAAGCAGGAGGACTGTGCTGGGGGAAGGCAGGGGTTCGGGGTGGGGGATGGGGGCAGCTGAGCTTCTAAAAATATATTTCTTATTTAACAAGTGCAAACGTACTTATTTCCACTTGCCTCACTTATGAGAGTGATCCCATCCCCTTGGAATTTACGTAGTTAAGCAAATAAATGTCTAAAAAGAGAGAGAATAGAGGAGAGGAAGGAAAAGGGCTGGAAAACACAGAAATGGCCCAGACAGTCATAGAGACAAATTTCCAAACTTTCCAAGGTCACGGTCCAATCCTGACCTCAGTTAGGGTTTCCACAGAGTGAGAGTCAGTATAGCTTCCTACTCTCTCCCTCCTTCCTCCCCCTCCCCATCTCACCAACTCGGCTGTCCCTTCCCCTCACTGAATACACTCTGCGCTCAGGCTCCCTCTCTCCCTGGATCCTTGGACTCAGCCTGGGTCCCAGCCACCAAGCCATGAACCTTGGGTGTCTTGCCCACTCTGAGATCAAACCCAAGAAAAAAACAGCATCGAATGCAGGACTTGGGGATACACGGACCCTGAATGGTCTCTGGTCTGAAATAGAATCTCTCCCTCAAAACCCAAGCTCTCAGGGACCAGCTGTGTTTGGTCCAGGACGGAGAGATAAAGATGAGGGCAGCCCAGGCCTCCAGACCTAAAAGCCTGTGCACAGCCTGGTGGGGGAGGCAGGTCCCTGCAGCCCTCCAGGCCACACAGCACACAACAGAAGGAGTGTAAGAGATGTATGGGCTCTGGGCACCCCAGGGAGGGAGGCTCTAATCCCTGGGGTGTGTGTGGGGTGGGGGAGTAGGTGGTATCTGGGTATGATTCTGACATGTGGAAACTGGGCCAGAGAAGACCCAGGAAGAAAGGCCCAGAACCCTGGGGATGAGGGAGCAGTCCATGGCCAAGGGGGACATGTAGGTCAGGGCGAGGAAGGGCACAAGGCCCGGGCAGGTGTGCATGGCCTGGAGCCCACGCCACAGGGTCTGGACTCTACCCCTGAAAATCACAGGCTCCAAGTCTTTCAGATTTCCAGGTTCACTATGAGTTCAACAAGTATGGGGGACTGACTCGGGACCTCTGGCTCATTACTTTGCCAAATAAGGCCACTACGACCAAAACCAAAACCTCAGCACCAACTAACCACTTCCTATTATCATCAAGTTATAAAAAGGTGTTTAAACATCAAAAGAGTGGGAGAACCCAACCAACCCAGACCGAAGGTGTCCCCCACTGACACCACCTGTACATGATGCTCTCCTTGTTCTCACTGGCTGCAAAGGGAAACTTCCTTCTGTGGGGAGCTTGTGGGGCTGAGAGGGACAGGACCACAGGCCTGAGAGTTATACCCATTTCTGTATCACAGAATGTGATGTGTCTTGTTTGCAGATCCAAAAATTCACAATGAGGCAAAGCTTATGAAAGTGCCAGACAGGATGCCCTCCAAGGGCCTCCGTGTATCACCACGACAGCACCACAGGGAGCAGCTGGTGCTCCTTGCGGGGGAAGAAAGGCTTCCCTGGTCACATGGGTTTGGGAACCATGGAGCCTCTTTAAAAAGTTTGTCATTCAGCATTTATTTCTCTAAGACATGACTGTTTCCAGTGACTCAGTGTGCAGAGCTTCCCTGACTCATCTGACCACAGAAAGTCCTCCCCAGCGCGGACTGTGTACGAAAGTCCTTGGAAGATGTTTAGTCACTATTCAGCAGGCATGAGGTCGGAGTGGAGGAACAGAGAGAATGCAGGTACCATGGAGGCACAGGCAAGCCCGGGTGAAAGAGGACGCACACACCCACCAGCAGACCCCACACGTACCTCGAGGTCGGAGTTGATGGAAGAGACCTGGGAGGAGCTGCTGGAGGACACACGGGCCTGGATGACCTGGACCGGAGGGTAGGAGGGGGGCTCCTGCAGGGATGTGGCTCCTGTGTCTGTCTGTCCGTCGCCAGGCAGCCTGCTGGCACTGCAGCTCACCTGCAAGGTGTGTGGGAAGGGCAGGCAGAGACTTAATTTGCATCTTTATTTTTTGCACTGTCAGGGCGTTCTTGTCCTTCAGGGTTCCAAAGGTAGGAAAGGATGTAGCATGCGGCGGCCTCCACCATCCTCCCGAAGCCACCGAGCTCCCCCTAGAGGCAGCCAGCACTCATTTGCGTGTCCTTCCAAACTTTCTGTGCACACATGAGCAAATGCATGGACATATTCCCCGCATTTCCACTAACAGTAGTACACTCTATAGTCTCCTATGCATCTTCCTTTCTTTTCCACTTAACAACATGCCTTAGAAATAGTACTACAGCAGATCTGTTTTTGTAGCATTGTATAGGTGTTCACAATCTGTTTAACCAGTCCCCTGCTGATGGATGTTTTAGGGTATTCCCAATCTCTTGCTTTTACAATCATTATTGAGTGTGGTAAATTATATTTTACATTCAAAATTTCTGGATATACAGGATAAATTCTTAGAAGTGGAATTGCTGAGTCAGAAGGTATGCACACTTGTCATTTGGGTAGCTCTTGGCAAAAGTAGGGCTTCCCTTGTGGCTCAATGGTAAAGAATCCGCCTGCAATATGTGAGACCTGGGTTTGATCCATGGGTTGGGAAGATCCCCTGGAGAAGGGAATGGCTACCCACTCCAGTATTCTGGCATGGGGAATTCAATGGACTGTATAGTTGATGCGGTTGCGAAGAGTTGGAAATGACTGAGTGGCTTTCATTCTTACTTCCACTTGCCAAAAGTGCACTCCATAGAGGCTTAACCAACACACCTGCCAGCAGCCTATGAGAGTGCCTTGGGAAGGGTTAAGGGAGGAAGAAACTTGTGAGATTATCTATCATCTATTTATATCTATCTATCTAGACTTCCCAGGTGGCCCCGCAAATGCAGGAGACATGAGACGCAGGCTCGATCCCTGGTTGGCGAAGATCCCCTGGAGGAGGAAACAGCAACCTACTCCAGTATTCTGTCCTGAAGAATCCCATGGACAGAGAAACCTGGCAGGCTATACTCCATAGATTCTCAAAGAGTTGGACACGACTGAGGCGACTTAGCAAGCACCCATATCTATCTATCATCTATCTCTCTGTCCATCTCAGAAGAGAGCTTCCTCCTACAGGGCACGCAGGTTTCCACAGGGATCCTCGAGGCTATGGGCTGGGGTTTCAGTTCAGTTCAGTCGCTCAGTTGTGTCCGACTCTTTGCGACCCCATGGACTGTATACAGTGACAGGCTTCCCTGTACATCACCAACTCCCGGAGTTTACTCAAACTCATGATCATCGAGTCGGTGATGCCATCCAACCATTTCATCCTCTGTCGTCCCCTTCTCCTCCCGCCTTCAATCTTTCCTGGCATCAGGGTCTCTTCAAATGAGTCAATTCTTCACATCAGGTGGTCAAAGTATTGGAGTTTCAGCTTCAGCATCAGTCCTTCCAATGAATATTCAGGACTGATTTCCTTTAGGATGGACCGGTTGGATCTCCTTGCAGTCCAAGGGACTCTCAAGAGTCTTCTCCAACACTACAGTTTAAAAGCATCAATTCTTCGGTGCTCAGCTTTTTTTGCAGTCCAACTCTCACATCTGTACATGACTACTGGAAAAACCATAGGTTTGACTAGACGGACCTTTGTTGACAAAGTAATGCCTCTGCTTTTTAATATGCTGTCTAGGTTGGTCATAACTTTTCTTCCAAGGAGTGCCTTTTAATTTCATGGCTGCAGTCATCATTTACAGCCCCCACCCCCCAAAATAAAGTATCTCACTGTTTCCCTTACTTCCCCATCTATTTGCCATGAAGTGATGGGATCAGATGCCATGGTCCCATAGTTTTCTGAATGTTGAGTTTTAAGCCAACTTTTTCACTCTCCTTCTTCATCAAGAGGCTCTTTAGTTCTTCTTTGCTTTCTGCCATAAGAGTGGTGTCATTTGCATATCTGAGGTTATTGATATTTCTCCCAGAAATCTTGATTCCAGCTTGAGCTTCATCCAGCCCAGCGTTTCTCATGATGCACTCTGCATATATGCTAAATACACAGTCTTGACGTACTCCTTTTCTGATTTGGAACCAGTCTGTTGTTCCATGTCCAGTTCTAAATGTTGCTTCCTGACCTGCATACAGATTTCTCAGGAGGCAGGTCAGGTGGTCTAGTCTCCCATCTCTTGAAGAATTTTCCACAGTTTGTTGTGACCCACACAGTCCAAGGCTTTGGCATAGTCAATAAAACAGAAGTAGATTTTTTCTGGAACTCTCTTGCTTTTTCAATGATATAACAGATGTTAGCAATTTGATCTCTGGTTCCTCTCCCTTTTCTAAATCCAGCATGAACATCTGGAAGTTCATGGTTCATGTACTGTTGAAGCCTGGCTTGGAGAATTTTGAGCATTACTTGGCTAGCATGTGAGATGAGTGCAATTGTGTGGTAGTTTGAGCATTCTTTGGCATTGCCTTTCTCTGGGATTGGAATGAAAACAGATCTTTTCCAGTCCTGTGGCCACTGCTGAGTTTTCCAAATTTGCTGGCATATTGAGTGCAGCACTTTCACAGCATCATCTTTTAGGATTTGAAATAGCTCAACTGGAATTCCATCACCTCCACCAGCTTTGTTTGTAGTGATGCTTCCTAAGACCCACTTGACTTCACATTCCAGATGTCTGGCTCTAGGTGAGTGGTCGCACCATTGTGATTATCTGGGTCATGAAGATCTTTTTTGTACAGTTCTTCCGTGTATTCTTGCCACCTCTTCTTAATATCTTCTGCTTCTGTTAGGTCCCTACCATTTCTGTACTTTATTGAGCCCATCTTTGCATGAAATGTTCCCTTGGCATCTCTAATTTTCTTGAAGAGATCTCTAGTCTTTCCCATTCTATTGTTTTCCTCTATTTCTTTGCATTGATCACTGAGCAAGGCTTTCTTATCTCTCCTTACTATTCTTTGGAACTCTGCATTCAAATTGGTATGCCTTTCCTTTTCTCCTTTGCTTTTTGCTTCTCTTCTTTTCACAGCTATTTGTAAGGCTTCCTCAGACAACCATTTGCCTTTTTGCATTTCTTTTTCTTGGGGATGGTCTTGATCACTATCTCCTGTACAACGTCATGAACCTCCGTCCATAGTTCTTCAGGAACTGTATAATCCCTTGAATCTATTTGTCATTTCCACTGTATAATTGTAAGGGATTTGATTTAGGTCATACCTGAATGGTCTAGGGGTTTTCCCTACTTTCTTCAGTTTAAGTCTGAATTTGGCAATAAGGAGTTGATGATGTGAGCACAGTCAGCTTCCGGTCTTGTTTTTGCTGATTGTACAGAGCGTCTCCCGGAGAAGGCAATGGCACCCCACTCTAGTACTCTTGCCTGGAAAATCCCATGGATGGAGGATCCTGGTGGGCTGCAGTCCATGGGGTTGTTAAGAGTCGGGCACAACTGAGCAACTTCACTTTCACTTTTCACTTTCATGCATTGGAGAAGGAAATGGCAACCCACTCCAGTGTTCTTGCCTGGAGAATCCCAGGGACGGCGGAGCCTGGTGGGCTGCCATCTATGGGGTCCCACAGAGTCGGACATGACTGAAGCAAATTAGCAGCGGTAGCAGCAGCAGCAGCATAGAGCGTCTCCATCTTTGGCTGCAACAAATATAATCAATCTGATTTCTGTATTGACCACCTGGTGACGACCGTGTGTAGAGTCTTCTCTTGTGTTGTTGGAAAAGGGTGTTTGCTATGACCTGTGCGTTCTCTCGGAGAAGGCAATGGCACCGCACTCCAGTACTCTTGCCTGGAAAATCCATGGATGGAAAAGCCTGGTAGGCTGCAGTCCATGGGGTTGCTAAGAGTTGGACACGACTGAGCAACTTCACTTTCACTTTTTACTTTCATGCATTGGAGAAGGAAATGGCAACCCACTCCAGTGTTCTTGACTGGAGAATTCCAGGGACGGGGAAGCCTGGTGGGCTGCTGTCTGTGGGTTCGCACAGAGTCGGACACAACTGAAGCAACTTAGCAGCAGCAGCAGCAGCAATGCGTTCTCTTGGCAAAACTCTGTTAGCCTTTGCCCTGCTTCATTCTATAGTCCAAGGCCAAATTTGTCTGTTACTCCAGGTATCTCTTGACTTCCTACTTTTGCATTACAGTCCCCTATGATGAAAAGGACATCATTTTGGGGTGTTAGTTCTAGAAGGTCTTGTAGGTCTTCATAGAACCGTTCAACTTCAGCTTCTTCGCATTACTGGTTGGGGCATAGACTTGGATTACTGTGATACTGAGTGGTTTGCTTTGGAAATGAAGAGAGATTATTCTGTCATTTTTGAGATTGCAGCCAAGTACTGCATTTCAGACTCTTTTGCTGACCATGATGGCTACTCCATTTCTTCTAAGCAATTCCTGCCCACAGTAGTAGATATAATGGTCATCTGAGTTAAATTCACTCATTCCAGTCCACTTTAGTTCACTGATTCCTAAAATGTTGATGCCATCTCCTGTTTGACCACTTTCAATTTGCCTTGATTCATGGACCTAACATTCCAGGTTCCTATACAGTATTGCTCTTTACAACATCGGACTTTACTTCCATCAACAGTCACATCCACAACTGGATGTTGGTTTTGCTTTGGCGCCATCTCTTCATTCTTTCTGGAGTTATTTCTCCACTGATCTCCAGTAGCATATTGGGCACCTACCGACCTAGGGAGTTCCTCTTTCAGTATCCTATCCTTTCACCTTTTCATACTGTTCATATGGTTCTCAAGGCAAGAATACTGAAGTGGTTTGCAATTCCCTTCTCCAGTGGACCACATTTTGTCAGAACTCTCCACCATGACCTGTATGTCTTGGGTGGCCCCACACGGCATGGCTCATAGTTTCATTGAGTTAGACAAGGCTGTGGTCCATGTGATCAGATCGGTTAGTTTTCTTTGACTGTGGTTTTCAGTCTGTCTGCCCTCTGATGGAGAAGCATAAGAGGCTTATGGAAGCTTCCTGAGAGACTGACTGAGGGAGAAACTGGGTCTTGTTCTGATGGGCGTGGGCATGCTCAGTAAATCTTTAATCCAATTTTTTGAGGATGGGTGGAGCTGTGTTCCCTCCCTGTTATTTACCTGGGGCCAAACTAGAACTAACTCATTTGAAAAGACCCTGATGCTGGGAAAGATTGAAGGTGGGAGGAGAAGGGGACGATAAAGGATGAGATGGCTGGATGGCATCACTGACTCGATGGACATGAGTTTGAGTAAACTCTGGGAGTTGGTGATGGACAGGGAGGCCTGGTGTTCTGCAGTCCACGGGGTCGCAAATAGTCGGACACGACTGAGCAACCTTCACTTTCACTTTCAAACTACGGTGGCGGTAATGAAGACAATGGCGGCCTCCTTCAAAATGTGCCATGTATGCACTGCTATAGTCACTGCCCCCAGCCCTGCAGCAGGCCACCGCCAACCCACGCCTTGGCCAGCGAATCCTGGACACTCACGGGCAAGTCTGGCTCAGTCTCTTGTGGGGTCACTGCTCCTTTCTCCTGGGTCCTGGTGCACACAAGGTTCTGTTTGTGCCCTCCAATAGTCTGTTTCCCCAGTCCTGTGTAAGTTCTGGCGGCTCTATGGTGGGTTAGTGGTAACCTCCTCCAGGAGGGCTTACGCTGCACCCAAAGCCCCTGCCCCTGCAGCAGGCCACTGCTGACCTGTACCTCTGCAGGGGACACTCAAACCCAGTTCTGTCTCAGTCTCTGTGGGGTCTCTGGGTCTTGGTGCGCACAAGGTTTGTTTGAGCCCTCTGAGTGTCTCTGGCGGCTATGGGGTTTGATCTAAACACAATTCCGTCTCTCCTACCATCTTGCTATTTCAAATCCTAAAAGGCGATGCTGTGAAAGTGCTGCACTCAATATGCCAGCAAATTTGGAAAACTCAGCAGTGGCCACAGGACTGGAAAAGGTCAGTTTTCATTCCAATCCCAAAGAAAGGCAATGCCAAAGAATGCTCAAACTACTGCACAACTGCACTCATCTCACACACTAGTAAAGCAATGCTCAAAATTCTCCAAGCCAGGCTTCAACAGTACATGAACCATGAACTTCCAGATGCTTAAGCTGAATTTAAAAATGGCAGAGGAAGCAGAGATCAAATTGCCAACATCTGTTGGATCATCAAAAAAGCAAGAGAGTTCCAGAAAAAATCTACTTCTGTTTTATTGACTATGCCAAAGCCTTTGACTATGTGGATCGCAACAAACTGTGGAAACTTCTGAAAGAGATGGGAATACCAGACCACCTGACCTGCTCTTGAGAAATCTGTATGCATGTCAGGAAGCAACATTTAGAACTGGACATGGAACAACAGACTGGTTCCAAATAGGAAAAGGAGTACGTCAAGGCTGTATATTGTCACCCTGCTTATTTAACTTATATGCAGAGTACATCATGAGAAACGCTGGACTGGAAGAAACACAAGCTGGAATCAAGATTGCCAGAAATATCAATAACCTCAGATATGCAGATGACACCACCCTTATGGCAGAAAGTGAAGAAGAACTAAAGAGCCTCTTGATGAAAGTGAAAGAGGAGAGTGAAAAAGTTGGCTTAAAACTCAATATTCAGAAAACGAAGATCATGGCATCTGGTCCCATCACTTCATGGCAAATAGATGGGGAAACAGTGAGAGACTTTATTTTTGGGGGCTCCAAAATCACTGCAGATGGTGACTGCAGCCATGAAATTAAAAGACACTTGCTCCTTGGAAGGAAAGTTATGACCAATCTAGACAGCATATTAAAAGGCAGAGACATTACTTTACCAACAAAGGTCCGCCTAGTCAAGGCTATGGTTTTTCCAGTAGTCATGTATGGATGTGAGAGTCGGACTATAAAGAAAGCTGAGGGGCAAAGGACTGATGCTTTTGAACTGTGGTGTTGGAGAAGACTCTTGAGAGTCTCTTGGACTGCAAGGAAATCCAACCAGTCCATCCTAAAGGAAATCAGTCCTGAATATCCATTGGAAGGACTGATGTTGAAGCTGAAACTCCAATACTTTGGCCATCTAATGCAAAGAACTGACTCACTGGAAAAGACCCTGATGCTGGGAAAGATTGAAGGCAGAAGGAGAAGGGGACAGACGAAAGAGGATGAGATGGTTGGATGGCATCACCGACTCAATAGACATGAGTTTGAGTAAACTCCGGGATTTGGTGATGGACAGGGATGCCTGGCGTGCTGCAGTCCATGGAGATGGAAAGAGTTAGACATGACTGAGCAACTGAACTGAACTGAACTGATCTCTCTTCCATCTGAGAAGACAGCTTCCCCTCACAGGACACACAGATTTCCTCAAGATCCTCGAGGCTGTGGGCTGCGGTTTCAGAGCCAGGCAGTCATCACACTGACACAGCACAGGGGGAGCAACCTGCCTTCCAGACCATGTGTCCATCAGCTAACTGTGTTACCTTGGCAAGAAACCTTGTCCTCCTGAGCGTCACTTTCCTGACCTATAGACAGGGCTGGTGGCCCCTGCCTGCCCTCCTCTTAAGTGGTGTCACGAGGGTAGGATTTAGTAAACGCCCTGGACACATGAGAAGAACAGCTGCTCATACTGGTCCCCAAATCACGCAGGGCTGCAACCCTAGACAGGTCAAGGGCACAGAGCCCTGTGAGAGTCGGCTGGAAGGGAGGAAAATCCACAAAGGAAACACAGGCAGAGACATGGGGTGGTGGGGGTGGGGGGGGGGGAGCAGAGGCCTCCCAGCCACAACAATGAAAGAATCTATAAATTCCCCAGGCCTGATCACACCTGAGTCAACAGATAAAACAGAGTTTCAAATGCTGCGAGTTGTGGACTCCTAGGACCCCATGCCCTCAGCCCCTCAGGCCCAGCCTGGCCCCAGCTGCGCCTCTTGGGAAATCTCTCATTAGACCAGTGTTCAGGAGGGGATGTTGGGAAGAGTGGGGACCTCACTGGCTCGTTTGCCTGTTTCACAGGGTAGTCCAAACTGGATGTGTATTAAAGCACATGGCATCACGGTACCAAACCACAACATGCCCATCAGGACACTCTCATTTAAAAAAAAAAAAAATCTGCTAACATAGCAGGCATGAAATGGCAGCATAAAAAGCATGTCCTTTCTATAAAAGCTCAGGGCCCGGAATCAGACATGCTTAGCCTGAAACCTATTTTTGAGATTTTTCTAACTATAGGATCTTGGGCAAGTGAGTTAACCCTCTCTGTGCCTCATTCTAAAATAATAATAAAAGTATTAAATATAATAATTTAGCATAATAATAATTCAACAATTTATATAACAATAGAAATAACACTTGTATCTACTTCAAGTTGTTATAAGAATTTGTGTTGATGATAATTTTAAAAAACATTTATCAAGCATTTACTGGGTGTCAGCCATTATGCCAAGTAAGAAGCTGCATAACTGTAAGGAAAGGCACAGATCTGGGTAGAGACAGGTATGAATCCTGGTTCTAACACCAACAGATCGTGTGACCTTGAGCAAGCTGCCTAACCTCAACTGGCCCCTTTTCCTTCTCTGTAAAATGAGCATGGTAACCTCAAGGGTTGGGTGTTTGGATTAAATGATGTAATCTATGTAAAGCACTTAGACCAGTACTCTAAGCACTATAACCAGCACTCTAAGCACTATGACCAGTACCGTTATCACCAGAAGGGTTGGTTGTTATCAATTACTCAGAGCCTTACAGGTAGTTAGCCCTAATAGACCACCACAGGAATGATGACTCTTCTGCCCAGGCTAGAGGCAGGGCTCCAGGCTCCCAGCTGGGAGCTGTCATGAAGACAATGCTCGCCCTCTGGTGGACACAGAAGGAAGAGAAAAAGAGAACACAGTCTTCTCCCAGAGTCTGTTTCCCAGCAGGCATCCTCTCAAGACTCAGGTACAGGAGTCTTGCGTTTAAGTGAACACAATTTTTCCATTATTGTTTTTTATTTTGCATCATTCTTTTTTATTTTGCATTATTATTTTTCAGAAATTCCATGATTTCAAAATTTCTAATGTAAAGTGTTGGCCAGATGCTGCCAGGGCTCCCTGTGCTTTCCCCCAGGGCTTCCAATCACCCACCTACCCACCCACCCTCCCGATGGAAGAAGAGTTTAATGGCCAAAACAGGCTCTTAATTGTGAAAACGTGCTCCAAATCTCCCTGAACTTCACTTACATCACATACAGGCTATTTGCATCCACTTCCCAAGGAACAACAATAAGTAAAACCTCTCTATCAGGACCAAACTCTGAGTGTCAGCATGTCCCAAAGTCAGCTCAGTGGGGCCCCTACTACTGAACTCTTCGTTCCAACACACCTGTGCTGAGAGCCTGTGACTCGATGCACCAGGGTTGAGGCAGATGAGACAGAAGCAGACAAAGTTTATATCCGAGCAGGAGACAGAAAACAAACAAAAGTAAAAGATCATGAAATGTGCTTTGCAGAGCATTTTAAAAGGTAATAAAGTAATACAGATGGCGACTGCAGCCATGAAATTAAAAGACGGCTACTCCTTGGAAGGAAAGTTATGACCAACCTAGACAGCATATTAAAAAGCAGAGACATTACTTTACCAACAAAGGTCCGTCTAGTCAAGGCTATGGTTTTTCCAGTGGTCATGTATGGATGTGAGAGTTGGACTGTGAAGAAAGCTGAGCGCTGAAGAATTGATGCTTTTGAACTGTGGTGTTGGAGAAGACTCTTGAGAGTCCCTTAGACTGCAAGGAGATCCAACCAGTCCATCCTAAAGGAAATCAGTCCTGGGTATTCAAGGACTGATATGGAAGCTGAAACTCCAATACTTTGGCCACCTGATGCGAAGAGCTGACTCATTTGAAAAGACCCTGATGCTGGGAAAGATTGAGGGCAGGAGGAGAAGGGGATGACAGAGGATGAGATGGTTGGATGGCATCACCGACTCAACGGACATGGGTTTGGGTGGACTCTGGGAGTTGGTGATGGACAGGGAGGTCTGGCGTGCTGCAGTTCATGGGGTCGCAAAGAGTTGGACATGACTGAGTGACTGAACTGAACTGAAAGTAAAACAGCAGAAGAGATATTTGACTGGGTGGTGGGGGAAGAAGGCCTTCGGAGAAAGTGACGTTTTTACTGAACATAAAGACGAGAAAGAAGCAGACATGTAAAAAAATCAGGAGGAAGAGCACGTAGGCAGAGGAATGAAGAGATATTCTGTGTAGCCAGAGAGGAGTGAAGCAGGGTAAAAGTGGAGGCAGTCAGGGATGGGGCAAGCACGGGTCTCAGAGGGTCTAACAGGTCTGTGTTAGGAGATTAGATTCTATTCTGTGTGAAATGGGAAGCCAGAAGTGAAGTGAAGTCGCTCAGTCATGTCCGACTCTTTGCAACCCCATGGACTATATAAAGTCCATGGAATTCTCTAGGCCAGAATACTGGAATGGGTAGCCTTTCCCTTCTCCAGGGGATCTTCCCAACCCAGGGATTGAACCCAGGTCTCCTGCATTGCAGGCAGATTCTTTACCAGCCAAGCCACAAGGGAAGCCAGAGGAGTGCTTAAACCAAAGAGTAGCAAGATATAATTTACGTTTTAAACAGACCCTTCGGGTTACTGGTTGTAAGTGGAGGGGATAGGACAAAAATAGCAGAGGGGCAAACCAGTGACAAGTCTCCTGGATCTACTTGTTTCCCACTTTTTAAATTGAAGTACAGTTGATTTACAATGTTATGTTAGCTTTAGGTATACAGCAAAGTGATTCAGTTATACATATTCACCTGTATATGCCTATATTCTTTTTTTCAATTCTTTCTCATTATACCTGCCAGACTCCTCTGTCCATGGGATTTCCCAGGCAAGAATACTGGAGTGGGTTGCCATTTCCTTCTCCATAGGATCTTCCTGGCCCAGGGATCGAACCCAGGTCTCCCACATTGCAGGTGGATTCTTTACCATCTGAGCCACCAGGGAAGCCCTATAGTTTATTACAAGATATTGAATATAGTTCCCTGTACTATGTAGCAAAATCTTGTCATTTATCTATTTTATACATAGTTGTGTGCATCTGTTAATCCCATGCTCCCAATTTATCCCTTCCCCTACCCTTCCACTTTGGTAACCATAAGTTTGTTTTCTATATCTGTGAGTCTATTTCTGTTTTGTAAATAAGTTCATTTGTAGTATTTTTTAGATTCCACATAAAAGTGGCATCATATAATACTTGTCTTCCTTACTTCACTTATATGATAATCTCCAGGTTGGATCTACTTTATTTTTATTTATTCATTTTTTGGCTGTGTCCGTACCATGTGGGATCTCAGTTCCCCAAACTGGGATCAATACCTATGTTCCCTGCATTGGAAGCGCAGAGTCTTAACCACTGGACCACCAGGGAAGTTCCTGGATCTACTTTAAATGAAGTATTTACAAGACTCGCCCATGGGTGAGATGGGCATAAGCATGTACTGAGGAGAAGAGGGGGATCTGGGTTTGCCCCACCGCACTGACATGAGGAAGATAGGGAGAGGAGCAGGAGCCGGTCTGGGCATGGAAATCCAGAATTCTATATTAGACACGGGGTGTGTGAGATGCCCTGTGGTGATAATGAAGAGGTAGCAGAGCAGCCAAGACTAGAAAGGATGGAGACACAGGCAGGGGAGATCGCAAGGGCTGGCAGGTGGGGCTATGGGATCAGAGAAGGGAGCCCTCCTGAGGCGGAGTTGGGGTACTGCAACCTTGAAATCAGGCTCACCGGGAGGAGCCGCCAGGAATGCGGAATCAGAAAAACTAGGACAAGGAGGGCCCCAGAAACTGGAAGAAGCGGGTGGCTGAACGAGTTGAATCTCAACTAGGACAGAAATTATCCCAGGATTTAGCGGTAGGGAGGTCACTGTAGCCTCGACAGGAACATCCTAGTGGGGTGTGGGATGTGAAGTGGATGTCTTACCACCTTTTTCAGTCTTTTCTCCAACTCTCCTCCTCCTGTTGCTGCTGCTGCTGCTAAGTCGCTTCAGTCGTGTCCGACTCTGTGCGACCCCATAGACGGCAGCCCACAGGCTCCCCCGTCCCTGGGATTCTCCAGGCAAGAACACTGGAGTGGGTTGCCATTTCCTTCTCCAATGCATGAAAGTGGAAAGTGAAAGTGAAGTTGCTCAGTCTGTCCGACTCTTAGCGACCTCATGGACTGCAGCCTACCAGGCTCCTCCGTCCATGGGAGGAGGACAAGAGTACTGGAGTGTGGTGCCATTGCCTTCTCCTCTCCTCCTCCTGAGGACCCCACGAACAGGCCAGAACACCGGGAGTCACCCCATACCCTCACTGCTCCCACTGCTCTACCCACTGACTCCACTGAAGCTCTGCATCTCCATCAGCTCTGAGGCCACACCACCTCTTTCCTGGACTTGCAGCCATCCCTCACTGACCCCCTTATCTCTAGGCTCCTCTCTCTAATCTGCCCCCAGCACGGCCTGAGTGATGGCCCTAAAATGCATGACTGACCCTGAGTCTCTAGTCCTGAAGTCTCCTGGATTCCCGTCATCCTCAGGATGATGGTCAGCTTCCATACTGTGACCTTGCCTCTTCGCCACCTTTTCATCTTCCCAGCTCCACTTCATCTGACCACCTCCTCCCTACCAAGGCCTTCAAAAGCTCTTTTTTACATGCTTTCCTGACTCATCCTGCCCCTCCTGCAGCTAAAGTGTCACCTCTCCAAGAAGCCTCCCATGACTACCCCCCACCCTCTGGGCACCGAGCGGCGGCTCACAGCCACTTGCCTGCTGCACCGGTTCAATGGTCAGCTCCATGTAGCGACTGATGGCTGCCATCCTCTGGAGCGGCTTGCAGTGTGGGAGTGTGGTGAGCGGCACCCAATCCGAGTTCTTTCAAAAGGAGACCGGAAGACAAAAAGGAAGAAGGAGACACTTCCTAAAAACAGGATTCCATTTTCTTCAAAAGAATCCCTACAGTATTTTTCTGTTCTTTTATGGCACATCTCACTTCCTATAAGATGTATCTATCTGTCTCTTTGATGTCACAGAAGGTGGGTGGGTCTGAAACTTTGCTGCACAGTGGAACTACCTGGGCTTCTTAAAAACAGCTCATGTTTAGCTTTTAACCCCAGACATTCCGATTTAACCAGTGTGGAACTGACCTGGAGAGTTTAAAAGCTCCCGGGATAATTATAAAGTTTGGCAAAGCTGGGAGACCACGTAGGTGGGTGCTAAACAAACGCTTTTAGAAGAAGTGGTTCCAGGAGGACTTATTAAAACAATTGAGCTGTGTTTTGGTAGAGCTTGGCGGACCCTGGAATTTGCATTTCTAACAAGTTCTTGGGCGATGCTAGTCCAGGGACCACACTTTGAGAACCAGAGCTGTAAAGACTGCTGAAGAGACAGTGAAGGCTGTACTTACTCTCTTCAGAACACTAAACACATGGGGCTCTCCCGAAATGTTCTAGCTCCCTTTTGGAATATAATTTCACAACAGATTCTAGAATGGAATGAAAATAACATCCCATTAGAGCCTTCCTGGGAACTTGGATCTTTGGTCCAAGAACCTGTATCGCCCCTTCTAGCTCGGCCGTATCTACACACTATCTCCTGTTTCATTAGCTCAGTCAGATTATGCCGTTAAAGCTAGAACATTTGGAGGAGTGGACCTGGCTCACTCACAGAGACTCTCATTTCCACTCTGAAAGAAATGAGAATAGTGAAGAGTCTTCATAGGAGACTAGATTTTTTTTTTTTTTCTGAAAAAATTATCTTAGAAAAGAGGGAGCTGCTTTCCGTTCAAGTCTTTACAAGCTCTCTTATTATCATGAGGCACTTGTTCAATTATTTGCACCCAAGGACTTCTGACAAAGACAAACTCCCTCAGTTAGCATAGTTCTCCTTACTTACAGGGGTCACCTGATTAAATCAGTAAAGACAAAGACAGACACATTTACAGATATGACATAATTTCAAAGGGTGGATCTTATTGTAAACAACACTTTAAAAATCAGCTTTTTAGCAATATCAACTTTTTAAAAAATTGTGTTATTGGTGGTGATGCTGTGGATGTCAAATTCATGCAAAAATAGGAACATAAGTTTTTATCAAATGAGGGCAAAAAGCACATTACTTCTAAACTCAAGTATTAATCTATATAGTAAGTGAATTTCAATATATGTGTAAATTACCAAATAGCATAAATGGACATTTGACTGTTTTATCTACATTGCTAAAAAATGTTTAAGTTCATGCAGCAATCAAAGAAAAAACTTTAAAAATATTTTGTACTTGGAAAAACAGAGGATCCTATTTTCTCAGGGCACTCAGTGTTGTGCATAACAGTAGTTCTTTAAAGTGACTGACTGGCTCACACTGGAGGGACCCCCAGATTCCCAGGCTGGGCCCTGGCGAGGCTCTCCACCTCTGCCCATGCTGGGCACAGACACTGGTTGGCCCCATCCAGCTGGGAGACCTTGCCTCGGTCATTGCCTCCTGGTTTTCTTCCTCCTTCTCTGCACAGGTCAGAAGGGCTTGGGTGTCGGGGTTCTCTCCCGCTTCAGAGGCAAATCCCAAGACCTGCCTCATCTTGCTCTTCATCACGCAGGAAAGGAAAATGATCTGAGAAGTGGAAGTTAAGGTTCAAGGAAGCGGAGAACTTCAGTTGCTTGATGCTGCCTTCACCTTGGCACCCCGAAGGCTCCACCCTGGAGTGATGCCCTCACTCCCCAGAATCATCCTGCCAGGGTAGGCCCCAGAGCAGACACAAGATCATCTAAGGACAGAGCCAGGTCCAATTCTCTCTGTCCCCCCAGGGCCCACCATGCAGCCAGGTGCTCCAACAAGCACCTGGTGAATACTTTTTAAACCAAAGGATTGTGAAAACCATCTTCCTCGGCTTAGGAGGGACGGTACACGTAGTGGGTTGAACAGTGTCCTCTCCAGATTCATATCCACCCGGAACCTCAGAATGTGACTTTATTTGGAAACAGGGTCTTTGCTGATATCAAGAGTTAGTTAAGATGAGGTTGGCAGTAGACTAGGGCGGATAAGGTAAGTCCCACAAGAGGAACTTCAGAGGAAGAGAAGACAGGCAGAGATACACAAAAGGAAAAGGGCCACATGACGATAGAGGCAGAAATGGGAATTATGCTGCCAGGAACCAAGGCACCCCAGGAGCCCACCTGAAGATGGAAAACGCAGGGCGAGACTCTCTCTTGGAACCTTTGGAGGGAGTGTGGTCCTGTCTGGACTTGGGGCTTCTGGTCTCCAAAGCTGAGAGAATAAATTCCTTTGGCTTAAGCCATTGAGTTTGTGGCAATGTGTTATGGCAACCTTGGCAGACTCAAACAGTAGGTGAGAAAATTTTTTTCGGAACTGTTTATGCTAGATCCACAGGGTTTTTTTACACACTCCCTCGCCAGCAGAGGCTTACCCACTGTCAGCATCTCCACCCGCCACTGTCTGAGCTTAGCGTGCCCTTGAGGCCCTCACAGCAAGGTCACCAGGGTGTCAGCACATCGGGCAACAACCCCTTGGGGACAAGAAAGGGGGACAGCTTTTCTCCCTGCTTCCCCACCCCAGGCTCCAGCACCAAATAGGACAGGAAACGCAGGATCAGCTGTGCAGACCAAGTCAGCTCACAAAGCCCTTCCCAGCCCACAAGAAAGACAAGGCAAAGGTGAGAAAACAGATTCACAGAGAGTGGGGCCGACACAGCAGGGAGCAGCATGGAGACAGGAGCTGGCTCTTCTCTGAGCCCAGGGCCAAGAAGTTCACATTCCCTCTCTGCAGTTTCACAGAGCTCCAGTCAAGAGATCCTTCTTATTTAAAAAAAAAAAAAAAAAGGAAAAAAACACAGAATTGCACGCTGCAATTGTGTCTGCCTGCCCTAGGCTTCAAACCACCACCCAGGCCACTGAGAAAGAATTCTTTCTACCAAGCGGGTAGGAGGGCGTGGTGGGGCAGAGGGGAGATGAGACACAGGCAGTCCAGCTCCGGGACCCGGGGTGGATACAGACAGGTCCAGTGCTGCACGGCCGAGCGAGGTCAGCAACCAGGGCGTGGCCCGCAGCAGGTACTCAGGCCGCCGGTCGTGGGCCACGACGGCCGAGGCGTAGAGGAGGCCAGCCAGGGCTGACAGGAGCCGGGTCCACAGGTGGATGGAGGGAAATGTCTTACCCTGGCACTGGGCAGAGAGAGGAAGGGGCTGGGCTGGGAGGAGCACTGCTGCCTCGCCCAGCTCCCTTCGGTTGATTCTAAGACCCAGGCCCCTTGATGTGAGAGGTTGGAAGGCAAGCCCTCTGACCAAGGCCAGCCCCCAAAGGAGTTGTTTCCACTGGGCTTCAAGCTGCTTCCAGGAATTCCCTGGCAGTCTGGTGGACTGCACTCTTTCACGGCAGGGGACACAGGTTCGATCCCTGGTCAGGGACCTAGGATCCCACAAGCCATGAGTCAAGGCCAAAAAAATAGCTGCCCCCTTTGTCTGGTGAACTCCTATTCATCCCTCAGAACCTGGCTTAAAATCAACTCTGGAAAACCATCCCTTACCGCCTCCACCCTAAAGGGAGCAAGTAATTCCTTCTTCTGGGTCCCTTACACCTGACATATCCCTCTACTGGAGTGCCTTTCACCCTGGTCACGACTCAGCTCCTTACACAGCTGTCTGCTCAGCAGACAGAGAGCTATTCAGAGCAGGGCTGAGGGCCTCACCACCTCGGTGCCCTGGAACTCAGCACTGGGCAGGGGCTCGTGTATTTCAGTGGGCAGAGCATGAGGGAGATAGAATTATGGAGAGCCAAGCCCTGACCTTCTCTTCCTGGGCCACCAACTCTGAACCAGGCCAGATGGGAAAGTCAGGGAAATTAGAGATAACATTCTGGTAATTTTGAAGCCAAGGGGATATTTTTGGAGGATGAGTAATGAATATTGGTTTTTTAAAAAGGAAACATATGCAATATCTATATGTAAGTACCATTTACAGGTATAAAGTCACTTTCTATACACATTAAGTATATAAACACATATGTATTTCCAATTTATACAATTACATAGGTATTTAAATTAACACAGAATACATATACATATATGTGTGTGTTTACATATATACACATGTGTTTATATATATACACACGTATTTACATATATACACATGTGTGCTTACATATATACATGTGTGTCTACGTATATATACATATGTGTTTACATATATATATATACACACACACACACACATAAACTTAGTTTGCTCATTAGATGACTGTATTTGGAGACATGCAGTCCTTGCCTAAGGAATGGACAAAATTCAAGAGGAAAAGCATGTTTTGGTTGATCTTCCCCATTTTAATTTTAATCCTCAAAAGGACTGATCCCAGTGGTTGGATCTCTGCGCTTTCACTGCCAAGGGCCTGGGTTCAATCCCTGATCAGGGAATTAGGGTCTCACAAGCCATGCAGAGCAGCCAAGGAAAAGGAAACAAAAAAACATTCCTCAGGAGTGCTAGGTCCCCCTCTGCATCCCTTCTAACTTTGTTCCCAGGCCTCCCTGTCTCTGGCTCACTACCTGCTGGTGGTTCAGTGTGAAAAATCCACCTGCCAGTACAGGAGCTGCAGGAGATGTGGGTTCGATCCCCGGGTTGGGAAGATACCCTGGAGATGGAAATGGCAACTCATTCCAGTATTCTTGCCTGGGAAATCGCATGGACAGAGGAGCCTGGCGGGCTACAGTCTATGGGGCTGCAGAGTCAGACAGGACTTAAGGACTAAACCACCACCACAACACCCCTGAACAGACAGCACCTAGCCGGGGAGGGTGACCCCCGAACGGCTAGCCCCAGAGGCTGCAGGTGGAGTGACAGCCCTTCCCTTGGCCCTTCCTACCTCACACAACGCAGGCAGCACCACTATAGCAAGAAACCTTTGGGGTCCTCCAGCCCATCCACCCCATTTTACAGGGAACATTGATGGCCAGAGGGGCAGTGACTTGCAGAGAGGGGCTCAGCTGGGGGAGCCCTCTGGTCTCACTCTGGTGCCAACCCATGCCTACCATCTGACTCAGCACTCAAGCTCTTGTCAGTGTCGGTACTAGGGCTCTGGAGGGCTAGAGGGCTCTGTTTGCCTGTGGCGCTGGGCACACAGCAGGTGCCTCAAGCATCGCTGCTTGAAGACTGGAACTGGCTTGGTGACTCAAGATGTGGCAGGAGCTTATCCAGCACACTCGGGCCTGCCTAACAGTTCAGGACTGATGGTTGAGGGGACAACCCACCTGGTGGTTGCCGGGCAAATCTGTGCTGGGAGTTGGAAGTGGGCCATGCCTCAGCTGCTCCTGCAGCAGCAATGATTCCCCATGTTGTCAGCACAGTGCTCTGCTGATCAGAGCATGTTTCACACTCCTTGTCCCATTCAAGGACTTGCCCCTGGAAAAATGGGATCTTCTCCCATCAAAGCTACCCAGCTGGACTGCTCAGTGCTCCCACCAGGGGTAAGTTAGAAGCAGCCTCTGGGGGATCCAGGGTCTGAGGCCATGCTGGCTCAACTTCCATTGCACCCCAGTCCTGCTGGCTTTCTTCCTAATGAGGGAACCCTGCTGCTGCTGCTGCTAAGTCGCTTCAGTCGTGTCCGACTCTGTGCGACCCCATAGATGGCAGCCCACCAGGCTCCCCTGTCCCTGGGATTCTCCAGGCAAGAACACTGGAGTAGGTTGCCATTTCCTTCTCCAATGCAGGAAAGTGAAAAGTGAAAGTGAAGTCACTCAGTCGTGTCTGGCTCTTAGCGACCCCATGGACTGCAGCCTACCAGGCTCCTCCACCCATGGGATTTTCCAGGCAAGAGTACTGGAGTGGGGTGCCATTGCCTTCTCCGAATGAGGGAACCCTAGCTCTGGGCTTTTGTTCACTGGACCAGACACACTCAGGGCTGGCAGTCCCCCCTAGATTACCCAGCTCAGTCCCAATGCAATCTCCCTCTATCTTCCTGCCAAGGGGTCATCTGGCTTGAATACCTCTAGTGATGAGGAGCTCACTACCTACTAAAGCAGGAATAACAATACCAATTGCTCTCAACATGCCAGCCACTGGGCAAAGTGTCTAACCCATGGAGCCTTTTTTCCTACTGAATGGGAAGTGGCCCTCCCAGTAACCTCCTGGTTATTGGTTTCGGTCTTGGTTCTGATCACTAAGACTGCAGAGAACAAGGCTACTCTTTCTGCCTCAAGACAGCCCTCCATTTCCTGTATCCACGAACTCCCTATTTTCTAGGCCAGATACAGCCGCTCAGTAAGAAATGTCTCCTGGCACTAACCTGGGCAGACCCCAAATGTCTGGCACACAGCGAGAAGTAAAACTGAAAGGGCCACTGCTCTCTTGGTGCCCACCCTCTGCTGGGGAACCAGGCAGCCACTCAGCAAATAGCTAAAGGAGCTAATTTCAGGCTGTGATAAATGTGATCAAAAAAATGAAGTAGAGGGAGGGACCCAGAGGTGGGGCTGGCCTTAAGTATTTTAGGGGGGCTGGTGTTATGGGTTGGATTGAGTTTCCCCAAAAAGACATTGGAGTCCAACTCCCAGAGCTAGTAAATGTAGCCTTATTTAGAAGTAGGGTCTTTGTAGATGATCAGGTTAAGCTGAGGTTGTTAGGATGAGCCTTAATCCAAGATGACTATGTCCTTATGAAAAGGGGAAAGTCAGATACAGGAACGTATGGAGGAAAGGCCACGTGAAGACTACATGCATTGGTGTGTGTGCACGCACGCGTGCGCGTGCACACACACACACATACATACGGAGAATACCACACAAATCCTGGAGTTGTGCTGCCACCAGGGAACTAGCAGAAGCTCAGAGAAGGGCCTGAAACAGATCCCTCTCTAGGGCCTTCAGAGGGAGCGTGGCCCTGACACTTTGGGGTCGGGCCTCTGGCCGCTGAGACTTAAAGACAATACATTTCTGTTGTTCCAAGTCTGTGACAATTTGTTACTGCAGGCAAAGGAAACTTTTACAATACAGGTGGTCAGGGCACTGCAGCAATTCCTTCAAAGGTTGTCACGTGATACAGCTTCCCAGCCCCCACACCACCCTGAAGACCCATCCCAGGGGGGCTGAACTGAGCACAGTGCTCCCCACACTCACCGCCATTGATCTGGAGATTGCACCTTTGCTGAGGAGGCCCGGTGCCCTGGGAGGTTTCAGGCTGCAGCTTTCAGAGTGCTTAACTAAGACCCCGTCATCCCCAAATCCTGTTCTCCTGGAACTGCTATTAAGTCACAGCGCTGGGACTTCCCTGGTGGTCCAGTGGCTAAGGCTCTGCACTCCCAGTGCAGTGGGCCCCAGTTCAATCCCTGGTCAGGGAACTAGATCCCAAATGCTGCAACTAAGAGTTTGCATGCCACAACTAAAGATCCCAAAGGTCAAAGGTCCCGAGTGCTGCGGTTAAGACCCGGCCCCACTGAATACATAAATTAATATAAAGAAAACACAGTGCTCTTGGGCAAGCGACTGTCTTAAGACTAAATGATGGGCTGGCACAATCTGGGGTCACGTAATATGTGGCTCTTTCGCAGGTGCCCTCTTGCCTTGGTGGCCTTTCCTGCACGCTCCTCTACCCCTAGGGCCTCCCCTCGCCTCTGCTTCCTCAGGCCCCACCCTGCCTTCCTGCCAGCCTGGGCACTCCAGCACCCAGTGGTGTCAACAGTTTCCACCCTCATTCATTTGCACAACGCAGAGGTTTCTCTCCCTCTTTTCCAAAACCCCAAACATTTGATTCTCTTTCTTAGAGCATTCGAACACCTTGTTTTCCATTTCTGTGTCTTCTTGAGACTGAGCTTGCCAAGGGCAAGCAGGACATCTCAAGTCATGTCTGTTTTCCCCAGGGGATTGGCCAACATAGGGCTTCCTTTATCCCAGACACTGGGAAAATATATGCCAACAAGACACTCTCGAATATAAAGAGCCCAGGAGCTGAACAATCCTATCTTCCAAAACCTCAAACCTTTTCATTCCTTAATAGGATGCTTGTTCATCCAAACCCAGGGGCTCCTTCCTGAGAACCTGCTTCTCATTTGCTACAAGAAATGGAGTGAACACAGGGTCCTCCCGCTGTGAGCCTCAGGATCCCTGGAGGCTGGGGCCAGCTGTCCTCTGCCCCGCACACACATATACACAAACATACCCCACCCCATACATACACACACGGCCGGGCACACGGGGACACCACGTCTCCACCCCAGTGACCTGGAGCTGGGAGGATGGTCCCAGATGCCCTAAGACCTGCAGGGGTGATCCCACAGTCCCAGCCCCAGGCTCACGATTCTGGAGAGTGGGGGGATCCGGGAAACCCAGGAGCCCAAGGCTGCGATGCCACCTAGCAGGAAGCCGAGGATTTCTGTATTGTCCTGTGGAAACAGTGATACACTCAGCACCCTGGGAAGACACCCAGGCACCCTTAGCCCACCCTTTTCTGCTTTTAGGTGGTTCTTCCCAGCAAGGCCTAGACCTGGCCCCACCCCCAGGACACTGGTTGGGACTGTGTGGAGGGGAGGCACCCGCATTCCCCGACATCATACCACTCTCCCCCAGCCCGAGCAGGCCTGGTCTCACCTGCACCAGGATGCCCAGCAGCCTCCTCTGCGGCCCTCGGTCACGGCCTGAAGCCCATGGGATGGCGGCCCACAGAGCCCAGCCCGGGCCCAGGCTCAGTGGCAGGACCAGGGCAAACATGCTGGCCTGGAGCCGCCGCCTCCTCTTCCTCTCCCGGGAGCCCCGTCCTGCAACAGACACCAAGATCCTGCTCGGCTGCCAGGATCTGGAACTCGGCAGACAGCTGCGTGGGAAGAACTGGTGTTGACCCCGGCCTCGAGGCCAGGACGGGCTCCCACGTTGTTCCACAGGCCAGACCTTGCCCACTCTTGAAGGGCCTGTGGTCGTGCCCTCTCATTCCTCCCATCCCCCACGCCTGGTGCTCTTCCCCTTCTCAGCCTTTCACGTCATTTTGTTTCAAGGCAGGTCTGCGTTATACTTTATCACATACATCTGCGTGCACACAGTGCTATTCATCCTAGACTGGAGCCCCCTAAGGGCAGGCACTGTGCCCAGGCAGCTCTAGAGTCTGCACAGAGCCCGGCACTGAGCAGAACCCGCACAAGCTTGGTGAATGCACCATGAGTGGGTGGAGTGGGGCCAAGGCATCAAAACTGTGAGCAGAAGCATCGACTTTGAAAGACTCCTTGAAATAGAAGACAGATCCTCCGCTGAACAATTCCAAAAAGAGCATTCCTCCTCTGGGCAGCATTGAGCGCAAGGACATCTTACATTATGCCCTGGTACAAGCATTTCCTTTTAAGATAAGGGTCCAAGCATGTTGCTGCCCCTTGTCAGAAACGTCTGATCCCACATATTCCCAGCCTACTCATCCCATCTCAGCCACCTCCAGCCCCTGCTTGGCCTGAGGCCGTGCAGGCCCGTTCCTGACTCCATTTCCAGAAGTGGTGGGGCTTCACCTGAGCCCCTGGACTTGCACACTGAGTATCACCATCTGTCCCCTAAGCCCTGCCCCCTCCTTCTTCCTGACCTCTTCCCAGGCTGCTCTTTCATCTGAAGGGCCCTTTCGTGCGGTCCCAGTTCCAACATCACCTTCTCCCGACACCTGCAGACCCTCCCCTCCTCTGCTGCCCACCGTGCGCACACGCCTCACTAGCAGTGCTGACTACCTTTTAGGGCCCTGACTCCCTGCTCTGGCTGAGGCCGGGGAGCTCACCCATTCATCTGTGCCTGGCAGGGGCCCAGCTCGGGCACGACAGGGAGAGGTGCTGATGAATGAAATGAGTGGGTGATGAAGTCAGGAACAGGTGGCAGCACACTCACCCGAATTAGACTTGAATCTGGAGCCACAGACTGGGAAGAGAACGGACACAAAGTTCACCAGGTCGACAGCTGCTAGGTAGGCACCAGTGAAGACCTGCGAGCAAAGGAAAGGTCTTGGTGTTCAAACCTCTTTCAACAACTGTAGTACCTCTCGTTCTGGATCTCCTCCACCACATATGTTCCACTGAAATAGGGTTTCCAGGGATACCTCCCACCCCATAAAGGTTGGTTATCACCTCCATTTGAGGAAATGGGGTTTTGCTCAAGTGACCAAAGCCATTATGAAAACGTTCATCATAGAGATGGGACAGGATCCCAGCCCGCCACACTTTCCATTGTACGGCGTAGTCTTGTGCAACTTTGGCCCAGCCACTGACCTTCCCGGGGCCTCTGTTTCCTCATCTGTAAAGCAGGGATAATAACAGCAGTTTTCTCAGTGTGAAGTAGATGATATGAGCTGACACGTGGAAAGTTGCTGAGGCCAGTGATTGGAGGAAAGTAAGATGCACCTGCCGAAACTTGCACTCGCTACTGACACTACAGTTGACACCTGAACAGCTCAGGGGTGGGGCGCCCACTTCCTTGCAGTGGAAATTCTGAGTGTCACTTTGCAGTAGGTCCTCTGTATCCTGTGTTCTGCATCCATAGATTCAACCACCCGTGGACCGTGGGGTGCCACAGTGTGTATTATTTGAAAAAATCCACGTATAAGTGAATGCACACAGTTCAAACCCGTATTGTTCAAGGGTCCACTGTATTTAGTGCTTAACCGCATGTGTTCTAGGGTTTGAGTCCTAACACTGCTACTTACAAGAGAGTGACCTTAGCAGGGTTATTTAACCTCTCTACACCTCTCCACACCACTTTTACAGCTCATGTGTAAAACACGGATGATGCGAGCACCCATAATTTAAGGATTAAGTGATTTAATATATGAAAAACCCTTACTATTTAATAAATATCAGCTATTATTATTGGACTTGAGCTGAACTTCATTATCTTTTATCAGCTAGTGAGAATTGCCTCCAAAACGAAAGGTGATTTGTTTCTGATAGAATGCTGCTCACAGCAGGGTCTGGAACTCTCCAAATCTGTGTCCGACCACCAGGCTGCCCTCCTTCACATCTCCCTGGGTGGCAAAAGGCCAGGACCAGCCCCCTGAAGTGGGGCCCACAGGTCCTTCTTCCTTGGGATATGTGTTTTGAGATAGGCCCCTTTCTACACAGATTTGTTTAAGGTCCCAGACTTTGGAAAAACTTGAAATGTTTCTCATTTGCTCCAAAGCCCACATCACCACCTGGGAAAGGATTCAGATACCCCTGCATGAGTGGGGACAGTGCCCAGGCTCTAAAAAACAGTTAACAGCAACCATCCTTTTTTTTTTTTTTTTTTAAATTGGACATCTACTATGTGCCAGCTCCTGTTTTAAGTGCTGGGGAGATGGCACTGAATTAAAGTTGTTGCCCTTATGAAGCTGACATGTTAGTAAGGGTTAACATGCAATAAAGAATAGACATAATGAATAAAGTAAAGCAGATGGTATATTAAGGGGGAAATGAGCAGGATAAGGGGTCTGGAGCAGCTGTGGGAGACGCTGGGCACAATTTTTAACAGATGGTCAGGAGGTCTTATTGAGAGGAGATTTTTGAGCAAAGACTTGAAGGAGGTAAGCAGTGAGTCACGTGGTTATTGGAGGAGCAGAAAGGCCAGCAGGGGCACAGACCCTAGGTCAAAGCTGCTTTGCGTGGGGAAGGAGCAAAGCAGAGGCCACAGTCACCTGTGGGCCCAACCCACCTGAATGGTGAGCTGTTTGGCCAGAATCGCCCCAATGGTGTCACACAGACTGATCAGGAGGCAGCACGCAGCCCACAGCGCTGACTGGTCCCGTCCAGATTTCCTCCCACATCTCAGATACAGAAGCCTGAGGAGACAGACGGGAGTGTGGACAGAATACAGAGATGTAAGGTTGGGCTCCCAGAGCAGGTGTCTGAAAAAGGCAGTTGTGACTTGGTGTCCTTATGAATCACTTTCTTCCCCAGATATTCACCAGGTGTTTTTGACCTTAGTTGACAGATGCAAAAAGTAAAGGATGGAAAGGACTCTGAGCCTCTGACCAACAAGCCCACAGCAAGAGCCAGGCCTCACAAAAGGAGGAGTTTCTTTCCCCCTATCAATCTGGCTGCCTCAAATTCACGACCCACCTCTCAGTGCTGACAAACGAGCTGTCAGCTTTTCTTTTTTTGAAAGGAAACAGGAGAGTTATAAAAGTAATCCAATCATTGCAGTTTTACTGCAGAGCAGAGTTAATTGCCTAAATTAAAAAGGCAACTTGTTTCTTTGCAATTAACATGAAATCCTTCTAATCCATCTGTGCAGTGAGATGGCTCAGTTTCTGCCAGCTGCATCTGAGTTGATTTCATTTTGGGTGCACGTTCTTCGCACACCAGGGAAGACGCCTCAAAGATGCTGTGGCACTTTGGGTTGCCACTGCTGGCTTCTCTCTCCCTTACTGCTCACCTTCTACCCCCTCGTTCCCCCAGGAATAAGTGCAGGAAGGCAGGACAAGCTGGAAGGGGCAGACGTCTCTTGGTCAGCATCATCAGTCGGATCTTGGAAATACTTTGTCTGAGATGTTTCCCTGCCTACATTTCTACAGGGAAACTGAGGCACAATTGCAGCTCTGGTTTCATTTCCTTTAACCACAGGGTAGGACTTACTCCACATCATTAGGACCATTTGGCCAGTTCTGAGCATCAGCCCTTGGGACAAATTGATGTGGACAGAAGACGACTAGGCTCCCAAACATTCCTGACTGGCCAGACAAAGCCCAGAGCTCCCAGTGGGAAGGTCAACTGTTAATTTTGAGTCCTGAAACTGAAGAACCGAGAGTGAAGACTCTACACTAGAAACTCTCCGAGTTGGACCCAAATTAGAAATAATTCATTTCAACCCTCCCATTTGAGAGAGGAGAAAACTGAGGGCTATAGTGAAAGGTGAGTTAATGGCAGGCCTTCCACTTTGCCTATGGAGGCCCTGCGTGTGCCCTGCTGCTCTTCAGCCACGTCTCCAGCTCTCAGGGGTCAGGGACCCCGGGTCGGCCCTGATCCAGCCCCTACACAGCTGAGGCAGGGTGGAAAGGCAGAGGCTCTGCTCTCGGCCCAGCCAGTGGGCATTCTCACAGAAGCTCCGTAACCTCTCCAAGTTTAGTTCACGGAGGGTAAGCTGTCTGATAACACCCATCTCAGAGGGTGGCGCTGATGAACATGTGAGACAATGCAGGTAAACTGCCTCCTTAGTTCCCATCCTCTGGTCTGGGTAGTCACCTCACAAGCCTGCCCCTTCCAGTAGGTCTTGGGGTTTCAGTTCTCCCCATTCACTCAGGCAAGTTAGTTAACTTGTCAGAACCTCAGGCTTCCTCATTTAAAAGAGTCAGTGACAGTCCCTGCCTCACGGGGTGGTGGCAGCGATTGGTGAGTTAACGATGGCAGGACTAGGCCCTCAGCAAATGTTCCAAGTGTTTTCTTATTCATGGCCTGCAGACTCTCTCCAACAACGTCAGACCTGAAGTAAACAGGATTGAGTGCTGAAGGTGAGCAGGTGCCGGCCTCCCTGGTGGTGGTCCTTCTCTCCCTCCCCCTCCACCTAGGGAATACATGGTGGGGGACATCATCCTTCAGACCTTGGGACAGGGTGGCAGAAGACCTAGAGGCCACCTTTAGCCAGACATCACCCTTAGAATCCAGGTTACGGTGATAACTCGGCCAGATCACTTCGGGTGTTGGCAAAGTCTGTAGCCAGAGTTATAGTATTACCTCTCCCCTTCTCAGCTAGGAGGGCCTTGGGTAAACTGAGGCCAGAAACATGGAGAGACAGGCCCATGTTCTCTGCCAAGGGTGGATGGCAGTGCGGGAGCAATAATAATGCTGTTTAATGAGCACTTAGGAAGAGCTCTACCAGCACTAACTCATTAGATCCTCCCAGCCGGTCCTAAGTGCTAACATTCCCATTTATGTAAGGAAAAGTGAGCCCCAGGGACTTTACACCTCGCCCAGCTCACAGGGCCAGTCAGTGGGGAAAGGCTAACAAGAGAACCCAGGACTGGCGGCTTCCAGTCCACGGTCCCGCCCACCATACCACCCAGCCTTCTGTGGGCTCCCAGCCCAGCCTCCTCGTTCGTGGAATCCGGAAAGAAGGATCTGATTTCAGTCTACAGCAAAATGTTCCTTTCAACCCTGGAATTGTCTTGCCTCTCGGATCCTCCCTTTCTGCCCTCCTCCTTCTAGGTGCCCAAGAGCGAGTCAGCAGGGCCAGCGCCCCGTTCCCCCCGCGGCCGCCCCGGCCCCCATTACAGCGCGTGGACGGCGATCCAGCAGGAAGAGGAGCAGATCCACAGGCCGAAGGAGATGCAGACACGGTGGCGGGCGAAGCAGCGGTCCAGGTAGTCCCAGTCCCAGAGCGCGGGCGCCGGTGCGCGGCTGGAAGCCTCCCCCATGGCAAGCTCCATTCCGCCCAGTCTGGTGCCCGCGCCTTCGCGTGGCCAGGGACCCGCGTGCAGCCTCCCTTGCTGCCCGCGGCCCCGGCGCTGCCGCCCCGCACTCCCCCTTCTGTGTTCGGTTCTGCCGCACCCGGCCAGCCCGAGCACACAGTCGGCAGGCCGGAGACGGGCGCGCCCAGCTCCGCGATCCCGGGGGCGGGCGGCGGCGGTCAGGACTCCAGGGAAAAGTTTCCGGAACCGTGCGGCTCCCCACCCCTCCCGCTATTGTCGGGGGTCTGTGGGTGAGAGGCCGCCCCCCAGCGGCGGGAGCCCGGAGCAGCCTCGGCACAAAGGCTGCGCTCCCTGCCCCGCAGACAGCGGCGGCGCGGCTCCGCGGACCCCTTCGCTGTCACCCATCCCCCAAACCGGAGGCCAGGGCGGAATACAGTGACCTGCCAGCCCAGTGGGAGGCACCTTCATTACCCCACATTTCCTGAGCCAAACAATACACACTTCGCTCCCGGCGAGCCGCTTGGGCTCTGGTGATCCCGAGAGGTGTGAGATCGTTAAAATGGCACAATACAAAGGGTGCGGTGGGAGGCCAGGAAAGAGGAATCGCACGCGCTCCCCGTCATCCTCTCACCCTCTTTTCTGAGGCTGTGGCTGCACCCTGCGTCCCCACCATTTGCCCAAGCGGGGCTCTAGAAGTGAAGTCCTCCTAGGCGGCGACCCCCGCAGCCAGGGAGCCCCGTGATTTTTGCAATCTGCCCCCCTTCCATTCAGACACACGGCCACTCAAGTACATGGGACTATTTTTCTTGAAAATAAACTATTATAATTTAACATTTTCCTTGTTGATTTTTAATAACTTAAAGAAGGACTTGTCTGTATCATTTCTTTTTTTATTTTTAAAGATAGTTCTATGGAGATCCCATTCATATACCACAGAAAATTCACCCTTTTAAAGTGTACAAGTCAGTGGTTTTTAACATATCCACCGAGTTGCTGCAGCCACCATCATTATCGAATTTTAGAACATTTTCATTACCTGGCAAAAAACCTAGTACCCACTAGCGTTTAGTTACTCTTCGTCCCCCTCAAGCACTCCCAGCCCTTGGCAGCCTCTGTCTCGATGGATTTGTCTATGCTGGACATTCCTTATAAATGGAATCATCCAATAGATAACCTTTTTGTGACTGACTTCTTTCACTCAGCATGATGTTTTTAAGGTTCATCCGCATTGTGGCATGTATCAGAGTGTCATTTCTTTGTTATTTATTTATTTGACTGCACGGGTGGTTGCGGTACTCAGGAACTTCCATCTTCATTGAGGCATGCAGGGATTTAGTTCTCTGACAGGGATTGAAGTGGGGTCCCCTACCTTGGGAGTTCGGAGTCTTAGGGCCTGGACCACCAGAGAAGTCCCCATTTTTTTTCACGACTAAAAAATAATCCACTGTACGGGTGTACCACATTTTATTTATCTTTTCATCACTTGATGGACAATTGAGTTGTTTCCACTTTGGGGACATTATGAACGATGCTATTATGAACACTTGTGTACAAGTTTTTGTGTGGATACAGATTTTCAGTCTCTTGGGCATATACCTGGGTGTGAAATTGCTGGGTCCCCGGGTGGCTCTGTGTTTCAAGTTTTGAGGAACTACCAGACTGTTTACCAAAGTGGCTGTGCCATTTCACGGGTTCATTCATCTTTAAAAGTTACGATCACTCACGGGAGAAACAAACACCGTCAGTCTTTGTGCTAAGAGCTGGGGACCACTGCTGAGAGAAACAGACATGGCTCCCACCTACCTTTACAGTTCAGCAGAAGAGAGAGATATTTGCTCAATAGGCAATTGAGCAAATAGAGATTAAATATATTATTAAACAAAAGGGGCCAAAATTCAAGTAAGTAAAATGATTAAGACGAAGTGGTATAAAATTAATGCCAACTAAGACAGTTGGTTCAGTGGTAAAAAATTCACCTGTGAATGAAGGAGATGCAGGTTTGATCCCTGGGTCAGGAAGATGCCTGGAGGAGGAAATGAAAATCCACTCCAGGACTCTTGCCTGGAGAATCCCATGGACAGAGGAGCCTGGCAGGCTACTGTCCGTGAGGTTGCAAAGTTGAATACAACTGAGCATGCATACATGCGAGACAAGATTAGAGGGGTAAATTAAAAGGAAAAATATATGTAACCCAAGTTTCTCATAGTCTATAAACAATACATACCCTTAGTCAAATCTCTGCCTTCTGGTTCTTTTTTTTTTCCCTTCTTTTTGTTTTTGTCTTCTGGGTTTTTGTGGGTTCTTCTGGTGTTCTCCTCTGTGTTTGCAAATGGTCATCTCTGCCTTGATCTAATCACCCATGGGTGCTGACTGGTGGCCACCTAGATCCTGGGTTCCTCTGGTGCCTACAGCTCCCAGAGGCAGGTCTATCCCCAAATTATCTATCCCACTAGTTGTCTTGCTAAAGTGAGCACTGTTCAGTTTGGTGTCGCCCTTTCACCAGGCCCAAGATCACCTTATACTATCAGTTTTGTTTCGATCTGAAATTACCACTGTTTAACTTGATTCAGTCTTTATTATGGTTTCCTTCTCCCTCAGCCTCAGCATAAATCCTGGGGAAATGGACCTAATTTAAAAGTTGTTTCAGTAATTCTCTGGCGGTCCAGCGGTTAGCACTTAAGGGTTTAAGTCCTACAGTTGCCCTGCCTGAGCAGTTGAGGCTGTGTGGCCCACAGATTGTCAGTATCAGAATCGCTCTGGTTGCCCTTCAAAAAGCAGACCTACTAAATCTAACTCCCTGGGCATGTGTCCTTGGAATCCACATGGATTAGTGTCCTAGATCTGCTGAAACAAATCATCACAAATTTCGTGGTTTAAAGCAACAAAAATGCATTCCCTCACAGTCCTGGAGGCCCAAAGTCTGCAATCAGTGTCACAGGACTAAAATCAAGGTGTTTCCTGGGCTGCCTGCTTTATCCCCTAGTGGTATCTGGTATCTGGTGCCTGCCCTACTCCCTGGCACTTTAAGGGAGAAGCTCTTTCTTGTCCCCTCTCTTTCAGCATCTGGTGGCCGCGAACATTCCCTGCCTTGCGGCTGCATCACTCTGATCAGTCTCTACCTCCTGTCTCCATGTCTGTATTGCCTTTTCCTCTTCTATGTTTAATCTCCCTCTGCCTCTCTCTTATAAAGACATTGTGTTTGCGGCCTCCTCAAATAATCCACAATAATCTCCGTCTCAAGAGCCTTAACTAAATTACACCTGCAAAGACCCTTTCTTCATACAAGGTAACATTTACAGGCTCCAAGGATCAGGACTTGGTATCTTTGGGGGCCATTATCCAGCCAACTGCACTGTTTTATGCAAGTTTCCTGGGAGATGCTTATGAGAAACAGGGTTATGAGATGGCCCTTGCTTGGGGTGGAGAAACTGTGGGGAGCTGTTTCCAGTCACTGGATATCTGGGGACATGGGACATTGCAGTAGGAAAGTGTGGGTTTTCGATAATCTTGGACTGGAATTCACGTTCTGCCTCCTTGCAGCTATGACTGGGTAAAGCGCTGATCCTTTTTGCACAGGAGTATTCTTACCTGTAAGCTGATAACAAGAGTACCTACCATAGAGTTACTATGATTATTAGAAATCCTGCAGATAAAGCATCTGGCACATGCCAACTGTGGCAATTATTATTGTTACTGTCTTTCCCAGGAAGAGCCTCAGATATACTTAAAAACAAATGTGGTTCAGGGACTTCCCTGGTGGTCCAGTGGCTGGAGCTCTGTGCTCTGGTCTGGGAACTAGGTCCCACGTGCCGTAACTAAAGATCCCTTGCGCCACAACTAAGACCCAATGCAGCTAAATACATACATACATACACATATATATATATTATATACAAATGTGGTTCAATGAAAATGTGAAAAGGAACGTCAACTAATGGAGACATAGCTCAGTTCTTAGTTCTCTTTTCTACCAAGTGCCAGGGGCATCTGTCTTCTGCCCCTGGGTCTCTGGAGTGAATTATCCACAGCTGAGAACTCCCACAGTTCAGTCTCACATAGCAACTGCCTTTGTGACATGTCTTGCATATCTTAATTGAGCACATCTACAACAAAACTGGATGATTTTCCTTTCCAAAGCTGCTCCACCGGGGTGGTCTTCCCTCACAGGTGATCGGGGATCTTGGTCCTGAGGGGTCCAGTGTCCACTCTACTCCTCTGTTAGGGACTTTCAAGCATGCTAAGTGTTGTCTTTCTATCAGGCTGTGAGCGCCTTGCCATGGTTTTGTTCGTATCTGTCTCTGCAACTCAGTGCTTGGCATATAGTAAGGAAAATACATAGAATGAAAATATTGATTTTTAAACAGGCCAGAGAGTGATATGTACGTAAGAACATACTGGAAATGCTCTAACAATACTTAGTATTGTGTGAGTATGCTAGGGAAGGCTTTCAAGAAAGGCATGAGCTGAGCTTTGGAGATCAGGTGCTCCTGATGGCAGGAAGGGCTGGCCTGTGGGCATAGGCAGCAGCAGATGCTGCAGCAGGTAGAGCCATGTGAGAGGGGCAGTTGGTCCAGTCCCAAGGGAGCCAGGACTCCGTCCTGTAGGGGACACTTAGGATGATGAATTTTAACCAACTCCCTCCCTCCCAAATTCCAGTACCTTCCATAGGGCTCTCCACCTGATCCACCCTCAGGAAGTGAGTCAGTTCCTTTACCAGGGTCCTCCCAGGCCCAGGAGTGAATGTCTTCTGGCCATGGTCCAGAGTTTAACAAAAAGGAAAAGTTAACAAGGGAACCATAACACACGTCCTCCCCACACAGCTCGTAAGCACATCCTGTTGGCAGAGGCACTGCGGCCACTGGCATTGTCCTGAAGAAGGAAGGGCTGCAGCAGGCTGACTAGCCCTGCCGGAGCGGGCAGCCAATCGGACCATAAATCCCAGCTGCCTGTGAAGGGGGGTGGGGTTGGTGAGAGGGTGGGAGGTGGCTGTGGGCAGGTGAGCAGCTCAACAGCTTTCTTCTTCTGAGGACACACTGTCTCCTGTCAATGTTCTTGTAAAATGCATTATTTAGAGAAAGGGCTTGTGGCTACTCCTCAAACAGTAACATAAAAAAAAGTTCATCAATTTAATTTACCTGCTATGCAGAGAGAAATTCTAAGATAATGCATTAAAAAAAAAATGTATGTTTATCTATCTACTTGGCTACCCCAGGTCTTAGTTGCAGCACACAAGACCTTTGATCTTTGTTGCAGCATGCAGGGTCTTTAGTTGAGGCATGTGGGATCTAGTTCCCTGATCCAGCATTGGGAGTGTGGAGTCTTAGCCACTGCATCCCTCAGGAAGTCCCTAAAGAATGCATTTTGAAATACTGGCCCCATTGTGGAAAAACTGGAGACGAGATTGAAGTGATAGGATTGTTAAGGTCCTGAGTTCTATTTAGAACTTTGCCATCAACACACTGTACGATCTTGTTTTTAATAAAACATTAAAAAATTTTATTTAGGGTCTACCGAGTGGATCACAATAAACTGGAAAATTTGGAAAGAAATGGGAATACCAGACCACCTGACCTGCCTCTTGAGAAACCTATATGCAGGTCAGGAAGCAACAGATAGAACTGGACATGGAACAACAGACTGGTTCCAAATAGGAAAAGGAGTACGTCAAGGCTGTATATTGTCACCCTGCTTATTTAACTTATATGCAGACTACATCATGAGAAACGCTGGGCTGGAAGAAGCACAAGCTGGAATCAAGATTGCCGGGAGAAATATCAATAACCTCAGATATGCAGATGACATCACCCTTATGGCAGAAAGTGAAGAGGAACTAAAAAGCCTCTTGATGAAAGTGAAAGAGGAGAGTGAAAAAGTTGGCTTAAAGCTCAACATTCAGAAAACGAAGATCATGGCATCCGGTCCCATCACTTCATGGGAAATAGATGGGGAAACAGTGGAAACAGTGTCAGACTTTATTTTTTTGGGCTCCAAAAATCACTGCAGATGGTGACTGCAGCCATGAAATTAAAAGACACTTACTCCTTGGAAGGAAAGTTATGATCAACCTGGATAGCGTATTCAAAAGCAGAGACATTACTTTGCCAACAAACGTCTGTCTAGTCAAGGCTATGGTTTTTCCAGTGGTCATGTATGGATGTGAGAGTTGGACTGTGAACAAAGCTGAGCACCAAAGAATTGATGCTTTTGAACTGTGGTGTTGGAGAAGACTCTGGAGAGTCCCTTGGACTGCAAGGAGATCCAACCAGTCCATTCTGAAGATCAGCCCTGGGATTTCTTTGGAAGGAATGATGCTAAAGCTGAAACTCCAGTACTTTGGCCACTTCATGTGAAAAGTTGACTCATCGGAAAAGACTCTGATGCTGGGAGGGATTGGGGACAGGAGGAGAAGGGGACGACAGAAGATGAGATGGCTGGATGGCATCACCGACTCAATGGACGTGAGTCTGAGTGAACTCTGGGAGTTGGTGATGGACAGGGAGGCCTGGCGTGCTGTGATTCATGGGGTTGCAAAGAGTTGGACATGACTGAGCGACTGAACTGAACTGAGTGAGCACTTTTTGCTAACATAATGCCTTAAAAAAAAAAAAATCAATCATTTTGTTGTTGCTTTGGCCATGCCATGCATTATGTGAGATGTTGCCCCACAAAGGATAGAACTCATGGCCCCTGTAGTGGAATTGGAGTCTTAACCACAGGACCAGGTAAGTCTTCATTTTTAAATTGCTCAAAATGGTGGTTGTTACCTTTTTATAACTGGAGACTTTTGAAAGCACTATCTTTCCTTTCTGTATGGCCTCTCACCCTCAATTAGTATACAGTACAATGAACACAACAGACAACAAATGGCTGTAAATGGTGGAAATTCAAAAAATTTCCTCACTTCTCCACAAAGACTGAAGAGGGGAAAGGGCTAATAAATTAACAAGGTAGCACTTGGATTTCTGGACTGCTATTAATTTTTCCCTGTGTATCCATGAAGAAAACATTGTTATTGGTTTCTTGACAAAAACTTTACTTCCTTCTAATTTCCTGAAAGTAAACAGATGACAGATGTATAGCAGGTTCTGCTTTAAAAGGATGGTATGTTCCCTGTAAGAAAAGACTTCAAAACAATAAAATGATACTGACTGCCCTTCGAAAATCTCAAAATACTAACCTCTACAAGGGTGGGCATACTATTTACAAATTTCAAGTTTGCTTAATAAGACATATTCCAGGCAGAAGCGAAAGTGAAGACAGAAATTCCCTTTCAGGATGTCCTAGTTTGGGTTCCTCAGACTCTAAGCAAAGGTTCAGTTAGTTTATTTGGGAGGCAACTCCATGAAGCAGAAGTGAGGAAGCAGCGAAAGTGAGAAGGATAGGGAGAAGAGCAAGGAAAGGTGAGTTAACAAGACAGTTTAACCTCGGGCAAACAGGGCTCAGTTCCACTAAGGATCTTGTGAGAAACCAGAATGTGCGTGCTGCGTGACAGGAAGCTGGGGTACTTACCAGCCGGCCCCCACTCCTTACTGGTTGGGGGTTACTCTGCGGGGGTTCAACCTCCTGCCCTTCCAAGCTGCCCTTTGTGTAGGCTGAGCAAGCTCCTGGGGTGCAGGAAAAGTCCTCAGGTGGGAAAGCAGGGAACACAGGGCTTGTGGCAAGCTGTCAGCCTGTACAGGAACCGGGCTGCAGGCAGGCAGATGCCATTTGACACTGAGGGCTGTGGAGTGTGTGTGTGTGTGTGGGGCGGGGCATCTGCAGACACATCCATCTCTTACATGCTGTACTTGCTAGAAAGCTGAGTCCGATACTATTGACAGTTGTTATCCACTCATGAACGTCTGACTTGTCAAAGGTACATCTCTAGAAATGCCCTCCTATTTATGCTTGATTTTCCACAAAGGTGCCCAAACAACTACATGGGAGAAGACTAACCTTTTCAATAAATGGTACTGGGTCTACTGGATATGCACATGTAAAAGAATTAAGCTGATCCATTTCCTGACTCACACTATGTACAAAAGTGAACTCTGGTCCAGAGACCTGAATTTAAGAGTTAAAACCCTAAAACTCTTCAGGAAAAAAATGAGTATATCCTAGTAATCTTGCATTTGGCAATACTTTGCTTCTAACACCAAATCACAAGCAACCAAAGAAAAAAGATAAATTTAGACTTCATCAAAATAGAAAAGTTGGTCAATGAGTATTTGTTAAATTGGTGAATAAAAAATTTTAAATTCCCCAGATAGAACACATTTTCAAATATACCAGATATATTACGGTCAGTTAAAGGCAAGTCTTCTTAACTGTGAATTCATGAACTTTGGGGTCTATGAATCTCTGGATACATTTTGCATATTTGTGTAGGTGGTAATGCACATTTTTCTGGAAAAAGTGTCCATAACTTCCATTAAATTTCCAAAACCATCTATGACACAAAAAAACACATGCTCCCCTCTCTGGGGTGGACACTCAAATCTTCAGTAGGTCATGCTCTCCACAGGCTTTAAAACTCACCCGTGTCAAACCCCGTTCTAAGATCTGATATGCCTTCTGCCATATCAGGGGCGTAAGCTGGGTATGTGTGTGAGGTTAAGTATCACAAATTTAATCATGTACTAAAAAATCCAGCCATGTTTCAGCAAATTAAAATCATTTAAAGAATGTGAAATGTCCAAATAGCAATAAATCTATATGAGCCAATAAAAAACCCACAAGTAGCAACTGAACTTTAATATCTTTCCCCAAAATTCCCAATTTATAAATTACTCTGCATCTGTGTATATATTTACACAAATATACATCATAAATTCCCTCATCATAAATTCAGCCTTTCACAGGAGCAGGGTTCTGGGAATCTGAGACAACTGCTAGTCTGAGCTGGTGCTCTAAGGAGCCCCTTGGTCTTAACAGCGGCTGCTGTGTGTGCATCACAAGGGTCCAGCCTGTAGCACCAGGATGCACAGCAAAGGTGCCAGTTTCGTTGCAGTCCAAGTTCACGTATCCAGGTGCTTATAGAGTCTGCGGCTTTTCTCTTTTTTATTTCTGTTGCCATGTTTTTTCCAGGGCTTCCTGGCCCCCCTCTCAGAGCTCACAGCAGCAGCTGTCGCCAAGCCACTCCCAGGCTTGTAGCCCATCACAGCCTGGACTCCTCTGGTCAGAGCTCTCACATTTTCCTAGGGAATAAGGCAAGATATTAATGGCGGTGTCAGCAGTCTCCTTCAGAGGATACGCACAGAATTGTTTGTGGAGAACTCCAGGATAGTGGACTTCCATTTCTCACTGCTCTTCTTTCTCTCCCCATTCCCGAAATAAGTTTCTCAGAGTTTTGTCTTCAATTCATTCTGCCTTCAACTTTTGTTTAGTCCCATGGCTTCAAACACCATCTATACCAATATTTGTAATACCAGCTATTTTCTGGAAATCTCTCTTGATATAAAAATTCTACTTGTGCAAGTCAGTTAGTTAGAAGCTGACTCTACATTCTTTATTTCGGCCAGTGGCATAAGAAGCTGCTCAGCCCCCAAGATGACACACTCCGTCTTATCTGTCACAACAGTTAGGCGCTGAGTTCCGTGGACTCCAGTCTCTAGAACTTTGTACATCCTCCCCTCTTATCCATCCCCACTGCTTTAACCCAATGAACCCAGGTGTTCATTGGCTTTTACTGGACCACTGCAAGACTCGTTGAGTCCAGAGTCCACACTTCTATCAGAGTTCTCTAATCTGTATCTCTCTAAGTCCTGTCCTCACAGATCTCTGAAGGCCCCTTGCAGACTGGGGAATCAAATCCATATTCCTTCCAATGGCACACAGGGTCACCTGCAACATGGGTTCGGTGCTGATAAAACCCACACTCCCATATCTTTTTGCCTCTGTTCATTTACTCCTTCTACCTGGAAATTTCATCACTTCTTCCCACTGACACATTTTTATTTGTTTCTCAAAGCCTAGCTTAAATATCATTACCCTTCTGTAGTCTGGAAAGGATGTGGAGGTATTAGAACCCTCATAAATTGCTGGTGGGAATGTATTATGGTGTAGCCACTTTGGAAGATAGTCTGGCAGCTACTCAGAAGGTTAAACATAGAGCAATTTCAATGACCCAGCAATCTTACTCCAAAGTATACACCCAAGAGAAATGAAATACATGTAAACAGAAAAACCTTCACGTGAATGTACACAGCAGCTGTATTTATAATCCACAAAAAGTGGAAACAACCCAAATATCCATCAACTGACAAATGAATAAACAAAATGTGGTATATTCCATTTAATGGAATATTATTTGACAATAAAAAGCAAAAGAAGTACGGATATGTGAATGAACCCTGAAGCTGTTAGGCTTCGATAAAGAAGCCAGCCACAAAGGATCATACAGTACATGATCCCATTTATATGAAATGTCCAGAATAATCTATTTATAGAGAAAGTGGATGACTGGTTGGAAGTGGCTAGTGGAAGTGGGGAATGGGGAGTGAATGTTAATGGGTACAAGGTCTCCTTCTGGAGTGATAAAATGTTCTAAAATTAGATGGTGGTGACGGTTAACACAACTCTGTGAATATACCATAAACTATTAAATCATATATTTTAATAGGGTGAATTCAATGATATGCAAATGACATTTCAATAAAGCTGTTACTAAATAAAGCTGTTCAATAAAGTGTATTGGATCAGAAGTTAAAAGAAAAACTTAAAAAAACTCACCTGATGGAAAAAAGCTTTGTCCACCACATTTTCAATCTGATGTACCTTTTTATTCCTAACCACCTGCAGTTTTATTTCCCCACCATTCACTTTTTTCTCCAGGAGTCGCTGGTGTTGGTACTGAAAGGTCACAGGATCTCTGCCAGGAGGAGGATGACAGTACAGGAGTTTACCCTGCAGAGATAACACATGTGGTAACAGCACATCCTCAGAGCACCTGTGTGAAGTTCACAGAGGTGGCCTCTCCCCAGGGCACACTGATGGAACTTTCGTTCTTTTGACAGCCGAGATGAGTTCTGGTCACTGCAAACACCCAGACGACGATCCTTAGTGTTCTAGAGGCCTCACTCCTTCCATAGTCCTAACTTAGAATGTAACCTTTCTTCTCTGTGCCCCTCTTTATCTTGTTTAATGTATTCCTCAGTACAAGTACGTGATTATATTGGGTTGGCCAAAAAGTTGTTTGGGGTTTTTCTGTACCATCTTATGTAAAAACCTGAACAAACTTTTTAGCCAATCCAAAACTTAATGTGGTAGTTGGGGGTTTAGTCACTCCGTTGTGAACAACTCTTTGCATCCCCATGGACTGTAGCCGACCAGAATCCTCTGTCCAAGGGATTTCCTAGGCAAGAATACTGGAGTGGGTTGCCATTTCCTTCTCCAGGGCAATCTGCTGACCCAGGGATTGAACTGCATCTCTTGCTTTGCAGGCAGTCTCCTGCACTGTAGGTGGATTCTTCCCTGACTGAGTCATCAGGGAAGCCCTATACTTAATGTATTTTCCGAAACAAAAGCCAGGATGCAGTTGGACAGTGTGGCTGCACTAATGGGGACTCTGGCCCTAATGCCGTTGTTCGCTGGGCGCCAAGTTTCCTCTTCCTACCATGTGTTCTCTGAAGACTGTGCTGTGTTTTAACTCATTTCCCCCATCCTCTACCTAAACAGCATATTAAAAAGCAGATATCACTTTGCCGACAAAGGTCCGTCTAGTCAAAGCTATGGTTTTTCCAGTAGTCATGTATGGGTGTGAGAGTTGGATCATAAAGAAGGCTGAGCTTTGAAGAACTGATACTTTCGAACTGTGATGCTAGAGAAGATTCTTGAAGAGTTCCTTGGACAGCAGGGAGATCAAATCAGTCAATACTTAAGGAAACCAACCCTGAATATTCATTGGAAGGACTGTGCTGGAGTTGAAGCGTCAATACTTTGGTCACCTGATGTAAAGAACTGACTCATTGGAAAAGACCCTGATGCTGGGAAAGGGGGTGAAAGAGGATGAGATGGCTGGATAGCATCAGAGACTCAATGGACATGAGTTTGAGCAAACTCCAGGAGATGGTGAAGGACACGGAAACCTGGCGTGCTGCAGTCCATGGCGTTGCAAAGAGTCGGACACAACTGAGTGACTGAACACAACAACCACCCCATCCTTCACAGATTGACAAATGGCAAAGAATAATTAATAAATAATTCATCCATACAAGTATTCTATTAACTATTTTCTTCCTAAATTAAGAAAAAAAAGAACACGGCTGTCCTCTTTCACTTCTGTGCCCCAAAGCCCACTGTGACACACTGAGCAGAGGAGGGAATGAAGCGGCCCTCACAGCCGGCTATTACGAGCCTCCTGGAATACTTCTTGTGGAAAGAAGCAGCTTACCACTATTGCTAATAAAAACTACTGGGGCTAACTTTACACTAGGCACTGAGCTAAGTGGTGTTTGTGTATATGGGGGTGTCTGTCTCCAACTCATATACGCCATTCTCATTTATCTCCCATAATAATCTCATGAGATAGGTACTATGAACTCCTATTTTGCTGATAAGAAAAACCCAAAACTTACTATGTCCTCACTGTAACAGGAAAATAATAGCTCACAGACTTACATACTTTATCACCTTTACTGATAACAGATATTCAGAGATGTTCATGTATTTCGTATCATGTCAGTCCTTTCTATGTTTTATATGATGCTGGCTCCCCTGGATCAAGAGTATAATTCCAGTTATAAAACAGTATCAAAGAGAAAATATCTCCTTTATAACCCAGCTGGTTGCCATTACCCTAAACACAGGCAATGGAAAAAGACCTACGTACTTATCCGAGAGGAACAAGAGGCCAGGTTCACTTACGTTGACATAGTCCTTCAGGATGTAGCGCGCAGATCGAGGCTGGTCCGGCTGTCCACGTGCTGTCATGAATCCTCGCATACCTATGAGGGGAAATGAATTTTGTAAAACCTAAGTTAGAAGACACTGTAACAAAGAAACTTGAGGTTAATGGAAATCTAGCCTTTTCTATTACTACACTGCATTCTTATGCTACCTTAAAAAAAAATCAATTAACAATGTAGAAAATATTTTGGTTAGCATTACAAATATATCTGATAATCCAGGACCGACTATACTGGTACATCTGATCTTTTGACAAACACCTAGCAACATGTTGTGACAGACACGTTCAGCCTCTCTCTACTCTACTTATTTCTTTGATCTCTTTGATTTTAAACACTGATCCAAGGAGACTACTTGTAGAATGCTACGTTGTCATTATAAGCAAAACCAAAAGTAACAGATCAAGTTTTCTTATTTAATGACATACCTACACTTTTTTCAGTTTCCCAAACATACAACAAAGATCCCTTTAATACTAATCCAATTAGAAGGGAGCAACAGAGCAGAGCTGATAATAACACAGGCTTTAGCGGACAGGTTCAAAACCCAGCTCCTCCTACTAGCCCTATGTCGTTGGGTCCTTTAGTTTAGAAGAAAGCAGTTACAACTATACACAAAGATACCTTTGAAGGAGGATGAAAATCTAAAAATTAAAAAAAAAATTATAGGAAAACAGCTTTTCCCAAGTAAAACACGAAACTAAACTAAACTAAAACAACGAAACTAAAAACGGAACAAAACTGACTTCTATGGGGCTAAAGAAAATATACATCAGGAAAAACATTTGAAACATAGGTGGCAAAGAATTGCTACAAATCATTAAGACACAAATGATGCATAGAAAAAAGTGATTCTTAGAAGATAAAATGGTTAACAAATACATGGACAGATGATGGATTGTACTAGTATTTTAAGAATGTTTAGGCATGTGTTTTTACAAACTGGCTTTGTCCTCACTTTTTGATTTACCAGAGAGAATTAGATGAAAAATTTGAAAAGACTCATATTACTTTCAGTTTTATCTGGATATCAAACCAGATGGAAAGTCTGATACAAAGTCTACTTTTCCCCATCTTTCAGGCCAGCAGAAGGGCGAGATGGATTAGGAAAGAAACCTAGGTTCTCACTGAGGCTATGCCACTGACCAGACACCACCTTAGGCAAGTCATTTCATGCTCAGAGTTCAGATTACTTGTTGTAAGGAAAGGGAGAGGCGAGATGGGGAAATCCTTCAGACCCCTTCTTGTCCTATGCTTTTGTGACTATACTAGTCTTACCACAAGTGCTTAGTATCCATCCTCTTTAAAATATCTCAACTAAGGCAACAATTCAAGGTCTCATTTAACTGTGGTTTATATCAAATCACCTTTCTCTGCCAGGAAACACTCAAATAACCTGAACTCTTTCCTGGCTGAGGGCAATTTCTTGAAAGGCAAGATACATATACATGGAAACTTTTTAACACTGGTATTTCTTTAGGTAGATACAGGTCTCTCCAGATTAAAGTTTGTGTTTAAGATGAGTAAATCACAGTCAATTGAAGAAATGACAAAGATAATTCTCATGTGTGTGTATGCTAAGTTGCTTCAGTCATGTCTGACTCTGTGCAACTCTATGGACTACAACCTGCTGGGCTCCTCTGTCCATGGGATTCTCCAGGCAAGAATACTGGAGTGGGTTGCCATGCCCGCCTCCAGGGGATCTTCCCAACTGAGGGACTGAATCCTCATCTCTCATGTCTTTTGCACTGGCAGGCAGGTTCTTTACCACTACCACCACCTGGAAAGTTTCTACATGGAACTCCCATGAAGAAAAGCCAACAGAGCCTCAGATCAGAACCCCTACGTCTACACTTGGGTCCAAGGCCTCCTACAGGGAAGGGCCTGAAACCACAAAAGCCTGGGAAGACACGTCTCCCAGGCACCGATTTCTACGATTAAAACCTGGGGAAGAGGCAAGGAATATAGCACACCTCCTTCTCTAACTCTAAAAAGCACCTAACATGAAATAAAATACCATTCAGGCAGCAGCCGGCTCCCCTTCCTTTACTGCCAGACCCCAAAACCACTACCAAGTCAGCTACCTGGAGGCTACTCCGCAGGAAAGACCAACAGGACCACAAAAATATCACCCTGAAAGATGACAAAATGCTAAGGGAAAATTCTGAATTTGTATCTTTGCAGGGTACTTCTATCAGTAATTATATTGTTATTTTTTTGTTCACATTTTAAAATAAATCACCACTTACATCCATAAGCCGTCAGCAGCTCTTCTGATGTTGGAGGTCGCTGGGGATCTTCATCCTCTCTAGGCTTTATGATGTCAATGCCATATGTAGCTTCTAAAACATGTCTTGGAATATTCTGGCAAACATAAGCTTGTCAAGGAATCTACTTCTCTGAACTGACCCTCCTCCTCCTCCCCATGGCATCTTCTAACAACAGTGTATTTCAGCACCATGGTGACAAAAAACTTTCCACCTCTCCTAAGAAGTATGATTATTTTTAATTTTAAAAGACTTTCAGTCCCTCTTTTAAAAAAAGCCTTATGCACCAAATGTATGCACCTCCAAATGTATCCTTTAAAAATATTATCTCTGAAACAGACTTTAAGATGACAAATTTTTACCTAAATACACTACAGATTTGTGAGATAATCCTAATTCAGAGATAAATCACACAATCTTTGTTTCTAATCCTTACAATTATGTAAGGAGCGATTATTTTTCCCTCCCCTGTTTAATTACCCAGATTTTTCTGAAGCTCCAATATACACAGAACAACCACAATTTTGGCATAGCACCAAGGATATTAGTGATACAGGTGGGACATGGTCTCTCATCTGGTCAATTGGGAGGATTCCACTGCAAATCATCTCGGCTTTGGTAGAGACAAAGGAGGGCATCACCAGGCCTGGGCAGTCACACAGGCAGAGGCCAGGTTCTACATAGAGAGTCTGAAGGACAAGTAAGGGGGTTAGGCTGGGCACACGGCACAGGAAGGGGAAGAAGAGCAGCACATGAGCGGCAAAGAACTCCAGAAAATACTCAGAGGGAGGAACTGTCTGAGGAGTAAATGCAGAGGCTGATGCTGTGGAAATACCTGAAAATGCTTGGTGTGGCCAGGCGTAGCAGACACAGATACCTTCTTGTTGCCTAGGATGGTGTTGATTGTTGAACTCTTACCAACGTTTGGATAGCCCACCTAGAAGGGAGTCAGACGGAATGTCTACAGTAAAAGTTGGCAATCTTCACAGGATGCCAAAAACCCACCCTATCTAAAAAGCCTGCATCACAGGATGCCAGAAGCCTACCCTACCTAAAGGAAAGAACACTGGATCAGAGGGCAGAAGACAACCTTAAAAGTTTGCATTCTGGTATATCTTGTAAGTCACGAATCATGTAGGGATTAACTGGGAGACTGCAGAAGGTAACTAATACGAAGAGGGGTGTAACCAGTTTAAGCCTTGAGAAAGTTCATTCTTTGAGCTGGGCTTTGACTGTCACACATGGCCTGCTCCCACGACGCCCATGGGCAACAAGAAGTCTTCAGTGTTCCCTGTGACACCAGGGCCTGACTGGTCTCTGGGGTTCCAGTGCAGTGGGAATACAGACCCTCATGAATCAATTTTATGACATATCTCATCTTACCAGTCCAACAGTAAGTTGTCCATCCTTCACCTTCTTTCCAGAGTGCAGCTGCTTAAAGACCTCGAGCAATTCCTGCTTTGATACCAAGTGACTAAAATTGTGTATTTGCCTCCTTTGTGGGGTGTTCCTTCCTTGAGCCTCAGAATCCACAGTATGGCCCTCCTTGCAGTTCTGGCCACAGGCTTCCTCATCAGGGCTGCTGCTGTCTTCCAAACACGTCTGCCAGTCCTCCTCCTCCTCCTGACAGTCCTCATACTCGCTCTCATCTTCTTCACTACTGGCAGCTTCACCAAGTGAAAGATGTTCAGTCTCTTTGTGTAGAATTTCAGCTTCGTCGCAACTGGAGTTTTCAAACTGGGCTGTGATAGCTTCTCCAGTGTCTCTGTTTACTTCTTCCTGATGAAATAACAGAAACCACATAAGTTCAGAAGTGTGTAACAACTGCACTTTTCACTCTGGTGAAAACACTCAGAGTTGGTTATCTAAGATGAACAGAGGACAAAAAACATTATGAAGAAGAGGAAAGGTGACAGACGAGATAACATGAGAATATAACTGAACTATCAACAGTGGTGCCCTCTAGAGGTGGACCTTCACATCACACATTTTTGTTACTTGAACTTTGAACAAATAACATCTATTATTTTTCTAACAGATAACTCTTGTCTAAGGCCATACTACCCTGAATACCTTGATCTTGTCTAATAGATAACTCTTTTATCTATTAAAAAGAGAGTAAGAATTTAGAAAAGCCTGTGTCAAGCTGATTTCCTTGGCAGTACTTTTGCAATGGACTGTAGAATAAAATAAAAGCATTCTCATTAACAGTAAAACAGTTAACATTCTCTTCTCTGCACAAAGCAAGATGGGTATGCTGCTGCTGCTGCTGCTAAGTCACTTCAGTCATGTCCGACTCTGTGCGACCCCATAGACGGCAGTCCACCAGGCTCCCCCGTCCCTGGGATTCTCCAGGCAAGAACACTGGAGTGGGTTGCCATTTCCTTCTCCAATGCATGAAAGTGAAAACTGAAAGTGAAGTCGATCAGTCATGTCTGACTCTTCGCAACCCCATGGACTGCAGCCTACCAGGCTCCTCCATCCATGGGATTTTCCAGGCAAGAGTACTGGAGTGGGGTGCCATTTTATAATTAATATATATTTGCATTTTCAAAGACAGTGATTTTCATAGTTAAGGAAACTCTTCTTTTATAACTGCCTTTAATAAATCATAGCACCACAGAGCACAGGTCCCTGTGTGTGAAATATGAGAGCAACAAAAGAATGCTGTGCATGGAAATTATTCACCAAACAATGATTTTTTTTTTTTTGAAACAGACTGGTAAAAATCATTTACAATTCATGGGTATATTAATCCTTCTGGATGAATTACAAGTTGGAATCAAGATTGCCAGGAGAAATAACAAACTCAAATATGCATATGATACCACTTTAATCACAGAAAGTGAAGAGGAACTGAAGAGCTTCTTGATGAGGGTAAAAGAGAAGAGTGAAAAAACTGGCTTAAAACTCAACATTCAAAAACTAAGATCATGTCATCTGGTCCCATCACTTCATGGCAAATAGATGGGGAAAAATGTAAACAGCGACAGACTTTATTTTCTTGGGTTCCAAAATAACTGCGACAGTGACTGCAGCCATAAAATTCAAAGATACTTGCTCCTTGAAAGAAAAGCTATGACTAACCTAGACAGTATATTAAAAAGAAGAGACATTACTTTGCCGACAAAGGTCTGTACAGTCAAAGCTATGGTTTTTTTTCCAGTAGTCATGTATGGATGTGAGAGTTAAACCATAAAGAAGGCTGAGCATCAAAGAATTGATGCTTTTGAACTGTGGTGTTGGAGAAGACTCTTGAGAGTCCCCTGGACAGCAAGGAGATCAAATCAGTCAGTACTCAAGGAAATCAGTCCTAAATATTCATTGGAAGGACTGATGCTGAAGCTAAAACTCCAATACCCTGGCCACCTGATATGAAGAACTGACATACTGGAAAAGGCCTTGATGCTGGGGAAGACAGAAGGCAGGAGAAGGGGACGACAGAGGATGAGATGGTTGGATGGCATTATCGACTTAATGGACATGAATTTGAGCAAACTCCAGGAGATAGTAAAGGACACGGAAGCCTGGCACGCTGCAGTCCATGAGACCACAAAGAATTGGACATGACTTAGCAACTTAACAACAATCATTCTGAATTCTTATGGATAATAAAGCAGAAATACAACAATTTACAGTATTACCAATTCTTATCAATAAGGATGAACTGATTTAGATTTAGAAATGATGCAAACCTATCATTTCCAAATAATCTACAGGAGAGGGCATGATGAACTCAGTTAAATAGGTATCCTACATTTTAGGGAAGAAACAAAGTCAGGGAGAAGAGGTATGATTTCACTGTCATTTCAGGCGACTCAAAAAGAAACTTGGAATTGGAAGCAATTTCTATAATGAATGTCAAGAAGTCACTGTGTACTATTCGGAATCATTTAAAAGTATGAAAGAGATAGAACACAAGAATGCGAACTGAACATGGGTATGTACTAGGAAAACTAAGGCTTGAAGCAGTTTAGGTTCAGGAAAAATGATAAAGACAACAAAAGGACTTTGCAGTAGTTACATCAAAAATTGAAAGAAGGGACCAATTGAAAAAGTATATACAGGTCCCTTGCTAAGACTAGCCAGTGAGGCACTCTCCACCCCCTTCTAATGTCTATGTCAGAAGCTTTATCTGTCCCTTTTTCACTTTAATAAAACTCTGCTACACACACACCAAAAAAAAAAAAAAAAGAAAGAAAGAAGGGAAAAGTCCATCTTTTAGGGAACACAGTGCAATTTAACAAATGGTCAAGAGAAAACAAAAGTACTCAATTAAAAAAAAGTCTCATTAAAAAAAAAATAAGAATGGTTAAACCACCATGGCTGCTGCTGCTGCTAAGTCGCTTCAGTCGTGTCCAGCTCTGTGAGACCCCAGAGACGGCAGCCCACCAGGCTGCTCTGTCCCTGGGATTCTCCAGGCAAGAACACTGGAGTGGGTTGCCATTTCCTTCTCCAAAAAACCATGGAGAAAGAACCAAACTTCAGATAGGTGAAAAAATAGTGAATATCTATTTTTAATAAGTTCATGCTTGATATTCAAATGACAGATGTGATTAGATATGATATCACAACAGTAGCTGGTAACAAACTGGAAAATCGTGAACAGAGATTTTCGAAGGCTTAGGAAGAATAAATAGGGTTCAACTTCTAAAAAGGAAGAAAGAATATCTTCCATAAACCAAACACTGGTAATCCAGTCTGACAGGGAATCAATTCCACAAGTTAGCTGACAATCAGCAACAGGAGGCAGCAGATTCCCTGAGAACAGATCCTGCAAACAAATTCCATTTCCCTTGGGAATCTACTCCTTGATTGTCAGTTCAGGGAATAGCACAGATGTAAAAACTGATCCTTTCCCCATTTTTAACAGGGCCACTGGGTTGGTGTATCAGGGCTGAGTGATATATTGATAAATAATTATTCAGCACTGCAACTAGACACCAACTTCTAGGAAGGATTTGAAACAAGAGAAGCCATGGTGAAGAGGACAGCCTATGAAGCCAGATTGCCCAAGGATTACAAGCACTTACACTCTTTCTGGAGAAGATGAAATAAAATACAGAAAGTACTCAGAATAGCAGTGCCTGCTAAGAACAGGTTTTCTGTGGGTTAGCTTTTATTAACAACAGTAATAGCACAATAACTACTTTTATAGCCTTTCAAATACATCTTAAATGCTTGGTACACCTGTGCTTATTAAGTCCACGAAAGGTCACAGAACTCTGTCCTTGGCCCCAGACTACTCAACAGCGTTATCAATGAACATTAAGAATACACAGAAGGGCCAACACAAAATCTGCAGATGATTCAACGCTGGAAGAAGAGAAAAGCAAATGACACATCCAAAATGAATTCTACCTTGTCCGCAAACCACTAATATTTAGGAGTTACATGTCCTAAGCTGAGCTAAAAATAAAGTGAAAAACTTTCCCCACATGTAAAGATTGATGAGCTCTGCTTGGTAAAATCTTATCTTTTAAATAATGAGTTGGCCAAAAAGTTCATATAGATTTTTCCCTTAAGGTAGTACGGGAAAACCAGAACAAACTTTTTGGCCAACCCAATATTTGAGGGATATGGTTGTTCATAGGTTTAATGAGCCAAAAGCATAAGCTCCTTTGAAAGGAGGTGAATTAACAAAAACTCTGAATTCCTGAGAGTATCCTGATTACAAGAAATAAGAACACATGCCCTGAGCAAACCACATCTGAAAGACCATACTCGATCAGTGGCCACCCATTTTAGGTGCTCTCCTGACTCAGGAGGAGAGGCCCTCAGCGTGAGGAGTGTGCTGGAGGACAGGTCTATAGGGAGCAGCAAAGCAGAAAAATGTATCTTCTGCAGAAGAGAGAACACAGGGAGAAAGTAAGAGGCCTTAGATCAAAGTCAGGAGAGCTGAGCCTCATTGGACTGAATGAAGAACTTTCACCCTGGAGAGAAAAATAATGAGACATCTGGTATGTATGGCTGCAGACAGTATGTGACTGTCTGCCAGGGAGGTGGAGGGAAGAAGTCCTTCACAGAGGTAGAGCTCACTAACTTGTGAGCTCACCAACAAGAAGGGGTTGTATTCAGAGCACCCAGCTCAGGCCACTAACTAGTCAGCTGCTGCTGCTGCTAAGTCGCTTCAGTCATGTCCGACTCTGTGTGACCCCATAGACGGCAGTCCACCAGGCTCCCCCGTCCCTGGGATTCTCCAGGCAAGAACACTGGAGTGGGTTGCCATTTCCTTCTCCAATGCACGAAAAGTGAAAGTGAAGTCGCTCAGTCGTGTCAGACTCCTAGTGACCCCATGGACTGCAGCCTACCAGGCTCCTCCATCCATGGGATTTTCCAGGCAAGAGTACTGGAGTGGGGTGCCATTGAACTAGTCAGCAATGGCTGATAAATAGAGGTGAGACAAAAGGAGGTGGACAAGACAAGATATGACTTTAAGTCTCTTTCAGCTCCAAGATGTTATTGCTAAGTTCTTTCCATAGCTGGTTATCATTAATTTTTATTAGAAAATAACTTAAACTGTTTCTATCAAAACTGGGTTAAAACACATGGTGTATCTTAATTTAGTATTACCTCATTTCTTTGTTTTCAAAATAAAGTCAAAAGAGATTCTAGTTGAGTCCAGAGAAGTTATTACATTCAGCTGTATCTGAATTGTGGTTTTGACTGCTCTTAAAAGTAACTGTGAAGTCATTAGGAAACATCCTATACAACTTTCTGCCTAACATTTAAAAAAATTGTGTGTCTTCAGAGAAAGCAACTTTGCGACTCACTTTTCTGTAAGTCATCATACTACCCTACTGCTGCTGCTGCTGCTGAGTCACTTCAGTTGTGTCCAACTCTGTGCGACCCCATAGACGGCAGCCCACCAGGCCTCTCCGTCCCTGGGATTCTCCAGGCAAAAACACTGGAGTAGGGTGCCATTTCCTTCTCCAATGCAGGAAAATGAAAGTGAAAGTGAAGTTGCTCAGTCATGTCTGACTATCCTACTAAAATAAAGCCCCACAAATCAACAATATGAAAAAACAAACAAAACGCACTTAACAGAAACCGAAACCTTCCTCCCTGAAGCCCAACCTGAAGAAGTCCCAGTTACCTTAGAGTTACCCATCAGCTTAATGGCTTCAGCCAAAGCTGACCAGAAGATGACCTTCACGTTTTCTTTTTCGAAGAATTCAGCCCAGGCACTCCGCTGCTTGGCAGTCAACAAGTCTGCCTTATTTATCAGAATAACATTCTCCTTGCTGTCATCAATGGTTTTCACATAACATTCCTAGGCAAGACAAGGATATTCAGATATTTCTCCAAATGGGGAAAAATTTGGCTAATTATACTGAAGACCCCCTTCCCCCAGTAGCTATTACTAAAAGGTCTTACGGTCCCCAGTTTTAAAAGTCCTAATACAAAAGATTTTTAATCATGGTACATTCTATGGATCCTTTCAGCAGGCTTTGAAAAGAAGTTAGGTCACATATACTTACAATCACATAAAAAACTAAAGGGTACATGCTGATGTATGGAAAAACCAAAACAATATTGTGCAGTAATTAGCCTCTAATTAAAATATATAAATTTAACTTAAAAACAAAACAAAACAAAAGGGTAAAAAAGAAATGCTTTCCTGCCCTGTTCTTATTTCTTTATACAGTTTCTTTTAAGCAAAAATAAAGAACTGCTGATTTGTCAGTCAGCAAGAACTATTTTCAAGCCAAATGATGACAGCCAATAATAATCTTACCTTTTATTACAAAAAATATTTTTGAAGTCTAAAAGGAAAATAAGACCCAGTGATTAAATTAACTCCCAAGCATAGCTTTCCATTAGGAAATACCCTAAAAATATTGAAAGCTGAATTAGTAAGAGTTTCCCTATTTTGAATTTTGCTATTCACCAGTAGATTTTAAAATAATGGTTCTACTATGGTCCTCAAACAGAAGTAGGAATACTTCATGTGTGTTCAGTCTTATTAATTCAAAGCCTGTATCGCCTCATTTCTAGTGCTCCTCACACCTTAATGATGACCCCTGCAGTATTTTACAAACTTAGATCATTTGTAGAATACCACAGAAGGTAGTAACTATGGTGTGAGAAGAGAAAGCTTAGTAGGATGAAGGGACTAGGCATATGCCAAACTCAGCAAAATGCTACTTCATTTACTGTCTCTTCAAAAATGAGAAACATTGGCAGATGCCTCTGAACAAAGTGGCTTCTAAACTAAAACTTAGAAAGTTCAAGTGTTTGTGCATTCCTGCAGATGGAAACAACTCTGAAGAAAACATCTGTCTAAAGGGCACCACTATGCAAGCTCCTGGCCTTGGAAGAAGTGGGGGCCGGACAGGGTGCAAAGGCTGGCCCAGAGCCACCGCTGTCGGTCACACGGTTCTCCCACTGCTGCTCCAAGGACTTTAAGTTTGAATCTTGTCACGTTTTACTTACCAAATCCTCACACCTAAACAGGAGCGGATTTCGAGCATCTACTATCTGGACCACGATATCACTGAAAAACAAATGGGAGACGCCAATCACTGTGAAGTGAAAGGAAACAGTATTGAGAGCAGACATTCTCCATGTCAGGCACTGATATAGTTAACTTTCAATGGGCACAATTATCCCCAGTTTATATGTGAAGAAGCTGAAGCTTGGAACAGCTAAATGGTCTATTCAAAGTCACAAGGTACTAAGTGATGGAGCTTGAAGGGGAACTCAAGCACTCTGGACCAGAGATCATGCTGTAATCATAACATTTTCCTGCTCTCAATATGCTAAAATTTTTAACTATACCTTCTAGTCATCTCTCCTGGAAAGATTAAAGAGTTATTTCAAAGACTTCAACCCACGGTAAGGTCTACTGTATGCTCAGCACCCAGTCTACACTTGTGTTAAGAAGGCCTCAAAAAGCCCTGATACATCACCCGATCACAGCTGCCACTATAACCCTCACTGAAACCCTTCTGACATGTAGCAGATCATCATCCACCAGTTTCAAGAATGTGCTTAAATGCAAAGATTCAAAACAGCAAAGTATCAACTGAAGTTGCCACGGTGAAGCAGGAAATGATGAATCCAACCCCTTTCATCACACAGAAGATGATGGAGCAATGTGAAAACTTTCTGCGCAGACCGCAAGTCCCTCGAACTCCTCACAAAGGTAGCGGGGACCAGCAGGCCAGCACTGTACAAATAAATACTGCACTTCTCTGGTAGGATCCTCCCTGCCCTCAGCCTCTGCGGCTAGGACACTGTGACCACCGCTGGGAGGGAACAAGCTGCACATGTGCCAGCACCTTCTAATAGTCTTCCCAATCCATGTCCGGTTCACTCTTCCTCAAGTAACTGCTATGCAACTATGCTGAACACCAAGGAAATGTGTTAAATCAAGGCTACCATTCAGGGTAGAGCTTTTGACAAATCTGGGTTTGCATTTTCCTTCAGAATAAATTCCCAGCATAATCTTGTGAGTAAAGGAACTCACAGACTTGCTAATTTCTGACAAGATGCTTAAAAAGTTCTCTAGTTAAGTGGGTCCTAGTATTTCCTTCTTTAAGGTAATAACTACTGCTTTCCAACTGTAAGGATTTAACAGTAAATGCAAAAACGACTGCAAAAAACGGACAAAGTCTAATGAACCAAAGTCCATAAACATTACGTCTACCTGCCAAACAGGCAGAAAGAATAACCAGCTTAGACACGCCAGTAAGAGGACAAGTTTAAGATGGCATGCTTTGTGTACTGAATTAAGATGCAGGGCAAAGTGCCAGTTACATGCTGGGAAGGCTTGATGCAACGCAACGGAAATGCCCTGTCTGACCAGAAGCAGCATTCTGCCCTCCGTACCTCAGTGGTTTCCTGCATTTCAATGAAATGTCATACACCAAATCCTTTCTGATAACTATTCTTGAACTTAAAGAGGCAGATGACACAGCTAGCCTGTTATCAAACAGGAGACATCTGCCGCTTTACAGAACATATCAGTAAATATTTCCTGTTAAGAGACACAGCAGGAGTCACTTTAATGATATTTTTATGTAATTCAGATCCACTTTCATGTGATAGAGCAACAGAACAAGTGATGCTGTAATCCAATTGAAGCTACAAGTTTCAACAGGTCCAGGCTTACTCTGGGGAAACAAACAGCTTATTTAGGGGCATAAAAAATAAGGGCCTTTCCGTTAAACATGGAAGAATTCATATGGTTACCTTTGTTCCCTCTCAAAACCTACAAAAATGAAAGTAAAGGCTGGAACTCATTAGGACAAAAAGAAAGAGCAACTTAGAAAGTTAGTCAATGAGAGGCAGGCCTGTTCACACTCCAGAGCTCCGAGAAAGCTCAGGATCAGAAGCATCAGATGCAGCTTTTGAGACAAGGGCAAGGTGTGGGGCTAAAATCACTCTGAACAGGGAGTGATTAGGTCCATTCCCTTGTTCCATTCAGCCAGGTGGCCACACTTCACCTCACAGCCCCTCAGCTCCCTATCCCAATGGCAGAAGCCAGGCTTTATTGTGGAGAAGATGAACCTGAGAGGCTCCAGAACTAAGACCTCAAGCATAGGAGAAGGTGGGAAAGAGATGCCATACTGAAGAGAGGAGGATTAACGTAAGTCAACATATACCCCAAATGGTGCAAAGGCCCAGCCCCCGTGTAGTATATTATCACCTTTACCCCATTCCTGGCAGACGAAAGTGCTTCTCTTTGAGAAACTGACTGATTCTAGGGAAAACACCCATAGATACGAACATCTTAGGGTATCCCAACCAAATAAAATTGATCTCTGCTTAGTCACCACACAGAGAAGTTCAGCTGGTGGCAAAATCACCCAAACAGAAGTTCGTCAATCAGCTTTGTAACACTTTGTTTTCTTAAATATGAACAGATGGCAAACATCACTGGATACCTGTGGAGAGCCTCTTACACAAGTCAGAAACCAGAATAAACAGGGAAAAAAAGAAATATGGAAAAAGACAGACAATATATGAAATAGGAGAAAATCTAGAATTAAAAAATAAACTAAGAGTGTGCAGATGGGGGCATTCCCTCAAGGTAGAAGTTTCAATATTTCACATTGTTATCAATTCTCTTTGGAAAATAAGAAAGCGCATTTTCAGCAATATACATCCTAACTGCATGAAGGAGAGATCAGTCCACGTCAGTCCCCAAAAGAACCATAATGGGTCTTCCTAAGCCCCATTCAAACCTAGGTCAATCTAAGGTCTGCATGGAGCCTGGCAATTAGCAGCAACCTTCCCCTTCCTTCCGGAGAAGGCAATGGCACCCCACTCCAGTACTCTTGCCTGGAAAATCCCATGGATGGAGGAGCCTGGAAGGCTGCAGTCCATGGGGTCGCTGAAGGTTGGACACAACTGAGCGACTTCACTTTCTCACTTTTTTTTTCACTTTCATGCATTGGAGAAGGAAACGGCAACCCACTCCAGTGTTCTTGCCTGGAGAATCCCAGGAACGGGGAAGCCTGGTGGGCTGCCGTCTATGGGGTCGCACAGAGTTGGACATGACTGAAGTGACTTAGCATAGCATCCCCTTCCTTTAGGCTTGGAGATTTGCCTTAATATTCTCACCTCCTCACATCCCAGCCCAAAGACCCTCTCTACCCAAGGGAGCAAGATGGGCTGGAGGCATGTAAATGACTTTTAAGAAAAAGAGATAATTCATGTTATCATAAAATTCATCCTTTTAAAGGTATACAATTTAGTGGTTTTTAATACAGCCACAAAGTTGTATAACTATCACCACTAATTCCAGAGCATTTTAATCACCCTAAAAAGAAATGTGACTTTTACCAATTTAATCCAAGCCCTTTTTCTTGGTAATAATGCTAAATGTGCTAATATTCTTTCCCAAGAATCCCAGTGAAAGCATCCTGTTTCCTAACGTTCTCACTGGGTGTATTTTATAGATTAAACACACACACCCCTGCTCCCCGAAGGCTTATTGTTAAAAGCATCATTTCAAATATAAGGTTAATTTAAGGGGTCCTTATAAATAACTCATACACTCTTTTGACAAAAATAAAAACCCTTTAGCAATAACAAAGAATGAGACTGAAGAAAGCTGATTCATCAATTTCTAACCATCAGGACATGGCAATGATCGAAAATCTCCCATTCTCAACTTGCCAAAGTCATTCTCTTATTTTCAAATCCCAGTTGAAACACATCACTTCTAAATTCCCCCAATACTACTAACTGTTCCTTCGGCTCTGACTTGGCCCGTGATCCTTCATCTGTAACACAGCAGGACTCACACTCCATCTTGTATTTTACTAGTATTTCGTCTACTTAGTGCAAGGATTGCATTTCATCTATCTGTGTGTCCCTGGTGTTTGACCCCTCCCCAAAACACATTTGCTCTCTGCAAGCAGACACCAATCCTTTTTCACACCTGTATTTTCCATGTTACTAGTATGAATTTGTATACATTTGCTGAAATAACTATAGGTGGTTCACAACTCATCTTACAGAAAACAATCATTAAGTTTATCGATGTGTTTTATTAATAACAACCCCCCCCCATATTTTAAAAGAAATGTAGGACCACAGTTTCAGTTTTTATAATAATTCTCAGTAGCCCTTTGTATAGCTTGATCCTGTTCCCTTAACCCCTCCCTGGGCTCACAAACATATATAACATGCAAATCTAATACAACACCATCACCACATCCTTCTTACACCAGAAGAAAATGGTAATCTACCTTCTCTCAATCACTCTCCAGAGTTGGCGCCAAAAGTCCAAATTTCTTTCAAATGGTGTCAATATCAGGTTTTGTTCCTCTTCCAACCTGGTTTTAGAATGAGAAGTTTATCTTTCTGCTAGATTTTGATAGTTAGGTTTCAAGTGATATAAATACTCAAATTCATTGCATTAAAAAATAAGCATGCAAATATTAATTGTCAAATGATTTTTATATCCTTTCTGTTGAGTTAATATGTAAATCAAATTTAAATTTTCTACTTAAGCTTTTAAGTCCTAGAGGTTTATCCATCACACTGGAAGAAGGCTCCAGGGAGCTGCGATCAACTCCAGAGTGACAAATGGTGGGAGAAGGATATGAAAAGGAGAAAAGGCCAGGAATGCAGCAATGAACTTACAACCTTTGTGCAAGGAAACACATGCACAAAGCAATGTGACTTGCACACACACACTAATTTGCACTTATAAGATGAAATCTACCATTTCTCTTTAAAAGAATAAAGCCTTAAAAATGCAAACAGCAATGCAAGGACATCAACATGCCTAACTTAAAAGTTCAAGAAAATTCTTCATGGAGGTGAACACTCACCAGACAAGCTGACGTCTCCATTCTAGAAAGTTATCTTTCTCTGCCTGTTTGAGTTCTTCTGGGCTAGTTTTTTGGTCCCACTTTGGTCTGAAACAATCATTAAAAAAAAAAAAAAAAAATCCACATGAGTTACCAAAACAGAATAGGATAACTGGATTTAATAACGGCAGTTGAGAAAAGAAAGCAGAAAAAAGTGAACACCAAATAAAAAATTTTACATTTAGTGGTTTTGTTATGCCTTTTAATATACATTTTTACTCAACTCACCTCCTTGGTATACACAGGAACTGTTTGTTTTCTTCATGGAGTTTCTTAATTCTCTGGTTCTCCTCAAAAGATAGTAGTCCAGTTCTAGCCTCAGGAGGCACAAATTTAATATTAAGCTTCTCTATCCATAGGGGGGAAAAAAAAAGTACTGCTATTTAAGAGGCGGTGAATTCATTACTTAGAATACTAAAAATATGAGCACCTAAAACAGAATTTAAGCTTTCTTGATTTACATAGATTCCCCTAACCTAAAAAAAAAGAAAAGATCTTTACTAAATGTTTCAAAAGGTCAACCACTTTTTCCAGTACTGATTTTTATAAAACTCCATATGCTAAATGCATTTCTTGGAACCAGAAACAACAGAAATGGGAAGCGATTGCAAATATTCATTACAACCAATCTCCTCATTGTACCCATGGAGAATAATTATAAGCCAAAGGGACTGAGGGGAAAAGCAAAGTTCAGCAAGGAGACACACTCCAGTCAAACTGGTGAGCTACTACAAAGCTAGAATTTACATAAAACATTTATAAACATTCACAATTAAGCTGTACAAGAATTTAAAGGAATAAAAAAACACCCAGTATATGTATAAACCAGAGGCCTCTGCTCTAGGCTCTATCCCCCGAAGCTGCTCCAAGCCTCTCTACTGCACCTCTCCACACAGCCACCTAGTCTCCGGGGCAGGTGACTCCAGTGAGATAAGCACTTGGGAGCCAGCTACACTTCTTACCCAAATGCCAAGAGGAGGTCCAATTCAAGGATAACAGGTCATCTTCAGCAATGGTTCTCTTGATCTTTAGGCAAAGACGGCAATCCACTACCCTCATGCGAACATCAATACTGGACGGTCCAGTCACCATTCTCATCATGTCCTCCTCAACCACCAGTCAGAACACACACCCCTCTAACCCCATGCTTGATCATTTTTTGACATTAATTTCTCCTTCCAATGGAGACCTCCTACCCAATGTTCCCACTTAATATGGGAACTTACTCACCATAATGTTAACTGGTCTCTTCCCTGATGAGAGACTGAGTTTCTCGAATTTGACATGACAGATAACCACAGATGCTTTTTAGAGCTGAATTTTAAAACCGTGGCACATTTTGTACCTCCCTGTTGAATTCAACTGACCCTTCCGCACTGCTCCTGGGATATCTGCCTTTGGGTTAAAAACAGCTCCCTAAGAGTTTAGGAAGATTGGCAAAACACCCCCAAGTAGACTTACTTGTATCTAGTCAGCAAAGACAGAAATGCGTTGGAGGCACTCAGCAACAACTTACCAGCTACAAACTCTGTTCCTGCAAGTTCCGCAGTGGCAAGGAAGTCATCCAGGGAACTCTGTTCAGTCACGGACTGAAGATTAAGTCGACCCCAATCATAGCCATCGTTGAGCTCACTTGTGTGTAGCTATGAGTAAAACATACGAGGGTAAGACAGCTGCCTTCTTCTGCTCTTCACATCCAAATAAACGCTATGTTCTCAAAAAACCATTCTATGGCCTTGAGGGTGGTGTTAGCTCTTTTAGTCAACACTAGTAACAGTTAACATTTAAATGAGCACTTTCTTACCTCATAAGAGTTATTTTCCTTTTACTTTATTTAATTTTCAAAATCTTTTGAAATAAACTTCGTATCTCTATCAGGATTAAACTGGAGAGAATAAATTGCCTATAGTCATAAGCTAATAAGTGGCAGAGGTATTTGAATCTAAATTCATAAACCATATACTCTGGTTCTGGCAGCCACTGTTGGTCAACTTTTTTAGACAGACACCCACAGTAAGCAATACACTTCAGATAGTGACTTAAATGCTGTGAGATGTTGTGTACCATTCAGTATAGTAAAGTGAAAACAGAAGAATCCTGAAAGTTACCTTTATTACATTCCACACAACGTGGTATTTTCTTGAGTTTTATTCTGTGGGGTGAAAAGCTTGGCTAGTTGCCACTTACTGTTCTGATTCCAGACACACCTCAGTTTGATAAGATAAACACCATCCTAAGCTACATGCTCTGTACAGGTACAAATAAATGAAAAAAACTGAAGGTTAAAAGGCTAGGTGGTTTGCCCAAAGGCCACAGAATCAGCATAAATCAGGGAAAGGATCAGAATCCAGTTCTTTACTGAGAACTTTGTGAAATCTCAAACACTTCGAGGAATGAATGTCAAAATGACAATTACAAATCAATCAAACCACTTCATTCGCTCTTCAAGGATCCTAAAGCTATGACCGTTTCCAGGCCCAGGAAGCTACTAGGCCCGCCAAACTTTGGAGAAATGCTGTCCAGTTCTGAGTAATACCACTAGGGAATAAAAAAAAGTGAAGCACGAATCTGAGTTATTTTGTACTTCTGCTACCAACCAGCGGCTCTTGGAGGATCAATTCTTTAGAAAAATGAATACAACAAGAAGTAGTTTTTGCGTCATTCCTGTGAGGAAACTTCCAAATGCTTCCACGGCCTACAGGATAAATATCAAACTTTTGCCCTTGTTTCTGCCCTGGTTTTCAACATCCCACTCCGACCTCATCACATTAGCCTCCACCTATGGGCCCTGTGTCTTGCTAGGAGGGCCTGTTCACCCGTCTGGTCGATTCTAACGGTCTTGAGCATTTGCGCATTTCAGTATCCGAGAGGGGCTGGGGGTGGGCCTAGAACGGATCCCCGCCGTTACCGGGGAGCAACTGTATTCATCCCTAGAAACCCTACTTTGGCATCATTTCCTTTGGAATATTTCCCTGAGAACCCTGACCGTAAATTTCGCAGCGTTCAGACTCACAACTAGGCAGAAAGGCTGAGAAAGACGTTTTTACCCATGAGTCAGTGTGGCGGTGGCTACGGCTCCGTTGAACTTGCTGGCGGATAAGAGCCCGGCCAAGGGTTCCACCCTCTGGCGCTCTTCTCCGACCCATGCTTATCCAGAAGACGAACGAAAAGCAGCAAGCAAGAGTCACACCAGTTTGCTGGGTATTCAGGAGCGCGATCTCCGGAAGTGACGTGTAGGCGAGCCGAAGTGGTTAAGGCCCGAAATCGCAGGGACAGAATAACTTGCCTCAAATCTCCACTTATATATCTCACACTTGCCACTACGATAGAAAGTAAATGCAAAAAGTGGCCTCAGAGCTTAATTTTCAATATATATTCCTAACAATATCTCAAAGTTGGATAGGGCGACTAGATTACGCGAATGGTACCTTCTAAATTTGTGCGTCGACTTTTAGTGTTCGGGGTACAACTAGGAGATTCGGAAAAAAGTGGCCGGGCATATTTGCGGTAGCAGCCACGCCTCCGGTTAATTTCGTCAGGAGGAGGCGGTGACGTGCGTGTAGGGTGTTCCTGCAGCGCTAGGTGGCGTTGCTTTCTGGCGCTAATTTTCGGCCTAGTGTTGTAAGGTGTGGCTTTACTGCTGTCACGCCTGGCAACTAAACAGCTTTGTGTTTACTTGGTCTTCCCAAGCTGTGAATTGGTGAGAAGAGTTCCTGTGTGGATGGCAGTTTGGAATGGAAAGAGCTTGACAAGGTTGCAAGGAAAGCCAAAGGAATCTGACTTAAACGTTTTGTTTTGTTTTTTCAAATAGCTTTTTAAAAAGCGTTTAAAACTTCCAGCTAGAATTGTATTTAAATTTTCCTATAAATTAAAATAAAGTGAAAGCAGTGATCCCGGTCCACTCTTTGTGGCCTGACTTTTGCTTCTCACTTTATCTTTAGAGAAGTCGGATTAAAGTTATGAGGGTGTTGGGGGTTTTAACTCCATTCTCATTAATCAGAACACCTCATTGTTGTGATGCTCTGAGAGCAAGCAGCATGCCCAAATCATAGCTGAAATATATTCGGTCAGGCATCAAACCCAAGTCTCTTCAATATTTTATCAGTTCCTGGGGCGGATAAGAGGGGAGAATGAGGGTTGTTATTGTGTATTTTAGAACCCAGTTCTTCCCCAACTTTGATGTGCATGTGAACCCTCTAGGAATCTTGCTAACGTGCTGATTCTGACTGATAAGGTCTAGGGTCTGGCTGCACTGGGTTCTTCCAGGAGATGATGATGATGTTGGTCTGGCCCACAGGCCACTCTGAAGAGCAAGAGAAGTCCATTTCCTGCTGGTGCAGATGAAGACCCTGAAGAGCACTGGCTAGAAGTCAGTCACAGCAAGTCTGGGTCAGGAAGAGCTGGAACCATATCCCCCACCCATGTCTGCATTCCCTGGTAAGCCCTGCTGTGGGCTGTATCTCACTGCTGACTCTTAACTGAATTGGAGTGCACTTTGGGAAACGTGCAAAGGATTGCTGACAAACCATGTAGTAGTCAGCAAGGCTTTGGGAAGGTGGTGCTCACAGATCAGTGAAGGAAAGCATTAGAACGTGGTTTCTCCCATCTCTCAACTTAGAGATACCATATCTTTCAAAAAACCTGAGAAATTTCCATGGCAGTCTACTGATTAAGACTCCACCCTTCCACTGCAGGGGGCATGGGTTGGATCCCTGGTCAGGAATTAAGATGGTACATGCATTGAGGCATGACCACAATAACAACATACAATAAAATTGGGTTACTCAAACAAACAAACAAACACCCCCCCCCCCCAAACCTAAACTCCAGAACTAAGATGGAAGAGACAGTTTCTGGCATTCTCTTAGAGCTGAGTGGATAAAGAAAGAAAGAAAGAAAATGAATGTGCTCAGTCATGTCTGACTCTTTGCGACCCCATGGACTGTAGCCTACCAGGCCCCTCCGTCCATGGGATTTTCCAGGCAAGAGTACTGCGGTGGGCTGCCACATCCTTCTCTAGGGGACTTTCCTGACCCAGGGATTGAACCCAGATTTACTGTGTTTCAGGCAGGTGCTTTACCCTCTGAGCCACCAGGGCTCAGTGGAAAAAACTAACTCATAAAGCAAGATTCAGTGAACTTTATATTCTAGTGACAATAATAATCAAAGGATGTAAACAAACCTGCCACCTAGAGCTCAGTTAGAAACTTGGGACTTCACTTTCATTTCCTCTTCCAGATTTTGTCACCTTCAGTGATTTAAGGAAAACAAACACTTTTGGTTTCTATTGTCATTCTTCTCCTAGGCTTCAAAAAATCTGGATCAAATAAAGTGATAATTTAATCAAGATAGATAGGGCATCAAGAAGACACTGACATCGTAAAATGTCAACAACTACTCTTAGCTGACAAATAAATAAGGCATAAAAAAAATCTACTCCCCCCTGAGATATTCCTCAAATCTACCACTGACAAAGAACTAAATCTCAGCTTTCTTATCTGGTTAATGAGGATAATAATAATTCCTGTCCTGCAGAGGTAGTAAATGAGATAATGCTGCAAGATCATTGCCTAGTATTTTGTGTTCATTTTCACAACTGAAAAATTTTTTTCCCCAACAACTGGATAATGCCGGTGAGATTCCAGATGTATAATTGGTTCATACTGAAGGATTATGAGGCTAGTTCAGTGAGAGGGCAAGGAGGAAGGGGAATTGAGGATGCTGATGAGACACAATTGTGGGATCTAGATTCAGAGGAACAAAATGAGATGGGGGCACAGGGAATGGTGATGGTGATGATTAAGGGTGGAGAAGGTGTTGGTTGCTGCTCCTGAGTGAGGAAGTTGCAAAGATGAATCAGCCCAGCCCCTACCCTCTAACTACAAAAGCCATTCCACCCACACACTTCAGGGAACAACACAACCCAGCCAAACTCTCTTCATCACTTTGTCACGACAGTGGAAATGTTTGTGTCTGGAAGACTAGTCAGATCTTCCTAATACCCCATATAGCTGAGACCTGTTGAGGCCAAGATTCTCTAAATAGCTGACTCCTGGGGAATGTTGCATTGATTTGGAGCTTGGGAGCCTCCTATTCAGTTTCCAAATAGCAATATGGGGTGTTCCTCATTCTTGATTTACTGTGATTCAACAAATGCAATTCCAAGTCCCCCAAACCTACATGCAGGAATAAACCTTGGAGTAGCTTTCTGCTCTCCAGCTTTACACTCTTGTGCCTCTGAGCTCCACCTCCCTCTCTCTGGGGATGGAGAGGGTTGAGTGGGTGGGTTTCTGTTTTGGTTTTGTTTTCACCCCTCGGCCAACAATGTGTCAGTGGCAGAAAAATTATCCCAAGGCAAGCTTGCAACCCTGCCCTCCCTCTTTCCCATTCTCTACACCAACTTCTTCCACAAGGACATTAAAGCAATTTGCATAAGCCTGAGAGTTGTGAAAATAGAAGTCTGGCAGTCCCCATAGAGTCACTGAATCAGTAGGAAACTCCCTTCGATTATCTCTGATTCTCAATTTATCCCTGGTGAAAATGGGTGGATTCCTACACATAAGCAAGTTTCAATAGTTCAGCAGTGACTATACATGATAAATTTGAGTCACTTCAAACATTGCTTTCCTGCTTGTGCAAGTCACTGTGTGTTCAATGAAACATGTAAAAGACCTCTTGTTTTTTTTGGGTAGGCAACAAGATCCTATGTGTTCTGTATTTGAACCCATGAATTTTTCCCAACTCTTGGAGTTATATGTGGAATTTCTGGGGTTTTTTATTCACAGATGACTCTGAAAATTATTTTTTCCCTCACAACAGCAAATAAGAAAGGGCACTGTCTGTTTTCTGAACGTTTGGCAGTAGAAATTGAGATCCAGTAAAGTTCAGTGAAGTAATACAAAATAAAGAAGGCTCCTAGTAGAGTGAATATTCAGCAACTCTAAAATCTTCAGATGAAAAGTGCCAGGTTTCTTTCATTTGTTCATTAATTCATTCATTACTAGTCTCTGGGGTTCAGCAATGGACAAACTCCCTGCTCCCATGAGCTTATATTTTAGTGGTCATCAGTCCAACAGAGGGACTCATCCAAGGTTAAATAGCTCAAGTCAGTGGTGGGGTGATGAACTATACCACCAGTAACACCCTAATCCACAAGGAGGGCCTTCTGACCATTGGGATTTCACTGTTTGTCTCTAACTGTGGTCCCTCCCCTAAATCATTTTAATAGATACATCGATAATGTTAGCAGGTACACTTGGATGGCAAGGAAATGAGAAAAAGTTGGAGGAAGTGTGAATAGAGTCAGGAGAAAGTATATAGGGCCATTTCTGTTTATCTGAAGGACTGTCATAGGGACAGGAGAGGATTGTTTTGACAAAGAAAGTGGAACTAGAACAAATAGGGAGAAACTACACAGTTGCCATTTCAACCTGTGTGAGCCTTCTTACAATTGAAGTGGTTCAAAGATGGAATGACAGCTTTGAAAGGGAGTGAGCTCTCTGTCGCTGGAGGTGTTTAAGCAAAGGCTAAATAATCAAGCATCAGGATGTTCTCAAGTAGGCTCATGCTTCAAAGTGGGTGTTGGAATAGATAGTCACTAAGGTGCTCAATTAGGTAAGGTTCTTAGCTAATAGACTCCTTGCCCCTCCTGCTTATGCCACTCTTTGTTTCACTCCAATATCTGAAATAATAGTAGCACAATGATGATCTCAGAGAAGGTGCCTAGGCTGGCAATATCAGCATGGTACCTTCACTACATAACCCAGGAAGAAGAGTACATCCTGCCCTCTTTGTCATGTAAGGGTCAAGGGCATCATGAGCCAACGATCTAGCAAATGTGCTCATTATTATTTACAAGTACTACAAGCAGCCCTGGGATTTCTTTGGAAGGAATGATGCTAAAGCTGAAACTCCAGTACTTTGGCCACCTCATGCGAAGAGTTGACTCATTGGAAAAGACTCTGATGCTGGGAGGGATTGAGGGCAGGAGGAGAAGGGGACTACAGAGGATGAGTTGGCTGGATGGCATCACTGACTCGATGGACGTGGGTCTGGGTGAACTCTGGGAGTTGGTGATGGACAGGGAGGCCTGGCGTGCTGCAATTCATGGGGTCGCGAAGAGTTGGACACGACTGAGCGACTGATCTGATCTGATCTGACAAGCACTTATTCATTGGAAGGGCTGATGATGAAGCTGAAACTCCAATATTTTGGCCACCTGATGCAAAGAGCTGACTCATTAGAAAAGACCCTGATGCTGGGAAAGATTGAAGGTAGGAGGAGAAGGGGACGACAGAGGGGAAATGGTTGAATGGCATCACCAACTCGATGGACGTGAGTTTGAGCAAGCTCTGGGAGTTGGTGATAGGGAGGCCTGGCATGCTGCTGTCCATGGGATTGCAAAGAGTCAGACGTGACTGAGAGACTGAACTGAACTGACTAGCACAAATGAAAATGTGTATTGAAGGCTCCAGTTTTAAAGATAACTATGCAGGCAGAGCAGTTTCTCTGTCCTCTGCCTTTTGAGGGAACAAACTTGGCATTCATTCCTTGACTCTGGTGGTGCTGATGAGAAAGGCTCACTTGCAAGGCTCAGAGTTTCACTTCTCTTGACTGCCTTCTTATGCCTTTGCATTTCTGCCAGGCCCTTCTCCAGGTGGTAAACATTCCAAGCAAGCAGTGCTTGAAAGGCGGGGCTTCAATGCAAGCAAAGTCAAAAAACCGTGAGAACATTTTTGGGGCCTTAGGACACAGGATGACCTCCAAAGTTTATAGACATCTAATCTGTCTATTTTCTTCTCCTATCCTTGCAATTTCCTACTATGGCCTTTGCTTTGAGTTGAATGCTGTCTTTCAAAAATAGAGATTCCAGTCTTAACCTGATATTATTTGAAAATAGGATCTTTGCAGATGTACTAAAGTGAAGACAGGGTTACATGTGATTAGAGTGGGCCCTACTGCAATGACAGATGTCCCTATAAGAAGACACAAATTTGGGCACACACAGAAAAGATACAAAATCGAGGGAGAACATCATCAGAGGAGGAAGGCAGAGACGGGGTGATGTGTCTACAAGCCAAGGAATGCCAGGGATTGCAGAAGCTAGGAAGAGGCAAGGAAGGATGCTATCTTCTACTAGCCTCAGGAGCTAAGAGAGAAAAAAAACTCTATTATTTTCAGCCATTCTGTTCATGGTAATTTGTTATGGCAGACTTAGAAAGCCAACATAGCTTCTTATGATCTTAGAACCAGAGGGGAATTTGCTCAGCTCACAAGCAGGAAGGAGAGGGGCCAGGAAGAGGCAGCATCTTGCTCTGGGACCCTCAATGAGTCAGAGCTGGGACATGGGCATCTGAGCTCTGACTCTGATCACAGCACATCCCTACTCAAAGGCCTCCAGTGACTCACCCAGCTTGCAAGATGCCTCTACCTGCTATTCAGGGTCCTCCAGACTCAGTCCCTGACCTGACTCAATGCAAAGAGCATATCTTGGGAAAAAATATTTGCAAATGATGTGACCTACAAGGGCTTCATTTCCAAAACAGCTCATACAAACAGCTCATACAACTCAATGACAACAATAACAAAATCCAATTGAAAAAATGGGCCGAAGATCTAAGTAGACATTTCTCCAAAGAAGACATACAGATGGCCACCAGGCACATGAGAAGATGCTCAACATTGTCAATTATTAGAGAAATGCAGATCAAAACTACAATGAGATACCACCTCACATTGATTAGAATGGCCATCATCAAAGAAGCCTAAAAATAATAAATGGTGTGGAGAAAAAAGAACACTCCTGCATTTTTGGTGGGAATGTAAATTGGTGCAGCCACTATGTAAAATAGTATGGAGTTTCCTCCAAAAAACTAAAAATAGAATTGGCATATCATCTGCAATTCCACTATGTTCAAACAAAACTATAATTCAAAAAGATACATGCAATTCTATGTTCCTTGCAGCACTATTCATAGTAGCCAAGACATGGAAACAATTAACAGATGAATGGATAAAGAAGATGTGGTACACATATTCAATGGAATACTGCTGCTGCTGCTACTGCTAAGTCACTTCAGTCATGTCGGACTCTGTGAGACCCCCATAGACGGCAGCCCGCCAGGCTCCCCCGCCCCTGGGATTCTCCAGGCAAGAACACTGGAGTGGGTTACCATTTCCTTCTCCACTACTCAGCCATAAAAAGAATGATATAAAGTCATTTCTAGCAACATGGATGGACCTATAGATTATCATACTAAAGTCAGAAAAAGACAAATACCATATGATATCCCTTATAGGTGGAATCTAAAATATGACACCACTCTAACTCTTTTACATCCTGCTTTCATTTAAAAAAATTGATGTAACATAAAATTATCCTTGTTAAAGGGAATAATTGAGTGGTATTTAGTATATTCAAAATGTTATGCAACCACCACCTCTGTCAAGTTTCATAACATTTTCATCACCCCAAAGGAAACCCTGAATACCTTAAGCACTTGCTCCCTCTTCCTCCATCCCTCCAGCCCCTGGCAATGCCCAACCTGTGTTCTGTCATTAGGGTTTCACTTTAGCATAATGTTTTTGTAGATCTCCACTCTCACGGACCATGGTGATTAGAATGAGCCCATCTGGATAATTCAAGCTATTTTCCCTGGTTATTTTCAGTTGGTTAGCAACCTTAATTCCATTTACAATCTTCCTTTCCCTTTGCCATGTACTGTAACTTATTCATAGATTCTGGGAGTTAGGACATAGGCATCTTTGGCAGGGGTGAGATTGTTGGTGGTGGTTGTGGTTGTTGTTCAGTCGCTCAGTCGTGTCTGACTTTTTGCGACCCCGTGGACTGCAGCACACTAGGCTTCCCTGGTGTCCTTTGCCATCTCCTAGAACTTGTTCAAACTCATGTCCATGGAGTTAGTGATGCCATCCAGCCATCTCATCCTCTGTCATCCCCTTCTCCTCCTGCCTTCAATCTTTCCCAGCATCAGGGTTTTTCTAATGAGTTGACTCTTTGAATCAGGTGGCCAAAGTATTGGATCAGTCCTTCCAATGAATATTCAAAACTGATTTCCTTTAGGACTGACTGGTTTGATCTCTTTGCAGTCCAAGGGACTCTCAAGAGTCTTCTCCAACACCACAGTTGAAAAGCATCAATGCTTTGTGCTCAGCCTTCTTTATGTTGGTAGTGGTGGTGATTATTCTGCCTATTTAGGATGGTCAGAATGTGTCGAGGCACTGTCTGAACAACTGGAGGATTCTACTTACGTTCTGACTCCAGGAGCAGAGCACAGAGACGGTGGTAGTAATCCAGGGAAGGAGTGGATACAGTGCACAGAAATTGTGAACCTGATGCTCATCCAGAAGGTCTTGGATGAGGAGAAGGGCAAGGATAAGAGGTTAGGAAGGGGTTGATAGTGGGAAAAATTAAGTGGGGTAGGGCAGAGCTCCCTGCACTTGAGTATCTGTTTAATCATGAGAAGTTGAAGCACACATATTCCCAACCTCTAACTCCAGATATTCTGGTTTATGGGTGGGATCCAGGAATTTTCCCACAGAATTCTGATACAGCCAGGGGGTGAGTCTGCTCTGTGAAGAATGCTGATGTGATAGGAGTCAGGAATGAAGAGAGCTGGAAGAGTAAGAGGCTGTTATCTCACAGTAAGATTTTGAAGTTGGAGAGTCCTTGAACCCACTGGAGTCATTCCCACCTTGGGGACTTCACACTGGCTGTGAACTCTGCCTAGCATAAAGCTGTCCAAATGCATAGTTTTAAATGTTCCAGCAGCCACATTAAAGAAGTAAAGGGAAATGGGAAAAATTAATTTTAACAGCATATTCTACTAACTCAATGTAGCCAAAACATTATCATTTAATATATAATTACTATAAAATCATTGAATATTTTACAATACTATCTAGGTCTTTAAAATATTGAGTGTATTTCATGTTTGCATCGCATTTCAATTTGGACCCAGCACTTTTCAGGTGCTCATTAACAGCATTTGGCCCATGACTACCATTTTGGCCATCACAGGTTGGGATGCTCTCCCTCCATTTCTTTGTCTGGCTGGCTTCATTCCATCCAGGTATCTGCCCAGAGAGGCCTTCCGTGGCTATGTAGTCCAAACCAGCTACTTCCTCCTCCTGACATTGCTTTCTTTTCTTCAGAGACTCTTCACTAACTGATATTTTCTCAGGTGTTTGCTTGTTATCTGCCTCGCCACAGGATATAAATCCCATGAGGGCAAAGACCTGTCTGTCTGCTTTGGTGCAGTATCCCCAGCAATGACATCACATCTACAGTGGACTCTCGACAAATATGTGTTGAATGACTTTGAAGATCCCAGGTATGTCATTTGTCATGGCTGAAGCCAGTGTTCATTCAGTGGGATGTAGGGGGAGGGGGACCAACCAGGAAGAGCATTATGCGAGAAATAAGGTGGGAGAAAGCCAGCCCCAAAGCTTCGTGCAAGCTAAAAGGCTTACTCTTTGATGTTATGTTAGAGGCTGGGTTTCTTTCCAGCTGTGACTTGGCTATGTGTTGGTTCAACTCTGGCTTATCTGGTTCTGTGAGAAAACGTTTCACCAAGTGTCACTCTTGCCTGGCACCAGTAGATGGGGCAGTGTCATAAAAAACAGTCTATGGTCCATGCAGTTTCTAGCCATGCAGTTTCGGTCAGCCCTTGCCAGCTGACTTTGCTGAGGTCTATTCTGGAAATGTTCTACATCTCAGGTCTACACGGTGTGTGTCTTACACATTGGAGTGCTCATATTTGCCTAAATCTTCTCTGTCCTCCCAGGTTGAAAATAAGCTTACTAAGACGATAGCCCAGGAGCAGCTCTGTGAACCTGTGCATCTGGGACATTGGGTCTGCTGGAAAGCCTGGCCCGCCAGTGGAGTCCTCCCTGCTGCTGTGCACCACTGGTTTCTCTGCCCTTGCATGAAGCGCAAGGAGGTGCCTCTCGTGGAGGCTGAGACAAGCCCTAGCTCCCATCACCAGCGCCTCCACTTCCTCCCTAAACCCTTCTGATCCTTGGTTGTTGTTCATTGTTGTTCAGTCACTAAGTTGTGTCCGACTCTGCGACTCCACGGACTATAACATGCCAGGCTCCTCTGTCCTTCACTGTCTCCCAGAGTTTACTCAAATTCACGTCCATTCAATCGGTCGGTGATGCTATCTAATCATCTCATCCTCTTGCCACCCCCTTCTCCTTTTGCCTTCCATCTTTCCCAGCATCAGGGTCTTTTCCAATGAGTTGGCTTTTCGCATCAGGTGGCCAAAGTATTGGAGCCTATCAGCTTCAGCATCAATCCTTCATTAGAATATTCAGGGTTGATTTCCTTTAGGATTGACTGGTTTGATCCCTTTGCAATCCAAGGGACTCTCAAGAGTCTTCTCCAGCACCATAATTTGAAAGCATCAATTCTTCAGCACTCAGCTTTCTTTATGGTCCAATTCTCACATCAGTACATGACTACTGGAAAAACCATAGCTTTAACTATATGGACCTTTGTCAGCAAAGTGACATCTCTGTTTTTTAATGTGCTGTCTAGGTTTGCCATAGATTTCCTTCCAATGAGCAAGTGTCTTTTAATTTTCATGGCTGCAGTCACCATCCACAGTGATTTTGGAGCCCAAGAAAATAAAATCTGTCACTGCTTCCACTTTTTCCCCTTCTATTTGCCATGAAGTGATGGGACTGGATGCCATGATCTTAGTTTTCAAATGTTGAGTTTTAAGGCAGCTTTTTCACTCTCCTCTTTCACACTCTTCAAGAGGCTCTTTAGTTTCTCTGTGCTTTCTGCCATCAATGTTGTATCATCTGCATATCTGAAGATATTTCTCCTGGCAATCTTGATTCCAGCTTGTGCTTCATCCAAGCTGGCATTTCACATGATGTACTCTGCATATACATTAAATAAGCAGGGTGACAATACACAGCCTTGTCGTAATCCTTGAACCTCTGAGTAATTTGGAAATGTTAACTGCTTGAACATGATGTCTGCTTTTGTAGAGTCTAGACTTTCAGATATGGACTAGCTAAAGGTCACTTGCTGCTGCTGCTGCTGCTAAGTCACTTCAGTCGTGTCCAACTCTGTGCGACTCCGCTGTCCCTGGGATTCTCCAGGCAAGAACACTGGAGTGGGTTGCCATCTCCTTCTCCAATGCATGAAAGTGAAACGTGAAAGTGAAGTCGCTCAGTTGTGTCTGACTCTAGCGACCCCATGGACTGCAGCCCACCAGGCTCCTGCGTCCATGGGATTCTCCAGGCAAAAGTGCTGGAGTGGGGTGCCATTGCCTTCTCCGAAAGGTCACTTAGCACAAGTTAATTTGGTGTGGTTTTTATAGGATTTTTTTTTGTTTGGACCACTTAGTCTCTCTACTTCATTGCCACTATAAGATATTCCTGAAATGCAAGCAGAAGAGGAATTAACCTTGGTTTAAGTGGCTTATTACAGTCCTAACCAGCTCCTTCCAACACCTTGCCTCCATTAACCTATCAGTGCAGTTGAGGGGTAAGTCATTATAGCTCTGGTCTAATCACATTCTGGGCCCAGCCAGCCATGAAAAGGCCATTCCTTCTCTCAGAGACTAGGAGAGCCCAGAAAGCATGATCAGCAGAATTCCTTGTTTGATCAGGAAATTTTCGTCTTTCACTTAAAAAAACTATTTAATTTATTTTATTTTGGCTGCCCTGGGTCTTTGCTGCTGGATGCAGGCTTTCTCTAGTTGCGGAGAGCAGGGGCTATTCTGTGGTTGCAGTGTGATCTTCTCATTGCTGGGGCTTCTCTTGTTGCAGAGCACAGGCTGAAGGGCATGTGGGCCTCATTAGTTGTGGCACATGGGCTTAGTTGTCCCATGGCGTGTAGAATCTTCCTAGACAAGGGATCGAACCCATGTCCCCTGCACTGGCAGGTGGATTCTTAACCACTGAACCACCAGGAAAGTTCTCCTGTTTCATTGTTATTAAATGCCATCCTAAACTGCACACGTGCATGCATTATTATGTTCTATGTTTGCTATATCTGGAAAGCCCTTTAACTCTTTCCGGCTTGGTGACGTCTTGTTCATTTTAAACATAACCACCTCTGTGGAACCTTCTTTGATTTTCCTAGTCACAAAGAATCTTTTCTTCTCCAGCTTCTCAGAGTACTCTGGGATCTTCACAGGCCATTTGATCCACTCTGTCTTCTTGTTTACATGCATGTTTCATTCATTCATTCAACAATTAAGTGGTGCCAGGCACTGTGCAGACAGGGTGCTCTCATAGAATTTACATTCCAGCAGAAGCCCAGAGTTGAGTGAACTTTATATCCTTCACTGGACTGGGAGTTTCTTGGAGACAGGAATTAGGTCTGTCGACTCCCAGTTCAGGGCCTGGTTCCAAAAGGTACTCAGGAAAGTTAGTTAAACTGAAATTCAGTACCAATGACTCTAGAAAATTGAGTCGTGGCTCAGCAGGTAAAGAATCTGCCTGCAATGCGGGAGACCTGGGTTCGATCCCTGGGTTGGGAAGATCTCTGGAGAAGGAAAAGGCTACCAACTCTAGTATTCTGGCCTGGAGAATTCCATGGACATACAGTCCATGGGGTCGCAAAGAGTTGGACACGACTGAGTGAATTTCACTTACTTTCAAAGAAAGGTTAAAAGTTAGCAAAAATAGAGGGCCAGAGAATCTCCAGGAGGGGTTACGGTTGTGCTGAGATCAGGACCTGGCATGGAAGCCACAGACACCCAGATCCCCAGAAGCCTGGGCCTGGAGAGTGGGAGGGTCTACTGTCCTCCTGTGGGATGAGCTTGGGTGTTCCATGCAGGGTTATCAGGACATTTATTACATATTCCAGCTACAAGTGGTTTTGCTTTGAGTGAGCAGACCATAGAGGAAAGCTGGTTGTTTCAAGGGCCCAGAAATGAGTTACTAACCAAGGGTCAAGCCGGACAGATGATTCAAGTGGCAGTGTCAAGCTGGCACAAGAGAAGAGAGTGATTAATGCTAAGCATTCTCATGGAGGGTGGGTGGGCATTATTTGAAACAAATAAAAGTCATTTGAATTTTTACTAGGAATTTTCATCCATAATGTGATAGTAATGTAATAAAACTAAATGACTGGCCTGCCAAAGTAAACTGAATTCTTAACCACACACAAGGATTATTTAGAAACTGTATATATCTCAGAAAAGTGCTCTCCCGCTTAGGCCCTGACAGAAGGCAGGGCCACTGCTAGGGGTTAGGAGCTTATTTATCAAATACACACTGTAGTCTTCACTCCAACCATCTTATTACCACTCATCTCTCTTTTCATTATCTGCTCTTTATCTGTGTAGAAGGGGTTCCAAGAGAGTGAAAGATGTTTTCTTTGCCCTTCTTTATTTTCTTTGACAGAATAAAATTCTGGGGAAAAAAATAGCACCCAGTCATTCTCAGAAAGCTGTCACACACAGAAAGAATTACTATTTCCCCAACCTTTTTGCACATTATAGTCTAAATCCCACCTTACACCGCCTCCCCCAGAAGTTTCGATGGAGACATACATTTATTCAGTGAGTTGCAATTCAGCCTGGGGGTGGAGTGTCAGAATTCAAGTTGCTTTTCCTGCGGGGTAACCCCAGGTCTTGGAGATTTCTGTAGATATAGGGGATATTGGTAAATTTGGGATGAAATTGCCAGACTGGATCGGTCTCCCTTTCCCCCCAACCAATGGCTGCAACCAGATCCCTTTAAGAGATCGGCAAACCGCCAGGCGTCCAAGCCTGAAACAGATCCTTGTCTCTGCTCCTCCCCTGTCCCCGTGCGGCGAATGGTTCGTGCCGGCCTATATTTACCCGAGATCTTCCTCTCGGAAGGCAAGGATGTGAGGCTGGCGAGGCAGCTACCGCTCGTAGCACCGGAGAGGGCGCGCTGCAAAGACTGGCAGCCGAGCCAGGGGATCCCGGGAGCCGAGTCAGACACCCTCCGGAGAAAAGAAATGAGGTAGCGACCGTCCCGGGAGCCGACCATGCGCACGCCTGGCCCTCGGAGCCCCGCGCTGCCCCCGCCGAGCCAGCCCTAACAGTGAGCCACGGAGCCCGAGTCCCCGGCGTCCTGCCTGTGGGAAGATGCAGTGAGCCACGGGGGGATTGCTGCTCGGGGCCCGCCGCGGCCATCCGACCCACCATCGGAGCGCACTTGGGGCAAGCAACTGCTTCTGGGACCCGTTCAACCGAGGGGCTCTCTGCCTCCAGCACCCCTTGGAGGTGGGGAGTACCGACCCCTGGGTACACTTGCGGTTGAGTTTCCGCGGTTTCTGGCCCTAGCGACTGTGTGTGTGAATGTGAGAGGGGGGGCTCTTTTCACCTTCGCCGAGGAGTTCCTGCGTATTCTCGCACCATCCCGGCTGCTTTTGCTGGGGGCTTCCTCATTTATTTGCATCTCTTTTTTTCTAAAGACGTTTTCCGCCCCACTCTTGTGCTGTCTTTCTCTCATTTTGCCTGCCTAAGACTCTTTGCCCTGATCCTGCTCAGGCTGGGATAAATCTGTGTGCTCCTTCCCTCTTCCCCCTTGCAGTTAAATCTTAAAAAAAAAAAATTCGACCCCTACCTCTTGTGCTGGGTTCTCGAGCCTTATACACCCCTATTCCCCCGCCCCCACTCCGGACTGGGCCACTCCCAGCAGAGTTTTATTTTTCGGTCTTGCCCGGGCCGAGCCCGGCCGGGGCGGGTGGCTCAGCCGGGCTCTCAACCGGCGCTACGCCGCCGCCGCCCAGCTGCGCGGGGGCGCCCTCCGGAGATGCTGCCGTGGAAGAAGCACAAGTTCGAGCTGCTGGCCGAGGCGCCGCCACGGCAGGCGTCCAAGCCCAAGGGCTACGCGGTGAGCCTGCACTACTCGGCACTCAGCTCTCTAGCGAGGGCGTGCCCCGAAGGCGCGCTCAGCCGGGTGGGCAGCATGTTTCGCTCCAAGCGCAAAAAACTGCACATCACCAGCGAGGATCCCACTTATACTGTGCTCTACCTGGGCAATGCCACCACCATCCAGGCGCGCGGCGACGGCTGCACCGACCTAGCGGTGGGCAAGATCTGGAGCAAGAGTGAGGCGGGCCGTCAGGGCACCAAGATGAAGCTGACTGTGAGTGCGCAGGGTATCCGCATGGTGCACGCCGAGGAGCGCGCGCTGCGACGCCCTGGCCACCTGTACCTGCTGCACCGCGTTACCTACTGTGTGGCAGACGCGCGACTGCCCAAGGTCTTCGCCTGGGTGTACCGGCACGAGCTCAAGCACAAGGCGGTCATGCTGCGCTGTCACGCGGTACTCGTGTCGAAGCCCGAGAAGGCGCAGGCCATGGCCCTGCTGCTTTACCAGACGTCGGCCAACGCTCTGGCGGAATTTAAACGGCTCAAGCGGCGGGACGACGCGCGTCACCAGCAGCAGGAGCTGGTTGGCGCTCACACCATCCCGCTAGTGCCGCTGCGCAAGCTGCTCCTGCACGGACCCT